>NC_143582.1:67063154-67749904 GCF_048544385.1 Mastigoproctus giganteus | reverse complement strand
AAGTCTTGTCTAGATAATCCTGCAGTGCTTCTTTAACCAGTGCCTCCACTAATTTTCCTGGAACAGAAGTTAAACTTACAGGTCTATAATTACTTGTGTCAGCCTTTGATCCTCCTTTGTGAATTGGGGTCACATTTGCACATCTCCAGTCTGTGGGTACCTCCCCTGAGTCCAAGGAAGCTCTCATAATTATGGCTAAGGGTTTGTTTGCTTCCTTTGCTGCCTCCTTTAATATAATTGGATAGATCCTGTCCACTCTGGGTGCCTTTTTTATGTTTATCTTCAACATTTTCTCCTCCACTTTCCTCTCAGTTATTACAAAATCATCCAGCTCACTGCCACAGTTTAACTCACCTCTGGCATTCCCCTCCCTGAATAACTCCTCATGGGTGAATGTAGATGCAAAATACTCATTTAGTTTGTTAGCTACCTGAGCAGGATCATTAAAAGTTGACCCATCGATATCAAGTGGAGCAATCTGATTCATCCCCTTCCTTCTAGAGTATACATAAGTAAAGAACTCTTTGCTGTTTTTCTTTGCATCCACTGCCCAGATTTCTCGTAATCTGCCTTTGCCTGCCTAACCTCCTCTGTAACTTGGTTACAGATCAACTTGTATCTATCATAGACTTCTGTGTCATGTGTTAATTTATATGTACCCCATGCATTTTTCTTCTCTGTCATATGTCCCATTAGTTCATCTGACATCCATTTAGGCCTAAACCTTTGACAATATTTCTTAGTTGGTATGCAAAGCCTTGTTGCTTCTAAGATAAGTTCTTTGAATGCTTCCCATTTTGAATTTGCTGTTGGTAACATCTTCAGTTGGTCCCACTGTATAGAATTTAAATACTGTCTCAGACCATCGTAGTCACCTTTACAAAAGCAATAACCCTTCCCTTTACCCCTGATGGTAGTTACCTCTGAGTAAATCCCACTTCAGCACACTGTGATCACTGCCACCTAGTGGTTCCTTTATCTGCAGATTCTTAATGCATGAAGAATCACCACTGATAATCAAATCAAGAGTATTACTCCCTGTAGTTGCCTCCCGAACATGCTGATGTAGAAACAATCATCCAATAAACCCACAAAAGCCTTGCTAGTGTGTTAGTGACCAGCCCACAAATTCCAGTCAATATATGGGAAATTAAAATCCCCCATTATAAGACTCTCTGATGTATTGGCCCACTCTATTGCCCTGTACAGTTTCTTATTATACTAATCAGAGTCATTAGGCCTATAGCACACTCCTACTCTCAATGCTTACGTCATACCAAACTGACTCGACACTGCACTGTGCAGCGATGTCGACTGGCTTCACTTCCTTGGATTTTATGTGTTTCTTAACTAATAGCATAACCTCTCCTCCCATCCTATCCTTTCTGTAGACGTTGTACTCCCCAAATTCCAGTTCTGCATTCCTTATATCTGTGTGACACCACGTCTCTGATATCCCAACAATATCCGCCTTTGATGCTTTGATCAATACCAAATTCATCAAATTTATTTACCAAACTCCTATTGGTGTTCATGCAAGTATACATGCACCTGTTTCTATTCTTAGTTACCCTAACACAACCCATGTGTTTACTTGTACCGCAATGACCCTCAACCGTCTCTGAAATAGCCTGCATCTTGTTTTTTTTTTTTAGGCTTCTGCTCATTCCAATAGAAGCAGTGCAAGAATCACTTTCACCTGTTCCAGTGGCAACTGTTAATCTATTAGTCTTTGTGTCCCCCCAAGCTAGCAGTTTTCCGACCCACCTAACACTGCCTCGATAGCATCAGCAAATATTCTTGCACCCTTTCTATTTAAGTGTATCCCATCCTTGTAGAAGCAGTCTCTCTCTCTCTCCTGTTAATCAACCTTTGCAGACATACCCTGGTCCTGTTCCACCTATCCTTTTTACAAAGAATGTTTCCCATTTCCCTGACAATAGAGTCACCAACGACTACTAGTTCCTGTGGGACAAGCGCATTCTGCCTTGCTGCTGTGTTGTATGATGACCAAGTGCAAGCTCTTGCGGTGATGTGGGCAGCTGAGAGCTTGATGGGTCCCTCAATTTAGATCCTTCGAGGGCATCCACCCTGTCCTTCAAGCTCTCATATAGGTCCATAATAACGCTGAGTTGTCGCCTGATTTAATTACACTCCTTACATCGCGCACACACAAAGACATCCCCCATAGCAATATCATGTCCCGTACCCGTTTTCTCGAGAAACGTCATGCAAGCAGTGCATTTTAAAAAGTTGTGATTCAGAGGGCAACTGCCCCCTCAGTTCTCCCTTAAGCCACAGCATTCCCATTAGCTTGAGCCTTTTGCTTTTCGGCTCTGGTCTGAGTCATGATTTCGATTTAATTTCAATAAAATTTCAATTTCAGTACAAAATTAAAACCCTAAACTTGTATCCCAACACAGTTATAACACTATATATATTTTTCAGTATCGAGTATAATCTACGAGTTCCGTTAATATAACTTCCGTATCAAGTTATGTATTAATTAATTATGTTACATTTGTAATCTAAGTCATTATATGTATTTAGTTAAAAAGTACAATTTAATTGACAACGAAGCTTACGCTGTCTAGTTCGGGATATAATGTTGTATCATATAACAAAGGCGACAAATTACGAACGGTAAATCTACGGACACTTAAGTATTAATTAACTTCCAAATCATCATCATCATCATCATCAGCCATTTTCAATCCACTGCAGGATGAAGGCCTCTCCAGCAACTTTCCAGTTCCTTCTGTTTTGAGCACCGGCCATCCATTTACTACCCAACAACTCATGAATTTCATCTATCCATCTCCGCCTTTGTCTTCCAGGTTTTCTTCTAGCTCCTCTTGGGTACCATTCTGTTATTTTCTTAGTCTATCTATCATCATGTCTTCGAGCTATGTGTCCTGCCCAAGACCATTTTCGTTCTTTAGTTTTGATAAGAATGTCCTTTACTTGAGTTTGCTGCCTAATCCATGTGTTTCTCTTCTTATCTAACAGTCTGATTCCCAATATAATTCGTTCCATTCTTCGCTGTGTAGTTCTCAGCTTCTCTTCCATTCTTTTGATGAGTGCCCAAGTTTCACTTCCATAAGTCATGGTGGGGAGTATACAGTGATTCATTATTTTACGTTTCAGACAAACTGGGATATTGCTCTTCAGTATGTGACTATATTTCCTGAATGCTATCCATCTAAAATTTATTCTTCTTTTGACTTCCAGCCATTTATCATTATTACAGCTAATAACTTGTCCCAGATAAGTATATGACTCCACCTTTTCAATTACTGCTCCTTCAATCATTATTTCCCTTTCCGTGGCATACTTGTTCATCATTACTTTTGTTTTAGCCATATTCATCTTTAGTCCAAAATCCTTACTAACTGTGCATAACTGAATTAGAGGAAAACTGTGGAAAGAATTAGAGGAAAATTCTTTTCCTCTAATTCTTTGGAATCGTGGCTTATGACCACAATGTCATCTGCAAATCGTAAATGGTTTAGGTACTCTCCGTTCACATTGACTCCTTTCTACGACCAGTCTAATCTTCTGAAAGCTTCCTCAAGGGCAGCAGTAAACTGCTTCGGAGATATTGTGTCTCCTTGTCGAACTCCTTTCTCGATTTTAAATTTGCTACTGTCTTTGTCTAGTCTAATGAAGGAGGTAGCACTCTCATATATTTTTTATTCAAAATCATAACATATGGGATATCTATGCCTTGTATGTCCAGTGCCCGAAACATTGCCTTATGCTGTATGGAGTCAAAATGCCTTTTCATAATCCACAAATGCCAGGCATAATGGTGTTTTATATTCATTTGCTTTCTGCATTAGCTGTGATATTACGTGAAAGTGATCCATAGTTGAGAATCCTGTCCTAAAGCCAGCTTGCTCATTCAGTTGATTCTCATCAAGTATTCTTTCTAATTTGTTAGTAATGACCCTTGTGAACAACTTGTAGATGCGGGATAACAAGCTAATTGGTCTATAATTTCCAATTTCTGATTTATCTCCTTTCTTATGCAGCAAAACTATGATTGCATTATTCCACTGCTTAGGCGTCACACCTTTTCTAATGCACTTTGTGAAGAGCCTTGCCAGTTTTTGTGTTATGTCTCTTCTTCCCAATTTCGACAACTCTACAATAACTTCATCTTCCCACGGGTCTTTCCGATTCTTCAGTTTCTTCAATGCATGCTCTACTTCATCAGGAAGAATATCAGGTATGTCGCATGTGTTGCTACTTTGCAATCCATCTTCCCCACTGCTGGCATCATTTCCTCGCTCCTTGTATAATTCTCTATAGTAGTCTTCTGCTATTTGAATTATGCCTTCTCTGCTGTTTATAAGTACACCATCGCTATTCTTCAGTTTCAGTATCATTTGTCTTTCTGTATTACTGCTCATGGCTGCTGATTTAAATCCTTTGTTTTCCCTTAATGCTTGTTCTACTTTTCTTGTGTTAAATCTTCTTATGTCCTCTCTGAGTCTCTTTCTAATGGCTTTGCATAACTCAGTATACTCAATTTTCTTCCTATCAGTGTTTTTCTTGCTCTTCATTTGTCGTCTTCGGTTCATCATGACAAGTGTTTCTTGACTAATTTTTTCTTCTTTGGATTTCTTTTTCCATATAGGTTTCTTGGGCTTTATCACTTTCAGAAAGTTGTAATATCCTCGTCGATACCTTGGTGCTGAGCAGTCTGCTGAAGCTCAAACTTGTTCTTAAGTTCCAGTACATACTGCTTTTTCTCCTCCTCTGTTATCTCAAAAACCGTTGTATTATTTACTCGAGTCAGTTTTTTCCTTTCCTTTCCTACATTTTTATCAAGTGTACATCTTACCATTCTGTGATCACTTCCAACATTTACCTTATTCAGGACGGTAACATCATTCACAATATATCTTCTGTTAGTGAGGATGAAGTCGATTTCATTAGTTGTTAATCCATTTGGACTCTTCCATGTCCACTTTCTGTTCACCCTTTTCTTGAAAAACGTGTTCATTACTGACAGTCCTTGAGATTCTGCAAATTCCACACGTCTTTCACCTCTTTTATTTCTTTCACAAATTTCCCATAGTTCCTCTTTCTGCGCTGTTTTGCCTTTTTCCAACCTTAGCATTGATGTCCCCCATAATAATAGTGTAGTGGGTTTTCTGCTCATCTAGAAGACTCTCAATTTCGGTGTACATTTCTTCAACCTCTTCATCATCATCATGGCTCGATGTTGGTGCATAAATCATTATAATCTTTAGCTTGTACCTCTTAGAAATCTTGAGTATTAGTCTTGACACCCTTGGTGATATACTTTTGAATTCCAAAATGTTGTTTTTAAAATCTTTATGGACCAGAAAGTCAACTCCACCTTCTCTCCTTTCACTGTTTCCACTGGTGTACAGCAGATCAGATTTCCACTTGATAAACTTATATGTGATTCATTTCTTCTTCTTGTTTCAGCCAAACCGATGATATTCCAATTCACATTTTCTAATTCCTTTTCCAGCTCTAATATCCTGTCTTCACCGATGAGTGATCTTACGTTATAACAGGCCAAGTTCAGTTTCCGTGCACTTCCAAATCCCGCTGTCTCAATTCAGAATAAACTAAGGATCCTGACTAGGTCTATAAGCTACTTATAGAAAATAATTTGATATAACAATTGGTCAATAAAGTGGCTAAATATGTCTAAAAAACTTCTCGTTCAGCGGAGCTGCAACTTGTAACATGTGGATTTGATAGCTTTACCAATACTAAGTAATACCTACAAAATCTCTATCTAAATTAAAATTTAAACTAAGTATCGTAACTAGGAATATAAAGCTACTCTAGAAAATAAGTTAATATGCCAATTTAAGCTAATAAAACAGAAAACACCTCTCTATTCCAGGAGCAGAAAAAAACTGCCTACACAAGGCTAATCTCATTCTCAGGCATTAACAGGCATCTCTGGAATTTTCTGTGGAAAATTCAAAGAAAATTTTCAACAACAGCTATAATAAGTTTCAGCTGTGTGGACACAGTAGATGAAGCAAATTGCTGAAATATTGCTGGAACAAACTGCCCCTTCCAAAACCCCCATAACCTGCCCTGGCAGCCTGTCTGCATTGCTCAGAAAACTTCATATCTGACTGCACCATTACTCCCAGGTCTTTTTCATTTTCTACTACCTTAAGTGTAGTACCACACAGTTGGTATGTTTCTCTGGGGTTACTTCTACCCATATGCAGTACTTTGCATTTGTCAAGGTTAAACTTCAGTTGCCACTTCTTAGCCCATCTGCTCAAATTATCTAGATCCTGTTGCAGTAGCACACTGCCATTACTGTCATTAACAACCCTGCCAACCTTTGTATCATCTGCAAACTTCGACATTAAGCCTGATATACCTTCATCAATATCATTGATAAATATACAAAACAATGGTGGACCCAACACCGAACCCTGTGGGACTCCACTAATAACATTAGTCCATGAAGAGCAGCACCCATTGATTACCACCCTCTGTCTTCTCCCACTTAACCATCCTTTTATCAAGGATGGTTAAGTTACTAGGTCAATTAGTTTCCAATATGATTTCACAGTAAGTCTAGCCTATACAGTTTCAATAGAAATCATCCAATTACAATTGCTTGGCAGTTGAGCCTTGTCAAATCCTGTGGTCCACTTCGATAGCTGAAAGTGTGAGACTTGAGAGGTTGGGAAACACTGACTTACATCATGTAATACCATTGTGTATTATGTCTGTATAAGTCTTCACAGGTTGATGTGCATATTATGCAGGGTGAAAAAACCCAGATTAACTCATGGGAAAACCCTACTCCCTCTGCCTGCGATTGGCTAACTACAGTCCCAATTCAAGAAGTCTTTAGAAATTCCTCCATTTATGACAGGATCTCTCAACTCTCTTCTAGCGACAATTGGTGAAACAAATATACTCTCATAGAGGTCTTTTGTGGCCATAACCTTATCAAATGATTTACCAAAACAAGTACCATGTTTACATCAGAATTAGTCATCATTGCTGACTCGTGATAGAAAGTTTCCAGATCTGTAGACAGAGTTCATGTTTTCGACATCACCAAAAATTTAAAGCCACATCACTTATTTATTGTTCTGTGTGTGAATATTTCTGCTCTTAAAATAAACAGTATTTTATCACTAAATGACATAAAATGATAATGAGCAAAAAAAAAAAAAAAAAGTGCCCAGAGATGGGGGGGGGATTATTATTAACACCTGACATTTCAGTAGATGCTTTGCGCCCTTCGTCTGACACTAGAGAAGTCTAAGGGAACACCTACACCATAACCATGAGTAACTATTGAAGAGGAATGCACCTGAGCAGAAGTCAATAAAATAAAAAAGAAGGTTGCATAGATTCTATTCAGTTTTCCATTTTGTTTTATACTTAATGAAATATACTATGTACTTTTTTCCCATTATTATACCATGTCCTATAGGAATGAAGAAAAATTTTTGGATCTATGTGCTCACAAATTTATCCTTTCTTGTTAGGTGAAAAATGGAGCATACCTCACTGACAGTTGACATCACTATTTATGAGATTAAATGTTAAGTTTCGTTTCAGTTTTGATTAGTTCAAAAGCTTAATTATATAAGGAACAGTAACAGTCAGTCATCTCATATATCTCATTCAGACCTCCAAGTTAGCAGCTTATTTACTCACTCTTTTAGTTCAATGTTACAAATATATACTTCTAATCACACTATATTCTGAATACTTTGCTTGACTGACCATGCAAATTCACAAATAATGTTTTTTTTATTTTTTCCCCCCTTGTAAATAAATATTGGCAAAACAAAAAATAATTATGAAGAGCCATGCAACAACCTTCTAAGTAGTACATTCTTTACTTACTTTGTCATCATCTTTTAATTCGGGTGCTTCAAATAATGTTCTATAGATTCGAAATCCAAAATCTCTCATTAGCATTTCATTAAATAATTCTGCAAAGAGTGACACCTATAGAGCCAGAGATAATAAATAATCATTTAACATTCCAATAATGTAAAAGAGAAATTTTGTTAAATTATAATTAATAATTTGTTAAATTATTATCTGCTCCCAAACAGGGTAAATATGCACAATATTTATATGGTGTTCCTAAAAAATATTAATGTCCATTCTTTCATTTTTAAAATATAGTAAAAACTGAATTCAGACCTTTCAAACCAGAATATTTAAAAACCAATTCATACTTGCAGGTTTATTTTGTTACATTAATGATTGCTGGTTACTCAAGTATTCAATAGGCCCTAACAACAATAATATAGATAACTTCAGTGTGATGACAATCTGGTATTTGGACTTTTATAAAACAACCTGTACAAATAACTGAGGTGTAAAAGCATATAATGCACAAAAGATGTGAATAATATTCCCGCAATTTTCTGTGCACTAAAAAGCCACAGAAATAAAAGCTCTGTATAGTCGAACAGGTTAAAGAAAAATTCAAATTTTTGTATTTTTATTATATACCCAAATACAAAAGGTTACTGGAACCTGTAATATTCCAACAACGTGAATGGATTGAGAAAACAGAAGATAACTATTGAGATGGTACTAAGTTTTTGCAGATTTTAATTTTCAGAAGAGGAGACACAACCTCAGTACAGTTGAGATTTGCTTAAATAACAGGTGTGTGTGTGCGTTCAATAGTTATCACAAACAAGAAAGTATTGAAACTTAATTTGGTACAAATTGGTTGAAGGCTGCAAAGGCAAACACTTACTGACAATTTACTTAGGAAGCAAGGTAGAATTTCAATGCATCTAATGCTATTCTGAGTTATATTTTTCTTTGCGGTGGATTTGAGATTTATAGAGACTTAGCTGTTCAGAAGAAAAAAGGACAATGCTTATCCTTGATTTGACCTAAATTACTGATATCATTTAAATTGAATAACATCACCAAGAAGGTGAATCCAATATTCAATCTTTTCTTTATTAAAAAATAATATAAACTTTATTTCAATTAGTGGATAACCACAGTGGCTTCCAAAGTTTTAAGGAAGTTAATTACACTGAAGGGACACACAGCTGCAGAGAGTAAAAGCACATAACACAGAATACTGATACAAATTCACTGGGAAAGGAAAAATGAGAGTAGGTGTGTTTTATATGCTTAATGAATCTGATAAGTATAATGTGCAATTGTGCAGAGAAATAGATGGGGCCAGTAAATTAGAGTGTCTTATAATGGGGGGATTTTAATTTCCCAGATATTGACTGGAATTTGTGGATTGGTCACTCACACACTAGCAAGGCTTTTGTGGATTTATTGGATGATTGTTTTCTACAGCAGCATGTTCGGGAGGCAATGAGAAGGAGTAACACTCTTGATCTGATTATCAACTGTTGAGTCAGTTTGGTGTGACATAAGCACTGCGAAAGCAAAAATAAGAGTAGGAGTGTGTTATAGGCCTAATGACTCGAATGAGTACAATGAACAATTGTACAGAGAAATGGAGTGGGCTAGTAAATCGGAATGTCTTATAATGGGGGATTTTAGCTTCACAGATATTGACTGGAACTTGTGGGTTGGGCACTCACACACTAGTCAGACTTTTGTGGATTTATTGGATGATTGTTTTCTGCAGCAGCATGTTCGAGAGGCAACCAGAGAAAGTAATACTCTTGATCTGGTTATCAGCAGTGATCATTCATGTATTAGGAATTTGCAGATAAAAGAACCACTAGGTGGCAGTGATCACAGTGTACTGACGTGGGATTTACTTAAAGATTTAACTACTATCAGGGGTAAAGGAAAGGGTGTTTGCTTCCGTAAAAGCGAGTACAGTGGTCTCCGACAGTTTTTAAATTCTGTACAGTGGGATCAACTGACGATGTTACCAACAGTAAATTCTAAGTGGGAAGCATTCAAGGAATTAATCGTGGAAGCTACTAAAAGGTTCATACCTATTAAGAAATATTGTTCAAGGTTTAGGCCTAAATGGTTGTCAAATGAACTAATGAGACTCGTAACAGAGAAGAAAAATGCATGGGATGCATATAAATTATCAAGCGACTCAGAAGCATATGGCAGATATAAGTTAATCTGTAATCAGGTCACAAAGGAGGTTCGGCAGGTGAAGGCAGATTACGAGAAATCCTTGGCAAAAGATGCTAAGAAAAACAGCAAGGATTTCTTTACTTATATAAACTCTAAAAGGAAGGGGATGAATCTGATCGGTCCACTTGACATCGATGGTTCGACTGTTGATGATCCTGCTCAGATAGCAAACAAACTGAATGAGTATTTTGCATCTACATTCACACGAGGAATTATTAAGGTTTGAAAATGGCAGAAGGTTATCAAATTGTAGCAAGATACTTAATGATTTTGTAATAACCGAGAGCAAAGTGGAAGAGAAATTGTTGAAGTTAAACGTAAGAAAAGCACCTCGGGTGGATGGGATCTATCCAGTTATATTAAAGGAGATGGCAAAGCAACTAAGCAAACCCTTAGCCATAATTATGAGAGCATTCCTTGGACTCAGGGGAGGTTCCCACGGACTGGAGATGTGCAAATGTATCCCCAATTCACAAAGGGGGATCGAAGGATGACACGAGTAATTACAGACCAGTTAATTTAACTTCTGTTCCGGGTAAAATAATGGAGTCGCTGGTTAAGGATGCATTGCAGGATCATCTAGACAAGACTGCAGCAATAATTCAGACACAGCATGGGTTTGTTAAGGGAAAGTCTTGTCTGACAAATTTGATAGGATATTATGATGTGGTTACAAAGGAACTGGATGCGAAAAATAATTTTGATATCATATATTTGGATTTCAGGAAAGCTTTTGACACTGTTGCGCATGGAAGACTATTGTACAAATTGGAGCAGAATGGTATTAAGGGTAAGTTGCTACAATGGATAAAAGGATGGTTAAGTGCTAGAAGACAGAGGGTGGTAATCAATGGGTGCTGCTCTTCTTGGACTACTGTTATTAGTGGAGTCCCACAGGGTTCGGTGTTAGGTCCACTGTTGTTTTGTATATTTATCAATGATATTGATGAAGGTATGTCAGGCTTAATGTCGAAGTTTGCAGATGATACAAAGGTTGGCAGGGTTGTTAATGACAGTAATGGCAGTGTGCTACTGCAACAGGATCCAGATAATTTAGGCAGATGGGCTAAGAAGTGGCAACTGAAGTTTAACCTTGACAAATGCAAAGTACTACATATGGATAGAAGTAACCCCAGAGAAACGTACCAACTGTGTGGTACTACACTTAAGGTGGTAGAAAATGAAAAAGACCTGGGAGTAATTGTGCAGGCAGATATGAAGTTTTCTGAGCAATGCAGACAGGCTGCCAGGGCAGGTCATGGGGTTTTGTCAATGATATATAGGAATTTTGCTAGCAGGGAAAAGGAGGTGATTATCCCTCTGTATAAGGCAATGGTCAGGCCACGGCTTGAGTACTGCGTACAGGTCTGGAGGCCTCATTTTAGGAAGGATGTAGATTTACTTGAGTGTGTACAGAGAATGGCAACAAGATTGGTGAGGGGAATGAAGGGTTCCTCTTACCAAGAGAGGCTTAAGTTCTGCAAATTGCAGTGGCTGGAGACTAGGCACCTGCCCGGTGATCTGATTGAGGTATATAAGGCCTTGAATGGGTTGGGCACGCTGAATTCTGATGGGATCCTTCCACTTGTTCAGATTACGAATCTAAGTGGGCATAAATTCAAATTAAGAAAAGACAGATGTAGAATAGATGTGCAGAAATTTTCCTTTAGCCAGCGGGTGGTTAATTGCTGGAACAAACTTCCATCTGTCATTGTGGAAGTTGATAGGTTGAATAAATTTAAGGAGGAACTGGACAGGCATTTGGAGGGAATGGTGTGATTTTTTTTTTTTTTTGGCTGATGCTGCATAAGCTCATACATTTGCTTTCTTGCATCACATGCCACTACTACTACTACTACTACTAATAGTGATTCTTCATGCATTAAGAATCTGCAGACAAAGGAAATAAATCCCACTTCAGCACACTGTGATCACTGCCACTAGGTGGCAGTGATCACAGTGTGTTGAAGTAGAATTTACTCAAAGAGGTAACTACCATCAGGGGTAAAGGGAAGGGTTTTTGTTTTTGTAAAGGTGACTACAGTGGTTTGAAACAGTATTTAAATTCTATACGGTGGGACCAACTGATGATGTTACCAAAGGCAAATTCAAAATGGGAAGCATTCAAAGAATTAATCTTGGAAGTTACTAGGCTTTTCATACCCACTAAGAAATATTGTTGAAGCTTTAGGCCTAAAATGGATGTCAGATGAGCTAATTAGATAAGTGGCAGAGAAGAAAAATGAATGGGATACATATAAATTAACAGGTGACACAGAAGCTTATGATAGATATAAACTTGTCTGTAACCAAGTCACAAAGGAGGTTAGGCAGGCAAAGGCAGATTACGAGAAATCTTTGGCAAAGGATGCAAAGAAAAACAGCAAAGAGTTCTTTACTTATGTAAACTCTAGAAGGAAGGAGATGGAATCAGATTGGTCCACTTGATATCGATGGTTCCTGCTCAGGTAGCTAACAAACTGAATAATTTGAATCTAGATTGACACATGAGGGAGGGGGAAGGCCAGAGGTATATTAAACTCGGGAAGTAAGCTAGATAATCTTGTAATAACTGAGAGTAAAGTGAAGTTGTTGAAGATAAACATAAGAAAGGCACCTGGGGTGGATGGAATCTATCCACTTATATTAAAAGACAAGAAGGAAGTAAGCAAACCCTTAGCCATAATTATGAGAGCTTCCTTGGATTCAGAGGAGGTACCCATGGACTGGAGATGCGCAAATGTGACCCCAATCCACAAAGGAGGATCAAAATCAGACACGGGTAATTACAGACCTGTTAGTTTAACTTCTTTTCCAGGGAAATTAATGGAGGCACTGGTTAAAGAAGCATTGCAGGATCATCTAGACAAGACTTCACTTATAGATCGGTCACCGCATGGGTTTTTTAAGGGGAACTCTTGCCTGACCAATTTGAGTGGATGTAGTCACAAAGGAACTGGATGCAAAGAATAACTTTGATATCATATATTTGGATCTTAGAAAGGCTTTTGATACTGTTGCACATGGAAGACTGCTGCACAAATTGGAGCAGTGTGGCAATGGAGGCAAATTGCTGCTATGGATAAAGGGATGGTTGAGTGGCAGAAGACCGAGAGTGGTAATCAATGGACACTGCTCATCGTGGACTAATATTTTTAGTGGAGTCCCCCAGGGTTTAGTGTTGGGTCCATTGTTGTTTTCTGTATTCATCAATGATATGATGATGGTATATCAGGCTTAATGTCCAAGTTTGCAGAAGATATGGAGGTCAGCAGAGTTCTGAATGACACTAATGACAGTATGCTGCTGCAAAAGGATCTAGAAAAGTTGAGAAGATGGGCTGAGAGGTGGCAACTGAAGTTTAACATTGACAAGTGTAATGTACTGCATATGGGAAGCAGTAACCCCAGAGTAACGTATCAACTGTGTGGCACTACACTGACAGTGGTAGAGAGTGAAAAGGACCAGGGGGTAATTGTGCAGGCAGATATGAAGTTTTCCGAGCAGTGCAGACGGTCTGCAAGAGTAGCTCATGGTGTCTTGTTAATGATATACAGGAATTTTTCTAGCAGGAATAAGGCCGTGATTAGCCCCTTGTATAAGGCAATGGTCAGGCCCCAACTTAAGTACTCTATACAGGTCTGGAGGCTTCATTTTAAGAAAGATGTAGAGCTGTTGGAACGAGTACAGAGAAGGGCAACAAGATTAGTGAATGGAACAAAGGGTTACTCTTATGAAGAAAGGCTTAAGTTTTGCAAATTACAGTGTCTGGAGACTAGGCACCTGCGAGGTGGTCTGATTGAAGTGTATAAAGCCTTGAAGCCTTTGTGCATGCTTAATGCTGACGGGATTCTTTCTCTTCCTCAGAATAATCGCCTGAGAGGGCATAAATTCAAATCTAGGAAAGACGGTTGTTGGATAGATGTGCGGAAGTTTGCCTTTAGACAGCAGGTGGTTGATTGCTGGAACAAACTTCCATCTATCGTTGTAGAAGTTGATAGCTTAAACAGATTCAAGGCAGAACTAAACAAGTTCACTTGTCATTTCTTTTTTTTTTTTTTTTTGGGTGGTGCTATATAAGCTTGCTTTCTTGCATCATGTGCCCTTGCTAACGCTAATTTTGGACTATGACATGAATTGTGCAATTTTATCAATACATGCAATTGCACAATTCATGTCACACAATATTGTTATTTTATATAAATACTTGTTGACATTAGACATAAAGAATAGAAAGCTTGTGAGTTTGAAGTGAAACTGAGAATGGGTACTCACTGGCTGCTGCACTGCAAATGTTGACGCTAATTCAGATAAGAATACTCATGGAAATAACTGCATAAAAAACATACAGAAGGAATCATTACATAACCTAACTGCACACTTTTAGATAAAGTGTAAGAGATATTCTGAGATAGCATGGCAGATTCTGATTTGTATGAACTTAGCGGCTATTAGGAAAAGTAATGCCAAGAGTAAAAGACAGAGACCCATTTTTCTAGATGCTGAGGAAGCAACACTTCTTTCCCAGAAATAATACTCCTGAGCAACACAAAAAAAAAAAAAAAAAAACAGGGGGGGGGACGTTACTTTTAGAAATGACAAGTGATCTTGTTTAGAAATCTGAATTTACTAGATTTCTAATTCTCTCTGTTCAAATCTTAAATGTGAACTACATGGCATTCTTTAGAGCAGTGGTGGGCAACCTTTTTTGGCATGAGGGCCGATTCAGGGGGGAAAATGTTTGTGGACTGCATTATAAATGGTACAGGCAAACTTCTACTTACGAACTTTCAAGAAATGAACAATTCGTATTTATGAACATTGCACAGACTAATAAATTGAGATTCCCAATTCATTTATAACACAGAACCCAGTCCTTATAGCATTTTATGAAGCGAAATTCACTGATATTTTCCGATGTACGATGGAAAATGTTTAGCCCAGTAATTCTATGTTCTGTGTCATACTGAATGGTGTTATGTACACTTCTTTTAATTCTGTAATTTCTCTTTATATGCTATATCGAATGTTCATCAGTTGCTGAACATATTCCACATGTTAATGTGGTGCACATTTACATATACAGGCAGTTCTCGCTTTACGAGTTTTTTCCCCTAAGTATCAAGTATCAACAAAATCGAAAATATGAACATTAATTGAAAAAATGATTGTTAAACATTCATAAATAGTGGATTCCAAACCATGCACATAGCTATACAATACAGTGCACCCCATTTTACGATATTAATCCGTTACCATCGTATCGCAAAAATATCATAACGTGAACCCAATAACACATTGTTTTTTGAGAATTCATTCCACGACCTCAGAAGTTCAAATTTTCGCAATATAATTCCCTAAAAGGTCATTTTTATAGTGTAAATTGTTTTAGTTACCAAGTCAAAACATTAAACACACTTACACTTTCATCATTATCACATGCTCTGATATAAGAACCAATTTTGAATGCCTTTGTGATATTTTTCTAAAGCACATTTCTGGAGGTCATGACCATAAAACAATAAAAAATGCACTTTCCAGTTTATTGGGCTTTTCTGTTACTGGAAGCATTATAAACGGGTAGTAAACTCGATCTTCTTGCATTTGCAAAAATACCGATAGCTAGAATTGTGTGGTTTCTTACGTTATTATGGTGAAATGTGTTTCCTGAAATCTTCAATCGTATAAAAAAGTAAATTTTCAAATCGTCTCTTCATTCCTTTTATTTTAAGCTTCGTAAACTTGTTACTCCACGCAAATCGTGTTAGTTGCAATTTGTGTGTGCCGTTAAAAAATGCTTATGCATGCAATCATGAAATTTATAATTAAAAGAGAAGATTATCTTGGAAACAAACGCCTCTTGAAGCATTTCTGAAGAAGAAGATGACTCCTTGAGGAACAACCAAGGTGTGCCCAGCCAATAATGAGTGATCAACGAGCGTGCATTTAGTCAATGATGATGAAGAAGAAGAAGAAGAAGAAGAATAAACATTCTTTAAAATTTGTAAGTCATAAATAATTTCTCTATTATTATAATAATTTGCCTGATTTTGCAGGCTACGTTTTCATTTCTTTGGATAAATCAATCATTGTTTAAACATAAACTAATTAGCTAACTTATTCCACCTAAAATGGATCACACAATCTGGATGACTTGTGTGAGAAAAAAGGAACAGAAATTAACAAAGTGCTTCAAAAACATTAATGAGGTGATCGTGTGGTTTTTTAGGTGTGGAGATCAACACCAAAAAAAAGACATCATGTTCTTGAAAGGATCTAAAGATGGGTAACATGCCCGGTGAGAATGGCAAAAGGGCATCCATAAGAGGAAACTGCATATGTGGATTGCACAGCTTGGAAACCAGGCACTTTAGAAACTTGATTGAGGTGTTTAAGGCTCTGAGCGACAAAAGTAAAATGAATAAGGATGAAATTTTTACGGTTATAAATGATTCTAGAACTACCAGTCATAAATTCAAATTAAGGGGGGGGAGAAGTTTAGACTGAATTCAAAGGAAGGATCTCATAAGCTACTTGGAGATGATGACACATTTAAAGGGTGGTTTTGGAGATGGAAGGCTTGTCATGGGATATCTCAGGTTAGTCTTGTAGGCAAATCTGCATTTGGTGATATAACAGCAGCAGAAGTGTTACCTGAATTATTTCTGCATAATGTGATTCAAGATGGTATAAATTCACACATGAACAGTTGTAGAACTGTGAAAAAACAGCACTGAACTATAAACCTCTCACCAATAAATCACTGGATATTAAAAAAGCACCTAACAAAGTGGGCATGAAAACTAACAGAGAGAGAGAGAGAGAGAGATACTGGAAATCACGAGCCATTGTGCACTGGTAAAAGTTGAAGTCCCTGGTGTTTTAAGCACTTCAACAAAATCTTTACCCGTAATTTATAATAACTCCAATGCTAGGATCACAAGTGATATTTTTGCTTCATGGTTTGATAGTGAGTTTGTACCATTGATGAGATGCTACATACTTTCCAAAAAAAAAAAAAAAAAAAAAAAAGAAGAAGAAAAGGCTCTTATTGTTGGATCACTGTGCAGCTCATCCTTCGGGCTGATGTCCTGAAATTGAAAGATGGCAAGATCAGAATTGCATTTCTGCCAAGGAACAGAACTGCAGCCCAGGGATCAGGGCATTATTTGAGCCTTCCAAAACTATTACCATGATGAGCTACTTGCTGGTGTCGTGAACTCAGAAATCCAAGTTCTAGAATTTATGAAAACACAACACAGAAAGATTTTGCATACGATATTGGATTAGTAATTAGCATGGAAGAAAGTAATTGCAACAGAAGCAATTGAAAACTGCTGGAAAAAATGTATCGGAAAAGATGAGATCACTAATAATAGCCTTTAATTAGCAGCATTTTCAGAACAAGAAGGAAAGGATGCTTGTAGTATACTGGTGGTAGTTTTGGAGCAAATGGCCTGGTTGCTTGGGTTGAGGTGGATGCAGAAGCTCCAGTTGTGCATTACCTGAGCGAGGAAGAAATCGCAACCTCTGTGAGTAGTGGGAAGACAACTGACAAAGAGAAGGCCAGTGACACAGGAAGTTTTATTTTTTTATTTTTTTTTTGGTAGTTGTTGGCGCATCGACTTCTGTGGCCATAATGCACCTCCCAAGGTTTTTGCAGTACTTTGATCCAAGTCCAAGGCGGGATTCGAACCCGCAACCTTTGGGTTGCCAGGCAGGCACTTTATCCACCAGGCT
This sequence comes from Mastigoproctus giganteus, assembly GCF_048544385.1. Taxonomy (NCBI): domain Eukaryota; kingdom Metazoa; phylum Arthropoda; class Arachnida; order Uropygi; family Thelyphonidae; genus Mastigoproctus; species Mastigoproctus giganteus. The sequence goes on along the minus strand of NC_143582.1, from coordinate 67,732,066 downwards.
AGCCCAGGACACAGGAAGTGACTCAGAAGACAATCTGGATGACTTGTGTGAGAAAAAATCAGAAGAAATTAACAAAGTGCTTTGAAAACATTAATGAGGTAATCACGTGGTTAGAATTTCAGAGTAATAGTGAACATCTTCATTTACTGCAGCTGACCCACATTAAGAATGATGTACTGAAAAAATGCTGTCATCAGTTCTGGCAAACAAAATTAGGACTATTTCAAAATGTATGCATAAAATGTAAGTGCATAATAACATTGTGTATTAGAAGAATGTAAAGGGAATGACATAGCCTTTAAGGTTTGTCTTTTAGTCTGTATACTTATTAAACAAATACTTTACTAATATTTTATAAGTAAAGTCTATTTCTGTTAAAAAAAACCTGAGAAAAAAAATTTTTATAAGTTTTTTTTGTATAACATGCTTTGCTTATAATGTGGGTATTAAAGTTGTTGCCTGAAACTGCATTATAATGAGGTTGCACTGTATATGTTACTTTGGAATTACTGCTACCCAAATGCAGTATTCTGCATTTATCAATGTTAAATTTCAATTGGCATCTTTCAGCAGATCAGCTTAATTTATTTGGCTCATCTTCCATTAGTATACCATCATCAGTGCCATTCACCAAACAGCCCAACTTTTGTTCATCAGCAAATGTTGACATTAAACTTTATGTACATACATCTATACTGTTAATGGATATTAAAAACAGCAAAAATGTCAAAATTATTTTTTGTATCCAGTTCCTTTTTGATTAACTTGCAGTATTTAATCAAATTGGTCAGACATGATCTCCCCTAAATAAATATGTTGTGACTGCTGTATATCTGTGATCCTATCAGTATGTTTTTCTGTTATTACTCACTTCGTTCTTTTTTCTCTCGACCTCAACACACATCTCCAGTCAGTACAGCCATCCTCTGAAACCAAGAATGCTCTCATATTTATGACTAAAGGTATATATACATCTTTTGCTGCTTCTTTTAAAAGAAATATATACACTCAAACTTCCCTATAATGAATTCAATAAATTCAGATAGAAAATTCATTACAGAGAAATTTCGTTATACAGAGAATATCTTTTTTATGGAAATTGTTATCTAATTAGAAAATGAACCTACATTTATTTTTAATGTATTTTATTTCAAAAACATACTTATTTAAATTACATGTTTGCACAATTTATGTGGGTAAGTACAGTCAGTCCTCGTATAACACGTGTTTACACTACATGAATTCGATCACACACGATTTATAAATAGGGGAACGATGTCGCATATAACACGAACGTAATTCGCTTATAGTAGTAGTAGTGGCATGTGATGCAAGAAAGCAAGTGTATAAGCTTATGTGGCATCAGCCAAAAAAAAAAAAAAAAACACACCATTCCCTCCAAATGCCTGTCCAGTTCCTCCTTAAATTTATTCAACCTATCAACTTCCACAACAGATGGAAATTTGTTCCAGCAATTAACCACCCGCTGGCTAAAGGCAAATTTCTGCACATCTATTCTACAACTGTCTTTTCTTAATTTGAATTTATGCCCCCTTAGGTTTGTAATCTGAACAAGTGGAAGGATCCAATCAGAATTCAGCGTGCTCAACCCATTCAAGGCCTTATACACCTCAATCAGATCACCGCACAGGTGCCTAGTCTCCAGCCACAGCAATTTGCAGAACTTAAGCCTCTCTTAGTAAGAGGATCCCTTCATTCCCCTCACCAATCTTCTTACCCTTCTCTCTCTACACGCTCAAGTAAATCTACATCCTTCCTAAAACGAGGCCCCCAGACTTGTACGCAGTACTCAAGGTGTGACCTGACCATTGCCTTATACACACCTCCTCCCTGCTAGCAAAATTCCTATATATCATTGACAAAACCTCATGACCTGCCTTGGCAGCCTGTCTGCATTGCTCAGAAAACTTCATATCTGACTGCACAATTACTCCCAGGTCTTTTTCATTTTCTACCACCTTAAGTGTAGTACCACACAGTTGGTACGTTTTTCTGCGGTTACTTCTACCCATATGCAGTACTTTGCATTTGTCAAGGTTAAACTTCAGTTGCCACTTCTTAGCCCATCTGCCTAAATTATCTAGATCCTGTTGCAGTAGCACACTGCCATTACTGTCATTAACAACCCTGACAACCTTTGCATCATCTGCAAACTTCGACATTAAGCCTGACATACCTTCATCAATATCATTGATAAATATACAAAACAACAGTGGACCTAACACCGAACCCTGTGGGACTCCACTAATAACATTAGTCCATGAAGAGCAGCACCCATTGATTACTACCCTCTGTCTTCTCCCACTTAACCATCCTTTTATCCATTGTAGCAACTTACCCTTAATACCATTCTGCTCCAATTTGTACAATAGTCTTCCATGCACAACAGTGTCAAAAGCTTTCCTGAAATCCAAATATATGATATCAAAATTATTTTTTGCATCCAGTTCCTTTGTAACCACATCATAATATCCTATCAAATTTGTCAGACAAGACTTTCCCTTAACAAACCCATGCTGTGTCTGAATTATTGCTGCAGTCTTGTCTAGATGATCCTGCAATGCATCTTTAACCAGTGACTCCATTATTTTACCCGGAACAGAAGTTAAACTAACTGGTCTGTAATTACTCGTGTCACCCTTCGATCCCCCTTTGTGAATTGGGGATACATTTGCATATCTCCAGTCCGTGGGAACCTCCCCTGAGTCCAAGGATGCTCTCATAATTATGGCTAAGGGTTTGCTTAGTTGCTTTGCCGCCTCCTTTAATATAACTGGATAGATCCCATCCACCCCAAGGTGCTTTTCTTATGTTTAACTTCAACAATTTCTCCTCCACTTTGCTTTCAGTTATTACAAAATCATTCAGTATCCTGCCACAATTTGATAACCTTCTGCCATTTTCAAACCTTAATAATTCCTCGTGTGAATGTAGATGCAAAATACTCATTCAGTTTGTTTGCTATCTGAGCAGGATCATCAACAGTCAAACCATCGATGTCAAGTGGACCAATCAGATTCATCCTCTTCCTTTTAGAGTTTATATAAGTAAAGAAATCCTTGCTGTTTTTCTTAGCATCTTTTGCCAGGGATTTCTCGTAATCTGCCTTCGCCTGCCTAACCTCCTTTGTGACCTGTTTACAGACTAACTTATATCTGCCATAGGCTTCTGAGTCACTTGATAAATTATATGCATCCCATGCATTTTTCTTCTCTGTTACGAGTCTCATTAGATAACCATTTAGGCCTAAACCTTGAACAATATTCCTTAATAGGTATGAATGATTTTATGCAAGATTTGCCTTTGTGTTTGCAGGAAACAGTAGTAGAACGCGGTGGAATCACCCCAACTGAACACAACACAGTAGGAATGAAGAGAAGATTCTGAAATTTTATTTGTTTTTATGATTTCGTAGAAGGGAAACACATTTCACATAATAACGTAAAAACCCACAGAATTCCACCAATCAGTATTATCGCAAATGTACAGTAATTAGATCGACTTTTACTACCCATTTATAACAGACTCCACTAGAAGGAACCCCCAACAAACAGGAAACTGCAAATTGTTTTTATTTTATGGTAGTGACCTACAGAAATGTGCTAAGCATGTAATATGTGAGAATAGTGTTTCCACCTTTACTGCATTGTTTATTCAGTTGCTACTTGTTCGCTTGTGTGTGTGTGTTTATGTATCTCAAGCTTGCCTCCTCATTTTTGTTCTTTTTATACTTGTGCTCTATTCAAAAATATGAGTAAAATACTTGAAAAAAAGTGAAAATGAAGCGATCTGGTGAAAATACTTCAGAGAGAAAAAGAAAAGCAATATCGATAGAAGAAAAATATGAAATTGTGAAGCGCTTTGAGCGGAATGAAAGAACATGCGATATTGTACTGCTACAGGCTTAAATGAGGGAATGCTGAGAACAATTAGAAAGAATGCATAAAAAATAAAAGCAACTTTCATAGCAGGAACAACACGATGTATAACAAAATCAATTAGATCAAGACACAAAGAATTGGCAGAGATGGAACGTCTTTTATCTGTTTGGATAGATCAAACGAAGAAGAGATCAGGAACAACTTTGCTTATAATAAAAGCAAAGGCATTGGTAATATTTGAAGACCTCAGAAATAAAGCTGAAAACCCTCAAGAAGGCCTCCCTTTACCGCCAGTAGTGGCTGGTTCAATAATTTCAGGAAACGTCACGCTTTCCATAATGTGAAATCATCAGGTGAAGCTGCTAGTGCAGATGAAGCAGTAGCAAAGGCATTTCTGCCAATACTGAAAAAAACTAATTGAGGAAGAGGGCTATACACTGGACCAAATTTTAAACTTTAATCAAACTGGACTGTATTGGAAAAAAATGCCATAATGAACATATATCTCAAGAGAGGAAGCACAAGCTCCAGGCTTCAAGGCTGCTAAGGATAGACTGACCATTATGTTAGGAGCAAATGCAAGTGGCGACTTGAAACTGAAGCCTGTTGTTGTTTATCATGCAGCCAATCCACGAGCATTAAAAAGGATCATAAGGACTACCCTGGGTGTTTACTTTAGGAACAGCAGAAGAGGGTGGATGACAGGGCAGATCTTCACTGACCTTCTACTAGAAGTGTTTGAGGATGTGTTTTGAAGCTACTGCAAAAAGAAAAATTTGAATTTTAAGATTTTAATTATTTTGGGACAATGCAACAAGTCACCCTCCAACCCTTGCTGAACTGTCACCAAACATTTTCCATTTTTTACCACCTAACACAACATTTCTTATCCAGCCACTTGACCAGGGAGTAATTTCTGCTTTTAAGCACTATTACACAAGACGCACATTTAAGATGCTGATATCAGAAGGCAAAAATGCACCAACAGTTAAAGACTCCTGGAAGCAATTCAACATAAAGAATGCAATTTACATAATTGTGGAGGCTTGGAACAAAGTGACAAAAGAATGCTTACATGGTGTTTGGCTGCCTCTCTTACCAGATTTTATTAATGATTTTAAAGGCCTTGATCCTGTGAATGAGCTTCCTAAATTAAAAGCACATTGTGTTTCCCTTGCAAAGCAGGTTGGCTTTGAGGAATTGGAGGAAGAAGATTTAGAAGAGTTGCTTCAGTCTCATGAAGAAGAACTTTCAACTGAAGAACTGCTACACTTGGTGCTGGAGGGTAGGTGGAAGATGAGGAAGACACGAAGTTGAATGCCTGAATGCTACCATAAAACAGCTTTCTACTTCAGTTTTAAATTCGTTTGAGAAAAGTATGCAATGGCTAGAAGATAACGATTATGATGCAGAAAGAAACAGAAGAGCACTTCATACTATTCGATCTGCTTTGGAGCCATATAAGCAGCTGCTTTGTGAAAGAAGGAAGATTGCCAAACAAGAGAAACTAGATGTCTTATTTTATGAAAACACCCAAGAAAGAGACAGAAAATGAGCCACAGCCCTGTAGTTCTGGCGTGACCACATTTCGTCCAAAGTCCTCATTGGCATCTCCTCCACCTCCCAGTTCCGATAATGATGACAACCTGCCACCACTTTCCTCATAATTCCGCTGCTTCAACCCTTTCTCAAGTCCTTTCCTTCAAGCTGTTTTCATTTATTTTTAAGGTAAGAATCTAAATTTAAATGATTAAACTATTAATTTTACATTTTTCAACTGTGTTTTTAAGTGTTTTATTATGATTATTTATTGTGTTTGGTAATGTTTTGGTTACAAATGTGTGTCCAATCTTGGGTGGTCGGCACCTAACCCTATTTTTCCCATAGGGCCTGTTGTTTATATTGCATGATTTTGCATTGCACGAGGGTTTCTAGGAACACAACTATCGTGTTATACGAGGACTGACTGTACTATAAATTTAAAAAAAAAATTGGTAATTTTTGTTTACACAGTACAATTAAAAAATGTCTGATTCTCAAAGAAAATTTCACACTTATTCAGAGCATTAAAAACATTATCTGGAACATTTTTATAAAACTGGAGACCCAGATGAACCATTTTAAATGGCTTGAATAATTTCTTTGTGAGTTGCCTTTTCTATGGGTTGGGTTGTTCTGATGTGCCTTCCAATCATTGTTAATTTCTTCGTGATCATGTTCGCATCTAACACTGTTCAGCAGTAGTTCATCTTTACTTCAATGTTCTGTTGTAGCCATATCTTGATCTACATTAACATAATCATCCAGTGTTACATAATTTTCTATGTTTCAAGATTATTCTAATAATTCCCAAAAGCTTTTTAACTGTGAAAGCAGCAGTTCATCTTGTTCATCCGGTTGTCATTCGACTTCTGTATTCAATGCAAATCTCGCTTTCGACAAACAATATTGAATTGAACAAACAAAATAATACTGACAACATTTGTCCAAACTTTTATCCATTCAGAGATGCAATCTCTAATATTTATATTTTAACTTCCAAGATTCTGTTTTCTTACAATGAATTGATAATCTTCATTAATATTCTCTTTTGATGATGAAATTTAAAATTTTTAATTATAACTTGGTCCATTGGCTGGAGTTTGGTGGTAAAAGCAACAACACCTTCACACTTTTAAGTTTGGTAGAAATACTGGCAGGATGTGCAGGACAGTTGTTAGTAATCAATATGATTTTTCTTTTTTCTTTTGTTTTATGCCTGTCTAGTTTTAATATCCATTCTTTGAAAATATCACATCATCCATGCTTTTTTTTTTTTTTTTTTTTTTTATTAAAGGTGTAGTCAACTTTCAATGATTTTGTGCCTCTAAAACATCTTGGGTTTTTTGATTTTCCGATGACTAAAAGTCTTAATTTTTCACTTCCAGTCATATTGGCTCCAACTAGCACAGTGATTCTTTCTTTCTTTGTTTTCCACCAAAACATATATCATTCTTAAAAACAAGAGTGTTCTATTAGGAACACATTTTGTTTTCCTAATAGAACAAAAGAATAAGCCCATTTTGTCAGCATTAAAAATGTCTTTAGGTTCGTATTCTTCTAAAATCTTCTTTAAGGTGTTGTTCCTCCAATTATTGCAATCTTCTTCATTTACATCAACACTTTCTCCACAAATAACCTTTTCCATAATTCTGTGGCACTTCTTAAATTTATCTAACCATCCAGTGCTCATATTAAATTCTGTATGTCCAAGCGACTGTGCAAATTTCAGACCTTGTTGCTTAATTATTGGACCTGATATTGGTATATTCTTTTCATGTATCATTTGCACCCATTTTAGGACAGTTTTATCAACAACTTCGTATACACACAACTTAATTTGCTTCTTGTCTACTCCTCCTTCAATTGCATTTAAAATTGATTCTTGATTTTTTAAACTTGTAGAAACACTGCTTGCAGGTATGTTTTATTTCTCCCAATATCTTTTTTCCTAAAACCCTGATTAATATCATGAAGAATCTTGGCTTTATCAGTAATACTTAAACACCTTTCTTCGACATTGTTTCTGCAACGGTAAAAATTATTTGACTGTGACGGGCTGTAGCACACTGCCGATACATACACCGTGTAGCCACCGCAAACTTTGCTGCGCTGGCCATAGAGTAAATTGTTAGTACTGCCTACTCAGTGACTTTCACTTGTCAATTTAACAGCAACACACAACCTTTCTATCAATCACTTTGAAGAAATATGCAATTTTGTGAGTTCCTTTTATTTTGCTTTCATTCATATATACATGAAAGAAAATTTATTGTTAATGTATGCTGTATGTTACTTTCCAGAAAAAAAAACACACACACACACACACACACAAGAACATACAGCCTAAGCGATTGATGAAAAATCATTCTAAAAGAATGAAATTTAAAATATTCCATGAAAACTATCATATGTATAATGATTGACAGGGAATTCACATGGTATGGTTGAGGTGAGAAGCGCATGTTACTAAAAACCGACTACCGAAGCATTCTACATATTGCCACTGGCATGGTTTCCCAGCAGAGAATTTTGTTTTCCCCTTAGCCAACATCAATTTACAAATCTACCCTACTTCTTGCAAAGTTTATGAAAACTTTTAAGAAAACCCATTTGGTTTTATTCCTGTAACAAAAATGAAACAAAGACCCTTCCTGAGGGCATCAAGGCCACAAGTGTTCACTAACAGGATGGTTAATTTCAGATGTTAATGACTAATTTCGAAGGGAAGGAGGCCGTATTATATTTGAGTGGCTGTTTAGCAGTAAATGTTCCAAAATCTTTAAAAATGCTTTTGCTAATTTTTTTAAAAAATTCGTTATAGACTAACACTTCGCTATAGGGGTTAATTTTACATGTAATTTTCTTTAAAGGTGTAATGTTTTGCGAAAAAATTCGTAAATGGAGAAATTTGTTAAACAGAAGTTCATAATAGAGAAATTCCACTATATATACATGAAAAGAAAAAAAAGGATAGATTCCATGAGCCCCAAGTTTTATTTCCTTTTAGCCTCAATAATTTCTTTTTCAGCTTCCTTTCATCATAAAATCAATTCACTCTCAGTCAGAATTAGGTATACTTCTGTTAATCCTCATTCCTATAAACTTTGTCATACATGAACGTAGATGCAAAATATTTATTATTTGTCAGCAACCTGTATAGGATCATTACTAGTTATAACATATATGCCAATATGGTTCATCACTTTCTTTCTAGTATAAACAAAAGCAAAGAATTCTAAGTTATTTTTCTTTGCTCTTTTAGCCAATTTCTCATAACCTGCCTTAACATGCTTAACCCCTCCCCCTCCCCCCATAGTAACTTGATTACACACTAATTTATATTACCTGTAGGTTTCTGTGTCTACCAATGACAAATTATAATCATCCCACACACTTTTCTTAATCACTAAACGAAATGCAATTATATTTCAGTAGGAGAAATAACTATTGTTACCTTAGCATATTCCACATGAACAGTTGGACTCCCTGGCCCTGAGCAGGACACTCAGTCACCACACAGCATCTGTTACCTTTGAAATCAATAAAAAAAAAAATGACCAAAAGTATTGGGCTGAATATTCAGCTGGCTCTTGGTAGGAGCATCAGTGGTGTAATGACCAGACTTAAAACCAAATTTGATTATGGAAAATAATCATTTAGCACCACACATAAGCTGTGACCTGGAATGGAGGAGTCTTTCAAACACCTTGCCCAATATATAGGCAGCAGGAAATCGGATGGTAGGCTTTGAAAACATTGTCCATCCGGATGGGTCCTTGAAAATAAACTCAAGATTTATATGTTTCCACCTAGATGGACAAAGGCTTTCTTGCAGGCAGGTGTTGAATAGGTGGATTAAATCACCCCCCCCCCTTTGATCAAATCCAGGCAGTGCTTCATTGCACCTGGTTTTGTGTATCACCACATCTGCTTCCTCCCTAGAAAATCAAGTTCCAAAGATATAAAATAGCGCATTTCACTGTCAGCAATTACTACATGCTGAACATCTGTGTTATTCACTAGATCATTGAAGTTCACAATGTGGCACACTGGAAGACACTAATGGGTTCACTGATATTTCTGAAATAAATCTCATTAACTAAATCTTCCTCGGTGAGTGAATCCTCAACATCTAACATGATCAGGTTGTGGGCCCCTCACCCTCAGAGTCTGCAGCCATAGCCCTGTGTCTTCCATACCTTCATAGCATTTGATTTCGTTGAGATCTTCTTTCATATCTGCCTGAACAATAACAGTGGCTGATCTTTCTGAGGCTTTTAACCTTTATGCAGTCAAGCTTTGCCTTTTAAGTACTTTACTAATATCATCATTAGTTGTAAACATGCGATTCCATTCACTTTAATGATAACCTTACTGTTTTCAGGCTCATTAGCTGGAATTTTAGGCATCTTTACCCCTGCAGTATATGATAAAGTAGGCATTGGAGTTGCCAGCTGCACATCAGATTTTGAAGCTGATTCAGCATTATCCATATTTAGCTGTTCATTCTCAATCAGTAACTGAAGATTTGATATTTATGCTTTTTAGAGCAGGAATACCATGTGCCTATGATGCACCTTTGTGTAAAGTCTTAATTCCCCTCCCCCTCAAAATAATAAATAATTATAGATGGTATTAATATATTTTAAAATGATCAATGAAAATATCCTTTCATTGATCGTTTCAAAATACAGCGGATTCCGGTTATTTGGGCTGCCGGTTAATCAGAAGCAGCCATTTATTTGGGACAAATCTTAAAAAACAGAACCCAATCGAGAAAATAGCCAGGGTTTACTTCGCTTAATTGGGACAAAATGCCGTTTAATCGGGGCAGGAGACCGCAGCACTGGAGATTACCCTACGATTGTCTCCGACTGTACCACGTAGTTCAGCCGGATTTCTGGCGGTCACAACCATAAAACAATTAGCAGTCACCTGTTTATTGGGCTTTTCTGTTAGTGCAATCTATCATAAATGGATAGTAAACTCGATCTTATTGAATTTGCGATAATACTAACATTCTGTGGGTTATAATGGTAAAATCTGTTTACACTTCCATGGAATCTTCAATCATATAAAAAAAATAATTTTCAGAATCTTCTCTTCATTCTTATTTTTAAAGCTTTGTAATTCGTTACTCCGTTCTCACTTGCACGTATTGTGTTACTTGCAATTTGTGTGTGCCGTGTTTTTTGTTATTGATTGCTTATCTTTTTACTGTTTTAAATCTTAACCCCCACCACAAATATCAGTGAACAGAAATGTCAACTAGTTTAGTTAGCATGTACATATTACAGTACGTATTAATTATTCCAATTATCACATATATAATCTTCCGAATTTCACGTATCATTTAATTTTTTAATTGGTAAGGTAATAAAGGGTAAATTTGTGCTTAACATATCTTTGCTTTTATAGCCTGTGGATAATATTCCTCCTATTTTTGCTAATTAGAATCGCTGTTTAATAGAATTAAAATTCAATTCACAAATGTGATCATAATGACAGGCGCTTACTACACATCGTATAGTGAATGGTACTTTACTATGGTGAGTTTGTCGTAACATGATTTGATTGTAGAGTGAACTAATTGTAAAGGTGGGGGTACATTGTATTTTTAACTATTTACGTGAAACTTTGGATAATTGGGGCAGCCGCTTAATCGGGCCAAAATGCACTAGTCCCGATGTGTCCCAAATAACTGGAATCGACTGTACATTCATTTTATTTAATAACAAAATACATTTTGGAATTAAAAAAACTACAATTCTCAAACTTTATAACAACAACAAAACGAAAAAAAGGCTTTTATCAGAATGTTTATCATTCTATTTCTTATAATTCATGGTTGAAAACAAATTTTAGACGATAATGTAATGAGCTGGTAACTTTTTAGTAATGTTTATAGTAAAGTACAAATAAAAATAATCATTCTGGTAATTAATTTTTATTTATTTTAATTTCTGTATCCCCCCACCCAATTAAGTGCCTTTCTGCAATGCAAAACCTGCACACCCACACAATGGCTTTGCTAACAAGCCCTATCATCTCATGATACTCAAGGGAGGGCCTGGAGCATATGATAACGTAGGAATTGGAGTTGCCAGCTGCACATGAGACTTTCAAGCAGATTCAGCATTAGCAGCCTTTAGCTGTTCATTCTCTATCAGTAACTGTAGGAAGATCTTCTCTAACAAGCCATGGCACCTCATGATCTTCAGGGAGGATGCCTGCAACTATGCTCATTTTGCAAGCAGCACTCAACACGTGCCCAGGATATGAACTTGGTCCAGCTAAATGGGGAAAATTTTTTTATTTTGATGACAGGACTTCCTCCATCTTATCCTTGTATTCTACCCACTCTGAAGGGATTTTTGCCATATACATGCCATGACTGTATTGCATGCTATATCACTGATGCTAAAGCTATTCAATTAAGAAGATTGATTGAAAGATTAATGTAAGTCTATTGGAAGAGTTGACATTGCACAATTATTTTAATGGGACCAACGAGGTGCATAGACATTACATTTTGAACCTTTGCATTGACTGAGGTCAGTAGTAGCATCCAACCCCGCCCCCACCTCTTCTATACCGAAGAATTAACACCAAATTTGGTGATAGGGAAGGGAATTTGTATTTCCTCCCTGATGTCCTGCTAATCACCTCCATGTGGGAACACCTCTCAAAGTAACTTTTCTTTCCCCTCCCTTTCAATTGTTTTTTCACTTAGTTCTGGTGTATGTTTCATAAAATTAATATCCTGCAATCCTCTGCCTTATGTGTATTTTAAACCCATGCTTCATGTCAGCTTTTAGCTGACAAAACATATGCCATCAAAAGATTTTTTGTTTTTCATTCCATACGTGTTTTAACTCATAGTATACTTTTATTGTTCTTATTACTTCTAGCTCAAGAATATTTTTTCACTTTTACTAATTATAGTTTTATTGCAATAAACCTATCATTTTTAATTGTTGGGCAGTGCCCAAAAAAACTTCATGCATACCAAAAAGATCTGATCGATGGCTATGTTAACTTGAAATGAAACAGCTCTTAAGGAAATGATTCAAATTTTGTAAATACCTCAAAAGAATGTTCCTTATTGTCTTCTTGCCTGTAGTCAAGCAAAAGGGAAAGCGACATTATTGTACAATCAAATTTCCCTCCCTTGGCTATGCGAGATGGGTGAACTACAATTGCAGGAAATTCAGGCAGCTGATGCCGTTTTTCTTGTGCAGCTCTTTCTTTCTCTTCTTTTTGCTTCTTTTCTTCCTCCTGTAATAATTATTAAGATAGAGCTTTCACATTCAAAGTAAAGAACCTGTGAGAACAAATTAATTACCTGAATTATCTTAAAATTAAGTCTTCTTACATACAGAGTAATTATAAACTTACTGGGCAATTTCAATAATTCACTGATATGGTTTTATTAAGGGCAGAATGTGAAATTTGAACTTAAATTATGAAGTACATCCTCAAAGTTACAACTGCTCTAAGGCACCTCCGTAGCCAGGTGGGCAGGAGCAGCAGTGCGTAGCACACGCTTCTTGATTAGACTGGGGTTCGAGCCCGTGACCACCAAATACGGAGTATGCGGAAAGGTCAGGGAATGACCACCGCATATCCCCGGAGCAATATGACCTTAGTTGCTAATGCTCCTAAAAAACTAAAAAACAAACTACTGCTCTATGAGTGCTAGTGTTCCTTTAACAAATGCAAATGTTTCAGCAATAGCTAAGTAATAATAGCTCTTGCCCACTTGCTACACAGCTCATGTAATTTGAAATTTCAGCTCTTCAATGATGTTTGGCTTAGCAGACACCCAGAGGCGCCTCCGTAGCCAGGTGGGAAGGAGCAGCAGTGCATAGCACACGCTTCTTGATTAGACCGGGGTTCGAGCCCGTCACCACCAAATACGGAGGATGCGGAAAGGTCAGGGAATGACCACCGCATATTCCGGAGCAATATGGCCTTAGTTGCTAATGCTCCTAAAAATCAAATAACCAACCAACCAACCAACCAACCAGACACCCAGATAACATCCTTCAAAAAAAAAAAAAAAAAAAAAAAAATCCCATAGTACAAGTGAAAGGTGCCGACCGGGCTAGTCTGTTGGGTAAAGTGCTTGCCTGGCAACCCAAAGGTCGCGGGTTCGAATCCTGCCTCGGGCTTGGATCAGAGCTTGGTCCTTGAGATTGTCACAGACATTCTCTCAGATATGTCAGACAAGTTGTACTTGCTACCTGGGAGTCTAAAACGCTGATGGAACTGATATTCGGGTGACACTCAAGTCAAGTGGACCCAATTTCGGCGAAGTCCGGACAGTCTGTGACAGCCAAATCTGCTTGCACCCTCACGATGGTGGGATTGCTAGTAATCCTGGTTATAACCTCCATGCACAAGTACATGGTGGGTGACCACCCAGGTGTGAACCAACGTAAGGAGGGGTCGAGGTGTGGTGCCCACACTACATGGAGGAACGCCGCCCCTCTATGTTACCAAGCAGTACTAGGTGGTAGATGACTCTCATCAACCGGTGAAATACCACCACTTTGCTTATTGGAGGCTTGAAGTGGTGGAACCCATGTTTAGTCTCTAGAGCTAAGTTCCGGTCAACCCTTCCCTATCTCTTCCATCATGCAGTATGATTGATGACTTTTGAGGTTATAACTTGGTTCGTATAAAATTGTCCATGTCGGGTGGTCAGGTATTAATTTTATTTTTGCAGTGTAGAATAACAGCAAGTTTTGTCTCCGGAGTTGTAGTGGTGGTTCATAACCCTCTGCATATAGGCTCTGGACCGGTGATGTGCAATATGCTCCTAATACTGTATGTAAAGCACTGTGATGCACTGATCCAGCCATCTCAGGGCACTCGGTTTAGCATGAGTTGTACATGGGGGCTCCATAGTCTAATTGAAATCTTATGAGGGCTCTGTATAATTGCAATAATGTATCTCTATCTGTACCTCAGGCTGTTGCCAATAAGACTCTCAAAATATTTAGTTTCTTGAGGCAGTTTGTTCATAGTTATTTATATGTTCTAAAAAAGTTAATTTTTTTTTTATCAAGAATAAGTCCAAGAAATTTTATAGTTGGCTTGATTGGGATTAACTGTTATTAAGTTTTAATTCCAGATCTAAATGAAAATTTCTTTTCCTACAGAAGTGCACACCTATTGTTTTTTGTGTGGAGATCATGAAACCGTTTTCATGATCCCAACTGATGACCTTGTCTATTGAACCTTGTAACTGGCATTTTATTCTTCTCATGTTTCGGGATTGGAAAGGGATACTAAAATCATCAATATAAAGAGCTGAGTTTATGGTGGATGGTATCTGTTGGGTTATTGAGTTTATTTTTATTGCAAACAGGGTGGCACAGAGGATTAATCCCTGTGTGTGGTACTCCTTGTTGTAGGAAAACTTTTGAGAGTGTAGTTTGTATTCGTACTTGGAAGGTTTCGTGCTGTAAAAAACTCTGGATGAAAATAGCGAGCTGTCCTCTTAGCTTTAAGTTATACATGTCCTGGAGAATGCCATAATACCAGGCTGTGTATGCTTTTTCAATATCAAAGCATATCATGACTAAATGTTCTTTTTCTAATGAAAGTATTTCATATGTTGCTTTATTTTAATTAGGAGGTCTAAGGTTGATCGATGTTTCCTGAAACCACACTGTAATGGGCACAAAAGGTTATGGTTTTCTAGGTACCACATGAGTCTTGCATTTATAATCTTTTCCAAAATTTTTCCTAGGCAGCTGGTGAATGTTACTGGATGGTAATTGTTCAGATTAGTAGGATCAAGTTAGTTTGCCAAGTTTTGGGAAAGCGAGGACAATCGCATGATGCCACATGTCAGGAAACTCGTGCTCCATATAAATTCTGCTGTATAAAAGAAGTAGAGATTGTAATGATTCTTCACTGAGTTTCTTTATCATTATATTATCAATGCCATCTGGACCTTCAGAACTTTGTTTTGTTTGTGACAGTGCCTTATGGAGTTCCATTATGGTTACTGGATGGTTATATTGTTCTATATATTTTGTGGAGAATTTTAAATTGTATTTTTCTTGATGATTTTTATATTTCTAGAATTCCAGTGGACAGGATGTAGTAGCAGATATTTGGCAAAAGTTTCACCTAAAGCATTTGCTATTTATTTTGGATCAGCGATATCCTGCCTTTGAAAATTGATAATTGGATGCACTAACTTTTTCTATCTATTGCTTATTTTTCATATTTTATCCCAAACTGTTTTAGTATTTATAGTCTATTTATGGTTGAGTCTAAACATAACCAGGAGGCTTTCTGCATGCCCGTCTGACACATCTTACTCTTGCTCTCATTTTTTTTAAATGTATTAGATTGTCTGTGGTAGGATTTTTGAGAAAAATATTCCATGCTTTGTTTCTGTCTTGTTTCACTTAAGTACATTCCTCATTCCAACAAGGCTTTGGGGATAGAAGTCTGTTGGATGTTTTTGGTATTGACTGTTCTGCTGCTTGGGTAATTTGGTCAGTTACATATTGTACTGCTTGGTCAATGGTTAGTTGCCGGACTTTCCATTGTTCAATTACTTTTAGATTTTTGAAATTTTCCCAGTCTGCTTTTTGAAGCTTCTATTTGGGTTTTCATCTGGATTGACATGGGGTGTCTTTTGTTAACATGACAATATGGGGTAGTGGTTGCTGTGTAATGGATCTTCATGAACTGTCCATTCTAAAGCAGAATATGATGCCGGGGAGCATAAAGTAAGATCAATTGCCGTGCTAGTTCCTGTTGGAAGATGGAATATGGATGTTTTCTTGCTATTCAGGAGGGTTAGATTTTTGGCACCTGTTACATTTTCTATTTGATGTCCACTTAGATCCACCATTATACTGTAAGGAGGAGGTAGTTGATCTACAGTTCTTCTAAATCTTCATAACTTATTTCTTGGTTCAGGGTAAATATATTGATACTATTGTTATTAAATTACTTCCTGCTATATGTACTGCTACTGCTACAAGAGTTTGTAAGTGGACTGTTTGGACTGGTATATGAGAATTGACAAGGATTGCTACTCCTCCGTGGGCTATAGAATTATTTATTCGATCTCGCTTATGTATAGTGTAATTCCTGATTACGATAGTATAATCGGGTTTTAGATGTGTTTCTTGTCAGAAGAAACATATCAGATGATGCTGATAAATTAAATCTCGGACGTCATCAATATTGTTACAGAAATCAAAACAATTTGCAATGAATAAAAGTACCTATTGTTTTGTTTTCGATGAGTTCTCTGGTTGATTTCTGATTACCGTTTTACATTTTTCTGTCCATGATTTGTCTTTTTTGGGGAAATATGGCTTTCCAGTGTCCATATCTTCCTCGGCAAATATTTCTGTAAACGGAACTTCTTTTTGTTGTATATTTCCTGCTGTATCCATTTTTCTGCAAAATGGTGTACTATTATACAGGGGTCTTCTTTGGTTTTTCCCTGTAGCGATAAAATTACCATTGGTGGACATGGATAGGGTTTGTTGTTTTCCGCCTGGTCTTGTTTCTTCTGTTTTGGGGAGATGAGCCATTTGACAGCCCGATTCATTTGGTGCAATTGTAACTTCAGTTTGTGAGCCCATTGCTTGTTGTTTTTGGGTTATTTGTACTCTTATGTTATTTGTGCATAAGTAGGTTTCCTTATGTTGTATTTTTCCTGCTGTATCAATTTGTTCTGCAGCATGGTGTACTAACTGTAACGTCTTTGTGGCTTCCCGGTATGTAACTTTATGTTCTGCTTTGTATTTTTGGATTTTCCTTTTCTGTTTCCATCTTTTGCATTCCCGAGAGTAGGCAGTGTGGTTCCCACTACAGGTTGAGCAGTTAGGGTTTTTTTTTTTTTTTTTTGGTAGTTGTTGGCGCATAAGCTTCTGTGGCCATAATGCACCTCCCAAGGTTTTTGCAGTACTTTGATCCAAGGTTGAGGCAGGAATCGAACCCATGACCTTTGGGTTGCCAGGCAGGCACTTTACTCACCCGGCTAGCATTTAGGGTGTTCTCAACACATTTGGCACATCTCAACACATATTGCTATTCCTCTGTATGTTGTTTGTGAATGTCCATGTTTTTGAAATTTAAAACATTGGATAGGATTTGGTATACAGAGTCGAATTTGACAAAGCAAGTATCCTGCTTTCACTTGCTGTGGTGGACTTGGAGCATTGAAAGTTAAAATGATATATCTGGTCTGGGTGATTATTCCCTCTTTTTTTTGACAGTTATTCTTTTAACATGAATGACTCCTTAGTTTTTCATTTCTTATAGTATTTCTTCTTCTTCTGTTATATTGAGGAGATCCCAATCAAAGATTATTCCTTTCAAGGTATTTAAGCTATTATGGGGTGTAACTTTTACTGAGATCCCACCAAAAGTGGACGTTTTCATTAGTTGTTCTGACTGTAGTATACTGGCTGTTTCAATTAGTAAGTCGCCTGATTTTAACCTTTTTACTGCTTTTGGAATTCCAGCTATATTCTCTAGAGATTTTTGTATCAGGAAAGGGGTTAATTTTCCTGTGGACTGATCATCTGTAGAATGTATGTGAAATACTTTGGTGTAGATATTTCATATATATTGTTTTTTGTCTTTTTGCCATGTTTGTATTAATTTCTTTATGTTCTTGAGCCAATTGGGTAATGTTAGAAGATTTTGTGACTGTTGTCAAAATCCATGGTGTTTGCTCCTTTGTGCACTGGGAGTGAGAGCTTTTCCACCCAAAGTCCAGCCCCGCTATATGGAGGCAGGAACGGTAGCACCTAGTTTGGTTTGGTTTGGATTTTATTGGCGCATTAGCAACTAAGGCTAGCTATAATGCGCCAAGACCAGGTAATATATAAAAATTTAACCTCTCAGTGACCTAATTAGTTAGGCCACCATGTCCAGATATATAATAACAAATATATATATATAAAAAAAAATAAATCAATAAGGAAATAACAATAACATATAAATTTTAAATACAAGTAAAAACCTTTGCTGATTTAAAAAAAGCTAAAAACAGCAGACGCATTGGCATTGTCGGATAAAATCTGACTGAGTGTATACGGCTCAGTCAGATGATTAAAAGCGGTAAAACGGATATTGCTAAAATTGTGCCACAGGACTCACACATAGGAGGGTCATCAGCCCTCAGCAAAAACGAATGAGTCAAATGACTATGTCCTATGCGGGTCCGGAGAAGAACAACTTCCTCCTTACGATTCCTGCACAGACTAGACTGCCACGGTTCAATTACAGGCTTCATATGATATAATTTATTTGTAGTCTGTCTATTCCATGAATCCTGCCATTGGCAGTGTATCTTCTGGTGTATTATTTGCCTGTAGTCTGTATAGGAGACTGACAGGCAGCGATTATCATTGGGAATTGCTGATTTGGCTGCGGTGTCAGCCAAATCATTTCCCATAATCCCAATGTGGCTGGGAATCCAGCAGGAGCAGATATCATATTCACGTTCATGGAGAAAGTGAATCTTCTGCTGAATAAAAGACAGAACTGGATGAGGATTACATCTCACAGATATTAAAGCCTGTAACACACTGAGAGAGTCAGAATATAAAATGAACTGTTGGTATTGGCATTTACTAATGTGATCCAAGGCTAACTCTATAGCATGCAGCTCTGCAGTAAATATGCTGCATTCAGAGGGAATCTGCTCCGATGTAGTGGTGTCTGTAAAGACAGCAGAAGATCCCACATATGATTCCCACTTCGAACCGTCTGTGTAAACTGGCGCGAAGTCAGAATGTTCAGCTCGGTGTGCTGCAGGTAGACAGATAATGGAGTGTCCGACTTTCCCCAATTTCTAAGGGACAAGTCACATGCCAGGACATGAGCATGCCAGGGTGGAAAGGGTTACTTTGGTGTTTGGGCAACCTTGTCTACCTTGATATTAAGTTCTTTGAGTAGCTCTTGGAGACGAATGCCGAAAGGACGATTGGCAGTCTTACGGGTGTTGTAAAAATTTTCCCATCGTGGCTCAAAAACGAATGGCCACATAGGATGGTCTGGTAGGGATTTCAGTTTTAAAGCGTACTTTAGAGACAACTGCTTATGTCGAAGTGATAACAGTGGTTCATTTGCTTCGACGTATAAGCTCTGGACAGGAGATGTTCGAAATGCTCCAGTAGCGATACGGAGAGCCTGATGATGGACAGGATCCAGCCATCGAAGTACACTGTCTCTGGCCGAATTGTATACCAGGGACCTGTAATCTAGTCTGGATTGTACAAGTGCACAGTAGATGCGTAGTAGGGTGCATCAATCCGCACCCCAAGAGGAAAGAAAGTGCGGAATATTCAAGCCTCTTGCGCACTTTGTGCAGAGTTGACGGATGTGATCCAGAAAGGTCAGCTTTTTATCAAATACGAGTCCCAAGAATTTTGTGTCCGCCGCTACTGGAATAGCAATTTATTTGAGCCTTAATTCAGGTTCAGGATGAAGATTACGCTTATGACTAAAGTGTACGCAAACGGTCTTCTCCGGCAAGAACCTGAAGTCATTAGCAAGTGCCCAGGAATTAAGGCGATCGATGGCTTTTTGCAGTTGTCTTTCAATAACCCTCATGTTGCATGACTGACAAAATATGCTAAAGCCATCAACATAGAGGGCACTGTTTACAGTTCAAGGAAGTTGTTCTGTGGCGGAATTAACTTTGATGGTGAAAAGCTTGACACTCAATACTGATCGTTGTGGTACTCCCTCCTCTTGGCTGAAGGAACGAGAGAGTGAGGATCCCACACGAACTTGGGAAGATCGATTGGCTAAAAAGTTTTTAATAAAAATGGGGAGATGCCCTCTAAGACCAAGGGTATGCAAATCTTTTAAGATGCCAAATCTCCAAGTTGTGTCATACGCTTTCTCCATGTCAAAGAATACAGACACCAAATGTTCATGTTTTAGGAAAGCATCCCTGGATGGGTGTTTCCAGTCTAATAAGACTGAAAACATCCAGACTATTGCAGTTGGAGCTGCAATAGCCATCCATTATAATCTAGGATTGAAGAAGGGTGGGATGTATATTTTCCCTTCATTTTCCGGATTTTATCCCAGACTACCTTAGAGTTGGTAGACTGGTTAATAGATGATGTGAAACGGATCCACAATTCCTTTTAACTCTGACAGCGGATATATCGTGCTTTGGCTCGTGCACGTTTAAAGGCTATAAGGTTGTTCGTGGTAGGATATCGGCGAAATATCCCCCACGCTTTGTTTTGAGCCTTTTTTGCTGTTGTGCATTGTGAATTCCACCAAGGTTTGGGAAATGGTGGAAACCGGGCAGATGTTTTTGGGACAGCATTCGCAGCTGCTTGGACGATGATTTCTGTGATGTACTTTACTGCGTCGTTGATAAGCTCCCGACTGACTGTACTGAGGTCAAAATTTGCCTGATGTTGGAAGGCATTCCAGTCACCCTGATCAAACTTCCACCGTGGTAACCTAAAAGGAAGACATGGTCTCCCACTGTGTAACAAGGTTATCACAGGGAAGTGATCACTTCCGTATGGATTCTCCTCCACTTCCCAAGTGAGTGAAGGGAGTAGAGAAGGGGAGCAGATAGAGAGATCAATGGCAGAAAAAGTACGGGTAGGCATGTGGAAGAAGGTGTTTGTTCCAGTATTTAGAAGGGAAAGGTCATTGTCATTGAGCATACGCTCTATGACTCGTCCCCTTCCGTTGATGTTAGCACTACCCCACAGGGTGTTATGTCCATTAAAATCCCCGAGAAGTAAGAAAGGGGGAGGCAACTGCATTAGAAGATCATCAAGGTCTCCCTGGGAGATGTCAGTCCCAGGTGGCAAATAAAGAGAGCAGACTGTTAATAAAAATCCCACCGTAAGGCGAATTGCAACAGCTTCTATGCTAGTTGTAATTAGCAAGGGCTGCACTGGGGTCTGGTTACCCACGAGGATAGCCACTCCCCCATGAGCAGAGCCATCAGCAATTCTATCCTTTCGAAAAATTGTGATGTTGTGCATGGTGGGATCATCATTTGCCTTTAGATATGTCTCCTGCAAGCAAAAGCAAACTGGCTCGTGCTTTTGCAGGAGAGCCTTGATGTCATCAATATTTCGCCGGAATTCACGACAATTCCATTGTAGGAATTTAGCCATTATTTTGGCTTGGTGGATCCATCAGGCGGCTTCTGAGTTGCTGAGGGCTTACTTTTATCAGTCTTGGGTTTATCTTTTTTGGGGAAGAATGGACGCTGTCCCATGTCCATTTCTTCCTCTGCAAAGAGTTCCAAGACTGAATCTTCGGGTACCTCCTTCTGCTCGACATCCATCTTTTCTTGGGTACTAGGGGGGACTTCCCCTTTTTTATTCTTTTCTTTCACAGTTACCTTTGTTACTTGTGGAGCAGTAGGAGGTACCGATATAGGAGTGGCAGCTGATTGGTCCTTTTGTGCAGGTTTTTGAGAACTTAAGAGATGACGCGCGATGGGAGTGAAAGACTCCTTTGGAGGAATGGTCATGTCCATCTGAGTTCCGACGGAACATCTCCCTGCTACCTTCTGGGCGTAGGTAGGTTTGTTGACTGAGTTTTAGAAGGATTGAAATTTAAGAATTGGTGGCAGATATTCGAGAAGTTGAACCTGATTGAGCAGGGCAAGGCTTTTCAAAATGGAAAGTGGAATGCAATGTGCTATCATCAGCAAAACTATGGATAGGATTTCCAGTCAATGGAAGAAAGTCATTAATATACATGAAGATAAGGGTGGGGGAAAGAGCTGAATCTTGAGGGACACTAGCATTAGTGGAGAAGTTAGAAGACAGAGAGCCATCTACCATCACCCTCAGTGAGCGATCAGAGAGAAAACTGGATAACCAATTACAAAAAACAGTTCACAAACACTAAGATAGAAGCTTGTTTGGAAGACCTTTATGCCAAACACTATCGAAAGCCTTTGAGATGTCGAGAGCAACTGTTTGTGTTTCTTCAAACTTTTCCATTGAATTTGTCCATAAATGGGTAACATAAGTCAGAATATCACCAGTGGATCGACCTTGACAGAATCCATACTGGCGATCGTTAATCAGACGGAAGGTTTCTAGGTAGTTTAAGAGTTGGCGGTTAATTGATTTCTCCATTACTTTAGAAAGAGTAGAAGTAATTGCAATGAGACGATAATTGGATGAGAGGGACTTGTCACCCTTTTTTTAGGAACTAGCTAGATATCAGCAGATTTCCAAGCAGAAGGAAAAACACCTTTGGAATAAGAAAGTGAAAAAAGGAGGCAAACAACAGGAGTCAGTTCAGGAGCATAGGTTTTGAGAACAAGTGGAAAAATACCATCAGAACCTCGAGCTTTCTTAGCATCGAGATTTGACAAAATCCTTCTGACATAAGACCACAGGAGGCATTGAATGGAGCATGTTGGGAATGGTGGGAGGTGTTTTACCAAGATCATTAATACACGAGTTGGAAGAAAATGAGATGCTAGCAGGTCAGCTTTATCCTTGGCTAAAGTGACAATAGAACCAGCTGGTTTTGACAGAGGTGGGAGCAGAGATGGGCAAAAGTTGCGGCCAATTGCTTTGGCAAGAGACAAGAAGGCTCGGCTACCATTATTAGGCAAAGAATCAAGTTTTCTACTCTTAGCCTGTTCAAAATCGAGTTTGGACTGATTAATAACTGCTTTACAATTGTTAGGAGCTTCGGTGTAGGCAGAAAATGAAACTGAAGAATTAGAAACAAGCCAATTACGATATGCAACATTCTTCTCTTGAACAGCCTTAGCGCATTTAGGTTACATAAAGGTTTGGATAAAGCATGAGATTTTAAAGTGGAGTGTGGGATAAAGGATTCCATTCCTACAAGAATAATTTCACTGACAAGATCTAAGCAAAAGTTGGCATCAGAAGTTCTGAAACAATAGTCCGACCAAGGAAAAGAAGAAAAGAAATCTCGCAGGTCGTCCCATTTTGCATTCTTGTAATGCCAAACAATACGAGGTTGGGAATAATCATGAGATAAAGGCTCCATTGCAGAAGAGACAATCACCAAGTTGTGATCTGAGGTGCCTAAAGGACCACTCACAATGACAATGTACTTAGAACGGTTGTTTGTGAGAAAAAGATCAAGCGTGATGGCTGTATGGTTAGGATTGTCCGGTATTCTTGTAGGTAAATGAACATTCTGTGCAAGGTCATTAGAAATTGCAAAAGCCTCGACATATCGAACAGCTGGTTGGTGTGACTAGAAAACGGAAGCCAGCTGGAGTTGTGATCATTAAATCACCAAGGAAAATTATCTCACTGTTAGGAAAGTTGGACTGGAGTAAGTCAAGTTGCAAAGAGAGGGAGTCAAAGAGCCCCAAGTGATTAGTTGAGTTGGGAGAATGGTAGAGACAGCAGATGAATTTGACAATGAGATAGAGAGATTTTAAGCAAGAGAAGATCGAAGAGTGGAGATTCCAAATTACCAATTCTCTGACAGGGAATATCGGAACGGACATATGCACAAGTACCACCTTTGTGGCGAAAGGAATCATACAGCGAATAATTTGGGCAACTGAGATAAGCAGTATTTGAATCAACCGATAACTGAGATTCTGTCAGAAAAAGTACGTGGTTTGGCAGACTGCAAGTGGAAATGGACATCGTTGAGATTAGAATTGAGGCCACGTTATATTTGTAAATTGAACTAGTTAGTGTTTGGGAGGTTTAGATCTCTTTGCAGATAAGCTTACTCTATTAGTTTGACAATTCATGGTGTATTCAATAGTAAGTAAAAGTGGTGGAGACATGCTGTATGAAATAATGAAATTTTTGGATATGGCATACACATGGTAAGAATATACCCAGACCCTTAACATAATGTGGCCTCGACAATGCCCTCTGCATACACACTACTCGGACTCCCTCCAATAACTATCTGGCAGAGTGGAGGTAGCAAGATTATACACTAGCTGATCCGGAAGCCTCCTAAAGAGTTACCAATAGGTTCGGTCCGGTGTACTAACTAGCAACTGGCCTGCGAACACCGTTTTAGAGCTGTACCCTCGAAATGTAAGGAAGTCTGGATCTCGCCATGATGTTTATCATAACTTGAAAAGTCATCATACTGCATGATGGAAGAGTTGACCGGAACTTAGCTCTGGAGACTAAACACGGGTTCCACCACTTCAAGCCTCCAATAAGCAAAGAGGTGGTATTGCACCGGTTGATGAGAGTCATCTACCACCTAGTATTGCCTGGTAACTCAGAGGGGTGGCATTCCTCCATGTGGTGTGGGCGCCACACCTCGACCCCTGCCTACAATACTGGGTGGTCACCCACAGTGTGCCTGTGCATGGAGGATTACTCACAGTCCCAAGATAACCTAACAATTTTCTGAAAACAATTGAGAAATTCTTTAATGTTCACACTGTTTTAATCTGTTTAATTAAAAAAAAAGTCATCCAGCTTATAATCATATATGCTTGACACTTTACTGCCATGTTTTATTTATGTATATATATGTAACAACACTAATTACATGAATTACCATTGTATTTGTCCGTAAATCATATGTATTCTATGATTAGTTTTGCTGGATGAAAAATCTGAATTGCCAGGGATTTTGAGTTTATTAGTAATTGCAAAAGCCTCAGCATATCGAGCTGCTAGGTCTATGTGTCTGTTGTTTGGTTTTTAGGACCATTAGCAACTAAGGTCATATTGCTCCGGGGATATGCGGTGGTCATTCCCTGACCTTTCCACATCCACCGTATTGGTGGTCATGTGCTCGAACCCTGGTCTAATCAAGAATCGTGTGCTACCATAACCAGGTGGACAGGAGCAGCAGTGCGTAGCACTGCTGCTCCTGTCCACCTGGATTTTTGTTTACGAAGCTTCAAAAATAGGAATGAAGGCCACATTTTGAAAATTTATTTATGTTTTTTACATGGTTGAAGATTTCATTGAAGCAGCAATACATTTCACCATAATAATGTAAAATCCTACAGAATTACAGCTGTGTGGTATTATTGCAAGTGCAATAAGATCGAGTTTACTACCCATTTATAATTAGATTGCACTAACAGAAAAGCCCAATAAACCAAAAAGTGCAAACTCCAGAAATGTGCTTTAGAAAAATATCACAAAAGCATTCAAAAACTGACTTTTATAACCAAATATAGCAATAAATGGTGGTGTGTTTGTCCAGTTATTTCTTGAAACCACTTCTTCATTAGCAGAGGCATATGATGCAAGAAAGCAAGCTTATGCAGCATCAGCCAAAAAAAAAAAAAAAAAAAAACCACACGTCGCTCCATTCGTTTGAAATACCTGTCTAGCTGAGACTTAAATTTATTTAGGCTATCAACTTCCACAACAAGGGATGGAAGTCTGTTCCACCAACCAACTACCCGCTGGCTAAAGGCAAATTTCTGCACATTTATCCTACATCTGTCTTTCCTCAATCTGAATTTATGCCCTCTCAGGTGATTATTTTGAGCAAGAGGAAGAATCCCATCAGCATGGAGCATGATCAAACCATTCAAGGCTTTTTCACCTCTATCAGATCACCTCGCCGGTGCCTTGTCTCCAGACACTGTAATTTGCAAAACTTAAGCCTTTCTTCGTAAGAGCAACCCTTTGTTCCATTCACTAATCTTGTTGCCCTTCTCCGTACTTGTTCCAGCAGCTCTACATCCTTCTTGAAATGAGGCCTCCAGACCTGTATACAGTACTCAAGGTGTGGCCTGACCATTGCCTTATACAAGGGAATAATCACCTCCTTATCCCTGCTAGAAAAATTCCTGTATATCATTGACAAGACGCCACGAGCTACTCTTGCAGCCCGTCTGCACTGCTCAGAGAACTTCATATCTGCCTTCACAATTACCCCCAGGTCCTTTTCATTCTCTACCACTATCAGTGTAGTACCACAGAGTTGATACGTTGCTGTGGGGTTGCTGTTTCCCATATGTAGTACTTTACATTTGTCAATGTTCATTTGGGAATCCCCTTCATCAGTTATGCTATGTTAGCTGTTCAGACAGAAACTTTTCTGGTTTGCGCAATAAAGTGTTTTATCAGTAAGCATTGCTTTTGATGATTTCATATTTCTTCTCTATATAAAGTGTGTGTTTAATTAGTGTCTAAATGAAGAAAGCTACAACAAAAAAAATTTTAAATTAGAGGAAAAATTAAAAATCATTAAGGAGTTGGAAAATGACAAAAAAAAGGTTGTGACATTGGCCAAGAAAAACAACATAAATTAATTTAGAATTTGACGAATTAGGGAAAAGGCTGAGAAAACTAAAAGTTCAGTTATCTATTCCACATCATTGGCTGCAAAAAGCTGTACAAAAGCAAGAAATCTATTAACAGGGAAAACTGAAAAATTACTGTCCTTCTGGACAGAAAATCTTAATCAAAAGAGAATGCCTCTTAGTTCGGATATTACTTGCGGCAAAGCTCTGAAAATTTTTAATTGTTTACATGAAGAAGAAGTCGGTTCATGCAATGCAACCGTCGTTCACGGCAGTAAGGGTTGGTTTGAAAATTTTAAAAAACATCAAAGTCTTCACAATCTAAAATTAACGGGTGAAGCAGTCAGTGCAGATACGGAAGCTGCTTCTTTGTATCCAAAAACTTTCAAGGATGTTATTGCAACTGAGGGCTATCTAGCAAGTTAAGTGTTTAATGCTGATGAGACTGGCTTATTTTGTAAGTGTATGCCAAGGTGAAAATTCATTTCAAAAGACGAGAAAACCACTCCAGGGTTTCAAAGCTGCAAAAGATAGGTTAATACTTTTGTTATGTGGCAATGCAGAGGGTGACTTTAAGTGTAAGCCATTTCTAACTGATACGTCAGAAAATCCTCACGCTTTTAAAGGAATATCAATAAGCTCCTTACCAATTCATTGAAAATCAAGCAAAAAAGCCTGAATGACAGCTAAAATCTTTGAGGATTGGTTTTTAGATTGCTTTTGCTTCGAAAGAAAAAGATATTGACCGAAGAACATAGTATTCAAAATCTTGCTCATTCTTAACCATGTGCCCAGTCATCCTGCACATATCTCATATGTACCCAAATGTGAAAGTCAACTTTTTTCCAGTGAATACAAGTTTGTTAATTCAGCCGATGGACCAAGATGTTATAGCTTCCTTTAAACTTTATTACCTAAGAAGATTTTTTTACAATTGGTAGAAGCTACTGATGGAATAAGCAGTCTTTTAATTCGAGATTATTGGCAGAATTATAACATTCTTGATGCTGTATAAAATACTGAATTCGCATGAGGCAAAGTTAAGAACTCAACAATGAATGCAGTGTGGAAAAAGCTGTGGCCACAAAGTTGCACTAAAGAAGCCATGGTTGAAATTCCGGAGGTAGTTGAGATTGTGAGAATTGGCAAAATGATTAGGGGAGAGACATTTGAATAACTGGAACTAGCAGATATCACAGAAGTCCTTGAATCTCATAGAGAACAATTATCAGTGGATGATATTTTTTCGCAATGTGAAGAAGATGATAAGAAAAAAGATAAAAACGAAGAAGATGCACACACAAATTTGACTGCGAAGAGACTATCTGAGTTTTTAAGACTTGCAAATCAGCTTAACTAAGAAGCTCTGGATATGGATCCTAATTTGGAAAGGAGTTTTGCAGAACTTTATTATTAGCTTTAGTTCCTTATGAATCTCATAGTAGAGAAATTTGTAGAGAAAAACAGCGTGCTTCCAAGCAAACAATTTTAACTAATTTTTTTCAAAACGTGCCAGATTCTGTTGCAAGTTTATCACAGGAAAACAGTGATGAAGATGCAATGAATTTAGATTATAAATCTAGAATTAAGTATTAGCAAGATTAATTTTATGAACATGTTTCTAATTTTTTTCTTTTTTTCTTACGGAGTGAAGACAATTTTTTTTTCAATTTAATTTTTTTTGCACATTTTTTGTGTGTACAGGTATGGAACACTCATTATGTCATATAAACTATGTTTCACGTTGTGTGGATTTGGACTATGTGGTGTTTTCCCAGAACATAACCCCCACGCAAATCGGGGAATGACTATACAGGAATTCAATGAAAAGAATTTAATGACAATGTTAAATACTCATTAAATTTCTTGCAGACCAGTCTATCAGCATGGAAACGTGCAATAAATAGTTATTTAAGATTATGTAAAAAGCAGCAGCTATAATCAAAATTAGCACAATTTATATAAAATATAAACACACCTCTTTTTTCTTTTTGTCCTCTTCAATTTCATCTGAATCCTGTTTATCCCTATCATCTTGTTCATCACGGTCTAATGATTGTTCATTTTGTTCTTCCTTTTCAGACTCTGCTTTAAGGGCTTTAGTTAAACGGGCAATTAACTGAGACTTCAGTCCTTTGATGCTTAGGTTCCGTGCTTCTAATTCTCTTCTCAGGTCAGCTACCTAAAAATTGTTGTAAAATCTATTTATTTCTGGCTTAATTTCTCTGAGCATATATTTTCTCCACTGTACAGAAATATAAAAGCAGCAGCAGCAGCAGCACAGTGATCACATTTTTGATAGAATGACAAACTCTAGTGCCAATTTTGTGGGCACTAGAGTTTATGTCAAACCCAAGTAACCCAGTGCCTTTCACTAACTATCACTTGCAATGAAGAACTGTTTGATTTACAAGGGGCATTTGAAAAATTTGTGGCTTGAGTACAAAGGGTTTATTTGAGGAGTCTGATAACACATTAGTTTTCAACATTGTCCTTTTTAAAATCAATACATTTTTGCTGTCAATGCTGCAATGCATTGATCCAGGTGTAAAGAAAGTTTTCTGTTGGGCTTTCAGGAATGAATCTATTGCAGCAATGGCATTACTGTTGGTGGGAAAATGGATTAATCTTTTTGTCTCTAGCTGAGAGTGATGGACCCACATCTGATCCATGGTCACAAACCTTGTAAGAAAATTTGCTGGATCTGGTAGAAAACGACTGAAGTGTTTATTGACAACTCTTGTGTTTTTTATCTGCTGTCAACAACTTTGAGATACATCATGCTGACACCTTTTCATAGTGAGAGCCTATAATTAGTATGTGATACACAAATTCAGATGAGCTGCCCAAGACAATGGCAATTCACCAAACTGTCACTCATCAGCAGATCATGCACATTCTCAACAAATTCTGGCATGATGAACACTGCAGGTCTTCCAGGGCATGTCTCATCTCCAAGGCTCTCTCCCTCCCTCACTTAAATTCTGCTACCCACTATTTAAACATGGAATGTGAAGGAGCATCCTCTCCAAATGTTGTAACCAGATTTTCATGCTGAATGCATAGAAATCATCACACCACCTATTTAACTGGTTTATCTGCACTTAGATAGGCCTCAATGTCTGACTGCACAGTAACAAGAAATACTCCATTATGGAGATACTCTGTGCCTTATAAGGTATGTTATAAAAATTAGATAGCACTCATATTTTGGATTAATACAATAACAGAATTTTGTATCTCTTATTTTATTTTGGCATCTAAATTTAACACTAACCTTGGATTTATCATACTGGGACATAGCACTAGTGGTTCAACACTCAAAACTTATAAGCTTCTACTCCAATCAAAAATGAAGTTTATTTAAATAGCAACGTAAAATTATTAAAAGAGATAAATAAAATTTAACCCAGCAGAGGTGGCACCCAATAGGTAGCAAACATGGTGGTGGATCATCTGAATTTTTTTTTTTTTTTGAATTCTGCCTAAACAGTACCAATATGTCATCTTTTCTTAATGGATTGCAGTACTTTTTTTTTGCATTTTTAATAAAAAAATTAAAACTTATAAAACAATGCTATGTGTTTTAAACCTTTTATTTTCAAAAAATAAAGTAAAATAAACCAATTCTGCTCAAAATTGCAAAAAAGCCCCACCCATTTTCGACAAAATCAAAATATCAATCTTTTATTCTCTTCCGTATTCCAGTAAAAAAGACTTAAGTGCATGAAATTTCAAACATGTACATAACATATATTTCTTATTATCATTTCCAGAAATATTATTAAAAAAAATTATATTCAATACTATTCCTTTCATTTTCATGTTTATTTTAAAATTTTATTCATATTTTTCACACTGTTAAGTGCACAAAATTCAAACTGTATTTTGCTTACTGCAGTAAGCAAAATACATAAATTCATTTTTCTATCCTCTGTGAAAACAATAATAAATCCGTCAAAAATAACTAAGGAAAGACTATAAATGGTTAATTGACTAATGGGAGAAGTAAAACAAGTAACCTGAAATCTAGAAGCCGGTGGCGGCAGTGTCATGCTTTGGGCGATGTTCTGCTGGGATACCCTGAGTCCAGTCATCCATGTGCTGGGCACTCTGACATCTACCACTTACCTAAACATCATTGCTGACCAGGTACACCCTTTTATGGCAACGGTCTTCCCCTCTAGCGGTGCCATCTTTCAGCAGGATAATGTGCCATGCCACACTGCCCGGATTGTTCAAGACTGGTTCATGGAACATGAGGAAGACTTCCAGGTATTGCCCTGGCCTCGAAATTCCCCAGACATCAATCCCATCGAGCATTTGTGGTTTATGTTGGAACAGCAACTTCGATCTACAGAGTCTCAATCACAAACCTTACAGGAGTTAAAGGAGTTGCTAGTTACGTGTTGGTACCGGAAACTACAGGACACATTAAGAAATCTTGTAGTGTCCATGCCATGCTGAGTACGAGCTGTTTTGGCTGCACATGGAGGACTAACATCATATTAGGTAGGTGGTCATAATGTTTAGTCTCATCAGTATATGACCTAACAAGCTCTTTCTTTGTGATGAAAAGTCTGTTTGGTATTTTCTTCCAAAAACAGCTCCATTTCATATTGACATTGAAGACCTGTTGAGGACCATATCCAAGTGACTCAATAATTTGTGCAAACTCACTGACAATTTTCTGCTGAATTAGTGAACACAAATAAATAAAAAAAAAGCTTTATTTATTAAAATTAAATTATTCTTTAAATTTAAAATTAAAATTTTTTAAAAATTAAACTCATGTCTGCAGATATAAAAACAATGTATTATCCAATAAGATTATGATAAATTTAAAAAAAATAACAAAACATTACAATTATTTATTGTACTAACAACAAATGAAATCACAATAAGTCCAGAAAAGTAGATTATAATTTATGACTGGAGGGGCTCACATCTGGTGAGTATGGGCTTGGCAGACCCAGGGTCCTGAGTTGGATATTACCATTCTTCTCTTTCTTGGTGATTCCCTTCTATTTTTGACTCTCTCTCTCTCTCTCTCTCTCTCTCTCTCTCTCTCTCTCTCTCTCTCTCTCTCTCTCTCTCTCTCAGGATAACTCAAAACTTTTATCATGGCTGGTGCAGCATAAGCCTCAGGCTTCCTTGCACCATATGGCTAATAATAATAATAAACATCTGAAGTTATTTCCTCAATCATTTCTTTTAGAACAATGCAGTTGATAATTTCCAAAAATTCATACGTGTAATTTTTGCTTCACCAACTATCAGGAATTTTCATATATTTTGCCATATGTTCATTAATATATTGAACTGAGAGCAAAGAGTTATTATTGATAACTCTCAATAAGCACTTTAATCTCCTCTGGGTCTGAACAGTTTTGTTCTCATTCATCTGAACTTTCACACATCGTATGCAGCAGCCCCGTAGCCGGTAGTGAGGGATTTTGTTGTCTGAGATTTTGAACATTATTGACTTGTGACTTGCTTGCAAAATGATGCTTTAAAAAAGTCAAGTTTCCAAATGTCATCCCACCTCTTTCCACTAGCAGATTCTCCTGGAACATCAGCATCACAATACAAATATATAATACCACTGTTTAAATCAAATATAAATATTTCTTGCAATCAAACATATATCAAATTATAACTGTTAGGAGTAACAGTTTGCACTATTTTGTCAAACCATTCAATTTTAAATGAACGTGAAGTTCTTTTGAACGTAATTCCCTATCCTTCTTTTAACAAAGTGAATCCACATTTTCCCTTTTTTTTTTTTTAAAAGTATACTTTTAGGTAACAAAAATTTGAAAACACTTAGTCTATGTTTCTATGATATCAATGCTCAATGATGTTCACTGTGTAAAGTGCAAAAGGAAAAGACTTTTTTCTTTTTTTTTTATGTTGTTGTTATTTGGTTTTTAGGAGCATTAGCAACTAAGGCCATATTGCTCCGGGGGATATGCGGTGGTCATTCCTGACCTTTCCGTATCCTCCGTATTTGGTAGTCACGGGCTCGAACCCCGGTCTAATCAAGAAGTGTGTGCTATGCACTGCTGCTGCTGCTCCTGCCCACCTGCCTACGGAGGCGGCTTTTTTTTATGAAAATCCCAAACACGAGAAGAAATAGAACCTATAGAATTTAGCATCATGCTTGGGTTGGAGGTTGAGAAGAAGAAGATATTTGTTGACATTAGACTTCTGTAGATTGTAATTTTCAGAAAAGACATATGAAGGAAGGTTGTTCCAGAAAACGGCAGTTGAATGAATAAAAGAGGAATATGAAAAGTTGGTTCTGTGAGTTAGAAGTTGGATAGTAATTAGATGTTGGCTGGTGGCGGGAATTATAGAAGCCAATTCAGAAGAACAGTGCCCATGGAAGTTTTTTTTTTTTTTTTTGTTAGTTGTTTGTGCATCAGCTTCTGTGGCCATATTGCACCTCACAAGGTTTTTTGCATTTTCTGCTCTGATCCAAGTACAAGGCGACATTCGAACCCATGACCATTGGGTTACCAGGCAGGCACTTTACTCACCCAGCTAGCCTGGTCGGCGCCCATGAAAGCATCTGTAGAAAAGGCATGCAGCAGAAACAGTACGTCTATGAGACAGAGAGTGGACAGACTCTGTTAGAGATGACCTAATTAACCTAACTGCCCTCTTCTGAATGGAATCTAGAAGCCTGAGAGAGAGAGGTTTTGGGGGCACTGCCCAGATGTGGGAACAAAATTCCATGGTAGGACCAATTTGCGATTTGTACAGAGTGAACAGTTGTTTGGAAGAAAAGTAACACCAAGAGCGAAAGAGAAAATCAAGTTTTCTAGATGCAGAGGGAGCAATATTTGTAATGTGCATGTGCCAAGAAAGATTAGAAGTCAGGGTAATCCCCAAAAGAGATAAATCAACTTGCCTAAAAATCGGAGCGTCACCAAAGATAAGCATAAGAGCAGAAGAATCCCTTTTGTTCGATATAAAACAAGAGTGAGTTTTAGAAGGATTGAAATCAACTATGTTGTCTTTGCCCCAATGGAGAATTACCTGGAGATCGGCATTTAAGGAATTAGTGGCGGATATTCGAGAAGTTGAAGCTGATTGAGCAGGGCAGGGTTTCTCATAATGGAAAGTGGAATGCAATGTGCTATCATCAGCAAAACTATGGATAGGATTTACAGTCAATGGAAGAAGTTCATTAATATACAAGAGGAAAATAGTGGGGGGGAAAGAACTGAACCTTGGAGGATACCAGCATTAGTGGAGAAGTTAGAAGACAGAGAGCCATCTACTATCAGACTCAGTGAGCGATCAGATAGAAAAACTAGATAACCAATTACAAAAAAACAATTGGCAAACCATAAGATGGAAGCTTGTGTTTTACTAAACTTTTCCACTGGATTTGTCCATAAATGGGTAACATCAGCCAGAATATTGCCAGTGGATTGACACTAACGGAATTCATACTGGCGTTCGTTGATCAGACGGAAGAGTTGGCGGTGAATTCATTTCTCCATTACTTTAGAAAGAGTAGAAGTAATTGAAATGGGACGATAATTGGATGGGAGGGATTTGTCACTCTTTTTAGGAACTGGCTGGATATGAGCAAATTTACAAGCAGGAAGGAAAAACACCTCTGGAATAAGAAAGTGAAAAAAGGCGGCAAAGAATAGGAGTAAGTTCAAGAACACAGGTTTTGAGAACAAGTTGAGAAATACCATCGGGACCTGGAGCTTTCTTAGCATCAACATTCATCAAAATCCTTCTGATATCCTTTTGACAGAAGACCACAGGAGACATTGAATGGAGCCTGTTGGGAATGGTGGAAGGTGTTTTACCAAGATCATTAATACATGAGTTGGAAGAAAATTGGGATGCTAGCAGGTCAGCTTTATCCTTGGCTGAAGTGACAACAGAACCATCTGGTTTGGACAGAGGCGGGAGCAGAGATGGGCAAGAGTTGTGACCAATAGCTTTGGCAAGGGACCAGAATGCTCGGCTACCATTAGGGCAAGAAGCAAGTTTTCTACTCTTAGCCTGTTAAAACTCTAATTGGGACTGATTAATAACTGCTTTACAATTGTTAGGAGCTTCGATGTAGGCAGAAAATGAAACTGAAGAATTAGAAACAAGCCAATTACGATATGCAACATCCTTCTCTTGAACAGCCTTAGCACATTTATTGGAAAACCAAGGTTTGGATAAAGCATGAGATTTTAAAGTGGAGTGTGGGATAAAGGATTCCATTCCTACAAGAATAATTTCACTGACAAGATCTAAGCAAAAGTTGGCATCAGAAGTTCTGAAACAATAGTCCGACCAAGGAAAAGAAGAAAAGTAATCTCGCAGGTCATCCCATTTTGCATTCTTGTATTGCCAAACAACAAGAGGTTGGGAATAGCCATGAGATAATGGCTCCACTGGAGAAAAAACAATCACCAAGTTGTGATCTGAGGTGCCTAAAGGACCACTCACTTCGACTGTGTACTTACAAGGGTTTTTTGTGAGAAAAAAGATCAAGCATGTTGGCTGTATGATTAGGATTGTCCAGTATTCTTGTAGGTAAATGAACAATCTGTGCAAGGTCATTAGTAATTGGAAAAGCCTCAGCATCTTGGCCAGCTGGGTCAGTTTCACTAGAAAACGGAAGCCAGCTGGAGTTGTGAACATTAAAATCACCAAGGAAAATTACCTCACTGTTAGGAAAGTTGGACAGGAGAAAGTCAAGTTGCAAAGAGAGGAGGTCTAAGAGCTCCAAGTGATTAGTTGAGTTGGGAGAACGGAAAGACAACAGATGAATTTGACACAATGATGTAGAGAGATTTCAAGACAGAGAAGATCGAAAAGAGGAGATTCCAAATTACCAAGTCTCTGACAGAGAATATAGGAATGGATATATGCACCAGTACCACCCTTGAGGCAAAAGGAATCATACAGCAAATAATTTGGGCAACTGGGATGAGCAATAGTTGAATCAACTGTAACTGCGATTCTGCCAGGAAAAAGTACGTGCGGTTTGGCAGACTGCAAGTGGAAATGGACATTGCTGAGATTAGAATTGAGACCATGTATATTTGTGAAATGAACTAGGAAGTGTTTGCGAGGTTTAGATTTTTTTCCGATAAGCTTACTCTATTTATTTGACAATTCATGGTGTATTCAATAGTAAGTAAAAGTGGTGGAGACATGCTGTATGAAATAATGAAATTTTTGGATATGGCATACACATGGTAAGAATATACCCAGGTCCTTGACATAATGTGGCCTCGACAATGCCCCCACATACACACTACTCGGACTCCCTCCAGTCACTATCTGGCAGGTAGCAAGAGGTAGCAAGATTATACACTAGCTGATCCAGAAGCTTCCTAAAGAGTTATCAATAGGTTCAGTCCGATGTACTAACTAGTGGCCGGCCTGCAAATACTGTTTTAGATCTGTACCTTCGAAATGTAAGGAAGATTGGATCTCGCCACGATGTCCATCATAACTTATAAATCGTCAGTCATACAGCATGATGGAAGAGACAGGGAAAGGTTGACCGAAACTTAGCTCTGGAGACTACACATGGGTTCCACCACTTCAAGCCTCCAATAAGCAAAGTGGTGGTATTGCGCCAGTTGATGAGGGTCGTCTACCACCTAGTATTGCCTGGTAACACAGAGGGGCAGCATTCCTTCCTGTGGTGTGGGCAGCACACACCACACTACACGGAGGAATGGTGTGTGGGCACCACACCTCGATCCCTGCTTACATTGGTTCACACCTGGGTAGTCACCCACAGTGTGCTTGTGCATGGGGGTTCTACCCAGGATTACTAACAGTTCCACCTTTGTGAAGGTGCAAGCAGAGGATTTGGCTGTCACAGAACATCCGGACTTCGCCGAAATTGGGTACACTTGACTTGATTGTCACCCAAATATCAGTTCCATCAGCGTTTTAGACTTCCAGGTAGCAAGTACAGCTTGTCTGGCATATCTGAGACAACCTCAAGGACCAAGGATTTTGTTGTGAAGCATTGATAGTGTTGCCGACAGACATTACTCATCTCCAAATAGTGTGTTAAAAGTCTTGGGCAGCAATAATAATGCCCACAGGCAAGATGAGCCTCCCATAGCCAGTCTCATGTTGTCAATTTTGCATTTTTCAATGGATGATCGTGTTTCTACTATTACAGTGGATTCTGGTTATTTGGACCACCGGTTAATCGGGGCAGCCTTTTATTTGGGACAAATCTTAAAAAACAGAACCCAATCGAGAAAATAGCCAGGGTTTTCTTCACTTAATTGGGACAGCATGCCGGTTAATCGGGGCAGGAGACCGCAGCATTGGAGATTACCCTACGATTGTCTCCAACAGTATGTGGTTCGGTCGAAATTCTGGAGGTCACAACCACAAAACAATAAAAACAATTAGAAGTCACCTGTTTATTGGGCTTTTCTGTCAGTAAAATCTATCATAAATGGACAGTAAACTCGATCTTACTGAATTTGCGATAATACCGACAGATGGAATTCTGTGGGTTATTATGGTGAAATGTGTTTACACTTCCATGAAATCTTCAATATAAAAAAATTAATTTTCAGATCTTCTCTTCATTCCTATTTTTAAAGCTTTGTAACTCGTTACTCCGTTCTCACTTGCACATATCGTGTTACTTGCAATTTGTGTGTGTGTGCTGTGTTTTGTTTTGATTGCTTACCTTTTTACTGTTTTAAATTTTAACCTCCACCCACAAATGTCAGTGAACAGAAATGTCAACTAGTAAGTATATCCATATTATAGTATGTATTAATTATTCCAATTATCACTTATATTCTGCCAATTTTCACATATCATTTAATTTTTTTAATTGGTAAGGTAATAAAGGGTAAATTTGTGCTTAACATATCTTTACTTTTATAGCCTGTGGATAATATTCCTCCTATTTTCTCTAATTAGAATCGCTGCTTAATAGAATGAAAATTCAATTTACAAACGTGATCACAATGACTGGCGCTTACTACACATCGTATAGTGAATGGTACTTTACTATGGTGAGTCCATTGTAACGTGATTTGATTGTACAGTGAACCAATTGTAAAGAGGGGGTCCATTGTATTTTTAACTATTTACGTGAAACTTTAGCTAATTGGGACAGCCGCTTAATCGGGCCAAAATGCACTAGTCCCAATGTGTCCCAAATGGACTGTATTATCATATTTTTTTGGAATTTAATTTTTTGTGTGCAGTTCAATTTCTTGTGTGCTGTGGCTACATAACCATAGTAACCCATATCGTAGAGCGTCCTGCACACTGTACTTGTGCTGATGTGTGTCTCTATCTCACTGCATTCTCTGCTGTCAACCTGCCACCCAAGAGGATGACTCTTTGCAGGCTCTTCTGAAATGTCTCTCAACTTCGTAGGTTTACTGGATCATTTTTGTAGCAGTTTCAGCACCAGTTTACTTCCATTTTCTAATCCTCCTCAGGGAATTATACACCCTAATCTCTACCCTCCAAAAAAGATGTCTAGTTGCTAAATTCTGCAGACCAAATCTTCTAAACTGTTTAGCACTCTTAACCAATCTAGACATCCTTTTTTAGACATGGATACAATATTCCAAGTTTGGTCTTACCTTGCAAAGAGGGATAATGACATCTCTCCCTTCCACCACACACTAATCCAGTGATGGATTATCCTTAAGTGCTTTAATTTATACAATAGCTGCTCATGAAGAACTGTTCCAAAAGACTTACTAAAATCCAAATATATAATGATAAACTTATTTTGCGCTTTTTGCATCAAACTACTTTATAACTTTGTCAGAGTAATTTACCTGATTTGTTTGGCAAGATCTTCCTTCATGAAACCATTGTTGCCAAGATGGTCCTGTATTGCATCTTTATTCCATAATCTTGACAACCACACACACAACTCAAATTCAGTGGCCTATAATATCCCAATGCATCTTGCATTGGGATATTATAGGATATTATAGTATAGTATTGGTATCTAGCCCAAAGAATAACCCTTGAAGCAGATGATAATTTCATTAACATTACTAGTGGTTGGATTCATAAACCCCAGGGGCTCACATCTGGTGAGTATGGGCTTTGGCACACCCAGGGTCCTGAGCTAGATATCATCATTCTTCTCTTTCTTGGTGATTCCCTTCTACTTCTCTCTCTCTTTCAACACAGGGTAACTCGGAATTTTTTTTTTTTTGGCTGGTGCAGCCTAAGCCTCAGGCTTCCTTGCACCATATAGCTAATAATAATAATACACTTTCCATCTTTTTTTTGGGTGGTATGAAAAGAATTTTCATGATGCTGGTTCACGATAAAGTTATACCAGGGGGCAGTCAGCATAACTGGATGTATATCACCTGTCTCTAGAGGTTTACACTCTCTCTCTCAGTCACAGCTGCTTCTCCAATATCATATCTTCTCTGATATTATTTCATAATGGCTAAACTTTGCTTTGCTATTCCACTATTTTTTATTACACTATTTTTGCTATTACACTGACACTAATGTAGTTTCAATAGTAAAGGCAGTAAAATGGCATGAAAATGCCATTTTATTGCCTTTACTAGTGAAAAACTTTACTACTGAATTTATTCTTTTTTTTTTGCATGAATGGAGTTCTTTTTTCCTGTTTCAGCTCTCTTCAGCAGAAATTTTTGATACTCAGCTTTTTCAAACTTATCCTGTCAGTGGTTTTATTACATACTTGCTTGTAGTTATTGTATGCAGTGTTCACAAGATAGTATAGTATTAGCAATGGCCACATGGTGCAAGGAAGCCTATGGCTTATGCTGCACACCCAAAAAATAAACACATAAATAAATTAAAATAAAAAAATAATAATAAAAATAAAATAAGTAATTAATAAGAGAAAAGGAAACAGACAGCCTATGTGATCCCCTCCTCCCGTAGGTAATTATCCAGCTGACACTTGAATTTCCCCAAACTGTCAGCCTCTACCACCCATGTAGGTAACTTATTCCAGTAATTTGTAACTCGCTGGCTAAAATAAAACTTGCTGCAATTCAGTCTAAATGTCTCCCTCCATAACTTGAAATTATGGCCCCTAGTTAATCAAACAGAATTTTTTTCTCCATAATATTAATATATTCAATAAGAGCAACAGGTGCATATTAGTCAATAAATTATAACTTTTTATTTTGAATTTATAAAAATTCCAAGCAAATGCATTCCAAGCATCATACTTCAAGATTTGTAAAAATATTAAGCTAACCTTAATACAGCTAACACTTCATACACTACAAATCTCACTTCTAATTCTATTTTGTTTGATATAAGAACATAAAGAATTAAAAACTAAAAACCTACTAACTCCCATACAGGTTTCTGGTTCTTAGTTTAATTCTTCATGTTCTTGTTTTAAAGTATATGAATCTTCTTAAACTAACTAAAATTATGTCATTACTTTCATTGATTTAGGATCCAGTTCTGAATGATGAGTTGGTTCTTTCTTCCATTGATCTTCTTGGCTACCATCCTCTTCATCCTATTATTGAAGAAAATCTGGTGTAAGTAATATTCTTAAAAATCGCTGCAAAATAAAAATTGCTTATATTTGATATTTACAGTGTATGTGAGTTATAGATTATGAATTAGAGTAGATATTATATAAGAAAAATTTGATGAAAATGAGGTAAATCTAGAAGTCACAAATGAAAATTAGCTGTTAAAACAATTAATATACATGAATTGTTTAATTAAATTCCAGATTTCCTCGGAAGCTGCAAGAAGAAATCGCTCCAGTAGATGATCATCACGATGGAAAGTCGTAATGGTGGTTTAGGATACCTAAAGAGTGATATAACTAATTTCTACTCATGCAGGTGCCTATATATATATATATACACACACACACACACACACACACACACATATATATCTCTTCTTTCCTGTGCTCTTCTTCTGAACCTTTTGGAGACTCAAAAAAAATATTTATGTTAAAAAATGGGGACTAGCCACGATCAACAAGCAGCAGGGGACTTTTTATTGAAGAAAAGAAAAAAAAAAAAAGATTATGGATTTGGACTATAAAATTAATCAAACATATTCAGTAACTGCTGTTTTATCATTTTACATGATAGAAAAGCAGTAACTGATTTACCTACATTACTTAAAAAAAAAAAAAAAAGAAAAAAAAAAAAAAAGAAAGAAAAAAAAAAAAAGAAGCTAAGTCAACAATTTACTGAATCAAAAATACCTTTTTAAAAGATTTCTAGCAGTACACAAAATTACTTATTTTAAACATATTGCTTATGATGTGACCAAAAAATTGGATGGGTATCTTTCTAGTAGTAAAAAAACTGCCCTTTGTAACAGACTGAAAAACTCTACAAGATAATTTTATGAAAAAATTAAGTGTTATAGAACAATTTTGCTATTCA
Source organism: Mastigoproctus giganteus (assembly GCF_048544385.1). Lineage (NCBI taxonomy): Eukaryota > Metazoa > Arthropoda > Arachnida > Uropygi > Thelyphonidae > Mastigoproctus > Mastigoproctus giganteus. Next base: position 67,690,970 of record NC_143582.1, on the reverse strand, counting down.
TCATATATACAAAAAAACTATACATGCTAATCATGCATATACACAAACATAGTAGAAACTCTTAACCCTTCCACGAGTGAGTTTCCTGAATGTTTTTTCTTCTTTGTGAAGAAATGCTTCCTGAATATTTCTTCATGAAATTTCAAAGTTTTGTAGAAATGGAAACTTTAATGTACATAAATGCTTTTAAATATTAATTCTTCTTATACTGAGTTCACTGCCCAGAATTAGAACAATTATTGTCAGAAATCTAACCAGAATATTAAAAAAAAAATCATAAAATATGGATTAAAAGAAATAACTTAAACAAAGTAACTCACTGTTACTTCTTTTTTGAAGCAATTAATACCATCTAAATCTATTTATATATCACTTAATTTGATTTTGTCAAATTGTGAATCTGAATTCCAGAGAATTTGTTCAATTTTATCTTTTGTAAACCAAAATTGAACTACCAATGGCTGACAGTGCAATGTCCTGTTTTTACTATTGGTTGGAAACACAGATAAAGAAAGAGGTGGCAGCATATACTCAAATTTCAAGACAATTCATTAATGAAAGGACACATTATTTTAAATGTACTTGAAATAACCTTGAAAAATCTAGATCTAGATTACATATCCTGGGAAGCTTACACATGAAAAATATTGGTCTACATATGTACTCAACAAAAGGACAAAAGTAATAAATAAAATATGGATAAAGATTAGAGGAACCACATTCCTCATCTTCCATTATTTATAAACATTATGTTTAGAGGCACCATCTATAATAACACTATATTTCAAAATGAATGGGAAATTAAGCAATTGGACTGTCATAAATTTTTTATAAATGAAAACTTTCTATACACCTGATGCTGGTCTGAGTAGCACCTTGTAGTTAATTTTATATCATTCTTTCTTAAAAAAAACTATTGAAATTAGATCAGCCTAATTAACATGACCGAAGAGTAATAATTTGGGTCAGTAGTAACAACTGGCACAAGAGAGCAACGAAATATTACTTACGCTGATGAGCCAAAACATTATGACCACCTACCTAATATGATGTTGGTCCTCCACGTGCAGCCAAAACAGCTCGTACCCAGTGAGACATCGATACTACAAGATTTCTAAATGTGTCTTGTGGTATCTGGTACCAACACGTAACCAGCAGACCCTTTAACTCCTGTAAGGTCTGTGGTTGAGATGCTGCAGATCGGAGTTGCTGTTCCAACACAAACCACAGATGCTCGATGGGATTGACGTCTGGGGAATTTCGAAGCCAGGGCAACGCCTGGAAGTCTTTCTCATGTTCTGCGAACCAGTCTCGAACAATCAGGGCACTGTAGCATGGCACATTATCCTGCTGAAAGACGGCACCACCAGAGGGGAAGACCGTTGCCACGAAAGGGTGTACCTGGTCAGCAATGACGTTTATGTAGGTGGTAGATGTCAGAGTGCCCGGCACATGGATGACAGAACCCAGGGTATCCCAGCAGAACATCGCTGACACTGGCTTGTTTTCATCCCATGGTGCATCCAGGCGCCATCACTTTCCCAGGTAAATGCCACACGCGTACCTGGCTGTCAAACTGGTGCAACATCTCGCCAGCGGTTCGTGGGTTTTCCCTTCACAGACCACTTTCAATAGGTACTAACCAAGGCTGACTGTGAGCATCCAACCAGCTGTGCCATTTCAGATATGCTCTGACCCAGTCGTCTGGCCTTTGTCAAACTCGCTTAAGTCTGCTGCCTTTCCCATCTGAAGAACAAGAGTAACACTGATTAGCGGAGCTCAGTATCAGGTGTTTTTTATACTGTGTCCCGACCCGCGCATGCGAGTAGTTCATCTGCAATTGCTTCCATTTGCATAATGATTCTCTGGTCATAATGTTTTGGCTCATCGGTGTATGTTGATATGCTAAATATTAGCTTATTGGTAATCATATTCCATTTTTCAATGTAAGTGGTCATTGGGGGAGGGGAGATGACTGATAATCCCTATCCCTTATATTATATGCATATTAAATACTGGCATTTTTAATTTTTGTCTTTTTTTTTTTTACATGGCTGATACTGTATAAGCTTGCTTCTTTGACTCATTTTGACAAATGCTAATACCAGCAATAAAGTTACAGCAATCATTTAAATATTTAAGAATTTTATTTAAGATGGTCACTGTGCTGCAATGATTGCAGGGTACAATGTGGGGTAGTCTGGAACACCTAGCAGCAGAACTACAGGCATACCTCGGTTAACGTTACCTCTGATAACGAAGCTTCGATATAACGAAGTCCGCAATTTCAAGACCCATTTAACATAAAAAAAAATATTCCAGTTTAATCACCTGAAATCTAAACAAACTGAAGAAATTACGGAAACCTTTGGGGCTTCTCGTGGTTGGTTCGAGAAATTTAAAAAACGGGCCAGGATTCATAGTGTAAAATTAACAGGAGAAACTGCAAATAAGTTTCCAGAAAAACTAAAGGAAATAACTGAACGTGAAAATTTTCCACCAAATTCGGTGTTCAGTGTTGACGAAAACGGTTTGTTCTGGAAATGGCTACCAACAAAAAGCTTTATTTCTATTGAAGAAAAATCAGCTGCTTTGTTCAAAGCAGCCAAAGACCGTTTAACGTTACTCTTTGGATCAAATGCCTCTGGCGATTATAAATTAAAATTGTTATTAGTTTACCATTCAGAAAATCCGAGGGCGTTAAAAGGTAACATAAAAATGAATTTACCTGTAATATGGAAAGCAAATAGAAAAGCTTGGGTTACCAAGAGTTATTTACTGATTGGTTTGTTAACCACTTTTGTCCTGAAGTAAAACGGTATTGTCGAAAAAACAACTTTGAAGAAAAAGCTCTTTTGTTGTTAGACAATGCTCCGGGACATCCTACTGATTTTAACACGTTGGACACGTGCATTCCTGTCAAAGTTGTGTTTCTTCCAGCAAACACAACTTCCCTGATTCAGCCATTGGATCAGGGAGTAATAGCATCATTTAAAGCTTATTATCTGCGTCGAACATTATGCAATTTAACTGAACTAGAGGATAAAGAGGAAATGACAGTTAAAACTTTTTTGGAAAAACTACACCATTAAAAACGCAATTGAAAACATTGATAGTTATTGGAAAGAAGTCACTAAGAAATGCTTAAATGGAGTTTAGCGCAAAATATGTCCAGAAGTTGTACTAGAAGAAGAAAATAACATCCAAGAAATTAGAAATGAAGTTATCCAGATGGCTCAATCAATAGGTTTCGAAAATGTCGATGAAGAGGATGTTAGAAATTTATTGAATGCAGAAGATGATGGTTTTTCAGTGGAAGATTTAGAAAATCTTGTTAGCAACGAAGACAAAGATAATGAAGACGAAGTTAAAGAAGTTCCTGCCGAAAAAGTGTTAACAACCAAAGATTTAAAAAGGTGCTTAAATGACATTGAAAACGTTTTAAATTTTTTTAGTGAAAATGATCCTGATTTAGGAAGAAGTTTTATTGTTAAGCGATCAGTGTTAAATGCAATAACTCCGTATAGGCAATTGTTAAATGAAAAAAAAAAAAAAAAAAGCATAAGCAATCAACTTTAGACTCATATTTTAAAATGAGATTTCACTTTGTATGTAAGTTGACTGTTTATTTAATAAAACTTTTCTTTGTTCGAAAAAAAAGCTTTTCATTTTCTTTAAGTGGGAACGTATCCCTATTCTGGCCATAGTATTTTTACCTCTGAAAACGAAGTTTCGCTTAACGAAGTAATTTCGTGGAACGCATCCTATTTGTTATTCGAGGTATGCCTGTATTTGACATAATCCCCATCAGATGAAGTATTGCAGCAGACAGCTAACTTGGCATCTCCTTGCAAATGGAGATGTCTGTGACTGCCCATCACGTATATGTCTCACCTGGTTGCATGAACAATGAACACCACAGTTGGACAGCAAATGACTGCAAGAAAGTGTAGTGGTTGGTGACAAGAAGCAAATATATCCCTCCCCTGACATGCATGGTGTGGACAGTGGAGTGTAGCAGAAATATTCTTGGATATGTTTAACCTAGCTCCATTGATGCTTGTAGCAAGTTTCATCAGGAATATTTGATGTAACCTACCACACCATCATTGCCAATGACATAAACACAACAATAATCATGTTATTTCCTTATAGTAATGGCATTTTCCAACAGGATAATAACCATGCCACTGATTAGACGTGATTTAGACGAACCATTTCTGATTTAGAAATGGTTCGCTGAACACCCTGAAGACTTTGCCCTCCTCTTCCAGCACTACTCCCACAAATTCTCCTGATATTTTATTTTTAATATGGATATAATTAAATAAAGCTGTTTATCCAATGCAAAGTGTTATGGCACACAGATCAGCTTTATTATCTGTAGTAGTTTTTTTATTTTACACTTCAAGAATATTTATTTCAAGGTGCATTTTGCAGTGTAAATGAACACATGATATAAATATTTTGCTTAAATTTAATGATCATGGCATGGCTGCTAATGAATATCTCTCTTTCATCCCTAAACATCTGGCAGTAGTTCCATATAAGCAGTCTATAAATAACAGATCATATTCAGAATGATAACAACCAAAAAAAAAAATTTCTTAATCTAAGGGGCTGATATTTTTCTCTTCAATATTTAGAAGCAAATAATGCAGCCAACAAAACTTTAACCTAGATTTTTATTATAATTTTTTTTCTGATCAATAATACCAAATACAGTAGAGATCAGTTATCCGGAATAATTATTGTCAGACCTCTTCTGGATAACAAAATTTTCTGGATAATCGAATGTAAGGTAAAATTAAATAAATTCTGTTATAATCTATTAAGGTAAAAGAAAAAAAGACTTTAAATAGTGTGAAAAAAATGAATTTATTTAATTTAAAAAAATAATAAGTTATACATAAAAATTTGCATATTTACAATTGTATGTATGTATATTCAGATAGGTATTTTACTGCAAATTTTATGTGGAAAAATTTAAAGTAATTTTTTTTTATAATAATGTTCGATTTTTGTTTGTTGTGACCTATTTTTTTGCTGATAAATCTCTCAATTTCCTTGATAATAGCAATTTGATTATATCGCATTCTTCCTGGTTTTCAGCCCATTTCAGTGCTGTTTCTTTTTGTTGACATTTTACTGTAAAAAAATTGAGAACAATAATAAATTGCACAGTTTCGGGCCAATATTATTCTTACCGACTCTTTAGCTAAACTAAACAAAATATGGAATGAAGTGCAAAATATGTCATGGAAACTTGGGTTCACAGCAGCAAATGACTAAACTTATCACTCATAGTTTCCGAGAAAACGTATCAATTATAATCCAACATTTCACCAAATATATGGCGTAAAAAAACAGACAGAAATACTCCCGTAGCATAATAAACATTTGTCTCAAATACTACCATTATTGAAAAAAAAAAGAAGAAAAATCGGCCTTTCAAATTATTCCAAATAACTGACTTCTGGATAACCGACGTTCTACTGTACTGCAAAAATAAAATATAATATTAATAATACAGTAATTATTTAAAAAATAAGCATTAATACACATTTTTTTTCAAAAGTGTTATCGAATGTAACTAAGAAAAGCAAAGTTCGCCGTAAAATATATAAATATGCAGTATATTAATATTAAAGCTCTTATAAGCTCAAACCTTGTTGGTTCTAATTTACATAAATTAAAAACATGCTTAACTTTCATACTAGAATCTGTTCAAAATGAAGTGCAAACCCCAACAGCTGATACCGTTTACAGGTGCATATGAATTTTTCTCTCATACTGGTACCTTCACCCCCCCCCCTTTCTGGTCAATAATGTTTAGTGTAAACACTAAAAATAAAATGCATTCGCAAATTTAAGGTTTCTGTTAAACTGTCACTGTTGAACCTGATAAGACCAGTTGATAAGACTGACCAGTAGTTACTTTATTCCTCTCTTACATTTTACATGTATACTGCTTCCTCATCCCTCATATTACTGTCTTATCTGACTGTATAGCACCTCTTAATTTTTTTTTCTTCTTTTTTTTTTTCACTACAATAATATTTAATCCATACATTTCATTATATGAAATATAATTTTATACTTAATCAAACTGCTTAATTATTGTGTTTCACGCCCCCCCCTCCTCTAGTTGATTCCTCTCACTACACCACATATACAATTTAACTACCTTTCTTCCTTACTTACATACTCCTGTTCCAATGCCAGTGCTATGCATTGGAGGATGGGCTTTTCAATCTGAGCATGCCCAAGTTTGCAACTTTCAGAAGTATACTATCTATCTGTCTATCTTTGGATGCAGCAATGCTTGCCTGCAACCATGCCCACACTCTGGAGGACTACTGGTACCTGCTTCACTCTGAGCACAGTACACACTACTTTCAACTTCTTATTCATTGCTGCTAGGGCCACCATTTACAACTTCTACTTGAAGTACACAAGAAGCAGTGACGACGTGCCTCCTGTCGACACAACATCTCAAGTGGGGCCTGCGGAGGAAGTTGCAGAGCAGACTATTGCTCAAATTCCACTGCCAAAAACGCAGCAAACAACATCCCTAAACTCCTCAACGGCGATTTAAACGGAATCATTTACACGTTTTATATCTCCATTTCCTCACAATGTTTAGGGCCACATCAGGAAAAATTGCCTGCATATCTCCAGCCCACTGCATCTGTGTGAAAGTCATACAGAAATTCAGGTGTCACTAACCAGTGCCAGGCCAGATGCACAAAGAAAGCTTACTGTTGAAGAAACTGGGGATACTGAAGAAACTAGCAAACAGTGTGAGATGATTCGCACACCAAACCGATCAGAAAAAGAAAATTCAACAATCACAGAAGACCAGGACGCATTCTCTTCAGAAGGCTCACCAACCGAAACAAGGTTTTTTCAGAATCAACCCCCAAGGCAGTCCATATCCAAAGTAACAAAACACAAGAAGAAAATGCACACGTTGGTAGCAAAAGAGCCAACCACTAACAAAAACAACAGGATCAGCGAAAAGAAGTACAGAATACCACAGAAGTCAAACGGTCAGATCCCAAATAAGCCCATCGTGCCATCAAATGGAAATAAATAAGCAGGTAGAAACTACCCACAACTCAAATGAAGAAGAACTTGAATTTTTGGAGGCAGAAGAAGAGAACAACCACGATTCCCATTATTCAGATGCTTCAGAGGATGAGGACGGGGAAAGCAACTTTCCCTTCAACTGTGGAAAAACTATATTCCTTTCTAAGGGAAGTCTGCGGCTCTCCACAGAGGTTGGTGACAGCTCTGAAGTTCAGCACTAACATACCAGAGCTCATCTCACAACTTAAAGATCTGCATTCTAAACTAAAAGGAAAAAAGGACAGGGCAGATGTGAATAGATCCAAGCACCTGTACTACTTGATTAATGGGTTGGAACAACAATACCATCAATCAGGATGCTGACCACTCTCAAAATTTGCAAAACCTTTACTATTATCCTGTAGATAATGAGGACATTTAGCATGTTGTCACAACGCAAGAGGATGCTCCTCTGCATTGCGCAATAAACTGGACCTTGACCGGATCGAACGACATCATACTGACCTACTCCTCCTCTTTTTTCTTTTATGAAAACCCCAAACACGAAAGGTATCAAAACCTATAGTACTTAGTACCGTGCATAGGCTGAAGGAGAAGTATGGGGGGGGGAAAGCTGGAAGAAACAAATATTAAAGCAGACACAAGGCCATCTTTGAAATGGGCAGACTGGCCATATGTATTCCATCATCCTCCAACCCAACAACATCATGGAGCAGGAGTGACTATCGGCCTTCATTGTAAGTGTGCCTGTAAACGCAATGTGATAGCAGAGATTGCTGGCAACGTAATTTACGCCACCCTGGATACACCCTAAAAGGAAACCCTGCATATCTTTAACATCTATATGCCACAGCAGGACTAACTTGCTATTCAAATAACCAACTTTATACAGAGCCATCTCTCTGCAATAGATCAGGAACACATAATTCTTGCTGGCGATTTCAACTGCACTCTTGACAAAGAAATGGACAGAGCGCGATGCACTGAGCATCGCACAATGTTTATCAACAACCTCTGCAGGCCTTGGTAAACAACAATGAACTGGTCAACGCATTTAGACACCAGCACCCAGAAGAAAAGTCCTACACTTGGAGATCAGCAAATACAGCATCAGGAAGACTCCCTTAACAAGCCCAATTGGACAGATACTACATCCCAAAACACACCACCCCCCCTGGTCAGAAGCATCACACATATCCCATCTTATATCTCAGATCACTCCTCTGAAGTAACCAGATTTTATCAAGAAATATACAGTTCCCAAGAAACCTCTACAAAGGCAACCAAGGAAATCCTTTCAGGACTCAAAGAAACCAATCACCCTAAAAGAACTTACAGCAGCGTGCAAAGCACTTCCCAAAAACAAATCTCCAGGTCTGGAAGGACTAACTTCAGCATTCTTCTGAAATCAACTCGGAGTGCTTCTCTTACAAATGCTTGAAGAAGCACAATCCCACGGTCTACCAGATTCAGTCACTACTTCTGTCGCATGACTGATACCCAAGAAAGGAGATCGCACAAACCTCCAAAACTGGCGCCCAATATCTTTAATGAACACAGATTACAAAAATTTTTCCAAGGCCATCACCAATAGACTAAAATCCACTCTTCCTGATATCATCAGTCACCAACAGACATACTCAGTACCAGGAAGATCGATACACAATCTTCATCTGATCCATTACCTTCACTCCATTGTAAACAGCCAATAGGAATTTCTAGCACTAATTAGCCTTGACCAGGAAAAGACGTTCGACAGAGTTGAACATTGCTCGAAACGCTGAACTATCCATCTGCTATAGAAGGATGCCAAATTCTGCTTGAAAGTCAATAACCAGCTTATCCACAACCTTCCTTACTCCAGAGGGATAAAACAAGGCTGTCCACTTTCTGGGCAACTGTACACAATTGCCATTGAACCTTTCCTCAAGAAATTTGCCACCAGTCTACAATCCCGACGAACACTGCTACCAGAGCCTCACCTTAAAATAACCTACTCAGCATACACTGATGATGTCACAACTGTAATTCGTCACGATAGTGAGTTTGAAAACATCCGAAAGACAATCTCTATGCCCAAGCATCGGGTGCCAAATTTAACCACTGTAAGACCAGCAGTCTCTGGGCTGGCAACTGGAAAACCAGAACTGATTCCCCCATCCAATGCACATGGTCTAGCAAGGTGACAGAAATATCTAGGTGTGAATGTAGGCAGTACCCTGCTTTTTTCCCAGAAGAACTGGCCCATTTTAACAGGGTACTCGGGAAATAGAGAAGTGTGTGTGTGCGCTACATCTTCGTTGAGAGGGAGAGTGCTTGTGGTCAACCAGCAGGTGGCAAGCGTTCTCTGGCATACCCTCAAAGTTCTCACTCCGCCTGGTGACTTTCTCCACCAAATCCAAGCATCTATCTGAAGCTTCTTTTGGAACAAAACCAACTGGATGTCCTTCTCTAAACTCTGCCAGCCGCTCACTCACGGGGGTCAGGAGCTGGTCTCTCTCTTGAAGACAAAATCACAGCCTTCAGGATCACCTTTCTTCTAAAGATATTGCAAATGAAAAACTCATATTCTGCCACCACTGTTAAATTACTAGCTACAGCCACAAGAGGACTCTCTCTGTCAACAATCTTAAGATGGCGCCAGCACCCCTAAAACTATCTTTCTTTTACAAAGATGCACTGCATCGCTGTAAGAAGCTTAACCTTCACCACACTCTTAAGGGAACATCACTTCCCACAATACTCTTAGAACAACTCTTCTACAATAAAAGAATAACAGACCCCACAAGTGATGACCACCTCGTTCTTCCTACGTGGAACTTGGCAGGAATTAGGACCATAGCCGACTTCCTGACCCCCCCCACCTAGAATGGAAAAGTTCCAAAGACCTGCCAATTAAAACCATAAATGCAAAGCAGCAACACAGATATCTAAAATCAGCGATCGCACAAGCTCTCCCAGACATCACTACAGCTAAAGGGATTGGAGATGTCGCTGGATCCTCACCAGCACCAACCTTCGTCAACAACACCAGAAAACACTGTACCTCTGTCTCCTCCAAAAAAGTCTATCAACTAATCATGTCTCACCATACATGGTGAGACATGATTAGGTGATAGACTAATACAGCCACGATTTTCCATATATTTTCCACGATAGACCATACAGCCACGATTTTCCTGTCATCCACCTGCCAACTTTTCCCTGTACCCCTCTCCACTCACCACAAGCCACCATCTAACTTTCAGTGGGACCTTCTGTACAGGACGAAATATTCCAAATCGGATGCAGACATCCAGTGGAGACCGTGGCACAACATCCTTCCTAACCCAGTCAAGCTAAAAATCTTCGGGTTACGCACCTAAAACTGTCAATAAGTCGAACTACTGCCTCTTCTGCGCCACTCCAGGTATCCTAGAACACATGCCTGGCATGCCCTGTGAACAAGGAACTGGTCAAATACGCTCTGAATGCAGCAAAGCTTTCCTGTAACCACGCCCACACTCAAAAAAGTCTCTTTATTTTTTTTAGTTTCTTTATTTTTCCTTTTTTTGCTTTTGTACATAGAATGTAAATAATTGTTGCTGAAAATGTATTTACTGTTCATGTTTAAATAAAAAAAATATATATCTATCTATCATATTTAGTATAATTACCTTTTTATTATTTGCCTTCTTTGCCATTAACTGGTGGACACTTTTTTTTCTTCTTCCCCATACATTACACACATAGTGGTCCACACACTACTGTCTTATTTGATCGGATATCGAATATATACATCTTAATTATTTTTTTTTTTGGCCATATACTTTGTTTCAAATTTAATTCATAATTAGTAATCAAGTTTGCATCATACATTTTAAAATTATATCTATTAATATATTAACATGTAGTCCATAGCATCAGGACTACCATTTTAGCCAATGCATATTCTAGATTCTCATGTACTTTGTACTCTGACTTTTATATTTTTATCTGCTTGCACTGAAAAAGATGTACAAAATGTTATAGCTCCAATGGATGTAGCATCGTGCTTGTGGTCCCCAGATGAAGTTAAAGTTTCCAATAATCAACATAGTGCTGCATTACTGTTACCATTATTCTGACAGAACAGTTTTACTAAGAGAGCACGTTCCTTTTTTGTGAGAGCCATAATGGTTATTGATGGTTGCGTTGACATTTCTGCTTTTTACTAACAGGATATCATCCTGTTAGGCTGTCTTGAAGTAAATAACTTTTAAATATGTGCAGTGCTGTTTTTCCCCTGGAGGCAGAAATCTGAACAATTTTTTTTCTTCTTCTACAAATCGCTTCCCCATATCATAAATGACATACCCAGTAGTTGTTGGTGACTCTGTATTGTCAGGGAAACGGAGAACATGTTTTGTAAAAAGGATAGGTGGAACAGGACCAAGATATGTCTGCCAGGGGCAAGGGTTGATGACGTAGAGTGGATGGATATCTTTTATGGGCACAAAAGGTGATATAGTTGTACACGTTGGCAATAATGATATTAAGAGTAGGATACAGGCAGAATTACTTAACAAGTACAGGTCACCGTTGAAAAAAAGCCGTGAATTAGGGTTGAATTTGAAAGTGTCTGCAATTCTGCCCAGACACGAAGGAGGGAGTATATGACCAGAACCTTGTCGATCAATTCGGCCCTGGAAAGATTGTGCAAGGCTCAAGGGGTAGAATTTTTTTCAGCCTGGTCTGTACTTGTTAACAGGAGAGACTGCTTCTACAGGGATGGGATACACTAAAATATAAAGGGTGCAAGAATATTTGCTGATGCTATCAAGGCAATGTTAGGAGGGTCAGAAAACTGCTAGCATGGGGGGGGGAATACAAGGATTAATAGATTAACAGTAGCCACTGGCAGATGTGAAAGTGATTCTTGCACTGTTCTATTGGAATGAGCAGCAGCTTGGAAAACAAGATGCAGGATATATTAGAGACTGCTGGGAGTAATTGCGGTACAAGTAAACATATGGGTTGTGTTAGGGTAGCTAAGAATAGGAACAGTTGCATGTATACTTGCGTGTACACCAATGCTAGGAGTTTGATAAATAAATTTGATGAATTTGAGGTATTGCTCAAAACATCAAAGGCAGATATTGTTGGGATATCAGAGACGTGGTGTCACACAGATATAAGGAATGCAGAACTGGAATTTGGGGAGTACAATGTGTACAGAAATGATAGACAGGATAGGAAGGGAGAAGGGGTTATGCTATCAGTTAAGAAACACATAAAATCCAAGGAAGTGAAGCCAGTCTACATCGTTGGACAGTGCCAGGTCAGTTTGGTGTGACATAAGCATTGGGAGATCAAAATTGAGAGTAGGAGTGTGCTATAGGCCCAATGACTCTGATGAGTATAATAAGAAACTGTACAGGGAAATAGAGTGAGCCAGTAAATCAGAGAGTCTTATAATGGGGGATTTTAATTTCCCAGATACTGACTGGAATTTGTGGGTTGGTCACTCACACACTAGCAAGGCTTTTGTGAATTTATTGGATGATTGTTTTCTACATCAGCATGTTCTGGAGGCAACTACAGGGAGTAATACTCTTGATATGATTATCAGTAGTGATTCTTCATGCATTAAGAATCTGCAGATAAAGGAACCACTAGGTGGCAGTGATCACAGCGTGCTGAAGTGGGATTTACTCAAAGAGGTTTACTCAAAGATTTACTGAAGGGAAGGGTTTTTGCTTTCGTAAAGGCGACTACGATGGACTGAGACAGTATTAAAATTCTATACAGTGGGACCAACCGATGATGTTACCAACAGGAAATTCAAAATGGGAAGCATTCAAAGAACTTATCTTGGAAGCTACTAGGCTTTACATACCAACTAAGAAATATTGTTCAAGGTTTAGGCCTAAATGGATGTCAGATGAACTAATGAGACATATGGCAGAGAAGAAAAATGCATGGGATACATATAAATTAATGGGTGACATGGAAGCCTATGATAGATATAAGCTGGTCTGTAACCAAGTCACAAAGTAGATTAGGCAGGCAAAGGTAGATTATGAGAAATCCTTGGAAAAGGATGCAAAGAAAAACAGCAAAGAGTTCTTTACCTATGTAAACTCTAGAAGGAAAGGGATGAATCAGAGTGGTCCACTGGATATTGATGGTTCAACAGTTGAGGATCCTGCTCAGGTGGCTAACAAACTAAACGAGTATTAGGAGTTATTCAGGAAGGGAAATGTCAGAGGTGAAGTAAACTCTGGCAGTGAGCTAGATGATTTTGTAATAACTGAGAGAAAAGTGAAGGAGAAATTGTTGAGGATAAACATAAAAAAGGCATCCAGGGGGAACGAGAGCTATCCAGTTATATTAAAGGAAGCAGCAAAGGAAGTAAGCAAACCCCTAGCCATAATTATGACAGTTTCTTTGGACTCAGGGGAGGTACCCATAGATTGGAAATGTGCAAATGTGACCCCAATTCATAAAGGAGGATCAAAGGTTGACACAAGTAATTATAGACCTGTGAGTTTAACCTGTTCCAGGAAAATTAATGGAGGCACTGGTTAAAGAAGCACTGCAGGATCATCTAGAGAAGACTTCAGCTATAGCTCGGACACAGCATGGTTTTGTTAAGGGAAAGTCTTGCCTAACCAATTTGATTGCATACTATGATGCAGTCACAAAAGAATTGGATGCAGGGAATAACTTTGATATCATATACTTGGATCTTAGAAAGGCTTTTGATAATTTTGCACATGGAAGACTGCTGCACAAATTGGAGCAGTGTGGCTTTGGAGGCAAATTGCTGCTATGGATAAAGGGATGGTTGAGGGGGACAAGACAGAGAGTGGTAATCAATGGACACTGCTCATCGTGGACTAATGTTATTAGTGGAGTCCCTCAGGGTTCAGTGTTGGGTCTAATATTGTTTTCTGTATTTATAAATGATATTGATGATGGTATATCAAGCTTAATGTCCAAGTTTGCAGACGATACAAAGGTTGGCAGGGTTGTTAAGGACACTACTGATGCTATGCTGCTGCAACAGGATCTGGAAAGGTTGAACAGATATGCTGATAGGTGGCAAATGAAGTTTAACATTGACAAATGTAAAGTACTACATATGGGAAATAGTAACCCCAGAGCAACGTATCAACTCTGTAGTACTGCACTGACAGTGGTAGAGAATGAAAATAACCTGGGGGTAATTGTGCGGGAAGACATGAAGTTCTCTGAGGAGTGGAGACGAGCTGCAAGAGTAGCTCATGGTGTCTTGTCATTGATACACAGGAATTTTTCTAGCAGGGATAAGGAGGTGATTATTCCCTTGTATAAGTCATTGGTCAGGCCACACCTTGAGTACTGTATACAGATCTGGAGGCCTCATTTCAAGAAGGATGTAGAGCTACTGGAACGAGTACAGAGAAGGGCAGCAAGATTAGTGAATGGAACAGAGTTGCTCTTACGAAGAAAGGCTTAAGTTTCGCAAATTACAGTGTCTGGAGACTAGGCACCAGCGAGGTGATCTGATAGAGGTGTATAAAGTCTCGAATGGTTTGAGCATGCTCAATGCCGATGGGATTCTTCCTCTTGCTCAGAATAATCACCTGAGAGGGCATAAATTCAAATTGAGGAAAGACAGATTTAGGATAGATGTGCGGAAATTTGCCCATAGTCAGCAGGTAGTTGGTTGGTGGAACAGACTTCCATCCCTTGTTGTGGAAGTTGATAGCATAAATAAATTTTAGGCTCAGCTGGACAGGTATTTCGAAAGAATGGAGGGGTGAAATGGGAGTGGTTTTTTTTTTGGCTGATGTTGCATAAGCTTGCTTTCTTGCATCATATGCCTCTACTAATGGTAACTGTTTTGACACTAGGGGCTCCTGAATATTGAAACTTATTTTATATCCTCCCAGTATATGTAAAATCATTAGCATTTTTTATATTCTTTCATCTTTTATTATCTTCCTTTTCCTTTTCCATCATTTAGGTTAGCATCCTGCACTATTAACATTTCAGCTAATTATTTTGGCAATACAATTTCTTTTATATTATTATAATTAATACTCTTCTTTAGCAGCTTAACACTTGAAGGTACTGATCCATATCCTACATCCGATTAATATATTTCTCCCATACAGTTGCAATTATCATTAGCTATTTCCAGTGATCTCTTACACAACTCATGAGTGCGAGCACGCATGTGCACTTCTTAACTGCTTCTTATGTTACTTTCCATTGTATATAATCAGTCAGAGAAGAAATAATATTCATAATTTGATTTTTCTAAGTACAGTAAACCCTCGATTTAACGGACCCCGATATAACAGATTTCAGATTTGACATCTGAAATCTGTTATAAATTACTGTAAATAATACTGTAATTTACATATTAATCTCGACCATATTATTTTTTTTTTTAGGTTATACAAAACTTCAGTGTTATTATTAATTAAAAATTAATAACAATTACCTATTTCCATTATTGTTTTGATAATTACCTAGTTTTATTTTTATAATCAAATTCAGGAAATTGTTTTTTATTCATTCTGAAAATGTATTCAAATAGCTGTTTTCCTCAGATTACAGATAAGAGCAGGCGGTGACTTGCGAGCTGAACGTGACTCGGGACACTAAACTGCAGGTCTACCATATCGCTTTGTTTCGGTCTCAGTCTGCCTCAACTGCCTCATTCTTCTCTTATCTGCTGTCTGGTTGTACACAGTGTTTCTGGGATTTCTGAATTGTGACTTTATTTATTAAATAATTTTGCAATCCTTACAATTTAAAATGGCATCAAGTGATAGAGGAGTTAAAAGAAAGCATGTGAACTTAAATGTGGCATAGAAATTAGAGCTAATTGAGAAATTAGAACAAGGTGTCTCAGTAGCATGTACTTGTGAAATTTACGGCATAAAAAAACAAGCTGTTTCTGATATCCGTAAATCAAAGGCCAAATTGCAACATAATTTTATATTGTACAGTACTGCATATTGTATTAAAGCTTTTTTTTTACAATTAAGAACAATAAAAAATGCCCCCCCCCGGATTACATTCGATTTAACAGACCTTTGGCATTAACAGACACCCTCCCTCCCCTATTAGTCCGTTAGCAACCGTTTCTGAGATGTATGTGTGCCCTAGAATTTCTTCCACACATGCATCTCAGAAACGATGGTTACTGTTTGCAACAGTAACCAATAATATGCCTATTTATATTCAGTAGACCATGTATGCGAACAGGAGAAACACTTACTCATCTCCATATAAACAAATGTTTTCCTCAATTCACAACAATGGTTCAAAGCGAGTGAGTAATTACAACCCTGTAATTGTGACTTCTGTACCAGGGAAAATTGAGTAAATAGTTAAACAATAATGCAAGATCATATGGATAGGAATTGAGCTATAAGGGAGTCACAGCTCTGGCTTGTTAAGAGGAGACCAAACTAGAGAATGCAAAGAATAAGTTTGATTTCATTTACTTAGTTTTGGTAAAACTTTTGTTAAACTTCAATATGAATGATCCTTTTATATATTAGAGAAATGTGGCATCAGGTGCAAGTTACTATTACAGACAGAGAGACAGTCAACTGCCACCTGAGGGCACAAAGGTAGTTATAAATGGTCACTGCAAAATGCAGAGAAAAGAATAGTAAAATTGGTTGAGATACAAAAGGGTATTCTCAAAGATGCAAATTCTGTAAATTGCAGAATCTGAAACTATACATGTGTGGAGATCTAATTGAAGTGTTTTCAGATTTTGAAGGGTTGAATAAACTAAATGCTGATTGCATCTTTACATATATACAAAGAAACATAAATTTAAATAGAAAAGTGGGGGGGGGTTGGAGAAAAGTTGTGTGGAAATTTGCTTTCAGTCGGTGAGTAATTGATTGTTGAAACAAGATACCATCTAGTGTTATGGAGGTTGGTTTACTCTATATAAGTTTGTTTCCCAGCATTGTTTTGCCAACACTTTCCACTAACTTTAAAAATTTTGCATTCCCCTCACCAGAATAATCTTACCTCAAAACCTTATTTATGGAAAAAGAACTTCTCAGATATTACAAAATAAAAAAAAGAGAGACCAAGAAAAGTGGAAATTAAAGAACATGATAAATTCCTATCCAAACACACATGGAAATCAGGGATATGGTGTATGAAGTCAATTCAATCTATATAGGCCAGAAATTACAAAAATTAAAAATAATTAATCAAAGGAAGAACATAAAAAGCATATCCAAAAGGCTGAATAGAAATCAGTAATATAAAATCAGTAATTTACATGCTTTTGATTGCACAGCTGAGAAACATTCATTCAACCAAGCTTCCCACCATACAAGTAAGAGCCTGTGGAGGAGCCCAAGCTTGTAGTTTTTGACACAGATCCTGTGACCAAAGAACATTTTCTTGAAGAATTGTGGCAGAGAAACTTGGTGGATAGTGGAATCTAGAGTACTCTCTGAGATAACAGTTCTGATCAAGAATAAGGCCAGAAGCTCTTTGGGTCTGAATTACGTTTCGGAGGTATCTGGAGTATGAGAAGATTTCTTGTGAATCGTTCTCAAGTTTATGTTAACTGGAGCTTACACCGAGTTTGTAACCTGCTGTTTGTTTGTTTGTTTGTTTGTTTTGGTTTTATTGGCGCATTAGCTACTAAGGCTATAATGCGCCAAGACCATTTCATTAATAAAAAATTTAAACTTTCAGTGACCTAACTAGTTAGGTCACCATGTCAAAATAAATAATAACAAAAGTATAAAAGATAAATCAATAGAAAAGAACAATAAAATGTAAATTTTATATAGCAGTAAAAATGTTTATTGATTTTAAAAAGCTAAAAACAGCAGACACATGGTCATTGTCAGATAAAATCCGACTGGGTGTATAAGGCTCAGCCAGATGACTAAAAACGGTAAAGTATAAATCACGTTCGTGTCTAAAACGTGGACATACGGTTAAAATGTGATGAATAGATAAAATGGTGTCACATTGCTCGCACATAGGACAGTCATCTGCCCTCAGCAGAAGTGACCTGCTGTCTCCAACTCAATGTTATAAGAGTATGACATATAGCCATGTGATCTGATATTGTGAAGCACATGAATTCTGCAGGCAATATGCTGGGTGAGGCCATACGTTTAAGAACTGCACAAAATGCATTAAACATTGAAGTGTGTAAATTGCTGGCAAAGGAAGTCCCTTTCTGCCCACACAGCAGTTGAAAAGATCTGCCCTGATTATATCCGAGCATTGGATATTCTTAAAAGGAGGACTGATTTTGGATTTTAGTCTAGGGCTGCTGTGTTGGGCTGGGGAGGACTAGTTTGTTCTGAAGGTAGGCCTTGTCCACTGATGCCTGCAGTGCTGCTAAGCTTGATTTGATTTGATTTGATTTAAGAGTTCTTGGCGCAAGAGCTACTGTGGCTAAAATGCGCCTGTAAGATTTAATTTATCGGTTTTGTTCTAATTGGTATATTGCTGCTAATAATTTCCAAGAGTAATAGATAATACTTAGTTTTATATTTGATTATAGTAATTTATTTTCTTGAGGAACTGAAAAACATCTGCTATATTTTTTCTATCTTCCAGTATGGTTTTGAGAGTGAGAGGGTGATGTTTGTTTAGCTCTTTGAAGGAGTTTCGGCGATCATCTGCAAAAGCTGGACAAGTAATCAGTACGTGTTCTACTGTTTGTTGTGTGTGACAGATAGGGCATAGGGGGGGATCTTCTCCTCGCAAAAGATAAAGAGTGACTGAAATACGTGTGTCCTATCCTTAACCTAGCAAGTATCACTTCATCGCGCCTATTTTTCTGAATGCTGGATTTCCATGGCTGGAGTAATATTTTAATCTGATGCAATTTGTTAGTGGTAAGTACTTGCCATTGCTGCTGCCAGTGATGTTTCCCACTGCGATCAATAACGTGTTTGTAGTCAGAGAAAGAGATATATTCTGATGCAGAAATATTGTTCTTGGTTTCTTTAGCAGCTCTGTCTGCTTGTTCGTTACCATGTATTCCGACATGGCTTGGGATCCAGCAAAATCTAATGTTACGATGTTGTTCAAGGAGTTTTGATATTTTGTATTGAATCTGCTGTTGTAGTGGATGTTTGTTAGAACTGATATTTTGTATTGCCATCATGGAACTACGGGAGTCAGTAAAAATTATGCTGTTTTGAAAACTTGAATGGTCGATTTCGTTTAATGCTAGCATAATGGCTTGCAGTTCTGCAGTATAAATGCTACAGTCTTTTGGGAGTTTTTGAGCCAATGCGATGTCAGAAAAGTAAACTGCCCCTCCCAAATGAGAATCAGTTTTGGATCCATCTGTATATAGAAAGCAATGATCTGAAAATTGTGCCTTATAAGCAGCTTGCAGCTGTTAATGGTTTATATGAGAAAGGGTTTGTTTTCCCCAAATGTTGAAGGAAAAGTCGCATAAAGGTTTTCGGATTATCCATGGTGGGGTAGACTGCTTCGTCAGTGGAATTATGTTATCCAGGTTAAGCTCTCTACTGAGAAGAAGGTTTTTTAATCTCACATTTGCAGGTTTATTGATTCTTTGTTGTTGCTGATAATGTTGTTCCCATTCAGAAGTAAAAAAAGTTTTCTGTAGAGGGTGGTCTGGTAAGGATTTTATTTTAGCTGCGTAAGAGAGTAATTGATTTTGTCTTCTGATTTGCAGAGGAGGTTCTTGAGCTTCAGCGTACAGGCTCTGCACGGGTGAGGTGCGGAAAGCTCCAAGGGCTAAACGGAGTGCGCAGTGATGTACCGGGTCGAGCCATCTCAGGGCACTAGGTCTTGCCGAGTCATAGACTGGGGCACCATAGTCTAGCTTAGACCGAATGAGAAGGCGATATAAATGTAGTAGGATTGTCCTGTCTGCTCCCCAGGATAAAGCGGACAGGACCATCAAGATGTTCATTTTCTTCAAACAGTGGACTCTTATGTGACTGATATGCTCTAGGAAAGTCAGTTTTTTGTCAAAAACTAATCCTAAGAAACGGACACTATTTTTAACTGGGATGATCTGTTCTTTCAGCCTGAGTTCTGGGTCAGGATGGAGATTCCTTTTTCTGCAGAAATGTATACATGCAGTCTTTTGTACCGATATTCTATATCCATTTCTTTCTGTCCATTTTATGACTCTGTTAATGGCTACTTGCAATTGCCGTTCTATTGTCCTCATATGATGCGCTTGATAAGAAATGCTGAAATCATCAGCATAAACAGTTGTAAAAATATTGTTTGGGATTTGTTCTATTATTGTGCTGAAGTGGATTGCAAAAAGTGTGGCACTAAGTACAGATCCTTGAGGGACCCCTTCTTCTTGATAATATATATTAGAAAGTGTATTGTTCATTCGAACTTGGAAGGTCCGATTCTTAAGGAAGTTATGTATGTAGAGGGGTAGATGTTCTCTAAGGCCAAGTTGATGTAACCTTTTAAGTATACCATATCGCCACGTGGTATCATATGCCTTTTGGATATCAAAATTAACCATGACTTGGTGTTGTTTCCTGAGAAAAGCATTTCTTACTTGATTTTCCAGTTGTATAAGTACATCCAAGGTACAGCGATTTTTTCTAAAGCCAAATTGTTCTGAGTTGAGAAGACCATTATTTTCTAGATACCATGTTAGTCTATTGTTGACCATTTTCTCTAAGATCTTGCCTAAGCAGCTAGTCAAAGCTATGGGACGATAGTTCTGTGGGTCTGATAGATCTTTTCCCTGTTTTGGGAGAGCTAGTATTATTGCGTGGTGTCATTTGTTTGGGAAAGAATTTTCAAGGTATATTTTGTTGTATAGGTCTAACAGGGCTAATTGGGACTGTTCATCTAATTGTTGTATCATTGCATAGTGGATTTCGTCAGGACCGACGGCACTGTGTTTCACCTGTAACAAAGTTTGTTTTAGTTCTGCTACAGTGAGCGGCAAGTTGTATTGTTCACACTGATTGCTAGAAAAGTTTAGTTTTATTTTTTCGGCCTCTTTCTTGTACGTTTTGAAAGCTGTGGGGTATGCACAATTAGCAGATGTATTCGAAAAATTTTCACCAAGCACATTGACTATATCTAAGGTATTTGTAACCAACTGTCCCTTCCAACTTAGCAATGGTGAGGGGTTTAATTGAGAACTGTTTGACATCCTTCTGATCTTTTTCCAGATAAGTGTAGCTGGTGTGGAAATAGTTATAGTGGATGCAAATTTCATCCAAGCAGCTTTTTTGCTTATTTTTTGCACTTTCCTGACCTTGGCTCTGGTTCTCTTGAATTGTATCAGATTGTCTGTTGTTGGATTTCTGCGAAAGAGGTTCCAGGCTCTATTTCTCTCTTTTTTAGCTTCCCAGCACTCTTTGTTCCACCATGGTTTTGGATATATTCTAATGTTAGAAGATGTTTTAGGTATTGTCTTTTCCGCAGCTTGAAGCATACTATCAGTAACATAGGCTACTGATGTTTGTACTGATTCTCGTTTAATAATGTTGCAGTCTAACTTGGCTAGTAACCTGAATGTTTCCCAATCTGCATCATATATTTTCCATCTGGGGTGCCTACTGGCTTGACATGGCGTTTTCTTCATGATTTTCAAAATAATGGGGTAGTGGTCACTGCTCAATGGAGTCTCGTGCACGCTCCATTTAGTCATAGGGAACAGTGTTGGAGAACAGATTGATAAGTCTATTGCAGAACTGCTTTTTGATGGAAGGTGGAAATATGTGTGTGTGTGCCATCATTTAAAATCATTAGGTTGTTATCGACAACTAATTTTTCTATTTGCTTACCCTTTTGATCTATTTTGGGATCGCCCCATAGTGGGTGATGTCCATTTAGGTCACCTAAGATACAGAATGGAGATGGTAGTTGAGTGATCAGCTCTTCGAAATCCTTAAATTGGAATTCTTGATTAGGGGGTAGGTATATTGAGGCTATGGTAATGTTGAAGCCTATTGCTAGACGGACTGCAACTGCTTCTAATGGTGTGTTCAATGGTATTGTTTGGGAAGGTACATGTCTGTTAACTAATATTGCAACTCCTCCTCTCGTTGTTCCATTCGTTATGCGATCCTTTCTATATATGATATAATTTTTGATTATACTATTGTCCTGTGGTTTTAAATAGGTTTCTTGTAGGCAGATACTTAGTGGGTGGTACTGGGTGATGAGGTCTATAACATCATTAGTGTTTGAGCGAAAACCTCGACAGTTCCATTGGATAATTGTACCTGTCATTTGAGGTTAGATGTTCCCTCGGATTGCTTCCTTTGGGCTGATTTAACTTTGTCTACCTTGGTTTTGTCTTTCTTTGAAAAATATGGTCTACCCGTATCCATTTCTTCTTCAGTGAAGATTTCGAGAATTGGTTCCTCTCCTTGGTTTCTTGCATCTGTATCCATTTGTTCTGCAATCTTTTTTCCTGTATTACCTATCTTTTCTTTGTTTCCTTTTCGCCTTACATTTTCTGAATTATCTGGTGGGAAAGATAACGGAGTATTGATAATCTTTTCTTGTTTTTGTGATGGAGATGGTTTGTAAAACTCACGAACCCATTCTGAGATGGATTCTCCTGGGGGGATTGTGACATCCGTTTGTGTGCCACAACATTTTGAAATGGGTAATTTAATTTCCGGAGCTTTTTGGTTGTGGTAATCTGCGCATAAGAAGGTTTGTTTGCTATATTTATTGTAATCGCCTTTTTAGCTTCCTGATATGAAACTCCATTTTCTGCTTTGTATTTTTGTATCATTTTTTCCTTCTTCCAAATTTCACACTCCCTTGAATATGCAGTATGTTCCCCTTTACAATTTACACATTTATGGTTTCCAGCTGTGCAAGTAGAAGTGGCATGTTCTTGCGAACCACAGTTTGCACATGTTAATTTTCCTCTACATACTGTCTGCGAGTGACCAAACTTCTGACAGTTGAAACAACGGAGAGGGTTCGGGATGTACGGTCTTATATTGCAGTGTAGATATCCAGCTTTTACTGATCTGGGTGCTTTAGGCGTGTTGAAAGTGAGTATCAGATTCCTGGTGGGGGTGATTATCCCTTCTTTTTTAATTGTAATTCTTTTAACACTAATGACGCCTTGTTCCTGAAGCTCGATTTGAATTTCCTCTTCGGGCACATTTAGTAGGTCCCATTCCGTAATGACACCTTTTGAGGTATTTAATGTATTGTGTGGGGATACCATTACTGGTATTCCTGCAAAGGTTGTCATTTGTAATAATTTTTCGGAGTGTTTAGCATTGGCTGTTTCTACCAATATGTCGCCTGATTTTAGTCTTTTAACTTGTTTTGGTGGGCCAACATAACTCTCAAGAGTCTTTTGTATGAGAAAGGGTGACAATTGCCCTACCGCTTTCTCAGTATTTGAATGTATAATAATGTATGTTGGGGAAATTAAAACTTTAACGTCTGTTTTTAATCTCTTTGTGGAGACAGAGTCATTTGTATCGCCTTTTCTGATTGCCTTAAAGGTGTCTCCGAAAGAACTAGATTTCTCATATCTTGGGTCAGTTCTATTCGGGTCTGTTGACCCAGTGGATTCCTGGGTATTGGAGTCAGTTCGCTCCATTTCGCCCTGGAAGGGAGAGCTTTTCCCTTCCAGGTTACCGGCCCCGCCACGTGGAGGCAGGAGCAGTGCCACCCTGTGACCAAGCACTAGGAGGTTAGTGATTAATATATAACAAAAATAAAAGGGAGAGAGAAGGTTGCTTTCCTTCCTAATCTAGTAAAGTTGCTTTCTTTACTATGGATTATTTAATTGTGTGTTAATAAATGCTTTAAATAAGGAAACGATTTCTACTTCAAGAAAGAGCGCTAATTCAGAGCAAAGTCACTTGATCACAGAATCGCTTGGCACTTGGGGCCGTGCTGCTAAGCCTGATGAGTTGGAGCAGTGGTGATCTCACCACGTGCGGGCTGTCTTATGTTCTTAATTGATGTTAAGAAATGATGTATAGTTTGACGAGAATGTTGCAGATTGCAGCATTCTTAGTTTGTAAAGGAACTGGTTTCTCCTACAGGATATGTGGGATGTAGCTGAGAAAGTTGCTATTATGATTTAGTCACTGAACCTGTTTTATTATAATTTTGCCTGGCAGATTGTCAGGCGATGGCTTCCTGGATGGGCGACCTACCTCCTCATGGTGGGGCAGAAATAGTCCCCAATGCAAAGCTAAAAGTCATTCTGTTCTTGTTTTTTGTTATTAGTCAAAGAATGACTAATGACATTGTTGCTGTTGACAACTAACAACCTCAGGGTTCTGAGGCAATCCAGCGTAGTAACAAATAGCATATAGGGGGGGGAGCCCAGGTGGCTATTAAGCAAAGGGTCTGACAAATGACATACAAGTAAGAGCTGCCTGCCTGGCAACCCAAAGGTCGCAGGTTCGATTTCCGCCTCGGGCTTGGATCACAGTAAAATGTAAAAACTTTGGGAGGTGCAATATGGCCATAGAAGCTGATGTGCCAACAACTAACAAAAAAAAAAAAAAAAAAAAACAAGTAAGAGCAGCATAGCAAGAGGGAATTCCTAGAAGCCAAGCTAAAAGAACTACATTTCATTCATCATATATGGGGGGGGGGAAGTGTGGTTCTTTCTCTTCATTAGATGGGATGGGCAGATGAGGTGATATTTTTTTTTTGTTCTTTTTGCTAATGCTGTACAGACTTGCTTCCCTGCATCAGTTTCCAGTACTAATAACAATAATATTCAAGCCCTACCTTGAACAATCCATGTGAAACAATGCCAGCTTTCACTGGCATTGTTTCATATGAGGTCCTGTCTCAGGGCACAAACCAACAAACAGTGAGTGAAATGTTTTGTTTGGTATACTTTCAATTATAAATACAAATCAAAAAAGTATCATAAGTAAACAAAGGTTTTATACTGTTATTGTTATTGTTACGTTTTATACTGTTATTGTTACCACTCTGACAGTGGTAACACCATTATTTTTTAAAAATCTTCCAATGCAAATGTTTATATGAATACAACCATAATTGGAGTATTTATAATGAAGTATAAATTTACAAAGTTTTTCTTTGCCAATTTGAAATATTTTATTTGCATTACTGCACTTCAAAACTGTTGTTCTTCCTCTATAATATAACAAAGTTAACATAAAAAAGAAGTATTCAGTAGCTTAATTATCTATTAGATAGTTTCAAGTAAATGCAGAGCAAAATCATATTAAGGTTACCCAGCCTTTCGTACACAATGAACAGTGACAAACATTTGCCTACTCACTGAGCTGAAATGACAAGCAGAACTCAATGGCCAGCCACATTGATACAGAAGGCCGAGAGGCTTGGGTAAAGAAAGCCTGCACGAGAACGATATACTGATTGACAGGTAGGTGTGGCAAACAATGAAATGATTTATTAATAAACAATTTATGTGCTAGTCCACTCATGATTCTAAAGAAAAAAGGTTAGGTTACCCCCTCCATTTCGGGAGAGGTTCAAGCTCCCATGGGATTCAAGTGGAGGTAACCTGACCTATTTTCACCATTAGGGCATATTATTGAACAAGAAAATAAAAATACGGTCATAAAAAAATTTATTTTTTTATGAATGTATTTCTAAATATGACTGATTCTAAAGAAAAAAGGTTAGGTTACCCCCCCCACTTCGGGAGGGGTTCAAGCTCCCATGGGATTCAAGTCGAGGTAACCTGATCTTTTTTCACTGTTACAGTAAATGTTAGGGCATGTACGATTAGGACAAGTTACCATTAGTGCTGCTACAGTGATACTAAACCGATGTTATCGTGTGTTGTGTTCGCGCACCAATCAGCACGTCGTTTGCCACGTCTACCTGTCAATCAGTATATCGTTCTCGACTTTGCTCCAGACCGTTAACACCTACCGTCTGTTTACCGAGTGAGCAGCGCTAGAGTGCCGTATCGGCAAACTAATTTTCCGCGTAAGTTATCCGACGTTTCTCGTCGTTCTCGTGCAGGCTTTCTTTACCTTCGCCGGCCGAGACATTACTGTCATGTCTCAATGTGGTTAATGTGTTAAGTTCTTTTCACTTATGAAACACCTGATGAAAATGACATTTTTAATCACATTCTTTTGAAAATATTACTTCCAAAAGTAATATTTGAAAATATTACTTTTGGAAGTAATAAAGAACTCTTTGTGCATGCATGTGAATGTAGATGCAAAATACCTATTCAGTTTGTTAGCAACGTCAGCAGGATCACCAACAGTTAAACAATTGGCATCAAGTGAACCAATGTGATTCAACCCCTTCCATCTACTGCTAATGTAAGTAAAGAAGTCTTTGCTGCTTTTCTTGGCATTTTTTGACAGAGACTTCTCGTAATCTGCCTTAGCTTGCCTAACCTCCTTTGTGACTTGATTACAGACTACTTTGTATTACCAATGCATCACTTGATAATTGATATGTATCCCATGGATTTTTCTGTTCTGCCACAAGTCTCATAAGTTCATCTGGCATCCATTTAGGAGACAAGCTGAGAACAGCATTTCTCAGTGGGTGTGAGAAGTCTAGTAGCTTCTACAATTACTTCACTGAATGCTTCCCATTTAGAATTTTCTGTTGTAACATTATCAGATGGTGATGATGTTCATCATTCCACTGTATAGAATTTAAAAATTGTCTGAGACCACTGAAGTCACCCTTACGAAAGCAAAAGCTTTCCCTTTACCGTTTATAGTAGTTATGTTTTTAAGTAAATTCCTCACCAGCACACATGATCACTACTACTACCCAGATAGTGCTTTACCTGCAAGTAGAATCGTTGCTGATAATCAGATCAAGAATATCACTTCCTCTTGTTACTTTTCTAACATGGTGCGGTAGAAAACAGTCATCCAATAAATCCACAAAAGTCTTGCTAGCGTGTGAGGGACCAACCCACTATTGCAGTCAATATCTGGAAAGTTAAAATCTCCCATTATAAAACATTCTGATTTGCTACCTTATTTTATTTCTCTGTATAGTTGTTTGCTCTGCTCATCACAGTTACTAGGCATATAGCACTACTACCCTCATTTTTGCTTTCTCTGCTCATGTCACACCAAACTGAATCGGCATTTAACTGGCTATCCACGTCAACTGGATGCACTGCCTTATATTTAATATGCTTCTTAACGAAGAGCATAATCCCCCATCCTGTACATGCACTCTCCATATTCAAATTCTGCATCTCTTATGTCTGAGTGATACTACGTCTCTGAACCCCCACAATGTCTGCATTTGATGACTTAATCAGTACATCAAATTTATTTACTATGCTCCCAGCATTAGTGTATATGCAAGTATACATGCACCTGTTCTTACTCTTAGTTATCCTATCATATCCCATGTATTTACTTGTCTCATGATGACCCACAGCAGGGCTTGAAATCCCTGACACCTTGTTTTCCAGGCTGCTACAAGTTGCAACAGAAGCAATACAAGAATCACTTTCAACTCTGCTTGCAGCTCATCACATGGTAGTTTCTTCTATTTAAGTGTATTCCATCTCTGTGAAGTCAGTCTATCCTATCGTTCTGCAGACAAAGTGTCATCTGTGCTTGGTGAGAGAAAAGGTGTCCAAGCTTCTGGAGCTTCCCAGAAGAAGAGTGAGCTCAGAGCAGTACGCTAACACCTTAGTGAAAAAGAAACATACCAAATGTTCATCTCCTAAATGAAAACAGAAGAGCTGCATCTTTTTCTTGGCAATAAATTACCTGAAACCAGCAGATGGAATACAACAGCAGCCAAGAAACAGACCATTCTTGTATCTTGTTTATGGTACAGATTAGCATTAGCATTAGCATTAGTAGAGGCATTTGATTCAAGAAAGCAAGCTTATGCAGCATCAGCCAAAAAAAAAAAAAAAAACCCCACTTCCACTTCACCCCTCTGTTCGTTCAAAATACCTGTCCAGCTGAGCCTTAAACTTATTTAGGCTGTCAACCTCCACCACAAGGGATGGCAGTCTGTTCCACCAACCAACCACCCGCTGGCTAAAGGCAAATTTCCGCACGTCTATCCTACATCTGTCTTTCCTCAATTTGAATTTATGCCCTCTCAGGTGATTTTTCTGAGCTAGAGGAAGAATCCCATCAGCATTGAGCATGCTTAAACCATTCAAGGCTTTATACACCTCTATCAGATCACCTCGCTGGTGCCTAGTCTCCAGACACTGTAATTTGCAAAACTTAAGCCTTTCCTCGTAAGAGCACCCCTTTGTTCCATTCACTAATCTTGTTGCCCTTCTCTGTACTCGTTCCAGCAGCTCTACATCCTTCTTGAAATGAGGCCTCCAGACCTGTATACAGTACTCTAGGTGTGGCCTGACCATTGCCTTATACAATGGAATAATCACCTCCTTATCCCTGCTGGAAAAATTCCTGTATATCATTGACAATACTCCATGAGCTACTCTTGCAGCCCGTCTGCACTGCTCAGAGAACTTCATATCTGCCTGCACAATCACCCCCAAGTCCCTTTCATTCTCTACCACTGTCAGTGTAGTACCACAGAGTTGATACGTTGCCCTGGGGTTGCTGTTTCCCATGTGTAGTACTTTACATTTGTCAATGTTAAACTTCATTTGCCACCTCTCAGCCCATCTGCTCAACCTTTCCAGATCCTGTTGCAGCAGTGTAGTGTCAGTAGTGTCCTTGACAACCCTGCCAACCTTTGTATCATCTGCAAACTTGGACATTAAGCTTGATATACCATCATCAATATCATTTATAAATACAGAAAACAATAATGGACCCAACACTGAGCCCTGAGGGACTCCACTAATAACATTAGTCCACGATGAGCAGTGTCCATTGATTACCACTCTCTGTCTTCTCCCACTCAACCACCCCTTTATCCATAGCAGCAATTTGCCTCCAATGTCACACTGCTCCAATTTGTGTAGCAGTCTTCCATGTGCAACAGTATCAAAAGCCTTTCTAAGATCCAAGTATATAATATCAAAGTTATTCCCTGCATCCAGTTCTTTTGTGACTGCATCATAGTATCCAATCAAGTTGGTCAGGCAAGACTTCCCCTTAACAAAACCATGCTGTGTCTGAGCTATAACTGAAGTCTTGTCTAAATGATCCTGCAGTGCTTCTTTAACCAGTGCCTCCATTAATTTTTCTGGAACAGAAGTTAAGCTCACAGGTCTATAGTTACTTGTGTCAGCCTTTGATCCTCCTTTGTGAATTGGGGTCACATTTGCACATTTCCAGTCTATGGGTACCTCCCCTGAGTCCAAGGAAGCTCTCATAATTATGGCTAAGGGTTTGCTTACTTCCTTTGCTGCCTCCTTTAATATAACTGGATAGATCCCATCCACCCCGGGTGCCTTTCTTGTGTTTATCATGCACCATAAGCAGGTCAGGAGAAAACTGACAGAAAGAATGGCAGGAAAGCTTTTTTTCTTTTGGACACCATCTTGAGGATGGCAATGATATGGGAAGGAACAGTGTCATGTTTTCCATGTACAGTAAACCCCCGCTATTTGCGGTATCTGTATTCGCGGTTGCTGATTTAATATAAAATGAAACCTAAAAAAATGTGAATTTTAAAGCGCCGTGAACATTTTCCGCCATAAAAAAACATGGGCATGGCTAAAATTATCTTTCCCGGTCAAAACAGCGCTCAGTGGGTGGGAGGAGAGGGTTGACAAAATTCCGGCATGGATGTTTCTCGCTATTCCTTGTTCAGTATGTGCTATGCGCTTGTCATGGAAGGTTTCGTCGTTTGCTTTTAATTTATATGCTAAATTTATAAATTGATATGCTTACAAAAGTGATAAATCTACCGTTTTGCAGTGTAAAACAGACTTTTTCGAGTGTGTTAACGGAAGAAAGTGACTTTATTGTGGACAAGTTCTTTCTAACCTGTACAAAAATATGGCTACGAATAACAAGGGAAATGTGAAAAGATGAAAGAAGATGATGACATTAGCAAATAAAATTGAGTTATTAGACAAAATTTCTAATGGTGAAAGTGTCTACTCAGTGGCAAAACATTATAAAATCAATGAGTCAACGGTATGATCAATCTAGAAATCGGAAGAAAAAAATCCAACGTAGTGTCCGTGAAAACACACTAATTGCTTCAAAAATTTGCTCTGTAACTCGTGATGTTAAATTAGAAAAAACGGAAAAGGTTTTAAATCTGTAGATAGAAGACCGAACTCAAAATGAAATTCCGTAAAGTTCACTCATCATTCGTGAAAAGGCAAAACTCCTTTATCAACACTTTAGCGAAACTGGTGATAGCACTGGCGGGATAAGTTTTTTTAGCTAGCAAAGGCGTTGGTTTGAAAGATTTGTTTGAAATTTCTAATAAATATTACATTTAATATCAAATTGTTTCTTATTTTCATTTCGATGCCACATGCTTGCATTTCACTACGTACTGTCTGTGTACATAGTCATATTATGAAGGTACATATAATACATACATAGACAAAATTTTAGACTAGTTTTTCTTATATATTTCATACTTTGGAACGGAACCCCTTTATTACTATGGGAGCCATAACTCAGTATTCGCTGCATTTCTCAGGAACGTAACCCCCGCGAATAGCAGGGGTTTACTGTACTTAAGCTTATGATAATAATCAAAATTCCAGAAATATTTCATTACAAATATTAGTATCAGTTAAGAACTTGCTAACATTGATTTTATTTTGCTCCATTCACTTTTAATAAATATTGTTTCCATATATATATTTTTTTTTATTTTTTTTTTTTTCGGCAATACAAAACATTTATTTTATTTTTATTTTTTGGAAAAATAAAATTCCTTCTATCAGGATCTCAAAAATATTAAATA
The DNA here is from genome assembly GCF_048544385.1 of Mastigoproctus giganteus. NCBI lineage: Eukaryota > Metazoa > Arthropoda > Arachnida > Uropygi > Thelyphonidae > Mastigoproctus > Mastigoproctus giganteus. The sequence continues at coordinate 67,660,076 of NC_143582.1, read as the reverse complement.
GTCCCTGCACATCAAAAATGTTCTACTTATAAACTTAGCCAACTTATTTAATCTTTGATTTTGTTCGAAGTTCTAATGGAGAGAAAGAAATGAAAACTGCAAACCCATTACAGCCTTTATTTTTAGCTTTCTGATTTCCAGTTATGGAAATTAGAAATCTTAAAAAAAAAAAAAAAAAGGAATGTGCTCCTTTATACAATAGAATACACAGAATATCACTTTATATCAAGATTCTGCTTGTCTTGATAACAAATGCCATAGATATCGACAGGAACTACTAATGTACATTACTTAACTCTAATATTTTCATGCAGCATAGCTAAAGATATACACCGATGAGGCAAAACATTATGACCAGCGAATCGTTATGCAAATTACTGCAGGTGAACTATGGCGCGGGTCGGGACACAGTATAAAAAAAAAAAAAAAAAAAAACCTGATACTAAGCTCTGTGCATCAGTATTACTCTTGTTCTTCAGATGGGAAAGCTAGTGGACTCAAGCGAGTTAGACAAAAGCCAAACTGTAATGGCCAGACAACTGGGTCAGAGCATATCCAAAATGGCACAGCTGGTGGGGTGCTCACGGTGAACCATGGTTAGTACCTATTGAAAGTGGTCTGAGGAGGGAAAACCCATGAACGGCCAGCGAGGTGTTGGATGACCATGGCTCTCCCAGATGGTACATAGCAATTGAAGGGCGACTGTGGTGAAACTCGCTGGTAATTGGAATGCTGGTGACGGGACTAATGTGTCACAACACACAGTACATCGAATCCTGCTGAAAATGGGGCTGCGTAGCCGCAGGCTGCTCTGAGTGCCCATGCTAACCACGATGCACTGGTGACAGTGCCTACCTACCTACAACGGGGCACACAAGCATCAAAACTGGACCCTGAGTGATTGGAAGAAGGTTGTCTGGTCTGATGAATCACGTTTCCTGTTGCACCATGTGGACAACCGGGTAGGTGTGCATCATTTACCTGGAGAAGTGATGGCACCTGGATACACCGTGGGATGAAAACAAGCCAGTGGTGGTGGTGTCATGCTTTGGGCAATGTTCTGCTGGGATACCCTGGATCCAGTCATCCACGTGCCAGGCACTCTGACGTCTACCACCTAACTAAACGTCATTGCTGACCAGGTACACCCTTTCGTGGCAACCGTCTTCTACTCTGGCAGTGTCGTCTTTCAGCAAGTTAATGTGCCATGCCACACAGTTCAGATTGTTCGAGACTGGTTTGCGGAACATGAGGAAGACTTCTAGCTTGGCCTCAAAATTCCCCCCGACATCAATCCCATCAAGCATCTGTGGTTTATGTTGGAACAGCAACTCCAATCTGCAGTCTCAATCACGGACCTTACAGGAGTTAAAGGATCTGCTGGTTACGTGTTGGTACCAGATACCACAAGACACATTTAGAAATCTTGTAGTGTCTATGCCTTGCCGAGTACGAGCTGTTTTGGCTGCACGGTGTAGATAGCACTTCAAATTTAGCTTTATACAGTAAAGGTTTTTAACCGATACAATATTTAATGAAATTAATTCTTGACTAAGTTGAAATGCTGTCAATTAAGAAAATATAGCTAAAGAAACTTACCTCGATGGTCAGCACATTATTCTAAGAGAAAATATCACTGGCTGCAATATTACAACTGCAGGTTTCTCTAGTGTAGGATTAGGAACACAAATATAAAATTTACTGACAAGAGTATTAGAACTATCCAAATGATGCAGGGAAGCAAACTTATGTATCACTGGCCAAAAAAAAAAAAAAAATAAATAAATAAAATAATAATAAAAATAAATAAATATAACCCACATCGTCTTAACTCACCACTTTTACCTATTTTTTTAAAAAAAATTGTGCAATAATATTACCACCTCCACAAGATGAGGTGCAAGTTCATTCCAACAGCTAATTACTCTTCAGCCTATATTGTAATTATACTTTTGTTACAGCTGAAATAATGAGCAACATACCCCTCTATAGAAAGATGGTTTACATATAAAGGTCAATTCTGCCATGTCTAAACCAAAAAGAATAGCATGGAAAAATTTTAACTGGTTATTAAGTACTTCAGAGATTTCAGTAGGGCCAAAAAAAGATTAATGAAATTCTGTAGCAAGTACAAAAACTTTTCATATAAACTTAAACATACATACATACATACCCCTATTGAAATACAACATTCATGAACTCAAAATAAATAAATAAAAACCTCAAGTCCAGAGCAACATACAAAGATGCTTAAACTAAGAAATCTATCGTTATTTCTAGGATGAAGCCTCTAATGAAGTTACTTTTAAACCACATCAGACAGACATCTTAGACCATGAAAATGCTGGTGGAGTTCATATCAACCCAGCTTTTTTATTAATATAATATGTATTTCTTGTTACACTTGAAGACCACTTGATTCATCCAGTGATAGCTTACAATAGCATTCAAGAAAGCTTCTTTCCCCATTTTTTCTAATTAAAAATTCATTGAATAAATTTAAAACAAGGAAAAAGACAGCACTGTGAATTAGTACAGATGTTTAAGTCCCACATTCTGCAGTTACAACTCGTGACACTATTTAAGTAGAAATAAAAATTCCATCAATTACATTAAACAGTGCAGCGAGATCAAAAACTGTTCCATTAAAAAGTATAAAAATAATTAACAAACACAATTGTTAAGTACTGTGAATTTCATATGGGTAATATCCTGAAATTTTCCTTATTAGTATCTGCATAACTGTTTTGGATATGTCTGTTTGCTGTGCAACAACTTGTGCCATTGGTTTTTTCTGGGAGAGGATGGGATGAGGGATTACATCAACTCCTCTAATTACACCTTGCCAGTTTCTATGGTTATGCTATTTGATATAGTCTTATTTTTTTATTGTATATTATGTCTATGCAAATGTGTGTTTATAATCCAATTTGCATGTTTTATGAGCTGAAGAATACTCGATTCCCAGGAAAAAACCTACCACACCACCTGCACATGTAATGAGTTAAGTAAAACTCAGCCTTTAAGCGTTCCAAAAGCATTTGATAGGATATCAGCTCAGATCTTTCCAATCATGTGGTAGACCCATTGTACTGTAATAGTAAGATTATTACTAAGCAAAAGCAAGTGTTAAACTCATTATGCTTGTGCTTTGATGCTGCCAAGTGCATTATCCACAACTATGATGTTTTAACAATTTCTTCAATAAAAGCTTCAGCAACCGTCTTTCAGTCACAGCCCATTACAACAGAAGAGAACAAAGTTAAGTGTTGCACTTTAGTTGCTGAAAGTTTTTGACACTAAGGTACTGCATATCCACGTGCATAGCAGCAATTTTAGAATATCTGTGGAATGTTTAGCACACTTTATAAAATTGATTGTAACAAGTGGGAAATTCTCAAGATATATTTTAACAACTGCACATGACAATCTTGTCTAAATAATTGCTATTATTGCTTGCTTAATATTAACCCAGCAGCAATGGCACTACTGATCGTAGCAAACATGGTCAAACAGCACCTGATAGGTGCTCAAATTTGTGTTTTATTTCTGTAAAACAATTTATCTAGAAAAGGGTTGGTTTTTTTTTTTGAATTCTGTTTGAAATCAACAATGCTTGATCTTTTATTACTGGATTTCAATACTTATTAAATGTGATTTTTTAAATGAAAAATTTGAAAATACTAAATTTTTTATGTATTATTTTTAATTAAATAAAACTTTTATATTAATTCTGCTGAAAATGGTATAAAAAGTTCCAATGGTAAAATATAAGCATAAAACTTTCAGTCACTTCCATTTTCCAGTTCAGAAAAATATTAAGCAAACATTTCTCTGAACAAAGCTAATGAACATTCAAATTTATGCATGTGTGTGTGTATTAATATTTCATCAAATAAATAAAGGAATAAACAGATAAAATATTAATAATAATGGCAAAAACATTAACAACATTTTGTAAAACAATTACATAAAACAGATTACATCATGATGAAACTAGAATAATGAAGTGGAAGAAAAAGTAATTACACAGTCGTGCTGGACCTAACTGGTGCTTTATGTGCATAATTCCAATTAAACAATAATTGTTCACTTCCAAAACTGATCGAATAAAATTTTGCCTATATTTAGGAAGGTAATTAATGGTTCCTACAAAGCAGATAACTCTACTAATCACAGACAAAATTAATAATTTATAAGCTGTAGATACAGGAATGCATTTTAAGACTGACAACTTTAAACAGTTTGGCATTCCTAAGAGCACACTGTCCATCATTCAGAAATATCTAAAAAAAAGGCTGAAAGCTTAGAGAAATCTGCTGCAATGGGTAGAATCAGCAAAGAAAATGCAAAAGGATTTGGATCTCACAAAGATACTCCTGGAAGGGCTAATCTGATGTGCACAAAATACATCCCTGTAGACAGAAATATTTTAAAAACTAAAGCTTCATGTGAGCATTAGATGAATACTGAAGATTCCATATATTCTGATAGAGGGTTTTAGAAATTTAAGACTTGTCATGGGCTATCAACACTGAATCTATTGAAGGAATGAAAGAGAATCATTGACATATGACCAGAACTACAATTAAATGCTGACAAAATTGGAATTCTTTAGGCATGTTTGCACATATACCAGTGGTTATAAAATAAGTTTCTTTATTTACTTGCACATATGTGCATGTTTGCACATATATGGGTGGTTATAAAATAAATTTCCCTATTCAAGGAGACCCTAGTGTCAAAACAATTAGAGATAGCGGTGTGAAAATCGGTGGGTATGTCATTTATGGCATGGGAAAGTGATTTTTAGAAGAAAAAAAATTAGTTCAAATCTCTGCCGCCAGGGGAGAAATTGCCATTGTGAACATGAGAGGGAATACTTAACTTAGGATTAGATTTTAATATCAGAACATAGAAATCTACAGATATTGTTCTATGTACTTTCCTTCACTTGAGATGATATTGTAAAAATGGAGGACTGCATGCGACACAGTTTCGTGTAGTATCTAATTGGGGACTTTGACATGCTGTTTAATGCTTGCTTTCAAATCAACAAATGTCTGTAAGGCGCCATGGTAAACTCTGTCTTTCAGGTATCCCCATAGTCAGAAATCACAGAGATTGAGATCTGCTGATCGGGCTGGCAAAGTCTCTAGAAATGATTTCCGAATGTCGACGGAGCAGTTCCTTCACTTGTCAACCAACATAAGGAGGGTCATCATCTTGCATGAACACTACTGTCTCTAAGCACTGCCTTTCTTGCAGAATGGGGAATAATAATGTGATCTCTTAGAAGAGCGCAGTGCCATGCACTATTTATCATACACCTTACGGGGCCACGAGGTGTAGACTCTTCAAAGAAAAATGGTCTGATTATAAACTCTGCTATGAATACACACCATTCTGTAACATATGGACTTTGTAGTGGTGCACAGCAGATAGATGAGATTTCAGATTTCATGCACAGCAGATAGATGAGAAGTTCCCCATATTCGGCAGTTTTGTGCATTTACAGCCCCATAAAGAGTGAAATGTGCCTCATCAGACCACAAGATCATTGGAGCCAACATATCATCAAGTTCCATACAAGCCAGAAATCGCAGAGCAAAGTCTATTCGTTGTTGCTGATCACAAGATTTTAGTTCTTGCACTACGCGAATCTTGTATGGGAACCAGCGTAAAATTATTCAAAGCACTTTACATACAGTAGACCAAGGAAGGTTCAAGACTCTTGAAACACCTTTGGCACTACTGACTAGTAGTGTTTTGCATTCTGACCTGGAGGCCATTGCAACCGCCACTTCATCCACTACTTCCGTTCCAATACGTGATCGTCCCTGGCTGGAATTACACCTAACTCTCCAGTTGCTTCAAATTTCTTTATTAGTTTTTGGAGACCCACTGACGTCAAAGGTCCTTTACACAAAACCTTTTAAAGTTTCCGATATTCATGCAGTGCTGCATTAGCATTACTATTATTCTGGTAGAACAGTTTTACTAACACAGTACGTTCCTTTTTTGTAAGAGCCATGATGGTTATTTCAGGTGGCACTGGCCTTTTTGCTTTTTTCTAACAGAATGTCATTTACGTAAGCAGCGTGTCTTGAAGCAAATGACAACTTTTACACATATGCAGTGCTGTTTTCCCCTGGTGGCAGAAATTTGAACTAATTTTTTTATTCTACAAATCACTTCCCCATACCCTAAATGACACACCCACCAATTTTTACAGCGCTAACTCTAACCTTTTTTTTACATTTCATTATAAAATGTTTCCTGAATAGGAAACATTTTATAACGACCCTGTATATATGCATATGTGCGTATTGTCTTCACCATTGTCTGTCCATCCATCTATATACATGTACTTAACAGAGGATGGATTTTCATGATGAACGTTTATATTTTGGCTTTTAAAATTATTTGAGAGAGAGAATCAGAAGTGGAAGGGAATCACCAAAAGGAGAAGACTGATGATAGCCAGCTCAGAACACTGGGTGTGTCAAGCCCATACTCACCAGATGTGAACCCCTGGAGATATTCTTACTTAGCTTCAACATGACATGATTGAAATGAAATGACTGTTCACAACCCTATTAGGACTATTATAAATTCATAAAATTTAAAACAAAATCCAATTCTAATTAAGTTTTATTATTTTTATGTGAAAATAAAAAGAGAAAAACAGTTTTTATAAGAAAAGGGAGGAAACACTTTGTCAAGTATATTACAATAGTGAGATGGACAAGAGATAAATAAATTGAGTAAAAAAGATGGATTATGTTGTAAAATCAGAGAGTAGAGAGCTGTTCATATACAGGGTGAGCATAAAGTCTTTCCCTGATTAAGAAAAATTATAACTTAAAAGCTATGCTAGATAGAAACTTGCACCTTGTGTCATAACAAAGGCCAATGCTTAGAGTTTTTGCACTGTACAGTTACACAATCTGTGGACGATATAGGTAGCGCTGCAATTACTACAATGGATACATCGCTGCAATTACTACAATGGATACATCGCTGCAATCACTAGTATCAAAGAAAGCTATCAGAGAAAGCTCAGTGTGTTTTGTGGTTTCATGACACAAAATCGGCAGTTACAGTTCAGCAAAACTTTGTTAATATTATTATTATTAGATTTATGGTGCAAGGAAGCCTGTGTGGCTTATGCTGCACCAGACAAAAAAAAAAAAAAAAAAAGTTTCGGAGTGCAGCCTGAGAGAGCGAGAGCGAGAGAGAGATAAATAGAAGGAAATCACCAAGAAAGAGAAGAATGATGATATCCAGCTTAGGACCCTGGGTGTGCCAAGCCAGATGTGAGCACTTTAGAAGAGAGTATGGGTAAGATCTGCCAGATGATAAAAACATCAGAGGTTGGTATCCAAAGTTTAAAGGGACTGGCAGTGTTGGGGACCTTAAAAGAACTGGTAGGCCTAGTGTGAGTAAAGAGAATGTTGATGCTGTGCATGATGCTTTTGAACGCAGTCCTCAGAAGTTAACTCGCCGTACATCAAGGGCACTTGGCATACCTTAGAGACCAGTGGTTAAAATTTTGCACAAATAGCTTTGTTTGTATGCATATAAAGTGCAAATTGTTCAAGCCTTGGAGCAAGATGATCATCCCCAAAGTGCTGCTTTTGTTACAGAAATTCTGCAGTGAGTTAATGAAAACAATGATTACCTTAAGCGTGTTTTGTTTTCCTGATGAGGCTACCTTCCACACCTCGGGAAAAGTAAATCGACACAATGTCCATATCTGGGAGTCAGAGAACCCGTGTGTTGTTTTTAAGAAAGAGAGGGACAGCCCTAAAGTGAACATTTGGTGTGACCTAATGCACAACAAAATTATTGGACCTTCTTTTTTTTTTTTTGCTGAGCCCATCATTTCAGCGAATGTTTACTTGGACATCTTTAACTGGAAATAATTCCCAATGTGCACTTAAGGGTAGTTCAAATTCTGCTTATCATAGATCTATCAAGATGAAATCGTGCTTCGTCCAACCACAGGATGCTATATAACCATTCTGGGTCATGTACAGTTTTGCCACTGAGCAAAATCATAATAATGTTGATAGCCTTGCAGTTCCAACAATGCAGATATTTGATTTTATAAAAGAAACAGGTGGAGAGCTACCTTTACAGCTTTATGGATTATGGTCAAGATTACTAATGCTCACCATACATCTCACGTGATTGGTTTTCTCAAGAGAAAACCAGTCATGTGAGATGTATGGTGAGCAAGCCTGATGCTCCTCATCAATTCTTTGAATCACTTCTTGTGATACTGATGGATGACCACTTCTAGGTTTAGAAGTCAAGTAGCCTTCTTTGAAATGCCTTACAATATTTAATATGGTTCTTCTTGAATAAGGAGGCCTTCAGACATTTTTGTCTTCAATGCATTCTAAGGGAAGCAATAACTCTTCCTCTTGTAATAAAGATTAATTAAGTGATTAATATTCTAACCACATGTACGCCATATCCAAAAATTCCATTACTTCATACAGCATGTCCCACCCACTTTTTCTTACTATTGAATACACCATGAATTGTCAAAATAATAGAGCAAGCTTATCTGCGAAAAGATCTAAACCTCCCAAGGACTTCCTAATTCATTTCACAAATATACGTGGTCTCAATTCCAATCTCAACGATGTCCATTTTCACTTGCAGTCTTCCAAACCCCATGTACTTTTTCTGACTGAATCTCAGTTATCAGTTGATTCAACTACTGCTCATCTCAGATGTCCAAATTATTTGCTGTATGATTCCTTTCGCCTCAAAGGTGGTACTTTTGCATATGTCCGTTCTGATATTCCCTGTCAGAGACTTGGCAATTTGGAATCTCCTCTCTTTGATCTTCTCTGGCTTAAAATCTCTCTACCTCATTGTGTCAAATTCATCTGTTGTCTCTACCGTTCTCCCAACTCCACTAATCACTTGGAGCTCTTTGACTTCCTCTCTTTGCAACTTGACTTTCTCCAGTCTAACTTTCCTAACAGTGAGGTAATTTTCCTTGGTGATTTTAACGTTCACAACTCCAGCTGGCTTCCGTTTTCTAGTTACACCGACCCAGCAGGTCGAGATGCTGAGGCTTTTGCAATTACTAACGACCTAGCACAGATTGTTCATTTACCTACAAGAATACCGGACAATCCTAATCATACAGCCAATACGCTTGATCTTTTTCTCACAAACAACCCCTTTTAAGTATAAGGTCGAAGTGAGAGGTCCTTTAGGCACTTCAGATCACAACTCGATGATTGTCTCTTCTCCAATGGAACCTTTATCTCATGGCTATTCCCAACCTTGTATTGTTTGGCATTACAAGAATGCAAAATGGGATGACCTGCGAGACTTCTTTTCTTCTTTTCCTTGGTCTGATTACTGTTTCAAAAGTTCTGATGTCAACGTTTGCTCAGATCGTGTCAGTGAAATTATTCTTGCAGGAATGGAATCCTTTATCAAACACTCCACTTTAAAATCTCGTCCTTTATCTAAACCTTGGTTCTCCAATAAATGTGCTAAGGCTGTCCAAGAGAAGAACGTTGCCTATCGTAATTGGCTTGTTTCTAATTCTTCAGTTTCATTTTCTGCCTACACCAAAGCTCGCAACAATTGTAAAGCAGTTATTAATCAGTCCAAACTAGAGTTTGAACAGGCTAAGAGTAGAAAACTTGCTTCTTGCCCTAATGGTAGCCGAGCATTCTGGTCTCTTGCCAAAGCTATTGGCCGCAACTTTTGTCCATCTCTGCTCCCACCTCTGTCCAAACCAGATGGTTCTGTTGTCACTTCAGCCAAGGATAAAGCTGACCTGCTAGCATCCCATTTTTCTTCCAGCTCATGTATTAATGATCTTGGTAAAACACCTCCCACCATTCCTAACACGCTCCATTCAATGCCTTCTGTGGTCTTCCGTCAAAAGGATATCAGAAGGATTTTGATGAATCTTGATGCTAAGAAAGCTCCAGGTCCTGATGGTATTTCTCCACTTGTTCTCAAAACCTGTGCTCCTGAACGTACTCCTATTCTTTGCCGCCTTTTTTCACTTTCTTATTCCAAAGGTGTTTTTCCTTCTGCTTGGAAATTTGCTCATATCCAGCCAGTTCCTAAAAAGGGTGACAAATCCCTCCCATCCAATTATCGTCCCATTGCAATTACTTCTACTCTTTCTAAAGTAATGGAGAAATCAATTAACCGGCAACTCTTAAACTACCTAGAAACCTTCCGTCTGATCAACGATCACCAGTATGGATTCCGTCAGTGTCGATCCACTGGTGATATTCTGGCTTATGTTACCCATTTATGGACTAATTCAATGGAAAGGTTCGGTGAAACACAAGTAGTTGCTCTTGACATCTCAAAGGCTTTTGATCGTGTTTGGCATAAAGGTCTTCTAAACAAGCTTCCATCTTATAGTTTGCCAACTGTTTTTAGTATTTGGTTATCCAGTTTTCTCTCTGATCGCTCACTGAGGGTGATGGTAGATGGCTCTCTGTCTTCTAACTTCTCCACTAATGCCGGTGTCCCCCAAGGTTCAGTTCTTTCCCCCACTCTTTTCCTCTTGTATATCAATGACCTTCTTCCATTGACTGGAAATCCTATCCATAGTTTTGCCGATGATAGCACATTGCATTCAACTTTCCATTTTGAGAAACCTTGTCCTGCTCAATCAGCTTCAAGTTTTCGAAAATCTGCTGCCAATTCCTTAAATGCCGATCTTCAGGTAATTCTCCAGTGGGGCAAAGACAACTTAGTTGATTTCAACCCTTCTAAAACTCAGTCTTGTCTTATATCTCGCAAAAAGGATTCTTCTGCTCCTATGCTTATCTTTAGTGACACTCCGATTGCTAGGCAAAATGATATATCTCTTTTGGGGATTACCTTGACTTCTAATCTCTCTTGGCACAAGCACATTACAAATATTGCTTCCTCTGCATCTAAAAAACTTGGTTTTCTCTTTCGCTCTCGGCGTTACTTTTCTTCCAAACAGCTGCTCACTCTGTATAAATCGCAAATCCGCCCTACCATGGAATATTGTTCCCACATCTGGGGTGGTGCCCCCAAAACCTCTCTCAGGCTTCTTGATTCCATTCAGAAGAGGGCAGTTAGGTTAATTAATGATTCATCTCTAACAGAGTCTCTCCACTCGCTTTCTCATAGACGTACTGTTTCTGCTGCATGCCTCTTCTACAGATACTTCCATGGGCACTGTTCTTCTGAATTGGCTTCTATAATTCCCGCTCTCTCTTTCAAAACAGTCTGAACACGTGCCGCCACCACCAGTCAACATCCATTTACTGTCCAGCTTCAAACCCACAGAACCAACTTTTCATCTTCCTTATTTATTCATTCAACTGCCGTTTTCTGGAACAACCTTCCTTCATACGTATTTCCTGAAAATTACAATCTACAGAAGCTCAAGTCCAATGTCAACAAATATCTTCTTTCGTCTTCTCAACCTCCAACCCAAGCACGGTACTAAGTACTATAGGTTCTAATACCTCTCGTGTTTGGGGTTCTCATAAAAAAAAAAAAAAAGTGCCCTATCCTTTGGCAACACTTTAAAGCTTGAATGGAGTTGGTTACCTAAGTTATTTGGCACAATATAGCCAGTGTATCTTATGCGCCATTAAACACCCACATAACACACACACACACACACACACACACACCTAAGTTATAGCTATATCTTCAAGCTTTTTATCTTGAAGAAAGAGAATAATGCCATTCTCCAATACCAGATTCATTCTTTTTTTATAACAAATGCAAAATTTTATAACTGACCACTAGGAGCCTGCTTGGCCCCTTGTGGCCAGATATTGAATTAAATTTTTATTGTTTAAAAAATACTACATATACCGATTACAATTCAAAAAACATTTTTTGATATTGAGAATGAATTATTAATTTTTAAAAGGGAAAAAGGGCTTTATAACCACCCTATACTTATGGTAAGCTCAAAACATGTGTTGGGAGTGAAATACACTTTTTTTTTTTTTAAACTGAATTTTTAATTTTTCATAGGGTAACAAAAGTTTACCCCATACATCAAAATGAAAACTAAGGCCTATAGAACTAAATAATTCTCTACATTTGCATGCTAGTGCAGAGAATTTTCTAGCAACTAAAAAAAGATAGAGGTGATAGGTAGTACTGGTGAAGAAAATATATCTCTTATTAATTCCTCTTAAAGAATTCTTAGAGTTCTCTGCATGATAATATTTTATGACATTATTACAAAATCAATATCAAGAATAAATTATGCAAGAGTAAGAATCAAGTAAAGGAATAATTCACATATAGAGATGAAGCAGTAATAGAAATAAAGAAATTTTGAATATACAGGGTGCAGTATGAAAGTAATTCCTCCTGTTTTTTTTCCTCATAAAATTTAATTCCTACAGTTATGCCTTTGGCATCAATTAATCCTCAATAATTAATAAACACTTATTTTTCCACAAAGTCATCACTTTCTATGCACCTATACCATCTCTGAATCAGATACTGTATTCCAATCCTGTAAAGTCCTTACTCTCGCTCCGGAGGGTTTCGCGAACACTGTGATTGAGCTGATTGTTGCCATAAAATGGGTCCCAAGGAGTGCGCCCTTCAGTGGGCTGAAGAGGTGATAGTCAGAAGGTGCAAGATCTGGGCAATAAGAGGTGCAAGGAAGAACAGTGAACCTCAGTTTTGCAATGACCTCCATTGTGTGCAAGACTGGTGTGGAGTCATGCATTGTCATGAAGCAGAACCACGTTAAAGTTTTTGTCTGGTCAAACTCTACAGATAAAGTTTTTGTCTGGTCAAACTCTACAGATGTGGGCTTTCAACTTTTTCAACATTTCACATATCGATCTAAGTTAACTGCGGTGCCATGTTCCAAGAAGTCCACAAGCAAGATCCCATCTTTGTCCCAAATCACTGTTGCCATGACTTTATCATCTTTTGAACTTCTTCTAATTTGCGCACTGAATTTTGATTGTCTCTTTGTTTTAGGGATATAATGGTGCACCCAGGTTTCATCACCTGTGACTGTGTGTGTGTGTGAAATAAAAAGCTCTCCTTCTCCAGAGCACCGGTGAAGTTCCATACGACTTTCTGGGCTTCTTTGTGCTCATGTGTCAGCATTTTCAGGATCCACCAGGTGCATCATCCTTTATGATGGTTATCACAGCAGGTTTCCAGATACCTATTGCATTGCACAATCAGTGTGTCAATCTGGCTCTTCTTGTCTGTTGCCACTGGCCGGCCGCTTCGGTGCTTGTCAACAATGTCACTTTCCCCACTCTTAAAGTGTCTTACCCAACATCTAACTGTACTAGCATCTACAGTATTGTCACCATAAACATTTTTGAGATGGGATTTCGATAAGCATCGCTTCCTTGGTAAGGAATTCAATCGGTGTTGTGATTGTAGCATATAGATAGTTCAAAATAATGAATGATACAGATATATGTATCAAGCAAAACACCGATCACAACCCATTCAGTATGTTGAAACTAAAGATCTCTAGTGACCATGCAGTGACACGTGAAATGATCTATGGCACCACATTTGAAAGCAAAAATTAGGAGGCATTAGTTTCATACCAGTCCTCATACAAAACTAAAGATCAATATAAAGTTACATATCAAGTGCAACTGCAATAAAGCATCATTCCTGTTTAAAGGTTGAAATATAGCATTTCATAGTTGAGCAGTAAAAAGGAAGTTTCTGTGGAACAAATTACATTATTATTATTTTTTTTTTTTATGGTGACCCCAAACAGTATAGGTTTATAGAATCTGTGGCACTCAAATAACATGAATAGGTGTAGAGCTAAGAAGCCACAAAAAACTTGCTGCTGTGGGACTTCTGTAGAGTTGTAATCTTTGTGAAATGTATAAGGAAGAAGTCCATTACTGAGAATAAAACCGGAGAAGATTTATAGGAATCTCTAGTTTGGTGAGTTTGCAGCTAAACTGTAAACAGATATAAGCTAGATTAGTGTTTCTCAACCTTTTTTAAATTATTATTGCCACCCCAAAGGGCTTTTTTAGGGATTTTTCCCTAATCGCTCCCCCATGAAATTTTAAACAAGGAAATACTTTATACTTACTCTCTTTATTCAATGGGATCCCTGAGCGTGATGCTTTTTAGCTAAAAGTTCAATGTTTGGTATGATGTTAGTAAGTTTAATTCTAATGGCTCCTCTTGTACAGATATCAATTCTGTTTCTTTCCTTTGTTAATATTTTATTTATTGAACTAAAACCACTTTCAGCTATATAAGACTTTGGAAAACAAGAGTATTTTGGCCATTTCAGAACACATTGTTGGATAAAGAAGTTTAGTTGTTTTTGATCACAACTCAGCCATTCCACCCTTTTTGAATTTATATTTGCATTCTTCATTACATTTTAATTCTATGAGTTCTTGAATTTCTTCACCAGCAAACCCTGTTGTCCGTGGCTTCATTTCAAAAGAAAATAAATCAGAAAATCTACTTTTTATTTCACCTTCTAAAGAACACAAATAATCTGAATAATTCTTAAGATCAATAATTCTTAAGAATCGGTGAGAGATTCATTTATTTCAGCTAATGCTTGCATACCATGAAATTGTTTTCTCATTAAATTGCTTTCAAATATTTCCAGTTTTTCAGTGAAGGCTTTTAATATGCATTTGCAGTCTATCACCGTAATTAATTTCCCTTGAAGTTGAAGTGGTACTTCATTAAGTTTTCGAAAAATCAAAGCCATATAGTAGCATTTCCCAAACTATTTTAGTCAGGGAACACTTTTCATACCACAATATATTTGCGAAACACATATATTTACAGAAACAAGTTTAGTGGAAGCCAAACAACTGTTTACTAATATTTTATTACATACAACGCACTGCAAATCATGAACATCTTTATTTCCAAAACATGTAAAGCTGAAATTCAAATAACTGTCATCATACTTGCATTTTGGTCTTTTAGTTGGTTCCTGTTTTTTCACTTCAGATTTTTGGGGAACAAAAGGCTGCAATTGTTCCTTCTCACTTTGAAGTGTGACAACATTGTGTTCGTTTTCATCGACCACAGTTGCAATACTAGAAGTACTTGCTTCTCATTTTAAAGTTCCTTTTTTCAATCACAAATCCATGGTCATTTATTTTAATAATAAAATTTCGAAATACTGATAATTATCAAAAAAAAAATTATACAAGGAAGTGAGTTTTCTTATACTGGTTTGCTTCCGCTCTCCTTCAACCCGTGTACTCCAGGCTAAATTGCATATGAATGGTATACTAGATCACTACATTGCTACTCTTTAACAGATGTCGTTACCTTGATGCATACTTCTCTATGCAAAAGCTCTCCAAAATAAAGTGAGATTCATTTATTTCAGCTAACACTTGCATACCATGAAATTGTTTTCTCATTAAATTGCTTTCAAATATTTCCAGTTTTTCAGTGAAGACTTTTAATATGCGTTTGCAGTCTATCACCGTAATTCCTCTCTGATCTGCAGTCTATTTGATTATTAGTCTATGCCAGTATATTAATAACAAAAAAAAAAAAAAAAATTTTAAATTATAATGGTACAAAAGTGATGTACGCTACAAATATTCAAAATTTATTTATTTTATTTTTTTAATTTTTTCACAGAACACATCACGGAATACAGTTTGGGTTATTTGTTATTTGGTTTTTATGAGCATTAGCAACTAAGGCCATATTGCTCCGGGAATATGCGATGATCATTCCCTGATCTTTCCGCATCCCCGTATTTGGTGGTGACGGGATCGAACCCCGGTCTAATCAAGAAGCGTGCGTTATGCACTGCTGCTTCTTCCCACCTGGCTACGGAGGCGCCGAATACAGTTTGGGAAATGCTGCCATATAGTATATGTTGTTTTTGTGTTTTCCGATCTCCGTTGCTAAATCTGTGTCTCCTTCGCTTCTAAAACACTAATTATCGTATCAAAACGGTTTACAAATCTTTTTAGACAGTTTCCTTTAGAAAGCCATCTGACTTCTGTATGTAAAAGAAGCCTAACATACTTCTTCATTATCAACATAAAATTTTCTGTAAAGGCGATCGTATTTGCAACGTGACTATTTTATTGATGATTTTAATAAGAGAGTGATAAAGAACTGGACTAATATTTTGTTCAACCTGATGCCAGTACACAATGCAATGTATTGCAAGAAGTTCGGTACATACTTCCTTTAGGTGGGCTATAAAACCTTTATGTCTTCCAACCATGGAGGTAGCACCATCAGTGGCACAGGATACCGAATTTTCCAATGGTATTTGTTTTTCATCAAACCATGTCTTTACAGCAGCAAAAATGGATGCTCCAGTACAGTCAGTTTCTAAAGATTTTACAAACATTTCTTGCAATTTACAATCATCAAAATAAAAACTATGCCATTAGAAGGGCCTTATTGTCAATAACTATGGATTTATCAATCTGAATAAAAAATTTTCTTGCTTTTAGTTTGTCAATTAGCTGAACTTCAATGTTAACTAACATTTCATCGATTTGTCTTCGAAATGAATCGTTGCTCAATGGTAGTGATTTTAAAATCCTTTTCCAAAGAATGCTAAGAAAAACAGAAAGGACTTTGATGCATCACTGTTGAAATTACAGTCTCTAATGCGGGTTGTATAAGAGTGTCAGCAACTGTATGAGCACTACCAGTTTTTGCAATGATTTCTGCAGTTTTATAAGATGCAATCATTTCATCCCATTTTATCAGGATGTTTCCTTTTTAAGTAATCTAAAAGTCTTGATTGTTTCATAGCCTCATTTGAAAAAGAACTATTACACATAAGACACATAGTCTGTCTTGAATCGAATGGGCTTGCAATAAAACCGCTAGATATTCATTCTTTTTCGATACTTTTTCTTTTCAGACATGATTGATGATGGGTTGAATAACTACAAAGAATTAAATAATAAAATATTAACTATTTTTATTTAACTCTCATAGTCCAGGTCAACCCAAAAGCACTGTGGATCAAAAATCAAAAAAATTTCTCAATCGCTCACTCCTAATATAATATACTATACCTGTATGTTAAAAATCAGTTGTCTCAGTGGAAAAGAAAACCCAATGAGAGATATTAAATATTAAGTAATAAGATGTCACTGGATAGGAATGAACTTTGGAGGGGCAACAAACCATTGTAATGATTTTTGCACCCCCCCCCATTTTTGTTCCCATTGAAAATCCCTGAGCTAGATAATGCACATGATGGGGTAGAATTAAAGAAGCCAGTTCAGAAGACAGTAAATATCTAGGGAAGAGCCATGAAGTAGAAAGTGAACTAATATACAAAAGGGAATACAGTGATTTTGTCAGAGAGGGATCATTAAATTTAATGTGATTGCTTTATTTTGGATAGAGTTGAGGAATTTTGGAGAAATTTTTGGTAGACCTAATAGACAGTGATATGATTGTCAAAATAACTGATGAGCTTAGTGACAAAGAAGAAAGATACATAATAGGTTTATAAATTATCAGTGGACCCTGGTTCATGTAGTAAATATAAATTAGTTTCTATTAAAGTTACTCAAAATATTAGGCATGTTGGGGCACATTATGAGAACTCATTAGCTAAGGATTGTAAAAAACAAATTATTTGCTTATGTAACAATATTAGTAATCCTGAACTTGTTACTAATAAGCTAAATAAATATTTTGCATCCACATTCCAACGTCAGTAAGTTTTTAAAGTTGAGGATATCCATGTGCTAGTAGCCAAGCTAAATTGGGAGATGAATGATTTTATGATAACTGAAAATGGACTAGTAGGAGAGCTGCTATTTTTTTTTTTTTTTTTAGGAGCATTAGCAACTAAGGCCATATTGCTCCGGGATATGCGGTGGTCATTCCCTGACCTTTCCGCATCTTCCGTATTTGGTGGTGACGGGCTCGGACCCCGGTCTAATCAAGAAGCGTGTGCTACGCACTGCTGCTCCTTCCCACCTGGCTACGGAGGCGCCCAGCTGCTATATTTGAAAATGAACAAGGACAAGGACAAGAGCGAAATCTATCCAATAATATTGACAAAAGGAGAAGAGTGCTGAGAAAGCTTTAGATTTAGAAGAAGAGAATACAGCAGAGCCAGTGGAAGCAGTAACTAAAATAAATTTAATAAGTTTTAATACGGCAAGTAACTCTGAGGGGCTCACATCTGGTGAGTATGGGCTTGGCACACCCAAGGTCCTGAGCCAGATATCATCATTCTTCTCTTTCTTGGTGATTCCTTTCTACCTCTCTCTCTCTCTCTCTCTCTCTCTCTCTCAGAGTAACTCGGGGAATTTTTTTTTTTTTTTTTTGGCTAGTGCAGCATAAGCCTCAGGCTTCCTTGCACCATATAGCTAATAATAATAATAATAATAATAATAGTAGCTTTTAGGGTGACAAATCCCTTCCTCAGCAAGAAGGTACATACATACAGAAATGTAAAATAACATAAAACATTAGGAATAGAATAAATTATACTAAATGGGCTATGCGTGATCCTCTTTCAAAGCTTTAGGTTGTTATATATGGAGCATCCTTGGATTCACATGAATTCCTTATTACAGTCTAGAGATGTGTGAACATCTTTCTCTCATCTATTCAGAAAAATGGATCAAAGGATGAATTTAATAGCTACAGAACTTTAAGCCTGATTTATATTCTACGAAAGATTATGAACCCCTTAATTAATGATGTAACACAGAATCAGATGCACAGAAATTTAATTATATATAGGAATCACAGTATGGTTTTGTTAGAAGAGATCATGTGACTAAACTAATTAGCTGTAATAAGGCTGTCACTAAAGAATTGGATTCAAAGAATAATTTTAGCATTTCTTAGATTTCAGTAAATGCTTTTATACAACCCACATGAATTGATTATTATAAAAACTGGAATAGTGTTTCATAAGAGACAAGTTAATATTATATATAAAGAATGGTTAAATGGTAGGAGACAGGCATTTTTATTATGAATGGCCACTTCTCTTTATGGAATAATATTATAAGTAGCATCCTACAAGATTCAGTGTTGGGCTTGCTCCCCTACTCTTTCTAATATTCATTAATGATATTGGTGTAGGTATTTCATTAGTTTGCTGATAATAAAGGTGGGCAGTGTAGTTAATAACAAATCACGTTTTGCTATTTCTGCAAATATAGATAAATTACACTGGTCAACAAAGTTTTGCTAACATGAATTAGGCAAAAGAAGGCAGATTATGATAAATCTTTGGAAAAGGATGCTAAGAAAAACAGCAAAGGACTTCTTTATTCATATAAACTCCAAAAGATAGTGGATGAATCAGATTGGTCCACTTGATATCAATGTTGATGATCCTGCTCAGATAGCTGACAAACTGAATGAGTATTTTGCATCTACATTCACACATGAGGAATTTTGCAAGGAATTGGAGGACAGAAGCTTATTAAACTCTAATGTGGATATTAATGATTTTGTAATAACTGAGAGCAAAGTGGAGGAGAAATTGTTGAAGTTAAACATAAGGCACCTGGGGTGAAAGAGATCTATTCAGTTACATTAAAGGAGGTGGCAAAGGAATTAAGCAAACCCTTAGCCATAAAAATGAGAGCATCCTTGGACTCAGGGGAAGTCCCCACAGATTGGAGCTGTGCAAATGTATCCCCAATTCACAAAGGGCAATCAAAGGGAGTGGCATGTTATACCTTCATGGGTCCCAAGGCAAAATGGAATTTGGCGGCCCCCATCTAAAGAAAAAAACTAATAAAGAACATTTTCACTTTCATTTTATTGTGATAACAAAACAAACAAACAAATCATATGACATAAGAACTAAATATAAAATTTCATCCAAATCAGTAAACCAGTTTTGAAAAAAATGTAATTTTCAAATTAATCATCTAGTAAAGTTCACTGACCTTGGCAGGTAGAAAGTTCAGTTTCCGATAAAAAAAAAATCACTTAAAAATATTAGTAAAAAACAGCAATGAGTTTTTGAAACAGTGATTTCAAGGGCCCTGCTGATCAGGCACACAGACATGTTTTTTTTGCCTATAGGATAACGCACCACTGTCAAAGGGTGACACAAGTATCAATAGACCTGTGAGTTTAACTTCTCTTCTGGGGAAAATAATGGAGTCACTGGTTAAAGAAACATTGCAGGATCATCTAGACAAGAATGTAGTAATAACTGAGACACAGCATGAGTTTGTAAAGGGAAAGTCTTGTCTGAAAAATTTGAGTGGATACTATGATGTGGTTACAAACAAACTGGATGCAAAATATAATTTTGATGTCATATACTTGGATTTCAGGATAGCTTTTGATAATGATGCGCATGGAAGACTACTATACAACTTGGAGCAGTATGGTATTAAGGGCAAGTCGCTACAATGGATAAAAGGGTGGGAGCATAAAAGTCATGAACTCATGATTGTGATAAAAGTTCTGACAAAGCTTAGCAATGGTCTCTGATTGCAACTTGATGAATGCAACACAGTTCACAGATACAAAAGAATTCCATAAAACTTGTCATAACTGAAATTCAGCCAAGCTGTTGAACCAGCACAGGCATGGGATCCTGCCAAGTTTCAACAAGCACATCATGAACTCCAAGCTGTAGGGCAAACTGACTGAATCCCTATTGGGGCTGCAAAATTCCCAGTCTCTCACTTGAGTGACATCTTGAACATAACTCACCTCAGAAGTACCAGGTGGTTATAAAATAAGTTTCCCTATTCAGGAGACCCTAGTGTTAAAATGGTTACAGTTAGTGCTGTGAAAATCAGTGGGTATGTCATTTAGGGTATGGGGAAGCGATTTGTAGAAGGAAAAAAAAAAAAGTTCAAATTTCCGCCACCAGGGGGAAAATGGCACCGCACATACGTAAAAGTTGTTTACTTCAAGACACACTGCTTAAGCAAATGAAATCCTGTTAGATATAAGCAGAAAGGCCAACGCCACTGTCAAAAACCATTATGGCTCTTACAAAAAAGAAGTGCTCTTTTAGTAAAACCAGAATAATAGTAATGCTAATGCACTACTACACGAATATAGGAAACTTAAAGGTTTGTGTAAAGGACCTTTGATGTCAGTAGGGCTTCGAAAACTAATAAAGAAATTTGAAGCAATCGGGAGTTAGGTGTAATTCCAGGCAGGGGACGATCACATATCGGAAGAGAGGTAGTGGATGAAGTGGCAGTTGCAATGGCCTCCAGGTCAGAATGCGAAACACTACCAGTCAGTAGTACCAGAGGTGTGTCACGAGACTTGAACCTTCCTTGGTCTACTGTACGTAAAGTGCTTCGAATAATTTTACCCTAATTACTGTACAAGATTCACGTAGTGCAAGAACTAAAGTCTCGTGATCAGTAAACAACGAAGAGACTTTACTCTATGATTTCTGGCTCATATGGAACATGATGATACATGGACTCGAATGATCTTTTGGTCTGATGAGGCACATTTCACTCTTCATGGGGCTGTAAATACACAAAACTGCCAAATGTCGGGGAACTTCTCGACCATCTGCTGTGCATGAAAGACCATTACAAAGTCCATACGTTACAGTATGGTGTGGATTCGCAGCAGTGTTTATAATCGGACCATTTTCTTTGAAGAGTCTACACCTCATGGCCCATAAGGTGTACGATAACTAGTGCACAGTACTGCGCTCTTCTAAAAGATCACATTATTCCCTGTTCTGCAAGAAAGGCAATGCTTGGAGACCGTAATCTTTAAGCATTGCCTAGAGACTACGATGATGCCCCTCCTTACATTGGTCAACAAGTGAAGGAACTGCTCCGTTCGATATTCGGAAATCATTTCTAGAGACTTTCCGCATTCTGGCCAGCCCGATCGCAGATCTCAATCCCTGTGATTTCTGGCTATGGGGAAACTTGAAAGACAGAGTTTACTGTGGTAGCATACAGACGATTATCGATTTGAAAGCAAGCATCAAACAGCATGTAGCAAACATCCCCAATGAGATGCTATGCGAAACTGTGTGGTACGCTGTCCTCCATTTTCAGAATGTCATCTCAAGTGAAGGAAAGAATATAGAACAATATCTATAGATTTCTATGTTCTGATATTAAAATCTAATCCTAAGTTAAGTATTCCATCTCATGTTTACAGTGCCAATTTCTCCCCTGGTGGCAGAAATTGACTATTTTTTTTTTTCCTTCTACAAATTGCTTCCCCATACCCTAAAATAACATATCCGATTTTTACAGCGCTATCTCTAACTGTTTTGACACCAGGGTCTCCTGAATAGGGGAAACTTATTTTATAACCACCATAAAGCCATAAAGACCATATAATACAAGCAAGCACTACTGAAGGCCACAAACATAATGAGAGAAATATTTCATTATAACTAGTTTTGGCAGAAATGAGTATTAAATACAATTTAAAAAACTAGATGGCATGTAATAATGAATTTCTGTAATGTTCATAATACTCATTAAAGGACAATTTAGAGTAAAAAAACAATTCCAAAAAAATTTCAAGAATTCAACAGGAAATACCAGTGTCTCATTAATTAAGATAGCAAAAACAAGGGATCTCTGCCTATGGAAAATCTTTACACACTTGGTTTTTGAAGAGCTAATGGGCATACCAAAGTGCTGAATATACTGCAGAAAATCAGAAAGAACCTAATTATGCATCATTGAAGATAGCATACTTAGCACAATCATTCTAGAAAAAAAAAAAAAAAACATCTATTAAAAGAAAAGACATTCCTGAAAATAACATAACCTTAGGATAATGGGGCAATCGATAACTTTTTATCCTCAACTAATTAAGGATTTGTAACTTGGCTGGCAATTTCATCCTTCTCTATGTAGCTACCTTCTAGAGCTACACATTTTTCCTAGCTGTGGATAAGCTGTTTCAGGCCCCTTGCATAGAACTCCTCACTTTGAGCAGAAAACTAGGCTTCCAGTGGTGTATCTGTGCTCCCATTGTTACCCTTTCTTTTTGCTGATGCAGCAAAAGCCTCTGCATCAGCAAAAAAAAAAAAAAAAAAAAAGGTGTTTATGTGTGTATATATTTAATAAAATAACTATATATATGAACAAAATAATACAATGAACTATGTGTTTCCCCCTCTTAAAATAGGTACCTATATTCTACTGACTTCTGAATTCCCCTGTGCTTTCAGGCTCAAACTCTGAAAGAAACTTATTCCAATAATTAACAACTCACTGGCTAAAAGAAAACTTCCTACAATCCATTCTAAACCTAACCCCCTTAATTTAAATTTATGGCCTTCAGTTTTTAAATCAATCATAAAAGTGAAAATTTTGCTTTTATTCATTTTACTGCCCCCCCCCCCCCAGAAACTTGCAGTCCTCACTTAGTGCCCTCTAGAATGCATAGTTATTAAGCCCTGTGGCTACAAGTAGGATATCCATTTTAGGCTTGCAAGAAGCTGATATGACTACACCGTGAGCTTCTTGCAAGGGATTATGTATCCGGACAGTACTCTATGTGGAGCTGTTGTTGTTGTTATTTGGTTTTTAGGAGCATTAGCAACTAAGGCCATATTGCTCCGGGAATATGTGGTGGTCATTCCCTGACCTTTCCGCATCCTCCATATTTGGTGGTCATGGGCTCAAACCCCGGTCTAATCAAGAAGCACGTGCTACGCACTGCTGCTCCTACCCACCTGGCTACAGAGGCACCCCTATGTGGAGTCTAACTATAATTATACACCATGGGCCTCCTTGCTTCCCATGTGCACTTACCATAATCTCCAAGCCTCTTTCTTTTTCTACTGTTGTTAATTAAACCTCATCAAGCATTCACCAAGTGTAAGGAAATTGCATTCTGCTACATTAAAACATAGCTGCCACTTTTCTGACCATCCTTGAGGCCTCCAAGTCTTCTTGAATGAGTGATGCTTGGAATGGGTACAGAGAAGAACAAGATTAGTCAGGGGTACAAAAGGATACTCTTACTAAGAAAGTCTTTAGTTTGTAAATTGCAACATCTGTACAGAGACTTGATTGAAGTGTTTAAATCTTTAAATGGGTTGAGTAAACTAAATGCTGATGGCACTGTTACTCTTTCTTGAAAGACATACACAATTGGACATAAATTTAAACTGAAAAAGTGATTACAGTAAGGCTGTATTAAGTAAGTGATTACAGTAAGGCTGTATGAAAATATGCTTGCAAATTTAAAGAATGAGTACTGTGTATGTGATGTTTTTCTGATGCTGTGTAAGCTTGCTTCCTTACATCATTTTGGAATAGACAAATGGTGGCTTCTAATATCTCCATCGGTTCTAGAATTAATTCCTATCTTGTATTACCTTTATACATTCTCTTATTCTGAATAGTGTTTTCTTTTGCATCAATATTTGCTCATATCCAACCAGTTCCTAGTATGGGTTAAAAATCTTTCCTCCCAATTACTGGCTAATTGTTCTGACTTTGGCCCTTTCTAAGGTAAATGGCCAATGGCCTTGGCGAGACCCTAAAGCTCAACTACCAATTGAACAAGTGGAAAATTGCTTAAGCTTAGACACTAGGGTATAAATATTTGACTGCTTGCATTTGTTGTACAGCATAGGGATAACAGACAAGCAAAGTGCTAAAATCATTAAACTACACAAAGCAGTACAAAATATTCTAATTTTAAAGGGATTATTCAAGGCTACTAGTGACTATTAATCAAGTTACACAGAATATAAAAAGTAAGATATAGAAAAAGGAACCACTACAGCTGCCGGACTAAAACCAAAAGCTACCAGAAACTTTAGGTTTTAGTCCACCTTGGCTGACGAGTCTCAACAATATGGAATGTGTAACTTGCTATCCTGAAGACGTTACCCCTATAGATTCTAACATGTTCAGGAAAAAGAGTTCACAGATCCTTAAAGATGTATTCACTTTGCACAGTCTAAATAAAACTCAACATCCAGTGGCTAACACTATCCTATGGACAGGCAAGGTTCGCTTCCAGTTTACTTGTGGCATCAACATACACTGTCATTACAAAGTTTATCTGTGAAAGGATGGAGAAAAACTTTGTTATGATGGCAAGATGGAAAAATAGTCAAACAACAAAGTCAAAAAGACAGTCTTTTTTAGTTATTTTTACCACTTTTCTCGGTCAAAAGTCCAAACTCGTCAGTCATTTCTGGAGGGGGTGGCAATGGCTGGTATCCGGGCAGATTACAGTAAGTAAAATGTGATTATTATTTTTTTAAACCTTGACATCCCCCCCCCCATGCAAAACATATCGGAATCTATAGCACTCTAGTGCCATTTGTGAGTTGAGAAGACAGATTACATCTGTATGTGTTGGACATGAATTTTTCTGGATTGCAATTTTGTATCATTCTTAAGGGTTTTTAATTTAAAGTTTATTTCTTTGAAGAGAGAGAGAGAATGTTTGAAGGGCGGGAGAGCTAAACTGTGAAGGGAAGGAAGGGGGGGAGAGAGAGGGGGGGTGCTTGCCACAATTTTTATGTAAGCTATACTACAGCACATTGCAAAGGAGAAGGCCATTATGGGAGGGAATTTATTGAACAGTCATTTCCAAATTTTTCCTAAAAAAATCATTCAGTGACTGTTTCCCAATTTCAGCAGATAACTGGTTTTGGGACTACTTAAAAACTCACGTATACCAAGGATACAATTCCAGAGTTCAAAAGTGCTATTGTCAGAGACATTAAAAACAAACCACATGAACTCTTCCATTGTGGAGTCCATAACCACTGAATGCAATGGATCATTTACTGTTGATGTCCCCCCACCCAGGCTGTAGCAAACAGTTAAGTGTAATGACAAAGGGTGGCAAAATATGAAACACTTATATTCCTTAGCTCATGGTTCCACTGGTGATTGCATGAAATTTCAGAAAAATACAACCAGCCATTTTTAAGATATACAATCCTGAACTGGCCTTCATAATTATCCTACATGTATTTATAAACTGCAATTTCACTGTGAAGAGTGAAACTGCTAATTGCTTTTTTAATCTATTTTGTGATACTCTCTTTTGGAATTTAAATATAAACACTCAACAGGATACATATATCCTTCTCTCTCTCTCTCTCTCTCTCTCTCTCTCTCTCGTGTGATATGCCTTAGATTTAAAAGATCTAATGATCTGTCAGAGGTAATGCATGTTTTTCTTAATTAAATAAGCATATCTTGAACCACTGCTTTTGCTATAATACTATGAATAAAAAAAAAGAAAAAGAAAAAGAAATGAAATCAATTGTATATAAAGATTTTTCACACACAATAAAAACTCAAAAAAAAAAAAAAAAAAAAAAAAAGTTAAAAATGTGGCACTTAGAAATTTAAATAAATCCAAAAACATATCATTTTTAACTATGGGTACTGCATGCACACTTTTAAAAAGATTAAATATGGTAGTAATATTGTAAATATGGTAGTCAGGGATAATAAAATATAACAACATTTCTAAAATAGATTGCTTGAAGATCGTGGCTAGTCACATGAAGGCAGCCGGACAGTGAGGCGAGCTCTGCCATCACGGTCCCTAAGAGACAGGAAAAGAAACAACATATATATAAAATATGGTAGAGCAGAACCAGAGTAGTGAATGAAGAGAGCATCAGTGCCTGGGTCTCATTTGGTTCCTCGATGTCCTCCTGAAGTTTCCTCTGAAGTTGTGATTTGTAGCCAACGGCTAGGCCGTCCCATTCCAGTCGAGTGGGGAGGCAGCTCCAAACGTCTGGCAAGAAAAGGACCACAGTTTCAACACGCGAGGCGCGTCCTTTGTGAGATGATTCTCCTCTCCGGTAGAAGACCTCCGCAAAACGATACCTGTGAGGAGGTCAAAGACAGAGAAAGAGAGCAACAGCTATGTATGCATGAGAAAAGAGAAAAGGAGTGGAGGAAAGGTTTAAATCTGAAAATCCTCACCTCGAACCCTCCTCCACTCCTCTTCAAGATCGCACAAGATTGAGTAAAACTATAAAATGAAAAAGAGCAAACTCTTTCTAAGTTGAAAGGTAATATTGATCAAATGTTCAAAATGCAGAAATTTTTAAGATTTTTAATTATGTATGCACTAATTTCAGTCTTCCACTTTTTAACAGAGTGGGGTGTGTGCATGTTGATAACGTTTTATATTTTTAGATAATAAGCCAACTCAGAAAGAATTTTCTATATTTATTTCCAGATTTCCCCATTCCAACTAGGTGAAAGCTTATCCACTGTTGATGTAAATATGAAGATAATACAATATGGCATATTACTGGTTACACCCAAATTTCAGGCCACTGGACTTTGATTAGCAAGCAATTTCTGAAATCTTATGAAATCTGACATCTAATAACCTTTATCTCCTGACAAATCTTAACTACTGCATTAAAGAATACTGCAATTTCCCAATGGTATAATGAAAGAATAAAGCCTTTAGTCAAGAATCCAACAATGAGCAAACATGAAACAACAATATATATGGTTTTCGTTTATAAAAAAGGACCCCCCCACTCACACATGAAAAAGTTCCATCACATTAACAGTTAAATCTGAATTTTATATATCTCCAAATTTTGCAAACTCAAATATAAAATCACAAGCTTTACAAAAAAAAAAAAAAAAAAAGAAAACACTTTTTTTAATGTAACGCCCATCAACTTTGATCTATCTCTTTATTTATTTTTCAAGCTTTATACAATGTCTATGAAATAAAAGTTTAAATTTTATTTCAACCAGTCAACTGCACTTTTATATTCTTTTTGACAGCTCTATCACAAATAAATCATCTCCATCAAGACTGAATTTTAAACCTTAAAACAGATAACAGTCAATAAATGTATAACGGATGGATGGCTAAGAAATACACAACCATCAATGGATTAATGGCAGCAAATGGTTTCGCAATGCAAGTGGGAAGCAGAATTCAGTTTTACACCAAACCTAAACATTTAATAGTGTGATCATTAATATTCCTTCTAATTTACTATTTTTTGCAGTTAAAAATGAGAACTCTACAAACAAAATATAATCCTATTCATAACAGCAATAATTAGATTTAAAAAAAAAAATACTTTTATAATCAAATTGGTCTTGCTGGTTGATTTTAACATAACTTAAGAGAATTTATCCCAGTAAAATCCCTTAAATTTATAAAACTTCAAGAAACTAACTTCAAAACTTCATAGGGTTGTATTTATAACTTCACTCATCCTGAGGTGAGAAGTTATATATAATCTAAAGGGACTTTAAATTATGCTGGTTTATAGCACCTAAAAAAGTAATATAAGTTTTATTATAAAAATAAAACTTAATGTTTATAAAACATTTCATAAACATCTTTAAGTCTAACTTTAACAAGGAGTATAAATTGTTCTAAGGTATATTAGTGAAAATTATTTTTTAATATATAGAGTAATTTTTGCTATATTCTATTTAAACATTGACTTTAAAACTGACAATAAATAGTTAAAATTACAAATTATATAGTATAAGAATAAAAATAAGTGTTTCAGAAAACATTTTACTTACAATAAATACTATAAAATTCTGATAAACTACACAACTTACTGGTCATTTTTGTTTTTAATGTTAACTTTTTTTGCACATTAATACGAAAATTCAGTTTTATGGAACGTATATACCCATTTTAGAGTACTAGTCCCGGTGTTTCAAAAGGAATAAAATTTGTACCGATTTCATACTATAACAATTAATTAGAATTGTATAGAAGATGGTAATTATACTTTTGTGGCAGCTGAATTTATAAAATTATTAGATCTACAATATTAAATGCAGTTTTTGCAATGAATAATTTAACCAGAAGGAAAGTAAACCTAAACAATGAATTTTACTACCTACTCTATTTCACAAGATGGTTCCCTTTGCTCATTCAGTGGCTACTAGTCAGTTGGCTAAGTATCTTAATCTCATAGTGAGTGTTGTGAATAATTTAAAGGAACCCTAAATTATCATTGTTAATTGTTAATAACACCTAAAAAAAAAAAAGTAGAGGTTTGATACTGATTTAGAGAAAAAAAAATTTTATTAGAAAAATACGACAATATTTGTTGAATTAAACAGTCTAATACTCATGGGTTGGTCTGATAGTAACAGTAAAGCAACTGTTAAACAGAATAATATTACTGTGATGCATTTATGGCCTTTTTTTTTAGGCTTTGGTGGAAATTTATTAATATGTATCAGGCAGGGCTCAAAGGCATCATTTTAATACAGTAAACTCATAAAGAAAGCAAAATTCTAGGCTATCTATTCCTAATCACAGTGCTTATCCACTCATTGGGGAGAGAACCAAAATTCACAAAACAGCATTATCTGGGTGGTACAAATAGTAATAACAGTCTTCTCTCTCTATTAGGGAAGTGTTACTTATTCAAAAGTGCAAGGCTCCTTCAAATAAGTTAGATGTGCAAAGTTTGTTTGTTTTCTTCATGAGTTTACTGTGTATTATAATCTTACTACTTATCAAGAGCACTTGTAACTCTGACTGTCCTTGAGATATGCTAGGGATTACCAAATTAAATTAACCTTTTTTTTTACCAGAGAAATTTTCTAAATGCAACAGGTTATATGCACCTGACTGGGATGATCAATTTGTCAATTTGCAATAAATTTGTTGCAAGACAAAGTTCTGTAGTTTTCAGTATCAATAAATAAAGTTGGAAGATTTCTTTTTCAATTTCAAAATCAGATATCTCATTACAAAATGACTACATTATAATGAACCATCTCAATTTGGGTTACAGAAAATCTGGTCACTTTAGTGCAGCTGAAAATGTGTGGGTTCAGAATGCACTAAATTGAATTACAATACAAGTTCTCTTAACCAAACTGCATACCTGACATTGTTCCTTTTTTAAAGCATGCTGTCTGATGCATGACAATGGCATACTTGCACAATAGACCAATATGCTTAGAGCTAGTAGGCTGCTATGATAAACATTGCCCATCTGTTGAATTATACACTTTCTAAGATGTCAGTTTTTTTTTTTTTTTTCGTTACAAACTATGTTTGTAATATAGAAATTATATATTGTAATTACAGCAGCAGTAGTAGTAATAATCGTGGCATGTGATGCAAGAAAGCAAGCGTACGAGCTTATGTAGAATCAGCCAAAAAAAAAAAATTCACATAACCATTCACTCTAAATGTTTGTCCAGTTCCTCCTTAAATTTATTTAACCTATCAACTTCCAGAACGACAGATGGAAGTTTGTTCCAGCAATTAACCACTCGCTGGCTAAAGGCAAATTTCCGCACATCTAATCTATAGCTGTCTTTCCTCAATTCGAATTTATGACCCCTTAGGTTCGTAATCTGAACAAGTGGAAGAATCCCATCAAAATCCAGTCTGCTCAACCCATTCAAGGCCTTATACACCTCAGTCAAATCACCTCGCAGGTGCCTAGTCTCCAGCTACTGCAATTTGCAGAACTTAAGCCTCTCTCTTGGTAAGAGGATCCCTTCATTCCCCTCACCAATCCCTGTTGCCCTTCTCTGTACACACTCGAGTAAATCTACATCCTTCCTAAATTGAGGCCTCCAGACCTATATATTTACAATAACAAACAATTTAATTGAATATTACATAATTTAATGAAATACAAATGACAAAAGTTGTAGTCTCTGTGAAAACTAAGTTGTATAGTCTGAAAAGATTCAATAAACACAAGTTTTAAAAAAATGCTGTTAAATTAGTTGCCAGCAAGACAACCCAAAAACTTAAAGGAAATTTAACAACATTTATCAACAGAGGAAAACATTACAGTATGGACGAAACAGGTCTATTAGCATTAGTAGAGGCATACGATGCAAGAAAGCAAGCTTATGCAGCGTCAATAAAAAAAAAAAAAACCCTCCCATTTCACCCCTCCATTCATTCCAAATACCTGTTCAGCTCACCCTAAAATTTATTTAGGCTATTAGCATCCACAACAAAAGATGGAAGCCTGTTCCACCAATCAACAACACTGCTGGCTTAATTCAAATTTCAACATATCTATTCTACAACTATCTTTACTCAATTTAAAACTGTGTCCCCTCAGGTTCTTAGTCTGAGAAAGAGGAAGAATCCCCATCAGCTTGCTCAACCCATTCAACGACTTTACACCTCAATCTCAATCAGATCACCTTGAAGTTGCCTACTTTCCAGGCACTGCAATTTGCAGAACTTAAGCCTTTCTTGGTAAGAGCACCCCTTTGTTCCCTTCACCAATCTTGTTGCCCTTCTTTGTACTCGTTCTAGCAACTCTATATCCTTCCTAAAATGAAGCCTCCAGACCTGTACACAGTACTCTAGGTGTGGCCTCACCATTGCCTTGTATAACAGGATAATCACCTCCCTGTCCTGCCCTGACAGCCCATCTGTACTGCTCAGTGAACTTCATATTAGACTGCACAATTACCCCCAGGTACTTTTCACTTCCCACTTCCCTGAGTGTAGTACCACACAGTTGGTACGTTTCTCTTCGGTTATTGCTACCCATACGCAGTACTTTGCATTTGTCAATGTTAAACTTCAGTTGCCACTTATCAGCCCATTCTCCCAACTTATCTAGATCCAGTGGGAGTAGCATACTGTCATTAACAACCCTGCCAACCTTTGTATCATCTGCAAACTTAGACATTAAACTTGATATACCTTCATCAACATCATTGATATGTATACACAAAACAACAATCGGCCCAACACAGAACCCCGAGGAACTCCAATAATAAAATTTGTCCAAGAAGGGAACCCTGAGGAACTCCAATAATAAAATTTGTCCAAGAAGAGCAGTGTCCATTGATTACCACTCTCTGTCGATCCACTCAACCATTCCCTTTATCCATTGTAGCAACTTATCCTTAATGCCACACCTCTCCAATTTGTACAGCAGTCTTCCATGAGCAACAGTATCAAAATCTTTCCTGAAATCCAAGTACATGATATCAAAATTATTTTTGGCATTCAGTTCCTTTGTGACCACATCATAGTATCCAATCAAATTGGTCAGACAAGACCACCCTTTAACAAACCCAATCCATGTCTTAACTATTACTGCTCTCTTCTCTAGATGATCCTGCAATGCTTCTTTAACCAGTGATTCCATTATTTTCCCCGGAACACAAGTATTCGCATTAGCATTAGTAGAGGATTTTTTGATGCAAGAAAGCAAGCTTATGCAGCATCAGCCAAAAAAATAAAGAAATAAATAAAATAAATGAAATAAATAAATAAATAAAAATAAATAAATAAAAAATAACCACTTCCACTTCACACCTCTGTTCATTCGAAATACCTGATCAGCTGAGCCTTAAACTTATTTAGGCTATCAACTTCCACGACAAGGGATGGAAGTTTATTCCACCAACCAACCACCCGCTGGCTAAAGGCAAATTTCCTCACATCTATCCTACATCTGTCTTTCCTCAATTTGAATTTATGCCCTCTCAGGTGATTATTCTGAGCAAGAGGAAGAATCCCATCAGCATTGCGCATGATCAAACCATTCAAGGCTTTATACACCTCTATCAGATCACCTCACCGGTGCCTAGTCTCCAGACACTGTAATTTGCAAAACTTAAGCCTTTCTTCGTAAGACCACCCCTTTGTTCCATTCACTAACCTTGTTGCCCTTCTCTGTACTCGTTCCAGCATCTCTACATCCTTCTTGAAATGAGGCCTCCAGACCTGTATACAGTACTTGTTTGTTATTTGGTTTTCAGGAGCATTAGCAACTAAGGCCATATTGCTCGGGGAATATGCGGTGGTCATTCCCTGACCTTTCCGCATCCTCCGTATTTGGTGGTGACGGGCTCGAACCCCGGTCTAATCAAGAAGCGTGTGCTACGCACTGCTGCTCCTTCCCACCTGGCTACGGAGGCGCCTGTATACAGTACTCTAGTGTGGTCTGACCATTGCCTTATACAAGGGAATAATCACCTCCTTATCCCTGCTAGAAAAATTCCTATATATCATCGACAATACACCATGAGCTACTCCTACAGCCCGTCTGCACTGCTCAGAAAACTTCATATCTGCCTGCACAACCACCCCAGGTCCCTTTCATTCTCTACCACTGTCAGTGTAGTACCAGAGAGTTGATACGTTGCTCTGGGGTTGCTGTTTCCCATATGTAGTATTTTACATTTGTCAATGTTAAACTTCATTTGCCACCTCGAAGCCCATCTGTTCAATCTTTCCAGATCCTGTTGCAGTAGCATAGTGTCAGTAGTGTCCTTGACAACCCTGCCAACCTTCGTATCGTCGACAAACTTGGACATTAAGCTTGATATACCATCAATATCATTTATAAATACAGAAAACAATAATGGACCCAATACTGAATTTGCAATTTGCCTCCAATGCTACACTGCTCCAATTTGTGCAGCAGTCTTCCATGTGCAACAGTATCAAAAGCCTTTCTAAGATCCAAGTATATAATATCAAAGTTATTCCTTGCATCCATTTCCTTTGTGATGGCATCATAGTATCCAATCAAATTGGTCAGGCAAGACTTCCCATTAACAAAACCATGCTGTGTCTGAGCTATAACTGAAATCTTGTCTAGATGATCCTGCAGTGCTTCTTTAACCGGTGCCTTCATTAATTTTCCGGGAACAGAAGTTAAACTCACAGGTCTATAATTACTTGTGTCAGCCTTTGATCCTCCTTTGTGAATTGGGATCACATTTGCACATCTCCAATCCATAGGTACTTCCCCTGAGTCCAAAGAAGCTCTCATAATTATGGCTAAGGGTTTGCTTGCTTCCTTTGCTGCTTCCTTTAATATAACTGGATAGATCTCATCCACCCCAGGTGCCTTTCTTGTATTTATCTTTAACAATTTCTCCTCCACTTTACTCTCAGTTATTACAAGATTCTCTAGCTTACTGCCAGAGTTGAATACACCTCTGGCATTCCCCTCGCTGAATAACTCCTCATGTGTGAATGCCGATGCATAATATTCATTTAGTTTGTTAGCTACCTGAGCAGGACCATCAACAGTTGATCCATCGATATCAAGTGGACCAATCTGATTCATCCTCTTCCTTCTGGAGTTTACATAAGTAAAGAAATCTTTGCTGTTTTTCTTTGCATCCCTTGCCTAAGATTTCTCGTAATCTGCCTTCGCCTACCTAACCTCCTTTGTAACTTGGTTACAGATCAACTTGTATCTATCATAGGCTTCTGTGTCACATGTTAATTTCTATGTATCCCATGCATTTTTCTTCTCTGCCATATGTCTCATTAGTTCATCTGACATCCACTTAGGCCTAAACCTTGAACAATATTTCTTAGTTGGTATGGAAAGCCTAGTAGCCTCCAAGATAAGTTCTTTGAATGCTTCCCATTTTGAATTTGCTGTTGGTAATATCATCAGTTGGTCCCACTGTATAGAATTTAAATACTGTCTCAGTCCATCGTAGTCGCCTTTATGAAAGCAATAACTCTTCCCTTTACCCCTAATGGTAGTTACCTCTTTGAGTAAATCCCACTTCAGCACACTGTGATCACTGCCACCTAGTGGTTCATTTACCTGCAGATTCTTAATGCATGAAGAATCACTACTGATAATCAAATCAAGAGTAATACTCCCTCTAGTTGTCTCCCGAACATGCTAATGTAGAAAACAATCATCCAATAAATCCACAAAAACTTTGCTAGTGTGTGAGTGACCAGCCCCCAAATTCCGGTCAATATCTGGGAAATTAAAATCCCCCATTATAAGACTCTCTGATTTACTGGCCCATTCTATTTCCCTGTACAGTTTCCTATTATACTCATCAGAGTCATTAGGCCTATAGCACACTCCTACTCTCAATTTTCATCTCCCAATGCTAATGTCACACCAAACTGACTACACACTGCACTGTCCAGCAATGTCGACTGGCTTCACTTCCTTGGATTTTATGTATTTCTTAACTAATAGCATAACCCCTCCTCCCTTCCTACCCTGTCTATCCTTTCTGTAGACATTGTACTCCCCAAATTCCAGTTCTGCATTCCTTATATCTGTGTGACACCACATCTCTGAAATCCCCACAATATCTGCCTTTGATGTTTTGAGTAACTAACTCAAACGCAAGTAACTACAAGTTAAACTACTTGTAATTACTTGCGTCACCTTTTGAACCCCTTTGTCAATTGGTGATATATTTGCACACCTCCAGTCCATGGGACCTCTACTGAGTCCATGTAAGCTCTCATAATCATGGCTAAGGGTTTGCTTACTTCCTTTGCTGCCTCTTTAATATAGCTGGATAGATCCCGTCCACCGCAGGTGCCTTCCTTATGTTTAATTTCAACCATTTCTCCTCTACTTTGTTCTCAGTTATTACAAAATCACTTAGCTCCCTGTTAGCATTTGATAAACTTCTGGCAGTCCCCTCATTGAATAACCTCTCGTGTGTAAATGTAGATGCAAAATACTCATTCAGTTTATCAGTTACCCAAGCATGATCATCAATATTCAACCCATTTATGTAAAGTGGTCCAATCTGATTCATCCCTTTCCTTCCTTCTAGAGTTTACATAAGTAAAGAACTTTTTGCTGTTTTTCTTTGCATCCTTTGCCAAAGATTTCTCGTAACCAGCCTTCGCCTGCTTAACCTCTTTTGTGACAATTACAGACAAGCTTACAACTGCCAAGCTTATATAGGCTTCTGTGTCACCTGATAATTTATATGCATCCCATACATTCTTCTCTGCAACAAGCCTCATTAATTCATCTGACATCCATTTAGGACTAAACCTTGAACAGTAGCCTCCAAAATTAAGTTCCTGAAGGCTTCCCATTTAGAATTCAATTGGTAACATCATCAGTCAATCACACTGTACAAAATTTAAAAACTGTCTGAAACGTCTGTAGTCATCT
Organism: Mastigoproctus giganteus; assembly: GCF_048544385.1. Lineage (NCBI taxonomy): Eukaryota > Metazoa > Arthropoda > Arachnida > Uropygi > Thelyphonidae > Mastigoproctus > Mastigoproctus giganteus. Next base: position 67,624,231 of record NC_143582.1, on the reverse strand, counting down.
TTACGAAAGCAAAAGCCTTCCCTTTAGCTTTGATGGTAGTTATACCTTTAAGTAATTCCCACATCAGTACGTTGTAATCACTGTCACCTAGTGGTTCCTTTATTTGCAAATTCTTGATGCATGAATAATCACTGCTGATAATCAGATCAAGAGTATTACTTACTCTGGTTGCATCTCCAACATGTTGCTGTAGAAAACAGTCATCCAATAAATCCACAAAAGTCTTGTTAGTGTGCGAGTGACCAACTCAAAAGTTCCAGTCAATATCTGGAAATTAAAAATTCACCATTATAAGACATTCTGATTTCCTGGCCCACTCTATTTCTCTGCACAATTTCTCGTTATACTCATCAGATTCATTAAGCTATAACACACAGCTACTCTCATTTTTTCCCCTTTCCCTGTGCTTATTTCACACCAAACAGACTCAACACTGCATTGTTCACCAACATCAATTAGATGCACTTCCTTAGATTTTGTGTGGTTTCTTAACTTATAAGATGTTACCTAGAAAAAAATGGCAAAGAAGCACAGCCTGTAGTATCAGGATACAAAAAATTCGAAGTCAGAATCAGGATAGATGCCTGCAGTGACATAAATGGAACTCACAAATTTTCACTCCTTATTATTGATAAATGAACTAATCCTGGGGATTTTTTTAAAATTATTATTATTATTATTAATATTAATAATTTTAGTAGTAGTAATGGCATATGATGAAAGAAAGCAAGCTTATGAAGCATCAGCCAAAAAAAAAAAAAAAAAAAAAAAAACAACCCACATCAATGGGAGAAGACAGAGAGTGGTAATCAATGGACGCTGCTCTTCATGTATTAATGTTATTAGTGGAGTACCCCAAGGTTCAGTGTTGGGTGCACTGTTGTTTTGTATATTTATCAATGATATTCATGAAGGTATATCATGCTTAACATCCAAGTTTGCAGATGATACTAAGGTTGGCAGGGTTGTTAGTGGCAGCAATGGCAGTGTTCTACTGCAACAGAATCTAGAAAAAATTGAGCAGATTGGGCTGAGAAGTGGCAACTGAAGTTTAACATTGAGAAATTCAAAGTACTGCATATGGGTGGAAGGATTCCCAGAGAAATATACCAACTGGTATGTTTCTCTGGGAATCCCTCAACCGGTGAAATACCACCACTTTGCTTATTGGAGGCTTGAAGTGGTGGAACCTATGTTTAGTCTCTAGAGCAAAGTTCCGGTCAACCCTTCCCTATTTCTTCCATCATGCAGTATGAATGATGACTTTTGAGGTTATGATGAACATCGCGGCAAGATCCAATATTCCTTACATTTCGAGTGTACAGCTCTAAAACGGTGTTCGCCGGCCAGCCGCTAGTTAGTACACCGGACCGAACCTATTGGTAACTCTCTAGAAGGCTTCCAGATCAGCTAGTGTATAATCTTGCTACCTCTACTCTGCCAGACAGTTACTGGAGGTAGTCCGAGTAGTGTGTATACGGGGAGCATTGTCGAGGTATATTCTTACCATGTGTATGCCATACCCAAAAATTTCACTACTTCATACAGCATGTCATCCCCACTTTTTCTTACTATTGAATACACCATGAATTGTCGAACTAATAGAGCAAGCTTATCGGCGAAAAGATCTAAACCTCCCAAGCACTTCCTAATTCATTTCACAAATATACGTGGTCTCGATTCGAATCTTAACGATGTCCATTTCCACTTGCAGTCTGCCAAACCCCATGTACTTTTTCTGACAGAATCTCAGTTATCGGTTGATTCAACTACTGCTCATCACAGATGCCAAATTATTCGCTGTATGATTCCTTTGGCCTCATAGGTGGCACTTGTGCATATGTCCGTTCTGATATTCCCTGTCAGAGACTTATCAATTTGGAATCTCCTCTCTTTGATCTTTTCTAGCTTAAAATCTCTCTACCTCACTGTGTAAAATTCATCTGTTGTCTCTACGGTTCTCCCAACTCCACTAATCACTTGGAGCTCTTTGACTTCCTCTCTTTGCAACTTGACTTTCTCCAGTCCAACTTTCCTAACAGTGAGGTAATTTTCCTTGGTGATTTTAATGTTCACAACTCCAGCTGGCTTCCGTTTTCTAGCCACACCGACCCAGCTGGTCGAGATGCTGAGGCTTTTGCAATTACTAATGACCTTGCACAGATTGTTCAATTACCTACAAAAATACCAGACAATCTTAACCATAAAGCCAACATGCTTGATTTTTTTCTCACAAACAACCCTTCTAAGTACACAGTCGAAGTGAGAGGTCCTTTAGCCACTTAAGATCACAACTTGATGATTGTCTCTTCTGCAATGGAGCCTTACTGTTTCAAAACTTCTGATGTCAACGTTTGCCCAGATCGCGTCAGTGAAATTATTCTTACAGGAATGGAATCCTTTATCCCACGCTCCTCTTTAAAATCTTGTCCTTTATCTAAACCTTGGTTTTCCAATAAATGTGCTAAGGCTGTTCAAGAGAAGAATGTTGCATATCGTAATTGGCTTGTTTCTAATTCTTCAGTTTCATTTTCTGCCTACACCAAAGCTCGTAACAATTGTAAAGCAGTTATGAATCAGTCCAAACTAGAGTTTGAACAGGCTAAAAGTAGAAAACTTGCTTCTTGCCCTAATGGTAGCCGAGCATTCTGGTCCCTTGCCAAAGCTATTGGCCACAACTTTTGCCCATCTCTGCTCCCACCTCTGTCCACACCAGATGGTTCTGTTGTCACTTCAGCCAAGGATAAAGTTGACCTGCTAGCATCCCATTTTTGTTCAAACTCATGTATTAATGATCTTGGTAAAACACCTCCCAACATTCCCAACATACTCCATTCAATGCCTCCGGTGATCTTCCATCAAAAAGGAATTCAGAATGATTTTGATGAATCTTGATGCTCAGAAAGTTTCAGGTCCTGATGGTATTTCTCCACTTGTTCTCAAAATCTGTGTTTCTTTGCTGTCTTTTTTCACTTTCTTATTCCAAAGGTGTTTTTCCTTCTGCTTGGAAATTTCCTCATATCCAGCCAGTTCCTAAAAAGGGTGACAAATCCCTCCCATCCAGTTATAATCCCATTGTAATTACTTCTACTCTTTTTGAAGTAATGGAGAAATAAATTAACCGGTAACTCTTAAACTACCTAAAAACCTGCCATCTGATCAACAATCGCCAGCATGGATCCGGTCAGTGTCGATCCACTAGTGATATTCTAGCTTATGTTACCCATATATGGATAAATTCAATGGAAAAGTTTAGTGAAACACAAGCAGTTGCTCTTGACATCTCAAAGGCTTTCGATCGTGTTTGGCATAAAGGTCTTCTAAACAAGCTTCCATCCATATGGTTTGCCAACTGGTTTTTTTGTAATTGATTATCCAGTTTTTTCTCTGATCGCTCACTGAGTCTGATGGTAGATGACTTTCTGTCTTCTAACTTCTCCACTAACACTGGTATCCCACAAGGTTCAGTTCTTTCCCCCACTCTTTTCCTCTTGTATATCAATGACCTTCTTCCATTGACTGGAAATCCTATCCATAGTTTTGCTGATGATAGCACATTGCATTCCACTTTCCATTTTGAGAAACCTTGGAATACCTGCTACCCATTCCTTAAATGCCAATCTCCAGTGAGGCAAAGACAACTTATTGATTTCCATCATTCTAAAACTCGGTCTTGTCTTATATCTCGCAAAAAGGATTCTTGTGCTCCAATGCTTATTTATGGCGACACTCCGATTTCTACGCAAGGTGATATCTCTCTTTTTGGGATTACCCTGACTTCTAATTGATGAAGGTATATCAGGCTTAATGTCGAAGTGTGCAGATGGTCAGGCCACACCTTGAGTACTGCGTACAAGTCTGGAGGCCTCATTTTAGGAAGGATGCAGATTTACTTCAGCGTGTACAGAGAAGGGCAACAAGATTGGTGAGGGGAATGAAGGGATCCTCTTACCAAGAGAGGCTTACGTTCTGCAAATTGCAGTGGCTGGAGACTAGGCACCTGCGTGGTGATCTGATTGAGGCGTATAAGGCCTCGAATGGGTTGAGCATGCTGAATTCTGATGGGATCCTTCCACTTGTTCAGATTACGAACATAAGGGGGCATAAATTCAAATTAAAAAAGACAGATGTAGAATAGATGTGTGGAAATTTTCCTTTAGCCAGGGGGTGGTTAATTGATGGTTCAAACTTCCATCTGTCATTGTGGAAGTTGATAGGTTGAATAAATTTAAGGAGGAACTGGACAGGCATCTAGAGGGAATGGCGTGATTTTTTTTTTTTTTTTTGGCCGATGCTGCATAAGCTCATACACATGCTTTCTTGCATGCACCACTAATACTACTACTAATCTGTTTTGGCACAAGCACATTACAAATATTTCTTTCTCTGCATCTAAAAAACTTGGTTTTCTCTTTTGCTCTCGGTGTTACTTTACTTCCAAACAGCTATTCACTCTGTACAAATCGCAAATTCGCCCTACCATGGAATAATGTTCCCACATCTGGGGCAGTGCCCCCAAAACCTCTCCCAGGCTTCTGGATTCCATTCAAAAGAGGGCAGTTAGATTAATTAATGACTCATTTCTAACAGAGTCTCTTCACTTGCTGTCTCATAGACGTACTGTTTCTGCTGCATGACTTTTCTACAGATACTTCCATGAGCACTGTTCTTCTGAATTAGCTTCTATAATTCGTGCTCTCTCTCTTTCGAAACAGTCCGAACACACGTCGCCACCAGCCAACATCCATTTACTGTCCATCTTCAAACTCACAGCACCAACCTTTCTTCTTCCTTGTTTATTCATTCAACTGCCGTTTTCTGGAACAACCTTTCTTCATATGTATTTCCTGAAAATTACAGTCTATAGAAGTTCAAGTCTAATGTCAACAAATATCTTCTTTCGTCTTCTCGACCTCCAACCCAAGCACAGTACTAAGTACTATAGGTTCTAATACCTCTGGTGTTTGGGATTTCATAAAAAAAAAAGTGATTCTGAATTCCACCTTTGATCACAGTCTCCATGATTTTCCCTACTACTGAAGTTAGACTAACCGGCCGGTAATATCTCACTTCACTCTTAAAACTGACCTTATGTATTGGAGATGCATCGGCACTTTTCCCATCCAAAGGAATCACTCCAGAGTCCAGCGATGTTCTCATAATTAGCCTCAATGGTTCAATGCACTCACTTGCACCTCCCTTAAAGATTACAGGGTACATACCATCAACCCCAGGAGCCTTACTCACCTATAGGCTCGAAAGTTTTTCATTAAATAAACATGTGAAATTTCAACATCATTAATTACATTTTTTTCAACTTCAATCCCATAATTTCTCATTGACATAAAGGGTTTTCTTCTGTAAATATCGATGCAAAGTAACTGTTGGGTCCACTGCAACTTCAGCTGGAGTATCTAATACTATCCCACGTCTATTACATAAGGGTCCGATCTGGTTTGTCCTCTCGTTTCACGTGTTTAAATAAGAATTCATTACCCCCCCCCCACACACACACACATACACCTTTGCTCTCTTTGCCAGTGATTTCTCATAACCTTTTCTGTGGCACTATTACAGTTCAATTTGTAGCTGTTATAGGCTTCAGTACTTTTTATTGCTCTGCAATTTTTCCATGCCATCTTTTTCTGCTCAAATAATCTGGCATCTTCATTATTCATCCAACTTTGAATCATCCTCATGGAATATTTTTTAATGGTATATAGGCATTCAAGGCTTCTGTGATTAATGTTTTAAAGGTATACCATAATTCAATTGTATTCACTTGGTCTATGTCAGGAATTTCTGATCTTGAGGGCTCTAAAGATGGATAGTTACTTATATATGCATGTTGGCTCCTTTTGGCCCTGGGGGGTTTGTCCCAGGTTACTGGCACTGCCACGGGGAGGCAGGAGCAGTGCCACGAGGTAAGCAAGTGGCTGTTAGTTGTATTAGTAATAAAGAAAAACGAAACAGAAAGGTTTCTTTCCTTTCTGGGCCTTTTCCTACTTCTTGTAGAACGAAAGAGCTACTGAAATATAAAATGAGGAAAACAATATTTAGAAATAAACAGAATATATAATGACAAAAGCTCTTTAGATAGCTCGCTTTGAAAAACGCACTGAGATTGCTTGGCCACGGAACCCTTGGCACCCCAGGGCCAAAAGTGAAGACTATTCTCAAGAAAGACAACGTACACAGCAAACATGAGACCTACAAACACTGGTCAACATGTAAAATTCTACGATAATGAAAATATGCCATTTTGACTAATTTTATGCTGCTGAACACCAAAAACCACATTAAAATTTGTCAATTGGCTCTTGTTTTCGAATTACAGTTGGGGTATCATATTGACGAACTCTATATTATCAACTAGGGCAACACCGCAGTTTCAATACGACCACACTCATCAGATGATCGGCAATGTCACCGTGCTCTGCATCAGGTAATAAGTTGTTGTCACCTCAAATGTGTCTTCAACTCTGTTGCACTAATCCTTGAATATGGCTAGGTACAGGTGATTTGTTCTCAGTTAAAGGTTGTTCTCTGTAAGATTAATATGCCCTGTAATTGTGTTAATAGTCCAGATGACTTAGTAGTAGTAGTAGTAGTAGTAGTGGCACTTGATGCAAGAAAGCAAGTGTAGGAGCTTATGCAGCACCAGCAAAAAAAAAAAAAAAAAAAAAAATCACACCATACCCTCCAATTGCCTGTCCAGTTCCTCCTTAAATTTATTTAACCTATCAACTTCCACAACGACAGATGGAAGTTTGTTCCAGCAATTAACCACCCGCTGGCTAAAGGCAAATTTCCGCACATCTATTCTACATCTATCCTTTCTTAATTTGAACTTATGTCCCCGTAGGTTCGTATTCTGAACAAGTGGGAGGATCCCATCAGAATTCAGCGTGCTCAATCCATTCAAGGCCTTATAGACCTCAATCAGATCACCGCGCAGGTGCCTAGTCTCCAGCCACTGCAATTTGCAGAACTTAAGCCTCTCTTGGTAAGAGGATCCCTTCATTCCCCTCACCAATCGTGTTGCTCTTCTCTGTACACGCTCAAGCAAATCTACGTCCTTCCTAAAATGAGGCCTCCAGACCTGTACGCAGTACTCAAGGCGTGGCCTGACCATTGCCTTATACAGAGGGACAATCACCTCCTTTTCCCTGCTAGCAAAATTCCTATATATCATTGACAAAACACCATGACCTGCCCTAGCAGCCTGTCTACATTGCTCAGAAAACTTCATATCTGACTGCACAATTACTCCCAGGTCTTTTTCATTTTCTACCACCTTAAGTGTAGTACCACACAGTTGGTACGTTTCTCTGGGGTTACTTCTACCCATATGCAGTACTTTGCATTTGTCAAGGTTAAACTTCAGTTGCCACTTCTTAGCCCATCTGCCCAAATTATCTAGATCCTGTTGCAGTAGCACACTGCCATTACTGTCATTAACAACCCTGCCAACCTTCGTGTCATCTGCAAACTTCGACATTAAGCCTGATATACCTTCATCAATATCATTGATAAATATACAAAACAACAGTGGACCCAACACCGAACCCTGTGGGACTCCACTAATAACATTAGTCCACGAAGAGCAGCACCCATTGATTACCACCCTCTGTCTTCTCCCACTTAACCATCCTTTTATCCATTGTAGCAACTTACCCTTAATACCATTCTGCTCCAATTTGTACAGTAGTCTTCCATGCGCAACAGTGTCAAAAGCTTTCCTGAAATCCAAGTATATGATATCAAAATTATTTTTTGCATCCAGTTCCTTTGTGACCACATCATAATAACCAATCAAATTTGTCAGACAAGACTTTCCCTTAACAAACCCATGCTGTGTCTGAATTATTGCTGCAGTCTTGTCTAGATGATCCTGCAATGCATCTTTAACCAGTGACTCCATTATTTTACCCGGAACAGAAGTTAAACTAACTGGTCTGTAATTATTCGTGTCACCCTTCGAACCTCCTTTGTGAATTGGGGATACATTTGCACATCTCCAGTCCGTGGGAACCTCCCCTGAATCCAAGAATGCTCTCATAATTATGGCTAAGGGTTTGCTTAGTTGCTTTGCCGCCTCCTTTAATATAACTGGATAGATTCCATCCGCCCCAGGTGCCTTTCTTATGTTTAACTTCAACAATTTCTCCTCCACTTTGCTCTCAGTTATTACAAAATCATTAAGCACACTGCTACAATTTGATAACCTTCTTCCATTTTCAAACTGTAATGATTCCTCACGTGTGAATGTAGATGCAAAATACTCATTCAAACTTCTGTTACATATGTAGAGAAGTCACTTTAGCTTCAAGAAAGCATCCCTTAACTCAAGCCATAAAAAAGGCCCACTTCTTGTACTTTGGGTGTAAAGTAGGCAACCAGGACAAGAACTGGGCTCCACACATATGCTGCACTACTTGTTCATCAAAACTCAACGTTCTTTGTTGAATCGAAAAGGACGTTTTATGCCTTTAGCAGTGCCCATGATATGGAGGGAGCCAACAAATCATGTCATAGACTGTTACTTCTGTATGGTGCCTCCTGTTAGAAAAGGGATGGTTTTTTTTTTTTAAGGAGCATTAGCAACTAAAGCCATATTGCTCCGGGATATGCGGTGGTCATTCCCTGACCATTCCACATCCTCCATATTTAGTGGTGACGGCTCGAACCCTGGTCTAATCAAGAAGTGTGTGCTATGCACTGCTGTGCTATGCATTGTCATCCCAGAAAAGGGATGACAATGAAGAAAAAGTGGACAGTGACGTACCCAAATATACCATCTGCAATTCGTCCCATGCCTCACAGTGAAGTATTACCTATTCCTGAACCACCCAACCATTTTTCCATATATTCTGATGAAGGTGAAGACACTGATGAAAGTCAACTTGATATACACAAAGAAGTACAGCAGCCATCTACGTCAAGGGACCCGCCATTTTGTTGTTGTTGTTATTTGGTTTTTAGGAGCATTAGCAACTAAGGCCATATTGCTCCGGGATATGCGGTGGTCATTCCCTGACCTTTCCGCATCCTCCGTATTTGGTGGTGACGGGCTTGAACCCCGATCTAATCAAGAAGCGTGTGCTACGCACTGCTGCTCTTTCCCACCTGGCTACGGAGGCGCCAGCCGCCATTTTGTGAAAACTTTATCCTTTTGAACCACATAAGATCACAGAAAGTGAGCTTAATAACAGCTTTGCATATGCAAACACAGAGAACATCCTCTTAGGTAACTATCAGAAGTATGAGTGGTAGATATGTGGTGATTTAAAGGTAATCACCATTTTATTAGAACTGCAAAAGGGTTACACTAAGCATTGTTGCTTTCTCTGTGAGTGAGATAGTGCCAAGGATATGTACTGCAAGAAGAGGAGTTAGCCTCAACAAAAATCATTAACACCTGGAATGAAGAATGTAGCATTTAAACCACTGATAGATCGAAATAAAGTTTTACTTCCACCATTATACATCAAACCAAATAAAGTGGTTGGTTGGTGGAACAGACTCCCATCCCTTGTGGTGGAGGTTGATAGCCTAAATAAGTTTAAGGCTCAGCTGGACAGGTATTTTGAACGAACAGAGGGGTGAAGTGGAAGTGGGTTTTTTTTTTTTTTTTTGGCTGATGCTGCATAAGCTTGCTTTCTTGCATCAAATGCCTCTACTAATGCTAATGCTAAAGTTTTACTTCCACCATTCCAAACCCTTCATGAAAAATTCCATGAAGGCATTGGAAGTGAACAGTCCTGCATTCACATACCTGCAAGAAAAATTCCCAAGACTCCTACAGAGAAGATTAAGGAAGGTGTTTTCATTGGTCCCCAACTAATGCAACTTTTCAAAGATTAACAGTTCGAAGGTACCCTTAGCGATAGCAAGAAATCAGCGTGGAAAGCCTTTAAAAATATTTTGACTGTTTTTCTAGGAAAAGTTAAAGCAGGCAACTACAGGCAGCTTGTGGAATATCTCATTACTTCTTACAAAAAACTGGGGTGCAACATGCCACTGAAAATGCATTCCTTGCACTCACATCTGGATTTCTTCCTGCCAAACTGTGGTGCCATCAGCAATGAACATGATGAGCATTTCCTGCAAGACATCACAGTGATGGAACAAAGATACAAAAGCAAATTGAGTGTCACCATGTTAGCTGATTATTGCTGGATGGTGAAAAGGTCCTTTTTATGATACACGTATGTTTGTAGCTATATCTTATTGCCATATAAATAAAAAATACCTTGTATAAATATAAAAAAAATACTTTTTTTTCGAAAACAAGAGCCAACTGCCATTTCAAGCACTATTTCCATGTTTAGCACCCCAAAATCTATAAAGTATACTTACTTTCATACCAGTAACAAGATATGACCTAAAATTTGTTATTCAGTCTTCTCTTAATGACCGAATTTCTTGAGACAAAGCTTTTTATTTATATAAATGAGCTTAATTGTAATAAGGGCTAAATATAAATATAGTAAAAGACAATTATTATAAATCCTGCTCACAATGAGAAGTCCAGATTAACAAGCATTATTTAATACTACTAATGTTTGTTAAATTATTTAATGCACCCTTTGTTTAAATGTAAAGATAAACAAGTGACAGGAAATAAAGATTTACGTGAATCTTTTCATCACACATTGCTATACTTACTACTGATATATTGCTGTGGCTGTTTGTTTTTCTATATTTCAATGAAAGATATTGTTCAATTTTGTACACCTTGTAGCCATGTCTTCAACTGATGTCTCCATCATCACATTATAAAACTTGTTAATTACATCAAAGCTTGCATTAATCTTGAATAAGGTGGAATGGTAATTACCTCCTCTACCTCTTTTTCAACAGAAGTGACTTGCTTGTTCTATATACTTCCTATAATTCAATAATTATAGGAACTGACTATAATTCAATCACATCTCTGAGTTGAACCAACAACAATTAATCAGCGGTGATGAAATTATCCTTTGTGTAACATTCACATGTAAGAGACCACATCATACGCCGTTAATACAGATAGGTAATAGATGGATATATAGATCAGAAGTGAATACACAACAGATTTTTTTTTATTTTTTTTATTTCTTGAAATTTATTATTCAGCATTTAACTTCTTTAACCAATAGTTTGGCTATAATAAAAATTCTGTGCGATCGGTATTTATTTAGAGTTTGTCAAACTGTCATATTCTACAGCACACTTTTACTCTATGTAAAAACACACATATTATTTCCATCCATTTTGCTATTTAAAGAAACCAAGATTATGACAGGAAAGGGCACGTGACTTTTACTGGTTCCTTCCCAATAATTTCAGTCAGTATTCTCTCAAACTGTAGTACTCATTGCACATACCACCGAGTTAAGAAATATTACTGCTATTAATTTGCAATAGGCACAACGGCACCACTTTGAAAGCTGTTTTAATAGTTTTATCATTCCTTCTAAGGTGGCTAGGGTGTCAGTGTGGCACTTGAGAGCCATAGTGGTTTAAGTTGTAAGATGCCAACTGATACAACTATCAATTTTTAGTAAAAGAGCATCATTCCTAAACAACAATTCAACCACTACAACTGAAAGAGCATGACTTACATCTGTTTGCTAAAGAAAATATAAACAAACAAAAATCTATGTTAAGAGAATGTGTAAATTTTCTTTACAGGTCTCTTAAATTGAGAGCATTGCTAAAAGTTGGATTAATGTTACAGAACAGATAACAAAATCCACCTGTTGTTGTTTTCCAGTAGAAACAGCTGTCACAGCATGGCACTTGTATTACAAATAAAGAATACCTACTGTATACAAAGGGGGCTTCCAAGCCTTTGTTACTAAATATAAACTACAATGGTAGGATAATGCTATAATTTTTCATATAGTTTCTAATACCAGCTAAATGAATATGTTGTGGATTGTAAATCTAAAGCATTCACATAGTATACTTTTTTTTCAGCATTGCTCAACAACACTATTACTTTAAAATCTGAAAGTTTGCAGTAAAAAAACTACTAAGTTCAGGAATTGTTAATAATGACTGTAAAATGGAAAGACAATCTTTAAAACACTACAGTGCATTAAGAATGTTTTTTGTAACAAAAACTATTCTTAAGGCAATACAAAAAACATATATGCAGAGGAAGCTATTACATATTTTTGCATGTTTATGGAAAGGATGATTCTGTATGCCACTAAATTAGAAATATTTGAAGAAATTTTATTTATTTATTTATTATTATTATTTATTTTTTTTTTTCCAATTTGTGACAGTTCTTTTTTAAGCAGCTCTAATACATAGATAAATAAGCATATCTGAATTTAATTCCAATGGGCAAATACAAAATTAAAATGCTGTTAAAACCATTCCTTTAGACAAGCAAGAATTAATTTAAATCACCATTAGAAGTCCAAAAGAAATAGTGATGATTTAAATTAATTCATATGTCTAAAGAAATGGTTTTAGAATGGTATCAGAAAAGGCCAAAAGGAGAGAAGGAGATTTTTTTTTTTTTTTTTAATTCAAATTTTAGAGTTGAATTAAATTTGCTAACAACATGCACATTTTATATTAAGATATAGCTATAGGTAGGACTGTTTACAGTAAAATATGCTTCCAAACATTAGAATCTTTGGATTTATGTCTTGGAGGCACTACTACCAAATGATTATAAGTGCTTCAATTTGCACACTTTCTCCCCCCCCCCCACCCACATCAGAAATGTTGAGTCAAAGTTTTGTTTATAACAATGGCCCAATGTTCAGACTTGGTCAGTTGGGCCATTGTTATAAGCAAAATTTTTACTGAATATTTCTGAAGAGGGGAATGTCAAGACCATTTCCAAAGTTACATAAAAATATCTGAACTAAGTTTTGTTTTTTTTTAGCCTAACTGGATATCTTATCACACTTAACACTGCTATTAAAAATTGCTAAAAATCCAAGTATGAGTTGAAGTAATTTATTATGTTTTAAGTTTCCTTCTGCACTTGTCAGTTTCGAGGAATGGACTACTGTACATCACTTATAACATGCACATTATTTATTTATTTCTACTTTCATAATAAACAGAACTGATGCTGAAAAATATTTACAGCTTTATATATTTCATTATCTACAATGTTACCCAGAGGTACTAGAAACATATCAATAAAAAATCTCAACTCTGAAGATGATGCTCTGCAAATTGATGAAATATGTGCTACTGCACATTCATGTGAACATTATTTTTCAGTGAGAATTTCTGCATAGTGTAGTGTCATGCAGCTATAAAATACTTCCCCACTGAATTAAAGATTGTTTTAGGCTGTATGCAACTTTGCAGCAGAATTGTTTACGAAGAAGTCATAATCACCCTCCTGATTTAGTCTGCTTTGGTAATAAACTTATAAAATTGGTCCTGATTTAGTCTGCTCTGGTAATAAACTTATAAAATTGGAGTGGAAGATTTGTAATTTTGTTTGATCAAATACTGATCAAACAAAATTACACATCCTATTCTTCAATATATCAGTGAGCAATGACCTCAGAAAATCTGTCAGGTAGGTTTGACTGAAGAGGTATGTTCAGATTTTCGAATGTTGGCATAACACAAATATGAAAAGAGTGTCCGAATATGTGAGGATAATTCCTAGAGTTATCAGTTTGCTTGGAACATTCTGGATTGCTTTCACAATGGATTACTACTTGCAGATATCCTCCAAAACTTTGTGGAGTCTGTGCTGTGATTTATACAGGCCAATGTGTATACCAAAGGTGGCACAACCAGGTATAGGTTGTGCCACCTTTGGCATACACATTGTTCTAATTAAGTTGCACCCCCCCCACCAAAAAAACTTCTTTTGGATCAGGAAATGCATCTGGACGGAATCAATTACCCAACACCTTACCAGAGACTCGTTTCAGTTCATTTCCAAAGTTGAATTCATGCATTCATTTATAGTGAAAATCTATCTTGGCTGGCACAGCACCTTTTTGATAAAATAGTACTCTGTGTCAGAGTTCTTTAACAGTGTTTGAATGGTTCTAAGAGCATTCTAGAGAGGTCTTCCATATTGTTATTGTTATTTTTGGTTTTTAGGAGCATTAGCAACTAAGGCCATATTGCTCCGGGATATGCGGTGGTCATTCCCTGACCTTTCCGCATCCTCCGTATTTGGTGGTAACGGGCTCGAACCTCAGTCTAATCAAGAAGCATGTGCTACGCCCTGCTGCTCCTTCCCACCTGGCTATGGAAGAGCCAGTCTTCCATAGATGCCAAACTTGCCTGATCTGAACACGGGATCTAGAGAAATTGTGGAACAGTCCATTTGCCACCTAGATCAGAACCATGAAACATCCAGCAACTGTGGGATACAGCACGGTTTACAATACCTGTGGACACCTTTCAGCACCTTGTGGAGTTATGACGCAAATTCAACCAGGCCATCATACATAATAATATTTTGGCACAAGGGCCTCTTGGGCCATATTGTGCCTGTTCTTGATTTAGTTATTACTAATTTCACATTACTATGATTAGATATAATAATACAAATGTATGCGTTTGCGTTTTAAATAATGAAACAGTTTCTCCATATCTGCTTTATTATCGAGAATATGTGATAATGTTAAAGGTTCCTGTAAGTTGGATAGGGAGCTAAAGCTGGATTTTTGAACAGTTGAAAATTCAGAACATTCAATGAGTATATGTTTTATTGTTAGGTGCGACTGACAAAAGAAACACTGAGGAGGGTTCTCTCCCATAACAGGTGAGCTGGATGCGAATGACCGATGCAGAGCCTTAACAGAATCACTTCTTGTCGTCTGCTTCTCCTGAAACTAGATGACAACCGTTGTGGTTCGTTTTTAATCTGCAACAGTTTATTACTGATTTGAGCTTGCCAGAGTTGAGAACATTGTTTTCTACATGTTTTTTTTTATAATGGATTTGTAGTCAGTGTAGAGCACTTTCAGTTGAGTGGAAAATCCAGAGTCGGGATGTTTAGCAGCGGAATCTGCTTGTTCGTTACGTGGGATGCCGACATGGCCAGGGATCCAGCAGAAGGTAACTTTCTGGTTGTCTGTTTGATAATAAGATAATTTAGACCTGATGTCTTTAAGAATGGAGTGATAGGGAGAAAGATTAGATTGGATGCAGTTATTGCACTTAAGGAGTTTGTATATATAAGAGATTGCTCAATATGGAAGTTGATTATGTTGTCTAGAGCCAGTTTTATTGCAAATAATTCTGTGGTAAAGATACTGCATTCAGTAGGAAGAGATAGAGCTACTGAGAAGGTGGAAGAAATGGCTGCAGCACCTACGGATGCATCTGTTTTGGATCCATCAGTATAAATTTGTACTTTCTCTGAGTTGGCCAAGGAATGCGATTTGTGTAGCTGTTGAAAGGTGATATTTGCCAGGGAGGATTTTCCCCATCTCAAAATGAAATTGTTACAGAGAGATAAGAAATCAGTCCAGGGCGGGGTTCTGGAGTAGCAAGATCCTTGAATATGTTCTGAAAGTTAATATCCCAATTGAGTAAGAGTTTTTGCAATCAAAACCTTGTGGGGCAGTTTTTGTTGGGTTTATTGTGATATAGCATGGTGAACTGAGGGTCAGACAAGTACTGCCACCTGGGGTGGGATGGATTACATTTAATCTTTGCTGCATAGTTACACAGCAAAGTTTTTCTTCTGAGATGAAGAGGGGGGTTCATTTGCCTCAATATACAGGCTGTGAACTGAGGATGTTCTGAAGGCCCCCACAGCTATCTTAAGGGCACTATGCTGGATGGTGTCCAGACATAGTAGGGAACTTTTCCTTCAGGAGTCATAGACCGGTGACCCATAATCCAAGTGTGATCTTATTAAAGCTCTATAGAGATGTAGGAGAGAGCTTCTATCAGCACCCCAGGACATAGCAGAGACTGCTCTTAGGATGTTCAGTTTTTTTAAGACAAAGTGTCTGCAGATAAGCTATATGAGAAGCAAAATTAAGTTTACTGTCAAAGTATAACCTCAATAGACGGAACTTGTTGGTAACAATTTTTTAAATATATTTCTGGGTCCAGATGTAGTTTGCATTTTTTAAAAAAATGAATTGCAGTGGATTTCTTTTCTGCTAGAAAGAAACCATTCCGTAATACCCATGATTCTATTTTAGCTATAGAAATTTGAAGTTGCCTTTCAATGGTATTCATAGTTTGGGATTTACAAGAGATAATGAAATCATCGGCAAACATGTATGTTTCTACTGTATTTGGTACTTCCCGTGTCATGTTTGTAATTCTTATTGAAAACAATGTTGCACTGAGAATGGATCCCTGTGGTACACCTTCCTCTTGTCCAAATGATTTGGATAAATTGTTCGTGCATCTAACTTGAAACCTTCTGTGGCATAGGAAGTTTTGAATAAATTGGGATAACTGCCCTCTCAAGCCGAAAGAATGAAGATCTTGAAGTACACCATATCACCAGGTGGTATCAAACGCCTTCTCAATATTGAGTTTAATCGTAACTAGATGTTCTCTCCTTATGAAGGCATTACGGATATTTGCTTCTGCTTTTATCATCACATTTAGCGTGGAACGTTTCTTCTGAAATCCATACTGGTTATTGTTTGGCAAGTTGTTTGTTTCCAGGAACCACGTTAGCCACCTGTGCACCATTTTTTCCAGGACTTCGCCTAAACAACTAGTCAAGGAAATCAGATGGTAGTTATGTGGAAAGGAGCAATCCTTTCCTGGCTTCGGGAAGGCTAGAACAATTGAGTGATGCCAGGAGATTGGGTAAGTATTTTCTAACAGTGTTCTTTTGGCTCTGTTGTCAAGCTGTTTTAACATTATGTAGCAGATCCCATCAGGACCAGCAGCACTACTGGATGTTTTATTGAGTGCCCCTAAAAGTTCTGTTAATGTAAATGGCTGATTGTATGGATGTGAAACTATTGTAGAAAAATTGCATCTTTTGCTGTTCTGCAAATTCTTTAATTCATTGAAAGGTTGGGTTGTAAGTGGATATTGCTGATGTACTGGCAAATGATTCTGCTAAGGCATTTGCTATTTCTCCCGGTGATGACAACTCCTTCCCTTCCCAATTTAATATTGTAGCTGGGGACTGAACATATTTGCCATTAAGTGTTTGTATTTTCCTCCAGATGATTCTGATATCCGTGTCCTTATTTATACTTGAGGAAAAGCTAATCCGGGTATACTTGATTTTTTTTTTTTTTTTTTTTTTTTGCTTTTCGTCTTATTTGGCGGAATTTTGCTTTCATTCTTTTAAAGATGATTAAGTTAATATTAGTTGTGGGGAATTTGCGAAACAAGTTCCAAGCTTTGTTTTTTTCCTGTTTAGCGTGTGTACAATCCTGATTCCACCAGGAATTACTGTTTACACTTCCCCTGTAAAGATTTTGGTATTGCAGAATTGGCAGCTTACAATATTTGGTTAGTTATCCTGTTCTGTAACGTTATTTATGGACTGGGAATGGACTATTTCATCATTAAATTGAATATGTGAGGCATATTCGTTTCAATGTGCCCTACAAAATTCCCAAGTGGAGCGACGCAGTGAAGGGGGGTTTGCAGCTTGCAGAGGATCAGTAGATGATCACTACTCATTGGATTTTCAAACAAACCACTCCATATTGGTAATATAGAAGAAGAACAGATTGATAGATCTATTGCACTCATGGATCCTGTAGAAAAATGAATATAGGTAGGCTCGCCAGTGTTCAAAAGAGTAAGTTGACAAATATCAAGAAGTGATTCTATTAATTTACCTCTCCTGTCTATTTTTGGAGAACCCCACAGAGAATGATGTGCACTGAAATCTCCAAGCAAGCAGAACAGATGTGGTAGTTGGTCTATTATATTTTCTAGGTCATCTGAAGAGAATGAGAAATTAGGGATATATATATATATATAGATGCTATTGTAAGAGTGGTCCAAATTACAGCACCTGCCACTACTTCAAAAGGAGTTTAAAG
Organism: Mastigoproctus giganteus; assembly: GCF_048544385.1. Taxonomy (NCBI): domain Eukaryota; kingdom Metazoa; phylum Arthropoda; class Arachnida; order Uropygi; family Thelyphonidae; genus Mastigoproctus; species Mastigoproctus giganteus. The sequence continues at coordinate 67,606,250 of NC_143582.1, read as the reverse complement.
AACAAGGTCTTTCGATGGAATGTTGTTTCTAATAAGAACTGCCACCCCTCCACGAGCTGGCGAGTCACTCCTGTCTCGTCTGAAAATAGTGTAATTTTTTTATGGTAGGACACACTTGTGAATTTAAATAGATTTCCTGAAGGGATATGCCTGCTGGTTCATAGCGTTCGATGAGATCGTATAAATCATCTTTTGTGTTGCGAAAGCCTCTACAATTCCACTGAAGTATTCTTTCCATTAAGTAGTTTTGTTGGTTGTTTTAGTTTCTGACTGCTTTTTAGTTGTAGCTTGTTTGTGTCTATCTATTTTTGCTTTTTCTTTCTTAAGAAAACAAGGACGTGTCGCGTCCATTTCATCGGTTGCATGAAGTTCCAAAATTCCATCATCGGCTTCATTCTGTTGATCAATATCCATACCGTTTGAAATCAGAGATTGTGGTTTTGTGGTTTCTGTCACTTTCGATTTTGCTGTTGGAGGAACATCAGCTGGAATAGTAATTGGGGTATTATTGGCTTGTTCGGTTGTCTGCTGCAGAGCACACTGTTTGGAAGGAGAGAGTATGGAATATGCCCAAACAGATATTTCAGTTCCTCCAAATGGACATATTTGGAGGAACTCAAATATCTGTTTGAATAGCTACAGACTGAAATTGTTGAGAAGCTGTGGCATATATATGCTTTGGCTCTGTTTTCATTATTTGTCTTCTCGCCTCTCAATATGTAACTTTGTTCTCCACTTTATATTTTTGGATATTTTTTCCTTGCTTCCATAGATCACATATTTTGGAGAAAGCCGGGCAATTACCCTTACAGTTTGGGCAATGAGAAGTGGTAGCAGTGCATTCGAATTGATTGTGTTCCTCTGATCCACAATTAAGACATACTGCCTCACCTCGACATGCAGTTTGGGAGTGTCCGTATTTTTGGCACATAGCACCTGATGGGATATGGGATATAAGGATGGATACGGCAATGGAGATATCCTGCTTTGACAGATGTTGGTAGGATGGGTGAGCCAAATGTGAGGATTATGCTCCTAGTTGGAACTAGAATACCATCTTACCGAGTCACGATCCTCCTTGCTTGGATTACTCTTTGTTCACCTAGCTCTACCACGATTTCCTCCTCTGATATTGTTAATAAATCCCATTCGGAAATTACTCCCTTTGAGGAGCTTAGGGTGGCATGAGGAGTAACTTTTATTGGTTGTCTGCCAAAAGTGGTCAGCTTTAAAAACTTTGCAGAATGCTGGGATCTCATGGTCTCTACTAGAAGAGCCCCAGGTTGGAGCCACCTTACTGCTTTTGGTGAACCTGCAGCAGACTCAATGCATTTCTGCACAAGAAATGGGGATAGCTGACTCAGAGGCTTGTCTGAGAGAGAGAGAGAGAGAGAGAGAGAGAGAGAGAGAGAGAGAAGTATGAGGAATGTTGGTATCTCCTCTTGAGGGTTTGTTTTCAACCTCTTGGGTTGAGAGAAGTCATTTTCGACTACCTAACAAATGTCTTTGTTAGGTAGTCTTGAGCTCGATGGCTCTAAAGGTGGAAATGTACTGTTTTCCATCTTCGCTACTTTCAGCCCCGGGAGAGTGGATTTCTTCTCCCAGGTTACTGGCCCCGTCACGGAGAGGCAGGAGCAGTGCCGCTAGAGTGACCAAGCGGTATGAAAGTTAGTAAGTTAGTTTAAAGGAAAAAAAAGAAAGGTTGTTTTCCCTTTCTGAAACTTACAATTCGTAAGACTAAGTTTACTATTACTTAATGATAACGTAAAAAAACTTGAACAAATGAACAAAACTGTAGCCTTGAGAAAACGCTCAGGGAATCGCTGGATCACTCTAACGCTTGGCACTCAGGGCCAATTTGTCTTGAACTATGCCTGAACAATTAAAAAACTGAACAAATATCTATATATATATATATATACACTTCATTTTATTTACTTCCATTTTCAGGCTTATTTCAAAATTTATTTTAAATGTGCCCCCCTTCACAGCACATGAAATTCGAAATTATGTATGTTGCTGCCTACAAAGTACTGAATTTTGTTATCATCTTCATTAATATGAAAACAATACCTTTTTTTCAAAAAAAAAAAAAAAAAAAAAACTAGGGTAAGAGAATAGATGTTTATTGAACTAGTAGTAGTGGAGAAACAAGTAAGCTCAAATTTAAACAAAGTTTTGGCACTTGTCTGATATTATGCTTCTTTTCAAGCAAAAACCAAATAGTTGCAAACACAGTCAGGGGACACCTAATAGCTTCTCGTGTGAAATTTCTGCAGGAAAACAGCAAAAAACTCACTTTAGAATTTTAACTACCAATTAACATGGGGATGTTATTTTTGGAGGGCACCTGCCAAATGTCCCATCACCAAGTTAAAGATCAAAATTAATAATGAAATAAACTCCCTTATACCACATGATTATATATTAATTTTGGTGAGAGAACCTCACTGCAATACATACTCTTAAAAGTTTTAAGACAACACCAGGTCTCATCATCAGACCTCACAAATGTGGAACACATAATTATTGGTGTTCAGCTGTTTACTTCCAGTCAATTCAGTCAATAGCTGATCTCCAACAACTATAAGCATTCCATATTCATGACTCCTGATGAGGAGCCAGTCTTGAAACAAAGGCCTTTAAATTATTAAGAGTATGTATTTCAGGTATTCTCAATAAATTTTTTTATATAATCACAATAAAGGAGTTCATATTTCATAATCAATTTTAATTTTTAAATCTTTTCCGACAACAGTATTTTAAAAAATTATTTTTATTTATTCTAATCAAATGATATATTGATATACTAAGTTAATTTTTTATTATAATAAAATAATTTTCTGCATCCCTTTATATAAACTATAGGAAAACCTCGTTAATTTTAAATTCAAGGGAAAAAAAATAATAATTAAAAAAAAAAAAAAAAAAATATATATATATATATATGAATTATGCACACCCTCTTAATTCAAAATTCATGTTATCACAAATTTTCTGCATTACTTAAATTTGAAAAAATACCAAAGCAAAATATACCCAAACAGGTTTAAAAATAATCTAAAAATTAAAAATACTAATAAAAAAATTCGAAATTGATTTTGAAAAAATCGTAGTAAGAGACCTCTCATATAAAAAAAAAAATACATAAGTAAAATGAAAATTTAAAAGTGCACACACCTTAAATTTTTACACAAAGAATTAATTCTGGACAGATTCATTCACAGATTACGGATGATAATCACTATATTAATTCAGTTGCAAAAAAAAAGCTCTATGACTAATCAGTTTTGAACACATTAGCAGTAGCTAAAAGATTGCAAGAAGAGGTTAAAGCCACATCTTTGAGAAAGCACATGCCAAGTTTTAACTTGTTGTTATGCACTAGTATAGCAGAAAGAATTGAACATTATTTTTTTTAATGAAAACCAAAAACACAAAAGGTATTAGAACATATAGTACTTAGTACAGAGCATAGGTTGAAGGTTGAGAAGACTGAAGATACTTGTTGACATTAGACTTCAATTTCTGTGAGACTGTTTTCAGAAACACATGTGAAGGAAGGCTGTTTGAGAAAACAGAAGTTGAAGGGATAAATGAGGAAGAAGAAAAGTTGGTTCTCTGAGTTCGATGATGGACAGTAAATGGATGCTGACTGGTTGAAGCACATGTCAGACTGGTTTGAAACAGAGGGGGATAATTAGAGATGCCAATTTAGAAGAGCAGTGCAATGGAACTATCTACAGAAATGGCACTAGCAGAAATAAAACATCTATGAGACAGAGAGTGGAGAGACTTTGAAAGAGACAGGTCATTAATTAACCAGACTGTCCTCCTTTTGAATGGAGTCTAAAAGCCTGAGAAGGTTTTAGGTCACTGCCTCAGATAGAGGAACACCATCCCATGGTAGAGCAGATCAGATTTGTATAGAATGAATAACTGTTTAGAAGAAAAATAATGCTAAGAGCAAAAACAAAAACTCAGATTTTCACATGCAGAGGATGCAGTATTTTTGATGTGCTTATGCCAACAGAGATTAGAAGTCGGGTTAATCCCTAATAGAGATATGCAATCTTGTGTAGAAATCTGAGTGTTATCGAAGATAAGCACAGGAGCAGCAGACATTTTTGTCAAATATAAGACTCAATTGAGCTTTAGAATTAAAAGGAGGATCGGTATTTAAGGAATTGGTCAATATTTAAGAAATTGCACAAGCCTAAATTTTAGAATTTTACCTGGCATGGCCTAAAGAGAGTTCTGCTCAATTCTCACCAAAACCCAATAGGTACTGATGCTACTGGATATATACCCTGCCCACGGAGCCTGTCCAGACCTCTTAACTTGGTTATCAAATGGTGCACCTTTCCACAAAAACCTCCAATCTCATTAGGATTTTTTTCTACATCAGAGCTGTATCATGTGATTAATCAAGTTATTTATAACTCATAACTCTTTCTGATGTTTATTCTAAGAAGTCATAATAATTCCTACTCACGCTTTTCTTTTTTTTTTTTTTGCATGCTTTAAGGGCCTAATGTATAAATGAAATGAATACTGACTCATTCCACTTTTGTGCTAAAGGCTTAGCAGACACTAACTGTACAGAAGCACTGTCTTACATCATGACTAGTATTTCCAGTTCTGTACTACTCGGTCTCACCCAAGCTCAATACTGGTTTGTGCTACTAAGCTTGAACCTGAATGAAAGGCCAAGTCTGGGAAAGTGCAGACTTCATATTTGTGCAGGCCAAGGCTTCCTCAAACCTGAAGAAATGCAAAGAAATGAGAAATGAAATGTGGAATGCAATGTGCTCTCATCATCAAAGCAATGAATAGGATTTCCAGTCACTGAAAGAAGATCATTAATATGCAAGAGGAAAAGAGTGGAAGAAAGAACTGAACCTTGAGGAAGAGCATTAGCAGAGAAATTAGAAAACAGGGAGCTATCTACCATCACTTGAAGAGTATGGTCAAAGAGAAAACTAGACACTCAATTGCAAATAGTCAGCAGTAAATTAAGTTGGTAGCTTGTTTAGAGCAACTGCTTGAGATTCAAACTTTTTCACTGAATTTGTCCCTAGACGTTAATATAAGCCAATATATCACCAGTGGATTGACACTGACAGAATTCATATTGGCAATCACTGATCAGATGGAAGGTTTCAAGACAGTTGAGGGGTAGGTGGTCATGGATTTGTCCGTTATTTTGGAAACAGATGATAGATACTTGGATGGGAGGGATTTGTCACCCTTTTTAGGGACTTCTTCGATATGAACATATTTCCAAGCAGAGGGGAAGGAAAAACACCAGTGGAATAAGGAAGTATAAAAAAGTGACAGGACAGGAGCAAAAGTGGAGAAAAGCCATCAGGATCTAGAGTTTTCTTGGCTTCGAGATTATTTAAAATTGATCTGACAACCCACTGACAGAGGACCACAGGAGGCACTAAGTGGAGTATACTGGGAATGAGGAGGGATTGGGTTTACCAAGATTGTCAATATAAGTTAGAAGAAAAGCAGGATGCTAGTCAGTCAGCTTTACCTCTAGTTGAAGAAGCAACAAAACTATAAGGTTTTAAGAGAGGTGGGAGTAAAAAAAAAAAAAGGGGTAAACTGCAGCCATTATCAATCCACTACAGGATGGAAGCCATCCTCAATGATTCATGAGAAAGATGGACCATAATCTGCCACACTGGTCCAGTGTGGGTTGGCAGATTGACCGTATTTAGCAGTCAAGGACTCAAACCCTAGTCTACTCAAAGAGCATGTGCTACTGCACTCCGCTCCTGACATGGGAGTATAGATGGATAAAAGTTGTGGCAAACAGCGTTAGCAAGAAACTTGAATTCTTAACTACCATTTGGACAAAGAAGGAAGTTTTCTAGTCTTAGCGTAGATTGATTCTAGTTTGGATTCATTAATAACTGCTTTACAATTGTTGTGAGCTTTACTGTAGGCAGAAAATGAACCTGGAGATTTTGATGCAAGCCAGTTGCAATATGCAACATTCTTATCTTAAACAGTCAGCATATTTATTGAAATATTTATTTATCTGCTAAAGGACAAGATTTTAAGATGGACTGTAAAATACATAATTTCATTTCTACAAGAATAAATTTGCCAACATAATATGAACAAGCACGGACATCAAAAGATTTAAAAGAGTAATCTAACCAAGGAAAAGAAGGGTAGAAACCTTCCAGATCACCCAATTTTGCATTCTTGTAATGCCAAAAATGTGGGACTGAGAATAGCCACAAGAGAAAGATTCCACGGAAGAAGAGACCACCACCAAGTTGTGATCTGAGATGTGCCTAGAGGACCACTCACCTCAATCATGTACCTTGAGGGTTTGTTTGTGATAAAAAGTGTGTGGGTGGGGGGGTATGGTTTTCTGGTATTCCGTTAAGTAAATGAACAATCTGTGTGAGATCATTAGTAATTGCAAAAGCTCATCATCTCAACCGAGTCTGTGTGACTAGAAAACCGATGCAAGTTGGAGTTTTGAGCATAAAACCTCCCTCAAGAAAAATTATCTCACTGTTAGATAAATTAGCAGAAATAAAATTATGATCACTATTTTTAGGGTTTAATAGTGATTAGAAATGATTTCTCAAGCCTAAATTCAAGATAATGTAACCTTCACATGAAAGCCTACGCATTGGCAATTATTGAGTTTCAATTTTCTCATACATCACTTAGTTTTATTCAATAATGATAGCCTATATTGCTATGACAAATTCACACCAAGAAACTGAATTCTTCTTATGCTAATCTAGCACTGGTTCTGGTATAACTGCGCAAATGTTCATTTCAGAGATTTGTGGTTTAATTTATGCAATGTTCAATTCATTTCTTTTTAAGGAAGTCTTTTTTATTATTAATATTTATGGTTTTCTTTCTTTAAGAAATCAAGTTCACTGTTTGGTTATTGTTTTGTTTTATATGTAATTTTCTTTGGGTTTTTGGTTATTTTGTGTTTGAGTGGTCTTTTTGCTCTCTATAATTATTCTAGTATGCAGTTTCTGTTACCCAGAGTTGAAAAGGTTTGCACCCAAATATTCATAAAGACATGAAAGAATATCTGTTCATTTGACTTTTCTGTTTTGCCTATTTATTTATTTATTTATGAAGACCTAATAAAGTTTAATGGCCATTGGTTTCTGTTTTAGTTCAACAGTGTCAGGAAACTGGTTACAGTTCCAAATTTATTAGGTCTTGATCTCTAGGCTTGTCAAGACTATATTTAGTTGGATAAGTTTTGAAGACAGCATTTCTTGTGCATTTCTTATTCACTGAATTTTGAAAAATTCAACTCCTTGGTATGAATTAATGTAACAACTTCTCTTTTATATAACTTCAATACAAATGTTCATTTCATGGATTTGTGGTTTATTATGTAATGGGTTCATTATTTGTTTCTTTTTTAATAAAGTTTTTTTTTTTTTTTTTTTTGTTTATGGTTTTTTCTTTCTAAGAAATCATGGTAGCTGTTTGATTATTGCACCCTTTGATATGATTTTTTTTTTTAATTTATTTTTTTTTTTTAGGTGTTTTAGTTATTTTGTGTTTGATTCATCTTCTCCCCCATTACCTATTCTGGTATTTATATGAAGCTAATTTTGAATTTGTGCCCAGAGTATTCACAAAGAAGTACAAGAATGTCTGTTCATTTGTGATTTTATTTCACCTATCTTTCCATCGATGAGGACTTAATAAGGTTCGAAAAACTGTAGGAAGAGTGGCAATTGGTTTCCACATTTTAGGTCAGGTCTCTAGGCCTGTGCAAAGTATATTTAGTTGAAAAAAGTTTTCAAGACAACAGCATGTTGTGCATTTTTCATTTATGAGCATCAACTTTTTATGATTCCTTTGAGAAAGATACTGCTGCAGACTGCACCATTTCAGAAATGCTGAATCAAGTTTTGTTTATAACATAGCATGTCTTGACTTGGCTATCAAGAGTATTTCCAAAACATTACTATTAAAATCACCAAATTGCCAAGGATGACTTGGAGTAATCCATTATATTTTGTGCTGCCTTCTACACTTGTCGCTTTCCCAGCCAAGGACAAGTGTACATCAATTCTTTCTTCTTCCATAATAGAGTTTTTGATAAGTTCACACACTGAAACTGATATAAGTGCTGCTGCAAAACATCAATTGTGTCATTTATTTTTTTATTGTAAACAACACCAAGTATTGGAAACTTGTCCATAAAAAACTACAGATTTGAAATGATGGGCTTCCAATTGACAAAATTTGTATTACCTCAGTGTGAATCTTCTCCTCTTGTTTTAAACTCTCCACACTCTTAGCAATGCCATTGACTAAGTCAGAACCATTATTCCAGTTTAGTGTGCTATGGTAATCAATTTCCAAAATGGAAGTGGATGGTTTGGAAATTCTTGTTAAAATAAATTTGTACATAACATTCTTCAACATATCAATAAGTTAATGATCTCAGTACACGGATGTGAGGCATGTGGAACTAAAGAGCTTATTCAGATTTTCAAACTTTGGCATAACATTTAAAAGAAACAAGCAAATTGCTGTATTCAAGCCAGAAGAGGAAAATGAATGCACATCTGTACAAAGTGAGATACAGCATAGCTTGAATTATTAGTTTGAGCGGTGTGTTTAGTAGTCCTTTCACCCAAAGTTTGCAATTCAGAAGTTATTTTTCTTGGGGAGTCATTAATTTGCCTTCTTTTAGTTCAGTCAGTGACACTGACTAACCGTCACTCACTGCCCTTTTAAATTTAGTAGTTACTCAGAAAATTTCCCATAAAATGTTGGTGCTCTAGTTCAACATTTAACAAAAGACTGTAAATGTGCACACAGACTTTTTATTTTTAACTTCAGTGGCATAAATCAGTTGAAATTGCTTAAATTAATCTGTACTTTTAGCTCTTCTGTGTAGACAGTAGTAAATGTCCACCAAATATTCATCCAATTTCAGCATACAAATTATTAAGGAGAGCTTATTACCAGCAAGTGTTCAATCATCCTCGCTACTCCATATTTTAGGCTTACCATAACAAGCAATTTAGTATTAGTATTGGCAAATGATTCAAGGAAGACACAAGAGCAAGCTTATACAGCATGAGAGAGAGAGAGAGAGAGAGAGAGAGAGAGAGAGAGAGAGAGAGAGAGAGCTTCCCACATTACCTGTCCTTCCTTAAATCTGTTCAAACCATCCCTACATAGAAGGTGGTACAAACAGACAACTACTCGCTGGCAGAAAGCAAATTTACACACATGAACCATCCTTCCTCAACTTCAATTTTTGCAGTCCTTTATATGCATAGTCTGATGAAGAGTAAGGATAAAATCAACATATAGCTTACTCAATCCATTCAACGTCTTAATCAGATCTCTTTACAGGAGCCTAGTTTCCATAAGCTGCAATTTTCAGAACTGAAGCCTTTCTTGATAAGAGTACCCGTTAGTTTCCCCTCACTTATCTCTCTTTTCTCTATTCCAACAGATCCACATTCTACCAAAAATTAGGCTTCCAGATGCTGGAAATTCCTACATATCATTGGCAAATAATCTGTAGGAATAGAGAGAAAGATCTGAGATTTCCTATTCTTAATATAATTAGTACCAAGGTGTACAATAATATTACCTTTTCTGCCCTCAAAACATGATAACTTCTTTACAGCATCATCTATTTTTAACAACACACACACACACACACACTGGTCCTATTCCACCTCTCCTTTTGCAAAAATATAATTCCATTTTCCTGACAATAGTCACCAATAATAGCAACTTTCTGTGGGACCTGTACTCCCTGCTGCAGAGGATTCTGTTGTATCATGTATTGCACAAGTATACTCTCCAGCATTGTGCTAGGTGGCTGAATCCTTCTTTTTTCCCTCTTTTTAATTTCTTTCAGGACATCAATCCTGTTTCTCATATAAACCCATCAGAATATGGGCTTACTGAATAGTAGTAGTAGTAGTGGCATGTGATGCAAGAAAGCAAGTGTATGAGCTTATGCAGCATCAGCCAAAAAAAAAAAAAATCACACCATTCCCTCCAAATGCCTGTCCAGTTCCTCCTTAAATTTATTCAACCTATCAACTTCCACAACGACAGATGAAAGTTTGTTCCAGCAATTAACCACCCGCTAGCTAAAGGCAAATTTCCGCACATCTATTCTACATCTGACTTTTCTTCATTTGAATTTATGCCCCCTTAGGTTCGTAATCCGAACAAGTGGAAGGAGCCCATCAGAATTCGGCATGCTCAACCCATTCAAGACCTTATATACCTCAATCAGATCACCGCGCAGGTGCCTAGTCTCCAGCCACTGCAATTTGCAGAACTTAAGCCTCTCTTGGTAAGAGGATCCCTTCATTCCCCTCACCAATCTTGTTGCCCTTCTCTGTACACGCTCAAGTAAATCTACATCCTTCCAAAAATGAGGCCTCCCGACCTGTACGCAGTACTCAAGTCGTGGCCTGACCATTGCCTTATACAGAGGGACAATCACCTCCTTCTCCCTGCTAGCAAAATTCCTATATATCATTGACAAAACCCCAATGACTTGCCCTGGCAGCCTGTCTGCATTGCTCAGAAAACTTCATATCTGACTGCACAATTTCCCAGGTCTTTTTCATTTTCTATCACCTTAAGTGTAGTACCACACAGTTGGTACGTTTCTCTGGGGTTACTTCTACCCATATGCAGTACTTTGCATTTGTCAAGGTTAAACTTCAGTTGCCACTTCTTAGCCCATCTGCCCAAATTATCTAGATTCTGTTGCAGTAGCACACTGCCATTACTGTCATTAACAACCCTGCGAACCTTTGTATCATCTGCAAACTTCGACACTAAGCCTGATATACCTTCATCAATATCATTGATAAATATACAAAACAACAGTGGACCTAACACCGAACCCTGTGGGACACCACTAATAACATTAGTCCACGAAGAGCAGCACCCATTGATTACCACCCTCTGTCTTCTCCCACTTAACCATCCTTTTATTCATTGTAGCAACTTACCCTTAATACCATTCTGCTCCAATTTGTACAATAGTCTTTCATGCGCAACAGTATCAAAAGCTTTCCTGAAATCCAGATATATGATATCAAAATTATTTTTTGCATCCAGTTCCTTTGTAACCACATCATAATATCCTATCAAATTTGTCAGACAAGACTTTCCCTTAACAAACCCATGCTGTGTCTAAATTATTGCTGCAGTCTTGTCTAGATGATCCTGCAATGCATCTTTAACCAGTGACTCCATTATTTTACCCGGAACAGAAGTTAAACTAACTAGTCTGTAATTACTCATGCCACCCTTCGATCCCCCTTTGTGAATTGGGGATACATTTGCACATCTCCAGTCCGTGTGAACCTCCCCTGAGTCCAAGAATGCTCTCATAATTATGGCTAAGGGTTTGCTTAGTTGCTTTTCAGCCTCCTTTAATATAACTGAATAGATCCCATCCACCCCAGGTGCTTTTCTTATGTTTAACTTCAACAATTTCTCCTCCACTTTGCTCTCAGTTATTACAAAATCATTAAGTATCCTGCTACAATTTGATAACCTTCTGCCATTTTCAAACCTTAATAATTCCTCATGTGTGAATGTTGATGCAAAATACTCATTCAGTTTGTTTGCTATCTGAGCAGGATCATCAACACTCGAACCATTGATGTCAAGTGGACCAATCAGATTCATTCCCCTCCTTTTAGAGTTTATATAAGTAAAGAAATCCTTGCTGTTTTTCTTAGCATCTTTTGCCAGGGATTTCTTGTAATCTGCCTTCGCCTGCCTAACCTCCTTTGTGACCTGTTACAGACTAGCTTATATCTGCCATAGGCTTCTGAGTCGCTTGATAATTTATATGCATCCCATGCATTTTTCTTCTCTGTTACGAGTCTCATTAGTTCATTAGATAACCATTTAGTCCTAAACCTTGAATAATATTTCTTAATAGGTATGAAAATATACTGAATTAGCACTTAATTTCCTCGCACTCTCTACAGTGAAAGCACCAAAGACATTCTCTTTGACCACATCATAACCCACCTAGAAAACATTCCACAAAAAGACAAAAATCAGTACATTAAACGAAGTAGTGTAAGAGCTACCAACAATGGCTCTCACCCAAGAAAAAGGATACCCACTACTTAGAGCTTTAGTGCTCTTGTTTGAGGCAGAGGATTAGTTAGTCAGAATGTGTTTTCTGACTACAAAACAAGGTCTATGCAAGACAATTCAGCCATTAAAATGAATTTATGTAGAATAATGGAAATCCTTCATTTTTACTATCCTAAGCCTCTTGGGGGAGAAGGGAGCCATCCAGTATCAGTGTTGACTCTTTCACAAACATAGAACAGTAAAAAAGAAATGGAACAGTTCCACCATTCTATACAAATTCATATCCTTACTTTATATGTTCAAAAACTTTATATGTTGAAGCATAAGATGGCATGTCTCATTAAGTTATCTCTTTAATAATCTTTTGTCATGTTGGATAGACATGACAGACTGATAAAAGACAGACTTTAACAGCTGACAGAGTGGTGATATGCTTCTATCTACAGAATCTTCAACTCCACTTTCAAGGAGTGCTATTCATATGAAAATAGACCAATATATGGCTTTCCCAGATAATTGGCAGTTGGTTAATTAAGAAAAAACTAGAACAATGTAAAAGATGGTTTGTTTTTCTCACAGGTTTAGAATAATAAAAATGAATGAAATATTTCAATTTCTGCATAATATTTGTATCTTCATATGAATTTTAAGTCTTCATACCTATTTGTAGCTCACTACTATATATTTTCATAATTATAATCTTTATCTGCATTTCAGCAATTTCAATTCTGTTTTTAATATCAGCAAATATTTTATATTAACTTCAAATCAGAAATCTAACAATTCACATAATCTGCTAATGTGTAAATTCCAATAAATTTAAATTGAATTTAAAAAGATCATAAGAGATTTTATATCCTGCTTATTTAATAAGAAATGAATCAAATAATATAATGCATTAAGTCCACTACAATTTAAACAATGCAAAGAGGTTGAAGAAAATTAGCCCAAATATTCTACGGAATGAACAGTCAGGTGTCAAGTTTGTACATAAACATTTACAAAATACAAAAAATTATTCTGGGTGTTCAAAACAAAATATCACAGCAATATTTTCAATAATATACTTTTCAGGACCTTCCTTTGCATTCAGCACAGTTCATCTGAAAGAAAACTAATACAATAAGCAAAATTTACATATATTTAAAACTAAAAAGAAAATCACAAGGTACTTTGTTGTTAACAGAGAATTTACAGGAACAAAAGAAAATTACTACACAATAACTATGATTACAGGAACTGTAATCATAGTTATTGTATGATAGTATTTATGATTAAAGGATCATAGTATTTATGATTAAAGGATCATAGTATTTATGATTACAGGAACTATTATTGTGATTAGCATAATCACAATTCTGATTAAATGAATATAAGATGATTAATTAATAATATTCCAACTGTGTTCAAGTTAATTTTATGTTTTAACATAAGTCATGTTTGAGCATTAACTTTTATTTAAAATTTAAGAGATCTGCTCACCACTGACTACATCGGCTTAAATCTATTCCTGTAAGGGCTTTACAAGTTCTAATGGCAGTCCGGATTAGAACTTGTGGATCTTTCTCTGGATCTGATCCATCTAATGATGGAGACCATGGACCTCCAATAGCTACTGTTTCATTCTTCCCTTTCAAGCCCACTAAAAAACTGATAAGACGAGTTGGATGGACAAAGTTGTCACGGACATCATCTGGATCTTCTGCTAAAGCACAAGACTTGTGAAAAATTTCTTTCAATGGAGGTGTGGATATGAGCATTACCTATACCACACCCAAAGTGTGTATAAAAAAAAAAAAAAAAAAACCCATGAAATTATACATAAAAGAAAAATAAAAATTTATCATCAAATTTTCACTTATAAAACTCCTTAATCATCAAAACGAGCACTAATGAAATTCTACAAGCAACACGATTTGTAAAAATTCATCATCTAAATCATAATGTGTAAGCAAAATATAATAACAGATTAAAGTAATTATATTTATTGTCCATCTGCAAATTTCAAACAATTATAAAGCCTAATTGCATATCAAAAGTCTTATTAAATTTTGAATAAATATAGGAAATTACAACCAGCTAATGAATGAAAGTACTAGTCAGTCACAGTTGCTGAGTACATGAAAGTGCAAATGAATGCATGTCATAATAAAAACCTATGCAAGCAGCTGACATATGATTTTTATTCCTGTTTAAACTTTGGGATACAATAGAGTGGAAAATCCACAAATCAGAGTATAAATGATACACAACGAAACTTGGTGAGGGCAGCATTTTGTGGAGAAACAAAAATTTTTCTGAATTAGATGGGTTTTACACATTAAAAAGACTTGAGATAATTTCTTGGGAGAAAGACATACATGAGAATTGACTAATTCTAAGGCAATATTTTGAGCTAAAGCATCATGTTTGTACATAGTGAAGTAGATAAATTGGCATTGTTTTAATTATATCTCATAATGTGAAAACCTTCACAATGAGTTGCCATCGTATTGCGCTACCTCGAATAAGTAACGCTTCACCAATGGAGAAGACTAATGTTACTTATTCTCAGCGGATACCACCACTCAGGTGGCACTATTTCAAGACTCATTCGCTTCTTTGGTGGGTGGGTAGGTAATCTGGTGTTGCAATAGTCACTACACAGTTATGAAGCCTATATGATGATACTTGATGGTGTGCAATAGTATAGACCAGGGTTTCTTAACCTTTTGCTTTAAGCGAGCAAGTTTTGCAGCTTACAATATGTGTGAGCACCATATATTAAAATATATATTTATCAGACAGTTTTTAAATTCTGTACAGTGGGACCAACTGATGATGTCACCAACAGCAAATACTAGGTGGGAAGCATTCTCAATTAACTAATTAATTAAGAAATATTGTTCAAGTTTTAGGCCTAAATAGATGTCAGATGAACTAATGAAACTCTTGGTAGAGAAGAAAAATGCAAGGGATGCATATAAATTCAGGTGACACAGCAGCCTACGGCAGATATAAGCTAGTCTGTAATCAAGTCACAAAGGAGATCAGACAAGCAAAAGCAGATTACAAGAAATCTTTGGCAAAGGATGGTAAGAAAATCAGCAAGGACTCCTTTAGTTCTATAAACTCTAGAAGGAAGGGAATGAATCAGATTGGTTCACTTGATATCGTTGGTTAGACTGTTGATGATCCTTCTCAGATAGTTGATAATCTCAACGAGTACTTTGCATCTAGTTTCACACAAGGAGTTATTAAGGGAGGAAAATGCTGGAAATTGATCAAACTGTAACAGGGTACATAATGATTTTGTAATAACTGAGAGCAAGCAAAGTGGAGGAGAAATTGTTGAGTTAAACATAAGAAAGGCACCTGGGATGGATAGGATCTATCCAGTTATATTAAAGGAGGTGGAAAAGGTAGTAAGCAAACCCTTAGACATAATTATGAGAGCATCGTTGGCCTCAGGGGAAAGTCCCAATGGACTGGAGATATGCAAATGTATCCAAAATTCACAAAGGGGGAACTAAGCGTGATATGAGTAATTACAGACCAATTAGTTTAACTTCTGTTCCGAGGAAAATAATGGAGCCACTGGTTAAAGATGCACTGCATGATCATCTAGACAAGACTGCAGTAATAATTCAGACACAGCATGGGTTTGTAAGGGAAAGCCTTGTCTGACAAATATGATTGTATACTATGATGTGGCTACAAAGGAACTCTATGCAAAAAATAAATTTTGATAACTTATACCTGGATTTCAGGAAGGTTTTTGAGACTGTTGGGCATGGAAGACTACTGTACAAACTGGAGCAGTATGGTACTACGGGTAAATTGCTACGATGCATAAAAAGGTGGTTGAGTGAGAGAATATAGAGAGTGGTAATCAATGGACGCTGCTCTTCGTGGACTAATGTTATTAGTGGAGTCCCCCAGGTTTTGGTGTTGGGCCCACTGGTGTTTTGTATATTTATCAATGATACTGATGAAGGTATATCAGGCTTAATATTGAAATTTGCAGATGTTGGCAGGGTTGGAAATGATAGTAATGGCAGTGTGCTACTGCAACAGGATCTAGAAAATATGGACAGATTAGCTGAGATGTGGCAACTGAATTTTACCACTGAGAAAATGCAAAGTAAAGCATATGGGTAGAAGTAACCCCAGAGAAATCTACAAACTGTGTGGTACTATACTACGGTGGAAGAAAATGAAAAAGGTCTGGGAGTAATTGTGCAGTCATATTAGTAGTAGTAGTGGCATGTGAATGAGCTTATGCACCATCAGCCAAAAAAAAAAAAAAAAATCACACCATTCCCTCCAAATACCTGTCCAGTTCCTCCTTAAATTTATTCAACCTATCACAACTTCCACAACGACAGATGGAAGTTTGTTCCAGCAATTAACCACCCGCTGGCTAAAGGCAAATTTCCGCACATTTATTCTACATCTGTCTTTTCTTAATTTGAATTTATGCCCCTTTAGGTTCATAATCTGAACAAGTGGAAGGATCCCATCAGAATTCAGTGTGCTTAACCCATTCAAGGCCTTATACGCCTCAATCAGATCACTGCGCAGGTGCCTAGTCTCCAGCCACTGCAATTTGCAGAACTTAAGCCTCTCTTGGTAAGAGGATCTCTTCATTCCCCTCACCAATCTTGTTGCCCTTCTCTGTACATGCTCAAGTAAATCTACATCCTTCCTAAAATGAGGCCTACAGACCTGTAACGCAGTACTCAAGGCGTGGCCTGACCATTGCCTTATACAGAGGGATAATCACCTCCTTTTTCTTGCTAGCAAAATTCCTATATATCATTGACAAAACCCCATGACCTGCCCTGGCAGCCTGTCTGCATTGCTCAGAAAACTTCATATCTGCCTGCACAATTACTCCCAGGTCTTTTTCATTTTCTACCACCTGAAGTGTAGTACCACACAGTTGGTACGTTTCTCTGGGGTTACTTCTACCAATATGCAGTACTTTGCATTTGTCAAGGTTAAACTTCAGTTGCCACTTCTTAGCCCATCTGCCTAAATTATCTAGATCCTGTTGCAGTAGCAAACTGCCATCCATTACTTTCATTAACAACCCTGCGAACCTTTGTATCATCTGCAAACTTTGACATCAAGCCTGATATACCTTCATCAATATCATTGATAAATATACAAAACAACAGTGGACCCAACACCGAACCCTGTGGGACTCCACTAATAACATTAGTCCACGAAGAGCAGCACCCATTGATTACCATCCTCTGTCTTCTCCCACTTAACCATCCTTTTTATCCATTGTAGCAACTTACCCTTAATACCATTCTGCTCCAATTTGTACAATAGTCTTTCATGTGCAACAGTGTCAAAAGCTTTCCTGAAATCCAAATATATGATATCAAAATTATTTTTTGCATCCAGTTCCTTTGTAACCACATCATAATATCCTATCAAATTTGTCAGACAAGACTTTCCCTTCACATATGAAGTTTTCTGAGCAATGCAGACAGGCTGCCAGAGCAGGTCATGGGGTATTGTCAATGATATACAGGAATTTTGCTAGTAGGGAAAAGGAGGTGATTATCCTTTTTTTATAAGGCGATGACAAGCCTTCAGTACTGCATACAGATCTGGAGGCCTCATTATAGGAAGGATGTAGAATTGCTTGAGCGAGTACAGAGAAGGGCAACAAGATTGGTGAGGGGAAGGAAATGGTGGTCTTATCAAGAAAGGCTTAAATTCTGAAAATTGGTGTCTGGAGACTAGGCACGTGAGGTGATATAACGAGTTGCATAAGGCCTTGAATGGGTTGAGCAGGCTCAATTCTGATGGAATTTTTCCTCTTGCTCAGATTACAAACCTGAGGTGGCATAAATTCAAATTGAGGAAAGACAGTTGTAGAATAGATATGCTTAAATTTGCCTTTAACTAGTAGGTGATTAATTGCTAGAACAAACTTCCATCTGTCTGTCATTGTGGAAGTTTATAACTTAAATAAATTCAAGTAAATAAATTCTGTCTGTCATTGTGGAAGTTTATAACTTAAATAAATTCAAGGAGGAATTGGAGAAACATTTAGAGAGAATGGATGTGTGAAATTGTTTTAAATTAATTTTTTAGCTGTATTAGGCATACAAGAATTATATTTCTCAATTAATAATTTTTGGGGGCTAATATTTATTACCTGATCAGTGTGAACTTGAAGAGATGATGTCAAACCTTTCTCCATTATGAAGAGATAATCGCAATTCCAAATGTGATGTCAGCCAGTGTGTCCTTTTTTTTTGTTTTGTTTTTGATATCGTTCATTAATGAAAAAGTACTTTTACATGTGTATGTTGCTTCAAACAGAGAAAGTATTTTGAACGTTTTTACCTTTTTGTAATAAACGAAATTTTTTGCATTCAGAAGAACCCCAGAATTTTAAAATAGTGTTCTGTTGGAAAAGACATTTCTGAGCTAACGACGACTGCATATCAGCAAGTTCTAGCTCAGCAGCTACTACTTCATTCTGATTGAAAATTTATTCCAAGTTACTGATTTCAAAATTTCTGTAATTTAACATTAATTCAAATTTTGGGAGGTGCTCTTTCAAGTATTCAAGTCTTTCTTGGAATTGGTCACTAAGGTTTTTGATTACATTCACTACAAACTATGGGCACTCCCCAGCAGTTTTCTCCACACATTTTTGAAGAGTAGGAAAATTAAGCAAATTTCCTTTTAAAACTTGCCATGAATGAAAGTGTAATCTTGAAATCTTCAGTAAAAATTTCACTAATAAGGGTTCTCTTTATTTCTTTCTATTAGAAAAGCTTTTACTTCTTCAAACACTTCCACAATTCTAGAGAGTACCTTTTCACAGCTGAGCCAATGAAACTCTATATGGGTAATAAGATCAGAATGCAGTGCTTGAAGATCTTCCAAAATTATTTTTAGACGTCTCTTATTTAGGGATTTAGCAATAAAATGGTTGATGACTTTAACAATGACTTCAAGACATCCTATAATTTCTTTTTGATCTTTCATTCGTAAACTGGGATTTATCAAACGGAACACCTACAAGATCAAAAACTACAGATACACTGTCATCCTTTGTAAAACTATAGTTCTTCCAATCCTTGAATTCAGCTCACCCATCTGGAATCCTCACACAAGACTTTAATTAGCAAAACTGAAGCAGTCCAAAAAAATTTTGTCTGTTACCTTACGTTCCGTAATCTTCTATTTTATCACACAGTCTGGGATTACTGCTTTCCACTTAGATTACCTTTCATTTGCCAATGTTAAACTTCAAGTGCCAATTCTTAGCCACATTTGCTTAATTTTTCTAGATCTTGTTGCAGTAGCATACTTTTATTATTATCATATATATGTACCTTTTACATACATTTATTATTGTCATTACCTACCATACTAACCTTTATATTATCTGCAAATTTAGACACTCAGCCTGATATGCCTTCATCAATAAATACTGAAAAAGACAATGAATGAGTCCAGCACTAAACCATGCAGGAGTCTACTAATAACATTAATTCAAGATTAGTACCCCTTGACAACCATTCTTTGTCTTCTCGCAATTGATATCCATTTATCCTCAGCAATGACTTGTCCTCATTGCCAAACTGCTCCAATTTTTATATCACTCTTCAAAGCTTTTCTGAAATCTAAGTACATGATAACAAAATTATTTATTAAAAAACATTCTTAATATCTAAGCACTTAGAAAAACATTAGATAAGACTATAATATATTTTTAAAAATACATCCTCATTTTGTTCTATTTTAATTAATTACTCTCACCTTGGCACTATATGCATGATCAGAATCAGAGGGTTCCAGAATTGCATCATTTTCCAAGATTGGGTCTACTTCTTTGTGCATTATATGAAATGAACATGGATGATCCATTGTAAATGGATAATGAGGGGGAAATGCTTCTTGCCAGAGAAAATTTGCACAACAGAAGTCTGATGGAATGTATAAGTTTGAATATCGTTTCCGTAATTCCATTACATTTCCTTCATGTCTGAAAAAAAAATAAATATAAATAAAACATATATCTCGTTTATTTTTAATAATTTTAATATGAATTTAATCAATTTATGGTAGAAAATAAAATTCACATCTCAATAAACATGTGGGGAAGGGATGGAGTTCACATATACAAGGGGATGTGATGAGGATGTACCGTGAAGAAATGAACTGGATTGGATTTTTCTGGTGCATTAGCAGCAGTAGCTATAATGTGCCAAGACAAAGGTAAAAATAGATTCTGGTAACTTTGAAAGAGGTTACCTGGTCAAAAGATTAATGAAGAAATGAAAAAATGAACACAACCTTTTATATGAACTAAAATAAACAAAAAAAAAAAAAAAAACGTTTTACTATCTAGTAGTATCAAACCTTAGTCAACCACTATTAAAAAGAAAAATGTATGGTGAAATACTAGTCATCTAAAATGGATTCTAAAATGGAGATTAAGCAAAACAAACTGCACTATTTAAGGCAAAAAGCTTGAGGTGTTACTGTTGCAGTTACTTTGTATGGCAAGGAGTATGAATTAACAAACATTTTTTACTAATTACTTCTTAAGGAAGTTTAGGGAAGATTAGATCATCTGTTAGTCCATTTGTAATCTAAAATTTTAAAGCTAAGATTCTCTTCATGCCTGATGAACTGCTGCAGCCCAAACTGCATAGCAGATAACTAACAGCAAGAAATGGATATATTTCATATGGCTATCTTATTATTAATCCTGAATAGAACAATTCTGAAAACTCAGAAGGCTTTAATTAATTTTACATAGAGTTGCTGTGTTCATTGAAATCAAGGTGGCATCAACAATAACTCCTAAGAACTTGAACGACTCTAATAGACTGATAGAAGACTTGTGGAGATAGTGAGTGGCATCTCAAAAACATGAAAATTATGTACTTATGGTCTTTGGCAAATTCAAATTCAACAAGTTTGCTTAATGAAAGAAATTCAGAACTTAACACCCTTCAGCATTCTCTTTGATAAATTTATTTACTGGAGATGTAAAAGCTCAAAAAATCTATCATCCACTTAAGAGCTGGAAGTATTATATGAAAAGAGAAAAGGTGTGAAACCACAAGAATCATGCAGTACAAAGCACTACCTCAACTAACATTTTGAGATCTGATGATACTAAATTTCTGATCCTCAGTGTAGTGCACTCTTCTATGACCTTATCATGAGTTTCCAAATGTGTGTAGGCCCCTGGAGTGAGTTTTTGATATTGCTGTGCTCTGTGCAGTGTATTTTTTTGTGAAATTTTCAAGTTTTGTAAAAATTAAATTGATATAAAAAATATAAATTTCTTCTTATTTTGATTTCATTACCCATTAGCAGAGTATTATGAAAAATAATTGTAAAAAAAACTTAAAAAACATTGTTATTCTTACTTTAGGCCTGACGTTATTTGTTGTTGTTTGGTTTTTAGGAGCATTAGCAACTAAGGCCATATTGCTCCTAATGCCATATTTCTCAAATGCTTTCCATTTAGAATTTGCTGTTAATTTGTTTGTTATTAGGAGCATTAGAAACTAAGGCCATATTGCTCCAGGATATGCGGCGGTCATTCCCTGACCTTTCCGCATCCTCCATATTTGGTGGTCACGGACTTGAACCTCGGTCTAATCAAAAAGCGTGTGCTATGCACTGCCCACCTGGCTACGGAAGCGCCTGCTGTTAGTAACGCCATCAGTTGTTCTCCCTGTATAAAGTTTAAAAACTGTTTGAGACCTCTGTAGTTACCTTTACGAAAGCAAAAACCCTTCCCTTTATCCCTGATGGTAGTTATACCTTTAAGTAAATCCTACATGAGTACAGTGTGATCATGGCCACCTAGTGGTTCCTTTATCTGCAAATTCTTAATGCATGAATAACCACTGCTGATAATCAGAAAAAGAATATTAATATTACACTCTCTGGTTATCTCTTGAACATGCTGCTATAGAAAATCTCCAGCTGGTGGGGACTAAAAAACTGTCTGAGACCACTCTAGTCACCTTTACAAAAGCAAAAACTCTTCCCTTTATCACTGATGGTAGTGACATCTTTAAGTAAATCCCAAATCAGTATGTTGTGATCACTGCCACCAAGTGGTTTCTTTATCTGAAGGTTCTTAATCCATGAATAATCACTGCTGATAATCAGATCAAGATTATTACTCCTTCTGCTCTATAACATGCTGCTGTAGAAAACAGTCATCCAATAAATCCACAAGTCTAGCTAGAGTGTGTGTGTGTGTGTGTGTGTGTGTGTGTGTGTGTGTGTGTGTGTGTGTGTGTGTGTGTGTGTGTGTGTGTGTGTGTGTGTGTGTGACCAATCCAAAAGTTCCAGTCAATATCTGGGAAGTTAAAATCCCCCATTAGATAGTCTGATTTACTGGCCCACTCTTTCTCTGTACAGTTATTCGTTGTACTCATCAGAGTCATTAGGTCTATAACACACTCCTACTCTCATTATCTCATATCTGAGGTGGAACCCTCATACCATTTATATATTTGAGGCAGAGAGCACAGGCCAAAAAAAATTGAAACTACACATTTAACTATATTAATAGCTATACAATGATATGTAATCATGCTTAACACATGTTAGTACATTATTGGCAAACTTTTATTCCCCATCAGTATGAACGGGATTGTTGCCTACTGAAAAAAAAAAAAAAAAAAGCTCTATTTTATTGTGAAGTCCCACTTTCACCTATTAAGCATCACATAATTTGATTTCATCAACTCCTGGATTTGAATTCCAGAGAATTTCAGCATTTTTAAACCAAAATCAGAGAAAAATGGCCAATAGGTACAAAGCCCTCATCCAATTTTAAAGCTATTTTCATGCTGCCAACTATTAAAACTATGTCTACTATTAGAAACACAAACAGCAGCAGTGCAAGCTTGAAAAATTTCAAAACTATACATAAATGGACACATTTTAAATGTACTTAAAATGATCTTCAAAAGCATAGATTTATAAATGCATAGATTCAAAAGCATACATACATACACAGATGTACTGCTCAGATGTATTTAAGTATTAAATTTAGGGAATACCGAAATCCTGAAGTAGTCCCTGAAAAGCATAAGGAATACCACCTAAACTGAGTCAAAAGTAACATTCGGGTAAAAATAAATGAATGTGCATTGGCAAATTAGAAGCTGGAAAAATTTTCAATAGAAATGATTGAAGGCACATTACTGTGGAACAAGTTGGCAATGCATACTGGATGCCTTTTGTACAATGACAAAAGAATTGAGAGGAAAGTTTGCAATTTCTAGAAACATTTTAAAAGTAGAGAAGAGATTGATATACGAGGTGTGACAATAAAGTTTCAAGAACTTTTCAAGAAGTTAAAAACTCTTTCATTTAAAATTATTTTGAAAATTATACAGATGTGAGGCCATCGCCTTCAAAGTAGTCCCCTTCAGACTGTACACACGCATTCCAGCATAGGAATCCAGTAGACAGGGCTAGCTGGGTGGGTAAAGTGCCTGCCTGGCAACCTAAAGGTCGCAGGTTCGAATCCCGCCTCGGGCTTGGATCAAAGTACTGCAAAAACCTTGGGAGGTGCATTATGGCCACAGAGGCTGATGCGCCAACAACTACAAAAAGAAAAAAAAAAAAAAAATACGAATCCATTGATCATAACAATTCTGGTACTCACTTTCTGGTATCTGTTTTAATACTCGCATTACATTACTCTGAATTTCAGAAACTGACTGAAAATGCATTCCTTTCATGACTCCTTTTAGTTGAGGAAATAAAAAGAAATTGCAAGGAGACAAATCAGGCGAATACGCAGGGTGCTGCAATGTTGTAATCGATTTTGAAGTTAAAAACTCTTTCACTCAATGGCAGAATGTGTGAGAGCATTGTCATGATGCAAAATCCACAACGAATAAATTTCGGGTTGAACCCAGTTGACTCAGTTGCGAAGCCTTTCCAAAGCTTGAAGGTAAAATTGTCAACTGATTTCATTAGGTGGAATAAACTCTTTGTAGATGATTCTTTTTTTATCAAAAAAGCAAATTAACATTTTTTCACACCTATTGCTTTGAACAAGATCACGCACACAAACAATGTTTTCGTCATGAAGGATGCCCCAAATGCTCAACATCTTCGACGGATTCACGTCCTTCTTGAAACCGTTTTTCCCAATTGAAAATGCGTGGTTTCAACGTGGTATCATTTCCATTAACTCTGGTCAACTTTTCATAAATATCAATTGACAATTCCCCAGTTTTCACAAAATTTTTTTTATCACAACTCTGCTCTAAATTGCATTCCATTTTTCACATAACATGGAACTGAAACACGTCTTTACATGAACCAACTTGTACAATGACTGAAATGACTGATGACGTTTACCCTTTACATGCAGGTAGAAAGGGGGGGGGGGGGTTCGGGCTATACAGCAGGAGGATGTAACGGTTTACAGTGTGGCCACTTTGACGGAAACAAAATTATTCTCGAAACTGTATTGTCGAGGCCACGTTATGTTAAGGATCTGGGTATATTATTACCATGTGTATGCCATATCCAAAAATTTCATTATTTCATACAGCATGTCTCAACCACTTTTACTTATTATTGAATACACCATGAATTGTCAAACTAATAGAGTAAGCTTATCTGCAAAAAGATCTATACCTCCCAAACACTTCCTAGTTCATTTTACAAATATAACATGGTCTCAATTCTAATCTCAATGATGTCCATTTCCACTTGCAGTCTGCCAAACCCCATGTACTTTTTCTGACAGAATCTCAGTTATCGGTTGATTCAACTACTGCTCATCTCAGTTGCCCAAATTATTCGCTGTATGATTCCTTTCGCCTCAAAGGTGGTATTTGTGCATATGTCCATTCCGATATTCCATCAGAGACTTGTAATTTGGAATCTTCTCTTTTCAATCTTCTTTGGCTTAAAATCTCTCTACCTCATTGTGTCAAATTCATTAGTTGTCTCTACTATTCTCCGAACTCCACTAATCACTTCAAGCTCTTTGACTTCCTCTCTTTGCAACTTGACTTTCTCCAGTTCAACTTTCCTAACGGTGAGATAATTTTCCTTGGTGATTTTAATGTTCACAACTCCAGCAGCTTCCGTTTTTCTAGTCATACCGACCTGGCTGGTTCACAGGTTGTTCATTTACCTACAACAATACCGGACAATCCTAACCATACAGCCAACATGCTTGATCTTTTTCTCACAAACAACCCTTCTACTACACGTTCGAAGTGAGAGGTCTTTTAGGCATCTCAGATCACAACTTGGTGATTGTCTCTTCTCTAATGGAGACTTTATCTCATGGCTATTCCGAACCTCATATTGTTGGCATTACAAGAATGCAAAATGGGATGACTTGCGAGATTTCTTTCTTCTTTTCCTTGGTCAGATTACTGTTTCTAAACTTCTGATGTCAACTTTTGATCAGAGTGTGTTGGTGAAATTATTCTTGTAGGAATGGAATCCTTTATTCCACCACCACTTTAAAATCTCATCCTTTAACTAAACCTTGGTTTTCCAATAAATGGGCTAAGGCTGTTTGTTCACAAGAAGAATGCTGCATATCGTAATTGGCTTGTTTCCAATTCTTTAGTTTCATTTTCTGCCTGCAAAGTTCACAACAATTGTAAAGCAGTCATTAATCAGTCCAAACTAGATTTTGAACAGGCTAAGAGTAGAAAACTTGCTTCTTGCCCTATTAGTAGCCGAGCATTCTGGTCTCTTTCCACAGCTATTGGTTGCAACTTTTGTCCATCTCTGCTCTCACCTCTGTCAGAACCACATGATTCTGTTGTCACTTCAACCAAGGATAAAGCTGACCTGCTTGCATCCCATTATTTTTTATAACTCATGTGTTAATGACTTTGGTAAAACATCTCCCACCGTTCCCAACACGCTCCATTCAATGCCTCCTGTGATCTTCCGTCAGAAGGATTTTGACGAGTCTTGATGCTAAGAAAGCTCCAGGTCCTAATATTTCTTCGCTTGTTCTCAAAACCTGTGTTCCTGAACTTACTCCTGTTCTTTGCTGCCTTTTTTCACTTTCTTATTCCAAAGGTATTTTTCCTTCTGCTTGGAAATTTGTTCATATCCAGCCAGTTCCTAAAAAGGGTGGCAAATTCCTCCCATCCAATTATCGTCCCATTGCAGTTACTTCTACTCTTTCTAAAGTAATGGAGAAATCAATTAACCGCCAACTCTTAAACTACCTAGAAACCTTCCGTCTGATCAACGATCACCAGTATGGATTCCGTCAGTGTCGATCCACTGGAGATATTCTGGCGTATGTTACCCATTTATGGACAAATTCAATGGAAAAGTTTGGTGAAACAAAAGCAGCTGCTCTTGACATCTCAAAGGCTTTGGATCATGTTTGGTGTAAAGGTCTTCTAAACAAGCTTCCGTCTTATGGTTTGCCAATTGTTTTTTTGTAATTGGTTATCAGGTTTTCTCTCTGATCACTCAATGAGTCTGATGGTAGATAGTTCTCTATCTTCTAACTTCTCCACTAATGCTGTTGACCCCAAAGGTTCAGGCCTTTCCCCAACTCTTTTCCTCTTGTATATTAATGAGCTTCTTCTATTGACTGGAAATCCTATCCATAGTTTTGCCGATGATAGCACATTGCATTCCACTTTCCATTTTGAGAAACTTGCCCTGCTCAATCAACTTCAACTTCTCAGATATCTGCTACCAATTCCTTAAATGCCGATCTCTAGTGGGGCAAAGACAACTTAGATGATTTCAATCCTTCTAAAAGTCAGTCTTATCTTATATCTCGCAAAAAAGGATTCTTCTGCTCCTATGCTTATCTTTGGTGACACTCCGATTTCTAGGCAAAATGATATACCTCTTTTGGAGATTACCCTGACTTCTAATCTCTCTTGACACAAGCACATTACAAATATTGCTTCCTCTGCATATAAAAAACGTGGTTTTTCTCTTTCGCTCTCGGTGTTACCTTTCTTCCAAACAGCTGTTCACTCTGTACAAAACGCAAATCCACCCTACCATGGAATATTGTTCTCACACCTGGGGTGGTGCCCCCAAAACCTCTCTCAGGCTTCTAGGTTATATTCAGAAGAGGGCAGTTAGGTTAATTAATGACTCCTCTTTAACAGTCTCCACTCTCTGTCAAATAGACGTACTGTTTCTGCTGCATGCCTCTTCTATAGATATTTCCATGGGCACTGTTCTTCTGAATTGGCTTCTATAATTCCCACTCTCTCTTTCAAAACAGTCCAAACACATGCTGCCACCAACCAACATCCATTTACTGTCCAACTTCAAACTCACAAAATCAACTTTTCTTCTTCCTCGTTTATTCATTCAACTGCCATTATCTGGAACAGCCTTCCTTCATACGTATTTCCTGAAAATTACAGTCTACAGAAGTTCAAGTCTAATGTCAACAAATATCTTCTTTCGTCTTCGCAACCTCCAACCCATGCACAGTACTAAAGGTTCTAATACCTTGTGTGTTTGGGGTTTTCATAAAAAAAAAAAAAAAAGGACTGGATTATAGGAAGCTTTCTTTTAGCTAGTGAGTTGTAAATTGCATGAGTAAGTTAATTGAGACTGTCAGCTTGGATAGCTGAATAGCAAATCATGTGAGAAAGGAAACACAATAGGATGTTTACTTTCTTTTAATTTTTTATTATTAGTGTTTAGACATATATAAGTTAGTGCAAATGCATAATGTCTATACACAGTAAATTAACCAAAGTTATTATAGTTGCATCATTTCATTACATTTCATATCATGAATGCATTCACAATAAGTTGCCTATTCGGTTATACGTAGAATAAGTAATGCTTCCCAATAGAGAATACTCTAGAAAATGTACAGACATATAATAACTTTGATTAATTTACTGCATATAAACACTATGCATCCGCACTGAATTTTTATTAAATAAACAATAGTGTAAAGCACTATTAGTTTATTTATGTAATTTTTCGGCTAGTGCAGCAAAAGTTTGTGGTTTCTTAGTACTATATGGCTAATACATTTTCTAAAATAAGATTAATACAATTAAATATATACTAAAATAAGATTAGTGTATACTAATATTTAATCTATATATTGGTGTGCAAACACCATAGATCACTCTTAAAGGCGAAAAAACGTTTGTAGTGTGAAAGGGCATCATTTTGTCTATATCTCATATTGTGCTCCTCCTTCACAACAAGTTGCCATGTATTGCACTACTTCGAATAAGTAACGGTTCACTAAAACAGAAGACTATTGTTACTTATTCTCAGTGGGCACCAGCACCCAGACGGCACCGTTTCAAGGCTTGCTGGCCTTTTACTGGTGGGTGGGCAGGTAAGGGTATTGCAGACATGACATATAGTCTCCTCTACGGTTTTTGGTTTTTTTTTAAGGAGCATTAGCAACTAAGGCCATATTGCTCCGGGAATATGCGGTGGTCATTCCCTGACCTTTCTGCATTCTCCGTATTTGGTGGTGACGGGCTCGAACTCCGGTCTAATCAAGAAGCGTGTGCTACATACTGCTGCTCCTTCCCACCTGGCTACGGAGGCGCCTTTCTCTACAGAGAAGGCTATATGTCATGTCTCTTCACTAAAAGAGAATAGTCTCTTTTAGTGAAGCGTTACTTATTCGAGGTAGTGGAATACATGGCAACTCATTGTGTAGGAGGAGGAGCACAATATGAGATACAGATAAAATGATGCCCTTTAACACTAAAAACGTAGTTTTTTTGCCTTTAAGAGTGATCTAGGTGTATGCACACCAATATTATATAGATTATTTATATTCTTAAACCTATGATGCCTTGTTGCATTGAGTTTGACTTATACTAATATTTAAGTAACAATGAGGTTTTTTTTCCATTTTTCTATTTTTAATTTTTTAAGGAATTTTTTTTTAAAATTCTGATTTGATTTTTCACCATGTCACTCTAATTTTGGATAGTCATGTTATATTAATTAAATTAAATTAATGGACAAATGAATAATTAAAAGCCTTTAAGTAACAGAGCATTCATTTTTAGAAACTTCAAAATTTTACAACAAAGAAACACTCCAAAGAACCCGCCACAATCAGAAACTCACTAACTGCAGGCACACATGCATTCAGAAAACTCAGTCCTGCAATTCCACATGTTCCAATAAGTCATGTGCGAAGGGATTAATGGATTAATACATTATTAATAACATTATATTGTGTCTCTGATAAAATATAAAGCTATTTTGATATAAAAATTACCTAATACACCGAACACTTATTGATGACTTATTTAGCAAAGAAATGATAGTTCTATTATGTCATATTTTGTTCCTGAGCTTGAGAAGATAGGTGACAAGAAGCTTTCCTGTTACAATAAATTCTCTTATTACTTCATCTGTTCTTCATTCCGACCAATGCAACATACCTGCCCACTCTTGAAAATCAACAGCAGAATTGATAGGCACCGTTGTGTCTGAAAATATTCTCTTTCCATTCCTGGTTTGATATGCAAAGCATTTATCAATTTCTCCCTATTTGGCAACTTGAAAGGAAGGTTCTGCTACTTTCATTACATATGGCAAAGATATGAAATTGGAATTTCTTGCAGTTTGTGTTATGTACTATTTGTCTCTCTTTATGATCATTATTTAACTTTATGTAAAAATACAGTGACAGATGATCTGATACAGGGTCTACTTTTTCTTGGATAGTAATCGAGATTTGTTGGAATGTGCCAAAAACTCTTTGAATATAGTTCAGCATCATTAGCAGAGGAAAGAATGGTTACCTGCTGAATGTTGAGCACTTTAATTTCTTTAAAGCTTTTTGCTTGGAAATTTTTAATTGATGGCACTGTAGGCCCGAAACCCTTGAGTACATAACTCTTGATAAACTCCACGGTCCCTGCACTTTAGCAAGCTGTAAACAAAATTTAACTATATAATATCGGTGTTTAGAATCACCATAGATAACTCTTAATAAACTACAAAGTAGTTGTTGTAGGCATCGTTTGCTCTTTCTCATATTGTGCTCTGCCTTCACGACGAGTTGCCATGATATTGCACTACTTCGAATAAGTAACTCTTCACTAAAAGAAAGAGCAAACGATGCCTACAACAACTACTTTGTAGTTTATTAAGAGTTATCTATGGTGATTCTAAACACCGATATTATATAGATACCAAACTCTTAAAGTATTATGCCTTGTGCATTTATTTATTTTAAATATTGACATCTACACCTCTTGGCATCTCTCATATTGTGTGATTAACTTCACAACTGGGTCGTCATGTCTGCAATACCAGGGTACCTGCCCACCCACTGATGATCGGCCAATAGCCGTGAAACAGTGCTGTCTGGGTGGTGGTACTCAACTGAGAATAAGTAACAATAGTCTTCTCTTTTAGTGAAGAGTTACTTATTCGAAGTAGTGCAATATCATGGCAACTCGTCGTGAAGGCAGAGCACAATATGAGAAAGAGCAAACGATGCCTACAACAACTACTTTGTAGTTTATTAAGAGTTATCTATGGTGATTCTAAACACCGATATTATATAGATACCAAACTCTTAAAGTATTATGCCTTGTGCATTTATTTATTTTAAACAAAATTTAACATAAATGCTAACATGCTCATATCTTCTTCGAGCCAAGTTTCAACTACAATTATGAAACTGCAGTGGGTTTGGAAAGAACATTTGTTAAATCTGCAAACATGTTTTTGTGACTCTATATTCTAAAGCAAGAGAATTAAGTTAAATAACCCTCACAAAGGAAGACAATGAGATCTTTTGCTTTCTTGCTCATTTGGCAATTCACCATTAGGGAAATTCAAGTTAAGAGTCATGGCAGGGAACACACTCATTCACTATGAATTTTTAATAAACATTCTAAAGGCAAAGACAGCTTATCATCAGATTTAGATTCTTTCTGACCAGCACTTCTCTCTCTCTCTCTCTCTCTCTCTCTCAAAAACTGTTCTGTGTCATACTTATATTATGATGGCTACAATAGCAATGGTGGCTATTAATGGGAACTGTTAACAGTCAAGGGCAAGAACTTATCTATACTGTAAAGCAGCAGTTATTTCCAATATTCTTGATGTCTATGCAAATCTCATATCTAGGTTATGTTTAATTATCTATTATATAATCAGCAAGCAAAAAATTAATATGAATTTACTAGAGGCAAAAGCACTCAGAAGCTATCAATTTTAATGCCTCTCACTATCACAGATTCCTCAATGTTTCTTCCAGAAAACTAATTATATGGGTGATACAGTTAATTAACTTGCAAGATGCGGAAAGCAAATCTTATAGAGCTTACCTTCTACTAATGATATTAAGAGTAGGAGACCGGCAGAATAACTTAACAAGTACAGGTCACTGTTGAAAAAAAGCCGTAAATTAGGATTGAATTTGAAAGTGTCTGCAATTCTGCCCAGACACGATAAGAGGGAGTATATTATGAGAGCCTTGTCGATCAATTCGGCCCTGAAAAGATTGTGCAATGCTCAAGGGGTAGAATTTTTTTAAGCCTGGTCTGTACTTGTTAACAGGACAGACTGCTTCTACAGTGATGGGATACACTTAAATAGGAAGGGTGCAAGAATATTTGCTGATGTTATTGAGGCAGTGTTAGGTGGGTCGGAAAACTGCTAGCTTGGGGGTTTTTTTTTTTTGATTTGGTAGTTGTTGGCGCATCGGCTTCTGTGGCCATATTGCACCTCCCAAGGTTTTTTGCAGTACATTGATCCAAGCCCGAGGCGGGAATCGAACCCGCAACCTTTGGGTTGCAGGGCAGGTACTTTACCCACTCGGCTAGCCCGGTCGGCCCTAGCTTGGGGGGGGGATACAATGACTAATAGATTAACAGTAGCCACTGGCAGATGTGAAAGTGATTCTTCCACCGCTTGTATTGGAATGAGCAGCAGCCTGGAAAACAAGATGCAGGGTATTTCAGAGACTGCTGGGAGTCACTGTGGTACAAGTAAACACATGGGTTGTGATAGGGTAGCTAAGAATAGGAACAGGTGCATATATACTTGCATGTACACCAATGCTAGGAGTTTGGTAAATAAATTTGATGAATTTGGGGTATTGCTCAGAACATCAAAGGCAGATATTGTTGGGATATCAGAGATGTGGTGTCACACAAATATAAGGAATGCAGAACTGGAATTTGGGGAGTACAATGTGCAGAGGAAGGATAGACAAAATACGAAGGGAGGAGGGATTATACTATTAGTTAAGAAACGCATAAAATCCAAGGACGTGAAGCCAGCCTGCATTGCTGAACAGTGCAGTGTCGAGTCAGCTTAATGTGACATAAACAGTGGGAGATCAAAATTGAGAGGAGGAGGAGGAGGAGTGTGTTATAGGCCTTATAATTCTGATGAGAATAATAAGGAACTGTACAGGGAAATAGAGTGGGCCAGTAAATCAGAGAGTCATTAGTATTAGCATTAGTAGAGGCATTTGATTCAAGAAAGCAAGCTTATGCAGCATCAGCCAAAAAAAAAAAAAAAAACCACTTCCACTTCACCCCTCTGTTCGTTCAAAATACCTCCAGCTGAGCCTTAAACTTATTTAGGCTATGAACTTCCACGACAAGGGATGGACGTCTGTTCCACCAACCAATTACCGGCTGGCTAAAGGCAAATTTCCGCACGTCTATCCTACATCTGTCTTTCCTCAATTTGAATTTATGCCCTCTCAGGTGATTATTCTGAGCAAGAGGAAGAATCCCATCAGCATTGAGCATGCTCAAACCATTCAAGGCCTTATACACCTCTATCAGATCACCTCGCTGGTGCCTAGTCTCCAGACACTGTAATTTGCAAAACTTAAGCTTTTCTTCGTAAGAGCACCCCTTAGTTACATTCACTAATCTTGTTGCCCTTCTCTGTACTCGTTCCAGCAGCTCTACATCCTTCTTGAAATGAGGCCTCCAGAGCTGTATACAGTACTCTAGGTGCGGTCTGACCATTGTCTTATACAAGGGAATAATCACTTCCTTATCCCTGCTAGAAAAATTCCTATATATCATTGACAATACACCATGAGCTACTCTTGCAGCCCGTCTGCACTGCTCAGAGAACTTCATATCTGCCTGCACAACCACCTCCGCGTCCGCGTCGCTTTCATTCTCTACCACTGTCAGTGCAGTACCACAGAGTTGATACGTTGCTATGGGGTTGCTGTTTCCCATGTGTAATACTTTACATTTGTCAATGGTAAACTTCATTTGCCACATCTCAGCCCATCTGCTCATCCTTTCCAGATCCTGTTGCAGCAGCATAGTGTCAGTAGTGTCCTTGACAACCCTGCCTACCTTTGTATCGTCTGCAAACTTCGACATTAAGCTTGATATACCCTCATCAATATCATTTATGAATACAGAAAACAATAATGGACCCAACACTGAGCCCTCAGGGACTCCACTAATAACATTAGTCCACGACGAGCAGTGTCCATTGATTACCACTCTCTGTCTTCTCCCCCCTCAGCCACCCCTTTATCCACAGCAGCAATTTGCCTCCAATGCCACACTGCTCCAATTTGTGCAGCAGTCTTCCATGTGCAACAGTATCAAAAGCCTTTCTAAGATCCAAGTATATAATATCAAAGTTATTCCTTGCATCCATTTCATTTGTGACTGCATCATAGTATCCAATTAAATTGGTCAAGCATGACTTCCCCTTAACAAAACCATGCTGTGTCCGAGCTATAGCTGAAGTCTTGTCTAAATGATCCTGCAGTGCTTCTTTAACTAGTGCCTCCATTAATTTTCCTGGAACAAAAGTTAAACTCACAGGTCTATAATTACTTGTGTCAGCCTTTGATCCTCCTTTGTGAATTGGGGTGACATTTGCACATCTCCAGTCTGTGGGGACCTCACCTGAGTCCAAGGAAGCTCTCATAATTATGGCTAAGGGTTTGCTTACTTCCTTTGCTGCCTCCTTTAATATAACTGGATAGATCCCATCCACCCCAGGTGCCTTTCTTGTGTTTATCTTTAACAATTTCTCCTCCACTTTACTCTCAGTTATTACAAGATTCTCTAGCTTACTGCTAGAGTTGAATACACCTCTGGCTTTCCCCTCGCGAAATAACTCCTCATGTGTGAATGTCGATGCAAAATATTCATTTAGTTTGTTAGCTACCTGAGCAGGATCATCAACAGTTGACCCATCGATATCAAGTGGACCAATCTGATTCATCCCCTTCCTTCTCGAGTTTACATAAGTAAAGAACTCTTTGCTGTTTTTCTTTGCATCCCTTGCCAAAGATTTCTCATAATCTGCCTTCGCCTGCCTAACCTCCTTTGTAACTTGGTTACAGATCAACTTGTATCTACCATAGGCGTCTGTGTCATGTGTTAATTTGTATGTATCCCATGCATGTTTCTTTTCTGCCATATGCCTCATCAGTTCATCTGACATCCATTTAGGCCTAAACCTTGAACAATATTTCTTAGTTGGTATGTAAAGCCTAGTAGCTTCCAAGATAAGTTCTTTGAATGCTTCCCATTTTGCATTTGCTGTTGGTAACATCATCAGTTGGTCCCACTGTATAGAATTTAAATACTGTCTTAGTACATCATAGTCGCCTTTACGAAAGCAATACCCCTTCCCTTTACCCCTAATGGTAGTTACCTCTTTGAGTAAATCCCACTTCAGTACACTGTGATCACTGCCACCTCGTGGTTCATTTATCTGCAGATTCTTAATGCATGAAGAATCACTGCTGATAATCAAATCAAGAGTATTACTCCCTCTACTTGCCTCCCGAACATGCTGATGTAGAAAACAATCATCCAATAAATCTACAAAAGCCTTGCTAGTGTGTGAGTGACCAGCCCCAAATTCCAGTCAATATCTGGGAAATTAAAATCTCCCATTATAAGACTCTCTGATTTACTGGCCCACTCTATTTCCCTGTACAGTTTCTTATTATACTCATCAGAGTCATTAGGCCTATAGCACACTCCTACTCTCAATTTTGATCTCCCAATGCTTATGTCACACCAAACTGACTCGACACTGCACTGTCCAGCGATGTCCACTGGCTTCGCTTCCTTGGATTTTATGTATTTCTTAACTAATAGCATAACCCCTCCTCCCTTCCTATCCAGTCTAACCTTTCTGTAGACATTGTACTCCCCAAATTCCAGTTCTGCATTCCTTATATCTGTGTGATACCACGTCTCTGATATTCCAACAATATCTGCCTTTGATGTTTTGAGCAATACCTCAAATTCATCAAATTTATTTACTAAACTCCTAGCATTGGTGTACACGCAAGTATACATGCACCTATTTCTATTCTTAGCTACCCTAACACAACCCATGTGTTTACTTGTACCGGCAATGACTTCCGGCAGTCTCTGAAATATCCTGCATCTTGTTTTTCAGGATTCTGCTCATTCCAATAGAAGCAGTGCAAGAATCTCTTTCACCTCTGCCAGTGGCTACTGTTAATCTATTCGTCTTTGTCTCCCCCAAAGCTAGCAGTTTTCCGACACACCTAACACTGCCTCGATAGCATCAGAGTCTTATAATGGGGGATTTTAATTTCCCAGATATTGACTGGAATTTGTGGGTTGGTCACTCACACACTAGCAGGGCTTTTGTGGATTTATTGGATGATTGTTTTCTACATCACATATTCGGGAGGCACCTAGAGAGAGTAATACTCTTGATCTGATTATCAGTAGTGATTCTTCATGCATTAAGAATCTGCAGATAAAGGAACTACTACGTGGCAGAGATCACTGTGTGCTGAAGTGAGGTTTACTCAAAGAGGTAACTACCATCAGGGGTAAAGGGAAGGGTTTTTGCTTTCGTAAAGGTGACTATGGTGGCCTGAGATAGTATTTAAATTCTATACAGTGGGACCCAACTGATGATGTTTCCAACAGCAAATTCAAAATGGGAAGCATTCAAAGAAATTGTCTTGGAAGCTACTAGGCTTTACATAACAACTAAGAAATATTGTTCAGGTTTAAGCCTAAATAGATGTCAGATGAACTAATGAGACATGTGGCATAGAAGAAAAATGCATGGGATACATATAAATTAATGGGTGACATGGAAGCCTATGATAGATATAAGCTGGTCTGTAACCAAGTCACAAAGGAGATTAGGCAGGCAAAGGCAGATTATGAGAAATCCTTGGCAAAGGATTCAAAGAAAAACAGAAAAGAGTTCTTTACCTATGTAAACTCTAGAAGGAAAGGGATGAATAAGATTAGGCAACTGGATATTAGTGGTTCAACTGTTGATGATCCTGCTCAGTTGGCTAACAAACTAAATGAGTATTTTGCATCTACATTCACCCATGAGGAGTTATTCAGGGAGGGTAATGCCAGAGGTGTATTCAACTCTAGCAGTAAGCTAGAGAATCTTGTTATAACTGAAAGTAAAGTGGAGGAGAAATTGTTGAAGATAAATACAAGAAAGGCACCTGGGGTGGATGGGATCTATCCAGTTATATTAAAGGAGGCAGCAAAGGAAGTAAGCAAACCCTTAGTCATAATTATGAGAGCTTCCTTGGACTCAGGGGAGGTCCCCATGGACTGGAGATGTGCAAATGGGACCCCAATTCACAAAGGAGGATCAAAAGGCAACAAGTAATTATAGACCTGTTAGTTTCACTTCTGTTCCTGGAAAATTAATGGAGGCACTGGTTAAAGAAGCACTGCAGGATCATCTAGACAAGACTTCAGTTATAGCTCAGACACAGCATGGTTTTGTTAAGGGGAAGTCTTGCCTGACCAATTTGATTGCATACTATGATGCAGTCACAAAAGAACTGGATGCAGGGAATAACTTTGATATTATATATTTGGATCTTAGAAAGGCTTTTGATACTGTTGCACAAATTGGAGCAGTGTGGCATTGGAGGCAAATTGCTGCTATGGATAAAGGGGTGGTTGAGGGGGAGAAGACAGAGAGTGGTAATCAATGGACACTGCTCATTGTGGACTAATGTTATTAGTGGAGTCCCTCAGGGTTCAGTATTGGGTCCATTATTGTTTTCTGTATTTATAAATGATATTAATGATGGTATATCCAGGTTAATGTCCAAGTTTGCAGACGATACGAAGGTTGGCAGGGTTGTCAAGGACACTACTGACACTATGCTACTGCAACAGGATCTGGAAAGGTTGAGCAGATGGGCTGAGAAGTGAAAAATGAAGTTTAACATTGACAAATGTAAAGTATTACATATGGGAAGCAGCAACCCCAGAGTGACGTATCAACTCTGTGGTACTACACTAACAGTGGCAGAGAACAAAAAGGACCTGGTGGTAATTGTGCAGGCAGATATGAAGTTTTCTGAGCAATGCAGACGGTCTGCACGAGTAGCTCATAGTGTCTTGTCAATGATATACAGGAATTTTTCTAGCATGGAAAAGGAGGCGATTATCCCCTTATATAAGGCAGTGGTCAGGTCACACCTTGAGTACTGTATACAGGTCTGGAGGCCTCATTTTAAGAAGGATGTAGAGCTGTTGGAACGAGTACAGAGAAGGGCAACAAGATTAATGAATGGAACAAAGGGTGGTTGGTTGGTGGAACAGACTTCCATCCTTTGTTGTGAAAGCTGATAGCGTAAATAAATTTAAGGCTGAGCTGGATAGGTACTTGGAACGAACGGAGGGGTGAAATGGGAGCATCTGTTGTTTTTTTTTTTTTTTTTTTTTCCTCTTGGCTGATGCCGCATGAGCTTGCTTTCTTGCATCATCTTGCTCTTATGAAGAAAGGCTTAAATTTTGCAAATTACGGTGTCCGGAGACTAGCCACCTGCGAGGTGATCTGATTGAGGTGTATAAAGCCTTGAATGGTTTGAGCATGCTCAATGCTGATGGAATTCTTCCTGTTGCTCAGAATAATCATTTGAGAGGGCATAAATTCAAATTGAGGAAAGACAGATGTAGGATAGATGTGTGGAAGTTTGCCTTTAGCCAGCGGGTGGTTGGTTGGTGGAATACACTTCCATCCGTTGTTGTGAAAGTTGATAGCCTAAATAAATTTAAGGCTGAGCTGGACAGGTACTTGGAAAGAACGGAGGGGTGAAGTGGAAGTGGTTTTTTTTTTTTTTTGGCTGATGCTGCATAAGCTTGCTTTCTTGCATCATATACCTCTACTAATGCTTCTTCAAAGATGGCTCTTCCTTCAAAATATCCCTTTGATATTAAAATTAGGATAAATACCTGATTGTTTTATATTGTTAATATTGTTATTATTGTGTTAAAATTAATCTTATTATAAATTGCATATTTTAATAATTTAATATTTCTCTTGCATGCCAATATCTAAAAGCTACTCAATTTCTGTATAATTGTCAAATTCTGTTGCTCACTATTTCTTTATTTCATTTATATTCAGAACACTGTCATAAGCACATTACATTTATCAATGTGATTTAACTGTTTAATTGCCCTGTTTCTTACTTTAGACCATAGAAAATTCTGAATATATAAATTTATAAATACACTGGTATTCAAAGAAAGTGCATCGCTTAGGAATTTCACATTTCTAACCCTTTTTCGCAATGGTATGATACATTAATGACTAGCATCACAAATAGAAATATAAACAAAAGAAATTTATTAATAGTTAAGGCAAAGCTAAGTAATATTTGAGAGGTGCTCTCTCAAAATATTCCAAAATGAGCATTTGCAACCTTTATACATTTTGGTAAATATGACAATTATGGCAGAAATATTATCAGAAGTCCTCAATTTGCTTCAGTTTATCATTTTAAATGGAAAACAAAATTTAGTTAATGGGTGACATGGAAGCCTATGATAGATATAAGCTGGTCTGTAACCAAGTCACAAAGTAGATTAGGCAGGCAAAGGCAGATTATGAGAAATCCTTGGAAAAGGATGCAAAGAAAAACAGCAAAGAGTTCTTTACTTATGTAAACTCTAGAAGGAAGGGGATGAATCAGATTGGTCCACTTGATATCGATGGGTCAACTGTTGATGATCCTGCTCAGGTAGCTAACAAACTGAATGAATATTTTGCATCGACATTCACACATGAGGAGTTTTCAGCAAGGGGAATGCCAGAGGTGTATTCAACTCTAGCAGTAAGCTAGAGAATCTTGTTATAACTGAAAGTAAAGTGGAGGAGAAATTGTTGAAGATAAATACAAGAAAGGCACCTGGGGTGGATGGGATCTATCCAGTTATATTAAAGGAGGCAGCAAAGGAAGTAAGCAAACCCTTAGTCATAATTATGAGAGCTTCCTTGGACTCAGGGGAGGTCCCCATGGACTGGAGATGTGCAAATGGGACCCCAATTCACAAAGGAGGATCAAAAGGCAACAAGTAATTATAGACCTGTTAGTTTCACTTCTGTTCCTGGAAAATTAATGGAGGCACTGGTTAAAGAAGCACTGCAGGATCATCTAGACAAGACTTCAGTTATAGCTCAGACACAGCATGGTTTTGTTAAGGGGAAGTCTTGCCTGACCAATTTGATTGCATACTATGATGCAGTCACAAAAGAACTGGATGCAGGGAATAACTTTGATATTATATATTTGGATCTTAGAAAGGCTTTTGATACTGTTGCACAAATTGGAGCAGTGTGGCATTGGAGGCAAATTGCTGCTATGGATAAAGGGGTGGTTGAGGGGGAGAAGACAGAGAGTGGTAATCAATGGACACTGCTCATTGTGGACTAATGTTATTAGTGGAGTCCCTCAGGGTTCAGTATTGGGTCCATTATTGTTTTCTGTATTTATAAATGATATTAATGATGGTATATCCAGGTTAATGTCCAAGTTTGCAGACGATACGAAGGTTGGCAGGGTTGTCAAGGACACTACTGACACTATGCTACTGCAACAGGATCTGGAAAGGTTGAGCAGATGGGCTGAGAGGTGGCAAATGAAGTTTAACATTGACAAATGTAAAGTACTACATATGGGAAACAGCAACCCCAGAGCAACGTATCAACTCTGTGGTACTACACTGGCAGTGGCAGAGAATGAAAGGGACCTGGGGGTGGTTGTGCAGGCAGATATGAAGTTTTCTGAGCAGTGTAGACAGACTGCAAGAGTAGCTCATGGTGTATTGTCGATGATATATAGGAATTTTTCTAGCAGGGATAAGGAGGTGATTATTCCCTTGTATAAGCAATGGTCAGACCGCACCTTGAGTACTGTATACAAGTCTGGAGGCCTCATTTCAAGAAGGATTAGAGATGCTGGAACGAGTACAGAGACGGGCAACAAGATTAGTGAATGGAACAAAGGGGTGCTCTTACGAAGAAAGGCTTACGTTTTGCAAATTACAGTGTCTGGAGACTAGGCACCAGCGAGGTGATCTGATAGAGGTGTATAAAGCCTTGAATGGTTTGAGCATGCTCAATGCTGATGGGAGTCTTCCACTTGCTCAAAATAATCACCTGAGAGGGCATAAATTCAAATTGAGAAAAGACAGAGGTAGAATAGACATGAAGAAATTTGCCTTTAGCCAGCGGGTGGTTGGTTGGTGGAATAGACTTCCATCCCTTGTCGTAGAAGTTGATAGCCTAAATAAGTTTAAGGCTCAGCTGGACAGGTATTTTGAACGAACAGAGGGGTGAAGTGGAATTGGTTATTTTTTATTTATTTATTTATTATTATTAATATTTATTTATTTTTTTTTTTTTGGCTGATGCTGCATAAGCTTGCTTTCTTGCATCAAATGCCTCTAATAATACTAATGCTAATTTGGTTTTAAAAAAATTGTTTGAAAAAATTGTTTGAAATTACAATGACCAACACGATTTTTATCTCAACTAACATATCAATTGTTCACACTTTTGATTTTTCTGCATAGTTTTGAAAATAATTGAAAATTTCACGTCACTTTCTACAATTCAGGGAAGCAGATATGACACTGATCTGTTGTATTACATGCTAGTATGAATCAGAGCTGTAATACTCAATATGTTCTACGTTGATAATAATATTAGTAAATTAATAAGAGGAAATTACCTCAATATAGTACGTGGAACACTTCCGTATGATACCCTCCAGAAATTAAAACGGAAAAAACGAAAAAATCGACAACTTACCGGTACATTAAAGTAAAATATAAATAATTAAATAAATAAAGTAAAATATAAATAATTAAATAATCAATTTAACACAATTCAAAATCAATTCAAAACAATTAAAATTCAAATTAACGCAATTAAAAGTATTACATGCATATAATAATGTTTACATGCGCTTATAGATAGCAGTAATGTTGGGGAAGGTTATCATGTTCACTTGTTTGTCTGCTCCCACCTCTCAGTAACAAAATGAAGTTGTGGTGCAAGTATGAATACAGTTCATCTGCATATCTATTGCATATTGTTTGTTTCTTTTGTGTTTTGCACTAACACCAGCATGGAATGAAATTCTAAGTTCAATATTTATTAAATCTTGGAGAAAAGCATGGCCCAAATTAACAATACTAACAAAAGTCATAAAACTAGAAAAAAAAACTGATTTTGGGCAAAATGGTGGTTCCAAAGATATTTACAGAAAGAATACATACAGCAATGGATCCAACAAGGTTTTCCAACAAATTAGTAACAATCTATTGAAAAACAAAATTATGGATGATTCAGAAACCACAAACACATAATGGAAACAGATGGATCAACCTGAACAACAAGAGACTGCATCAAATCCGGAGCCAAAAATTTCATATGCAATCACCAAAGCACCCTAGATACAATGTTACATTATACAACAAAATTACTGAACAACAGCCTATTTCACACACCTGAGGGGGCATAAATTCATACTGAAGAAAGACAGTTGCAGATAAATGTGTGGAAATTTGCCTTTAGCCAGCGGGTGGTTGATTGCTGGAACAAACTTCCATCTGTCGTTGTGGAAGTTGATAACCTGAATAAATTCAATGAAGAATTTGACAAACTTTTGGAGGGAATGAATTGGTGAATGGAAGAGCTTTTTTTTTTTTTTTTGTTGGTGCTGTATAAGCTTGCTTTC
Organism: Mastigoproctus giganteus; assembly: GCF_048544385.1. Classification (NCBI taxonomy): domain Eukaryota; kingdom Metazoa; phylum Arthropoda; class Arachnida; order Uropygi; family Thelyphonidae; genus Mastigoproctus; species Mastigoproctus giganteus. The sequence goes on along the minus strand of NC_143582.1, from coordinate 67,564,114 downwards.
TTGCATCATCTGTCTCTACTAATGCTAATGCTAAGTACATTTTAATTAAATGCATATTGTTTATTGTTTCAAAAACAGCAACACTTGTGCTCCATAACAAAGAAATGTAGGCTACTGCAAAGTTGATGACTGCCTGCATCATTATTTGCCATTAAAGGTTTGCTTGGGGAATACCCCTTGGTCCACTGGTCATAATTTGGAAGCTCTGAGAATCAATGCTACCCTTCCTTGAATTAGATGTATTGTAAATTTAATAGACAGAAATCTAATCTAAATAAGAAATTAAAAAATAATATTGACTAAATAAGAAATAAAAAAATAATATTGACTAAATAAGAAATAAAAAAATAATATTAACTTAACAATGAGCAGATGGGCAAGACCTGTACAAATGCAGGACATGTATTGCACATCTATTCATGGTGAACAATGTAATTTTTTATAATAATAAAAAAAAAAAAAAAGTAGAGGACTATGCTGCAAAATGTCACATTTCATCATTTAAACAGATGAAAATTAATGGTTTCATGTAAATGAATGTACATAGTTAAAAATAAAATTATTCAGGTACAGAAGATATTTTTTATGATTCACCATTTTAATTAATTTTTTTTTGATTAACTGATTGGTCACGATCATGTTGGATATGAGAGCCTCTACTATACTTCTTTTATAGAGAAGGTGTAAAACTATTCTGAGAAAAGAATAGTTCAGAGGAAAATTTCAGAATTTTATCATTAAATATTTGTTCAGGAAAAATCTAATAACCCATCTGATGAACTGATTCAGTACTTCACATTCATCTTTACAATCGAAAGCCCCTTTATGATGAGTACTGGTATACCTTAGAAATATGAAATTAGCAATACAGGAATAGTTATTAAGAGAATAGTTACTCTGTATACACATTCCTCTGTGCTTTGTTGAGATAAGTGTTTCACTGAATGAATGCATCAAAACCATCAATGAATTGCATAGTACTCCAGGAAATCTGTGGAATGCAAGAAAATTGGTGACTATTCCATTATACCAGGTGTTCTGCATAGTACAGGGTGATTCAAAATTTGTGTAACCTAAACTGTAAATGTTAACTTATCAGTGGCCAGCATGACAGAATTTGATTCTGACTACTATAGTAGCAGCACTGGTCATCCCCAGATGTCCAACATTTGCTGCTCATATGTTAGCTTTCAATTACTAAGCAGAAGTGTTTTGTTTACAAGAAAAGTAGCAGCAAATCAATTTCTCGGATACATAAAAAGCACATCTTCATAACAAAACATCCATGATCCTCATATTTGTATCTTTTGAACTACTTAAAAGAAGTGGTATACACTTAACAACCTTCATATACTGGAAGAATTAAAAGCCAATATTAAATGAGGAATTTAATGATAACAGTTCAAACACTATGTCAAGTCTCGTCAAAGAAAAGAGTGGCAAGAATGAGACAATGGTGAAAAGAGTTTCTCCTTACATGTGGGAAATGGACACTTTCAATGTTTATTGCAATCTCTATTATAATTATATTTATAATAATAATTTATAATTAAACTCATTATAACTGCTGTTCAAATTATAACAATTTAAATAAAATTGAAAATATATTATGGGTTGTGCATCTTTTAAATCACTATGTATAATGGTGGATCAAAAGATAAGCAATTAAGGATGACTTAGCACAAAATGACAACCAAATGTTAAAATTTATTCCAAAAAATCATTTAATATTTAAAATCATTCAACAACTGAGGTTCATAAAGTTTATATAAAAGTGTAATTATTTTTGATTGATTGAAAAACAAATTTTTTCACATGGCAGGATTAGCTTATATTAGCAATATTAACAGTTTAAAAATTAATAAAGAGCAAAAAATAAAAACTTATGCATTTATTTCATTATATAAAAAGAAGTTAAAAGAATTGAAGCTGTCTGTGAACATCACCAAGATTGCATTTTAAAAACTTTCTGAAAAATGGATAGCCAAGTTCTGCACAAATGATCCTTTGACTGTAGAATTAAAACTGGACAATCCAATTGTTAAAACCTATTATATTTCTGATGTTTTAGGAACATTACACTCAATTAATTAAATATTTTAATTAAATAATTAAAAACTCTTAAGTAAATACTTTTACTTACAAATCAAGGGAAATCTTTGGTATCTGCACAGTATATCTTGGAACTATTCTAGCTCTCCGTCTTGGTGGACTTCGGCTATTACGACGTGGTGACCTAGATCGTTTCCTAACAGGTGGTGGTGGAGAATAACGTTCTCTTTCATACTCTCTTTCTCTGTATCGTTCTCTTCGTTCTTCTCTTCGTGCTTCCCTTTCTCTTTCTCGATCTCTGCGAACTGGTGGTGGTGGGGGAGGAGGGGGAGGAGGGGGTGAATGGCGCCTTGAAGAGATGTTGCCCCCTATCCTTGAAGCTGAATAAACAGAGAAGCACATTAAAAGTTAATATATATTCGGTAACTTCATAATGACAAGCAAGTCAAAAGGAAAAATATATTATAATAAAAATAACATATTACTTCAAGTAGTACAGCAGAGTCATTAGCAGTTTCCACAAAAATTCCTATTTACACAAAAAATAAATCCTACACAAGATTTTAGAGAGACTGAAACATAAATTCATTATAATTCAAACTTTATATTAAGTAATTTAAGAGATATCAGAATTTTTCAAATGCCAGCTTGTTTTTTTTTAACCAGTATTTCTGAATAAATGCAGAAAAACTTATTATGCGAATCTTGTTTAGTAACTCAAATATTTCTGAAATCACTGCAATTAACATCATAACCAAAATGATTTAAAAATGTAAGAATTAATTAAGAGCTAATAAAAGTGCACCTCTACCTTTGGAGTAGTACAATTTGCCTTAGAATGTGAAATAATAAATCAATACAAGTTGGATGTGTCCATTAGGAGCATTGTTTAGATGTAGTGAAATATAATTTTCTGCTGATATCCTTTGGAATTCCATTTATAATGTTGAACAGTAAAATCAGTTGCATGAAACAGAACATTATATTTATTAATGAAATATCCTTTATAACTTAAAATTAAAGCAGCTTTCAACTTGGCATTAATGATAGTTTGCTTTATTTTGTGCTTTTTTTTCTACAGTAGACTGTCGAAATAACGGCACCCCAAATAACGGAACATTTGAGCTAATGGCACATTGAGATTGAATGTTTACATACAGAGATATGTTGCAGTGCCTAACAAAGAAAATGGCAAGTTACGTGATTACTGTATTTATTTACATTCACCATTTTCAAAGTGAATGCTATACTGATATCACTGATTATACCACTGTTTTACGTTTATTTTAAGTTAAAACCTCCTCACTATTGCTACTAAAGTTAATAAACTTCATATGGAGAAGAAAAGAACAGTTTAGAGATATACTTGATATAATAAAGAATAATGAATAGTAGGAGTATATTAATGGCAGAATATAACATTGGATCGTCAACGTGTTTATGTTTTTTATGTGTAGTTAACAAAATTGCATTCTTAATTGCTCTTTTTTTTTTTTTTTTTTTCAGCCTCATTATTTCTGCATCGAATATATTAAAAATAAAACTTTCTAGATAACGAAAAAATTTAAATAACAGCACCTTGAAGGTGCCATTATTCTGAAAGTCTACTGTATTGTAAATATTTCACATTCATAATGTAAAATATAAGGCTGAATGTGAAATGTATTCAGCCTTGAAAAAGAGGAACAAATTTATTAGAAACATTTGGAGCCACATACAATTGTTGTTTTCTTTCTAGTATATTTATTGAATATGAGTACAAATTTGTGATGCAAATGAGGTGCTTTTGCCTCAAGGACTGCAATGAAATGTATTTCAACTTTGAGATAATTAATTAATCAGTTATGCACAAAAGTAAGAATTATTTAAAATATCCTTTATTTTATTATTTGTACATCCTTTTCAAATATTTTTTTTAACTGTGATCTCAGAATCTGTTACTAAAGAATAATGATTAAATGTGAAGCAACTTATATACATGCAAAAGAGGAAAATTAATCCAGCTTTTGAGATTGCAAATTTTTTTTTTTTTAGGAGCATTAGCAACTAAGGCCATATTGCTCCAGGGATATGTGGTGGTCATTCCCTGACTTTTCTGCATCCTCCGTATTTGGTGGTCACGGGCTTCAGATTGCATATAAAGGAGGAAATAGAAGAGGAATTATTCCATAAAGTGGTTGGAGGGATGCACTTTATCCAAGGTAATTAACATATTGCAAAGAAGATTATAAGGACAATCGTAAATAGGCCCCAGTATTTGTCAGAGAAAGAAATGGAAAAAAGTGAAAGAGCAAGAGCAGGAGTTTCTATTGCTGTTAAAAAGAAATTGAGACACAACATCAAAAACTGGCAATTTATTAATGAAAGAATGACCTCATTGGAACTGAAAATATACGGGAGAGAAATATGTATTTTGGGAATACATATATGCCCCGACTAATGACACCGCCGATACCTTGAAGGATGAATTTTGGGAGGACCTGAGAGAACTAACAGAAAAAATTCCTAAGAACAAAGAGATATTTCTAATGGGAGATTTCAATGCAAGAATAGGAACTGAACAAAATAGCAAAGTTATTGGAAGATTCGGAGAGAAAAAGAGGAATGACAACGGAGATAGACTATGCAATCTTTGTGAACAGTTCGACTTGAGAATAAACAACACATTTTTCCAACACAAGGATATCCATAAATATACTTGGTCACAGGAGACAAGACAAATTAGATCAGTTATAGATTACATTATTTCAAAACATTCAGGGACATATGTATTGAAAGGTGTCAGAGTTTATAGAGGAGCTGAATGTGGATCTGACCATTTTCTTGTTAAAACAACACTGAGTTGGAACTGGATTAAGAAAATATGTGTGGACAACCAACAATACAGGGAAGGAGAAATGCTACAAGTGGATCAATTTAACATTGACCTACTCCAGGACGACAGCATTAGAAACAACTTCACCCAAAGACTGGATACTGCAATTAACATAGAGATAAAAGGTAATACTGAAGAAATCTACAAATATTTAAAAAATACTGTTAAAAAAAATAGCTCATGAAATCCTAGGCAAAAAGAAGAGCCAAGGACCAAAAAAGACCTGGATTACAGAGAAAGTAAGAGTTGCTGTAGAGGAAAAGAAACTTGCATATCAGAAATGGCTGGGTGATAGGAATGATGCATATAGGAACATTTATGTTGAAAAAAAAGAAAATAGCCAATCGGTTGGTAGTAGAAGCGAAAAATGAAGAATGGGAAAGGAAATGCGCAACTATTAATAGCAAATTGGGCTTCAAGCAATCAACGGAATTGTGGAAGGTCCTTAAAGACTTGAGAAAACAGAATAAACACAATGCTGGTTTGCAATTAATACCTTTGAAAGACTGGACAGAGTACTATGAAGGACTTTTAAAAGAAGACCGGGAAGAGTTCAAGACAATGGAGGATTTTGGTGTAGAAGACTCGGGCTTAAAAGTTTCTGTTAGGGAAATGGAACTCCTGCTAAAGGAAGGAAAGAATGGCAAATCACCTGGACCTGGAGGAGTTTACATGGAACTTCTGAAATATGGAGGAAGAGGAGTGGCTGTTCTGATACAAAAAATGTTAAATAGTATACTGAGAGGAGAAGAAATACCGAAAGAAATGATAACAGTATATATTACATCAATTTATAAGAAGGGCAATCGGAAAAACTGTTCAAATTACAGAGGAATATGCGTCCTGAACTCGCTGTTAAAGATTCTTGGAAAATGGATCAGGAACCATTTAGAAGCCCGAATCGAAGTATCAGAAGAATAAAGTGGTTTTTCAGCTGGGAGGTCATATATAGATCATATCTCAACAGTACGACAGAGCCTTGAAAAATGCCAATCAAAAGGGAAAAAAATCTTGATGATTTTCATTGACCTTGAAAAGGCATATGACAGTGTTCCAAGAAAACCCTTATGGGAAGCACTGAAAGAGGCAAATATTGATGGACAACTGATTAACATTATTAAGGCGGGATCAGCTTTATCACCTGAATTCCACACTTCAAAAGGCTTATTACAAGGTTGTTGCATGTCACCAACACTTTTCAAAATTTATATCGACATCTGCCTAAGATCCTGGTCAAAAAAATGTAATAAAATGGGATTGTCGATTAATAAGAACACCTATATTCACAATTTACTTTTTGCAGATGATCAGGTGGAGATAGCACAAGACTTGGAAGATGCAAAGTATGCATGTTGTCAATTGTTTGAGGAATATAAACAATGGGGTCTAAAAATCAATTTTAGCAAGACTGAAATGTTGTCTTCAGGATCAGGACACGTTCTAAATATTGCTGGTTTTAAAATCAAACAAGTCGATAAATTCAAATATTTGGGATCAATCTTACAAAATGATGGATCATCCCAAGCAGAGATCAATAAGAGAATTACAGACGGCAGAAAGGCTATCGGCATGTTAAACTCTGTTCTGTGGAGCAAAAATATCCTAAATAAAACAAAGAAACTTATATTTCAAACGATTGTACAAAGTCTTCTATTGATATGGAGCAGAAACCTGGACATTGAACAGCTGAGCGGAAAACAAATTGCTCTCCACAGAAATGGATTTTTGGAGATGCTCAGCAGGAACTTCTAGAAGAGACAGAAAATGGAATGAAGACATAAGGGAAAAAATGGAAGTGAAAAAGACTATTATTCACACCATCAAAGAAAAGCGTCTAACATGGTATGGACATGTAAAACAGATGCAAGAAAACAGATATCCAAAGGCTATCCTGGAATGGATACCTCCTGGAAGAAGGAGAAGAGGAAGACCTAGGAGGACATGGATGGATTACGGGAGTGCATGACAGCCCGAGGCTTAACCGACCAAGACACCTTGAACGGCACTTTATGGCGGGAAAAAATTCCTAACAAGAAATAACTTGTAGGCTGAGGAAACCCACTGTAAATGGAAACACCCCTCTTGAAGAAGAAAGAAATGGAAAAAATAATGGTGAATCACAGAAGAAAATACATAAAAATCAAAGTAAAAATAAGCATATTTTATATAAATTATAACAGTAAATAAATTTTAAAACTAAAATTTATTTACTGTTATAATAAACAAATCAGTGCAGGTTTTGTAATTTTACACAGAAAAATAACATCCACAAGTCATAACTCATCATGAAACTGCATGTTATACATTATTAAATTCTCATCCTTAATATTCATTTACGTTTGTTCTTTCACTGTGATCGGTGCTAGTGCAAGGTAGCAAACAAGCAACAAAGGTTTAAGAAAAATTTATAGAATAACAAAAATTAAAATTGAGAAAATTCTATCCAATAACATTATTATATTTCAGTGGCCAAACATCTCAGTCCAGCTAGAGAAATATTGCATTGTTTAGGAACATAGTTTGAAGTCTACTATACTAGAGTAAATCTAAGGAAGTGAATCCAGTTGACATGGGTGGACAGTGCAATGCTGAGTCAGTTTGGTGTGACATAAGCACTGTGAAAGCAAAATTAAGAGTAGGAGTGTGCTATTTTTTTTTTTTTATAACTCTCAAGACTCTGATAAGTACAACGAACAACTGTACAGAGAAATAGAGGGACGAGTAAATCAGTGTCTTATAATGGGGGATTTTAACTTCCCAGATACTGACTGGAACTTGAAGGGTTGGTTACTTGCTACTAGCAAGACTTTGGTGGATTTATTGGATGATTGTTTTCTACAGCAGTATGTTTGAGAAGCAACCAGAGAGAGTAATACTCTTGATGTGATTATCAGCAGTGAATATTCATGCATTAAAAATCTGCAGATAAAGGAACAACTAGGTGGCAGTGATCCCAGTATACAGATTACTCAAAGATGTCACTACCATCGAGGATAGAGGGGAGGGTTTTTGTTTTCACGAAATTGACTACAGTGGTCTCAGACAGTTTTTAAATTCTATACAGTGGGACCAATTGATGATGTTATCAACAGCAAATTCTAAATGAGAAGCATTCAAGGAATTAATCTTGAAAGCTACTAAGCTTTTCATAACTAAAAAATACCGTTCAAGATTTAGGCGTAAATGGATGTCAGATGAACTAATGAGACTTGTGGCAGAGAAGAAAAATGAATGGAATACATATACAGCAGGCCCTCGTTATAACGCAGTTTGCTTTACGCTGATTCGCTATAATGCTGTTTTTGTATTATAACCCGTATCTGACTATAACACTGTCACAAATCACTATAACTCTCTTTTACAGATTGCATTTTTGGCATATTTAACGAAATCGTTTCATTTATAGGAGAGAAGAAATAGCAGAACAAGAGTAGCCTTGTGCAGGCGAGGTTTTTACTGCTCCTGGAATAGAGAAGTTTTTTCTGTTTTATTAGCTTAAATTGGCATATTAACTTATTTTCTAGAGTAGCTTTATATTCCTAGTTACGATACTTAGTTTAAATTTTAATTTAGATAGAGATTTTGTAGGTATTACTTAGTATTGGTAAAGCTATCAAATCCACATGTTACAAGTTGCAGCTCCGCTGAACGAGAAGTTTTTTAGACATATTTAGCCACTTTATTGACCAATTGTTATATTAAATTATTTTCTATAAGTAGCTTATAGACCTAGTCAGGATCCTTAGTTTATTCTGAATTGAGACAGTGAGATTTGGAAGTTAATTAATACTTAAGTGTCCATAGATTTACCGTTCGTAACTTGCCGCCATTGTCATACGATACAACATTATATCACGAACTAGATAGTGTAAGCTTGGTATAGTATAGTATATAATATAATATTGTCAATTAATCAGTAAACTCTATTAATCTTGTTAAACTTCATTGTCAATTAAATTGTACTTTTTAACTAAATAAATATAACGACTTAGATTACAAACGTAACATAATTAATTATAACATAACTTGATATAGAAGTTATATAAACGGAACTCGTAGATAATAATCGATACTGAAAAATATATATAGCGTTATAACTGTGTTGGGATACAAGTTTAGGGTTACAATTTTGTACTGAAATTGAAATTTTATTGAAAGTAAATCGAAATCATGACTTGACCAGAGCAGCAAAGCAAAAGGCTCAAGCTAATGGGAGTGCTGTGACTCAGGGGAGAACTGAGGGGGACAGTTGCCCTCTGAATCACAGCCTTTTAAAATGCACTGCTTGCTTGATGTTTGTGGAGAAATCGGGTACGGACGTGATTTTGCCATGGGGAATGTCTTTCTGTGTGTGCGATGTAAGGAGTGTAAGGAAATCAGGCGACAACCCAGCGTTGTTATGGGCCTATATGAGTGCTTGAAGGACAGGGTGGATGCCCTCAAAGGATCTAAATTGAGGGGCCCATCAAACTCTCAGCTGCCCACATCAACACCAGAGCTTGCACTTGGTCATCACGTAACACAATGGCAACCCCCAAGGCAGAATGCGCTGGTCCCACAGGAACTAGTAGTTGTTGGTGATTCTATTGTCAGGGAAACGGGAACATGCTTTGTAAAAAGGATAGGTGGAACAGGACCAGGAGCAAAGGTTGATGACGTTGTAGAGCAGATATCATCTTTTAAGGGCAGAAAAGGTGATATAGATGTACACGTTGGCACTAATGATATTAAGAGTAGCAGACTGGCAGAATTACTTAACAAGTACAGGTCACTGTTGAAAAAAAGCCATGAATTAGGGTTGAATTTGAAAGTGTCTGCAATTCTGCCCAGACACAACAGGAGGGAGTATATGATGAGAGCCTTGTCGATCAATTCGGCCCTGGAAATACTGTGCAAGGCTCAAGGGGTAGAATTTTTTTCAGCCTGGTCTGTACTTGTTAACAGGAGAGACTGCTTCTACAAGGATTGGATACACTTATATAGAAAGGGTGCAAGAATATTTGCTGAAGCTATTGAGGCAGTGTTAGGTGGTCGGAAAACTGCTAGCCTTGGGGGGGGGGGGAGATACAACGACTAATAGATTAACAGTAGCCACTGGCAGAGATTAATGTGAGTCTTGCACTGGTTCTATTGGAATGAGCAGCAGCCTGGAAAACAAGATGCAGGATATTTCAGAGACTGCTGGGAGTCATTGTGGTACAAGTAAACTCATGGGTTGTGTTAGCGTAGCTAAGAATAGGAACAGGTGCATGTATATTTGCATGTACACCAATACTAGGAGTTTGATAAATAAATCTGATGAATTTGAGGTATTGCTCAAAACATCAAAGGCATCAAATAAGATATTGTTGGTATTTCAGAGACATGGTGTCACACAGATATAAGGAATGCAGAACTGGAATTTGGGGAGTACAATGTGTACAGAAAGGATAGACAGGATAGGAAGGGAGGGGTTATACTATCAGTTAAGAAACTCATAAAATCCAAGGAAGTGAAGCCAGTAAACATCGCTGGACAGTGGAGTGTCGAGTCAGTTTGGCGTGCCATAAGCATAGGGAGATCAAAATTGAGAGTTGGAGTGTGTTATAGGCCTAATGACTCTGATGAGTATAAGAAGGAATTGTACAGGGAAATAGAGTGGGCCAGTAAATCAGAGAGTCTTATAATGTTGGATTTTAATTTCCCAGATACTGACAGGAATTTGTAGGTTGGTCACACACACAAGCAATGCTTTTGTGGATTTATTGGATGATTGTTTTCTACATCAACATGTTCAGGAGGCAACTAGAGGGAGTAATACTGTTTGTTTTTTTTTTTTTTAGGAGCATTAGCAACTAAGGCCATATTGCTATGGAATATGCAATGCTCATTCCCTGACCTTTCCACATCCTCCATATTTGGTGGAGACGGGCTCGAACCCCGGACTAATCAAGAAGCGTGTGCTATGCACTGCTCCTTCCCACCTGGCTACGGAGTCGCCAGGGAGTAATACTCTTGATCTGATTATCAGAAGTGATTTTTCATGCATTAAGAATCTGCAGATAAAGGAACCACTAGGTAGCAGTGACCACAGTGTGCTGAAGTAGGATTTACTCAAAGAGGTAACAACCATCAGGGGTAAAAGGAAGGGTTTTTGCTTTCATAAAGGTGACTACGGTGGTCTGAGACCACCGTAGTCACCTTTAGGCAGGCAAAGGCAGATTATGAGAAATCCTTGGCAAAGGATTCAAAGAAAAACAGAAAAGAGTTCCTTTACATATGTAAACTCTAGAAGGAAAGAGATGAATCAGATTGGTGCACTGGATATTGATGGTTCAACAGTTGAGGATCCTGCTCAGGTGGCTAATAAACTAAACGAGTATTTTGCATCTACATTCACACATGAATAGTTATTCAGGAAGGGAAATGCCGGAGGTGAAGTAAATTCTGGCAGTGAGCTAGATGATTTTGTAATAACTAAGAGGAAAGTGGAGGAGAAATTGTTGAGGATAAACATAAAAAAGGCACCCGGGTGGATGGGATCTATCCAGTTATATTAAAGGAAGCAACAAAGAAAGTAAGCAAACCCTTAGCCATAATTATGAGAGTTTCTTTGGATTCAGGGCAGGTACCCATAGACTGGAGATGTGAAAATGTGACCCCAATTCACAAAAGAGGGTCAAAGGCTGACACAAGTAATTATAGACCTGTGAGTTTAACTTCTGTTCCAGGAAAATTAATGGAGGCACTAGTTAAAGAAGCACTGAAGGTTCATCTAGACAAGACTTCAGTTATAGCTCAGACACAGCATGGTTTTGTTAAGGGAAAGTCTTGCCTGACCAATTTGATTGGATACTATGATGCAGTCACAAAAGAACTGGATGCAGGGAATAACTTTGTTATTATATATTTGGATCTTAGAAAGGCTTTTGATACTGCTGCACATGGAAGACTGCTGCACAAATTGGAGCAGTGTGGCATTGTAGGCAAATTGCTGCTATGGATAAAGAGATGGTTGAGTGGGAGAAGACAGAGAGTGGTAATCAATGGACACTGCTCATCATGGACTAATGTTATTAGTGGAGTCCCTCAGGGTTCGGTGTTGGGTCCATTATTGTTTTCTGTAGTTATAAATGATATTGATGATGGTATATCAAGCTTAATGTCCAAGTTTTCAGACAATACAAAGGTTGGCAGAGTTGTTAAGGACACTACTGATGCTATGCTGCTGCAACAGGATCTGGAAAGGTTGGGCAGATGGGCTGGAGGTGGCAAATGAAGTTTAACATTGACAAATGTAAAGTACTACATATGGGAAACAGTAACCACACAGCAATGTATTAACTGTGGTACTACACTGACAGTGATACAGAATGAAAAGAACCTGGGGGTAACTGTGCAGGCAGATATGAAGTTCTCTGAGCAGTGCAGACGGGCTGTAAGAGTAGCTCATGGTGTCTTCTCAATGATATACAGGAATTTTTCTAGCAGGGATAAGGAGGTGTATAAGGCAATGGTCAGGTTTGGTTTTTTTTTTTTTTTTTTTTTTTAGGAGCATTAACAACTAAAGCCATATTGTTCTGGGGATATGCGGTGGTCCTTCTCTGACCTTTCCGCGTTCTCCGTATTTGGTGATCACGGGCTCGAACGGCGGTCTAATCAAGAAGTGTGTGTTACGCACTGCTGCGCCTACCCACCTGGCTACGGAGGCACAGGCAATGGTCAGGCCACACCTTGAGTACTGTATACAGGTCCGGAGGCCTCATTTTAAGAAGGATGTAGAGCTGCTGGAATGAGTACACAGAAGGGCAACAAGATTAGTGAATGGAACAAAGTTTGCTCTTATGAAGAAAGGCTTAAGTTTTGCAAATTACAGTGTCTGGGGACTAGGCACCAGCGAGGTGATCTGATAGAGGTGTATAAAGCCTTGAATGGTTTGAGCATGCTCTATGACGATGGGATTCTTTCTCTTGCCAAGAATAATCACCTGAGAGAGCATAAATTCAAATTGAGGAAAGACAGATGTAGGATAGATGTGTGGAAATTTGCCTTTAGCCAGCGGGCAGTTTGTTGGTGGAACAGACTTCCATCCCTTGTTGTGGAAGTTGATAGCCTAAATAAATTTAAGGCTCAACTGGACAGGTATTTCGAACGAACGGAGGGGTGAAATGTGAATGGTTTTTTTTTGGCTGATGCTGCATAAGCTTGCTTTCTTGCATCATATGCCTCTACTAATGCTAATGCTAATTTGATGGAATCGATAGCTTGAAAATGAATAGCAAAACAGGATTAAAATGTTTCCCACGCTCAGTGAAATATTCTCGCACACTAATTTAATTGCAGTATAGTGAATTGTTACGTAGTTCTGAGATCAACGTTTTAAAAAATGATCAAGTATATGGCTTGTAATATTTACATTATATGCATTTATCCGAAGTCAAGTCATCATTCAGTACAGTATTAGTACATCATTCAGTACAGTATCATGCATAATGGACAGTTTACTCAAACATTGTATTATAATTAATGCAACCAACACAGTTACATTTTCAAAGAGTTAATAATGGCGGATAAGAATGAAAAAGAAACGTCTGAATGGTTTATGAAGACTACAAATGTAAGAAAAAGACTGAATTTGAATATTAAATTAGAAGTTTTGAAGCGAATCGATTCCAGTCAACGACAAGCAGATGTGTGCCCTAATTTAGGATTGGCGGTTTAACTCTAAGTACAATTATAAAAAATAAAGAATTAATTTTAGCAGCAGGAAAGACAGCTGTTCCACTGCAAGCAACTAGGGCTAGGCCGGCTATTAGGATTGAAATGGAGAGATTAACTAATTTTATTGAAGATAATATCCAATGCAGAATTCAGTTAAGTTAAATATTATATATAAAAAAAAAAAATCAGAGAGAGAGAGATTTGCCTATATGATGATCTGAAGAAAACTCACCTAAAAAAAAAAAAAAAAGAAATGTGGAACGATTTAAAACCAGTAAGGGCTGGTTGAATATATTTAAAATCCAGGGAGAAGCCGCAAGTGCAGATCAAGGAGCTGAAACTTTCAAAAAAGAACTTGTTAAAATTATTGAAGAGGGGTATTATGTGCTATACTTCTCAACAAGTTAACATAAATGAAGCAGGACCTTTTTGGAAATGAATGCCTAAAAGAAGTTTCATACTGAAAGAAGAAAAAAACATGCCAGGTATCAAAGCGTGCATTATAGCCTAAGTTGCTGATGCACCAACAAATTTAACAACAACAGGTATCAAAGCGGCGAAGCATCGGTTGACTTTATTGTGCGGTGGTAACGCTGTGCGGGATTTAAAATTAAAATCCCTTTTAGTTTAGCAGGAAGAGGGCTAAAGTACAACCCAAAATCGACACATTTTAAAATCCCTTTTAGTTTAGCAGGAAGAGGGCTAAAGTACAACCCAAAATCGACACATTTTTCATGATTAAATTCATCAATTAAATTCATGATTTTAATTGGAATTTTAAGTTTAATTTTGATAATTTTGATACGTAAGTACTTACCACATAATTATATACGTATGTAATGTAGAATATTTTATATGTACAAAGATTTGAATATTAAATATTTTTACCGACATTTGTGCATCTTTTCACTACCGTTTATTATTGATTGGTAAATATCCTATGGCACCAACCACAGCTCAGAAATATATAGGTTACCTTATGGGAATTCGGCACTCACTTAGCATGGATTCACTTAGCACTCTGTTTTTCTGGAACAAATTATCAGCGTTAAGCGGGGGTCACTTGTAAATTATTAGGTGGTACAAAATACTATGGTAGATATATTAGTCTGTAATCAAGTCACAAAGAATGTTAGGCAAGCGAGGGCAGATTACAAGAAATCTTTGGCAAAACGATGCAAAGAAAAGCATCAGATTTCATTACTTATGTGAACTCTAGAAGGAAAGAGATGAATCAGATTGGTCCACTTGATATCAATCATTCTACTATTGATGATCCTGCTCAGGTAGCTGACAAACAATGAGTATTTGGCATCTACATTCACCCGAGGAATTCTGTAGGGAAGTGGAGGGCAGAATCTTATCAAACTCTAACAGGAACTAAATGATTTTGTAATAACTGAGAGCAAAGTGGAGGAGAAATTGTTGTTTAAGTTAAATAAATAAGAAAGGCACCTGGGGTGGATGGGATCTATCCAGTTATATTAAAGAAGGCAGCAAAGGAAGTAAGTAAAACCTTAGCCATTATTATGAGACCTTTCTTAAACTCAGGGGACGTCCCAATGGACTGGAGATGTCCAAATGTATCCCCAATTCACAAAGTAGGATCAAAGGTTGACATGTAATTACAGACTTGTCAGTTTAACTTTGTTCTAGGGAAATTGTTTGAGTCATTGGTTAAAGAGGCATTGCAGGTTCATCTAGACAAGATTGCAGTTATAATTCAGACACAGCAAGGGTTCTGTTAGGGAGAAGTCTTGTCTGACCAACTTGATTGGATCCTATGATGTGGTCACAAAGGAACTGGATCCAAAAAATAATTTTGATATCATATACCTGGATTTCAGGAAAACGTTTAATACTGTTGCACATTGAAGACTACTGTACAAATTGGAGCAGTATGACACTGAGGACAAGTTGCTGCTATGGATAAAGGGATGGTTGAGTGAGATAAGACAGAGAATAGTAATCAATGGATGCAGCTCTTCATGGACTGATGTTATTAGTGGAGTCCCCCAGGGTTCAGTGTTGGGTTCATTTTTGTTTTCTATATTTATCAGTGATAGTGATGAAGGTATATTAGGCTTAATGCCCAAGTGTGCAGATGATACAAAGGTTGGCAGATTTATTAATGTAGTAATGACAGGATCTAGAAAAGTTTGGAGTTGGGCTGAGAAGTGGCAACTGAAGTTTAACATTGTCAAATGCAAAGCACTGTATATGGGTAGCAGTAATCCCAGAGCAACGTACCAACTGTACAGTACTACACTCAAGGTAGTGGAGAATGAAAAAGACCTGGCAGTAAGATGTGAACTTTTCTGAGCAGTGCATACAGGCTGTCAAAGCTCAAGGGGTATTGTCAATGATCAAGCCTTGAGTACTGCATACAGGTCTGGAGGCCTCATTTTAGGAAGGATGTATTGCTGCTAAACAAGAGTACAGAGAAGGCAACAAGATTGGTAAGTGGAACAAAGGGTTGCTCTTAACCAAGGAAGGCTTAAGTCCTGCAAATTGCAGCATCTGGAGTCTAAGCACCTGATTGAGGCGATCTGATTGAGGTGTATAAGGCACTGAATGTTTTGAGTAAGCTAAATACTAATATGATTTTTTCTCTTGCTCAGATTACACACCTGAGGGGGCATAAATTCATATTGAAGAAGGACAGTTGCAGATAAATGTGCAGAAATCTGCCTTTAGCCAGTGGATGGTTGATTGCTGGAACAAACTTCCAATTATTAACCTAAATAAATTCAATGAAGAATTGGACAAACTTTTGGAGGGAATGGATTGATGAATGGAAGGGTTTTTTTTTTTTTTTTTGTTGATGCTGTATAAACCTGCTTTCTTGCATCATTTGCCTCTACTAATGCTAAGTATGTTTTAATTAAATGGATATCAAAAATAGCAATACTTGTGCTCCACAACAAAGAAATGCAGCTACTGCAAAGTTGATGATTGTCTGTATCATTATTTGCCATTAAAAGTTTCCTTGGGGATTACCCCTTGGTCCACTGGTCATAATTTTAAAGCTCTAAGAATTAATGCTACCCTTCCTTGAGTTAGATGTAGCATAAATTTAATAGACAGTAATCTAATCTAAATAAGATATACATGAAATAAAAAAAATAATATTAACTTAATAAAAAAAAAAATAATAATATTAACTAAATAATGAGCAGATGTGCAAGACCTGTACAAATGCAGGACATGTATTGTACATCTACTCATTTACTTGCAGACTGAGCCCTACGTATGACAAAAGTAACTAACATTAATTAGCATATATTTCACAATCCATGCAGCTGGCTACCAAAGGAGCTGGTTGCCAACCCATTCTATGTAGTCGCCAATGCACACTTGCAACTGATAAATAGTCCATTTTCCTTGTTTTTGTCCTTGAAGAAGTTTTTAATCAAAGGACTTGAGTAATTTCAGCAGAAAATCTTCAAGGATTTCACAAGAATGTGAAAACAAATTCAAACTGTTTTAAAGTTTAACAATAATTAAAAATGAATTAAATTTAATAAAAAATAATAAAAATAAGAAAATCATGGAAATATTAAAAATATTTCCAGCTTTCTAAGTTATCAGAAACCTGGAAAATATGAATTAAATCATGAAAATAAGTGGAAATCACAGCCAATACATTTGCAGCCCTAATTATAAACAAGTTAATGTACATAATGCATTAGCAAATAGTAATAATTCATGATTTATAACAAAAAAAAAAAACCATAAAACAATGCCTTTAGTTAACTGAAAGAATTTTTGTCTGTGCAGCCACCATATGGTGCATTTATTACACCAATAAGCCGACAGAAACAAACGTAATATCCAGTGTTTCAGCTACAATAATATGTATGAAAAAAATTTTTTTTAAAAATAATAATCCAGTTTTTAATTGGTCTAATTTTAACGAAATTTTGGAGGGATTAATAAATCATTCTAAAAGCAAACAAAATTTCACGAAAATTGAAGCACTGTGAGTAGTTATACTACTCACATAAATTCAAATTTATGTAGTAGTTATACTACTACATAAATTGAAAGAAATAATAATGAGTTATATTGGTCCAAATCTAATGAAATTTGAGATGAATTGAAAAACTTTTCTAAAAGAGCCATATATAAAATTCTATGAAAATCTATCCAATAGGAGTCAAGTTAATACATGCAGACAGATGAACAGCTGTGATGAAAACAATAAGTGGTTTATGCACATCTGTTCAACACACCTAATAAAAAATAATCTCATGTATTACAGCTTATTGCATTAGTGGATTCCAATAATTCTATTTGGGTATAACCATTAGGAATGTAGTTTAAAGAAAAAGAGAAAAAAAGTCAGTTAAAGTGGGGAATCATAAAAAAAGTAAACATACAAAGGGTACTAGAAAAGTTTTGCAATATGACGCAACAATGAATCACAGGAAGCTGCTTGTTGCTGCATGTTGAGACATGTTCATACATGCATAGTAGCCGCCGCGCCAAGTCAATGGGCTCAGTTATTCATTAGTAGTGAGAGTGTAAAATGCTTGCGATGGCATCGTGGTCACGAAATGAGATAAGGACAGTTTTGCGGTATAATTTCGTGCGTGGTTTAATCATAGACCAGTGCTTAGAAGAAATGACTCTTGCACTAGATGATGATTGTCCACATCGTACAACGATATTCAGCCGACCGGGCTAGCCAGGTGGGTAAAGCACTTGCCTGGCAACCCAAAGGTCGCGGGTTCGATTCCCGCCTCGGGCTTGGATTAAAGTACTGCAAAAACCTTGGGAGGTGCAATATGGCCACAGAAGCCGATGCGCCAACAACTACCAAATCTTCATTCACAACGATATTCAGGTGGTATAGAGAATTCCAAAGGGGAAATTTCACTCTGGAGGATTCTGAGAGGCCGGGATGGCCACGAACGTCAGTTACGGAGGAAAACGTTACTGCTGTGAAGAAAATGCTTGACGAAAACAGGCGAGTGACCTACCAACAGATAAAGGATACTTTGGGCCTAAATGCACCAGCAATTCGTTCGATTCTGCAAGATCATTTGCACGTGAAGAAACTTTGTTCTCTCTGGGTGCTGCATCAACTGACTGAAGAGCAGATGACACGACGTGTGACTTTGTCCCGTAGATGTTAAAAAAGTTTGATAAGGGACAATCTCGGTATGTGAACAACATCGTGACAGGTGACGAGACTTGGCTGTACTATTACGATCTGCCGACCAAGGCTCAAAACAAAGTTTGGGTCTTTGATGATGACGACACACCCGTAATTGTTAGAAAATCCCAATCTGTAAAGAAGAAAATGATAGCTGTATTTTTCAAATCGAGTGGAATTGTGGAACGTGTCGTTTTGGACACGCAGAAGACAGTCACAACTAAGTGGTATACTGAACAATGCCTGCCTAAAGTCATTGGATCTATGAAGAACCTGCGGCCAAAGTCAAGAATGGACACCTGGTACCACCATCACAATAATGCTCCAGCTCACCGTGCCAAAGCCTGCACCGAATATTTGACCACGACAGGACTGAAACTTCTCGAGCACCCTCCCTACAGTCCAGACCTTGCTCCCTGTGACTTTGCACTGTTCCCGCATGTGAAAATGAAGCTAAAAGGGAGGCAGTTTTCCAGAGATGAGGACCTTCTACGGGCTTGGGACAACGAGTGTCTTTACTCCCTAGTGAAACTTGGCAGAACTGGTTTAAAGATTGGTTTCGGAGGATGGAGAGGTGTATTGAATGTAGAGGAAATTACTTTGAAAAAAATTAAATAAACAAAGCTGTATTGCAAAACTTTCCTAGTACCCTTTGTATGTACTATAAGAATTTTATTTTTACTCCAAACATATACATGTACATTCATTTCTAAATTTTCTGTAATTTTCATTTGTTCAGATGATGAAATGTGATGTTTTGCAGCATAGTCCCTCCACTTTTTTTTTAATAAATATCACATCGTTGACTTCACATCAGGCTGCTGTTCAATATAATTCTGCATCTAGGGTGTTTTTAAGTAGCTGCATAAGAAAAATTTGGCCCTTCATTTGATTCAATCTCTTCTTTGTATTTAGATTCAAATGAATCTATTGTGTCTTCTCACTGTACATCTTTCAATTGTACAAACCTTTAATTTGCCTGAAATTAATTAATAAATTATGTTCTTCATTATCAGAATAGAATATTCATACTATTCCCATTCCCATAAGGTAATCATCTAATTTTGCTTTAAGCTTAGTCAGATTCACTACCTCCACCATAGTAGGAGGCAACTTATTCCAATGTTCAACAACCAGCTCCCCATAGGTGATCTTCATGAGATTCCAATCCTCTGTTGTTCCCTGAAAGTTTTTGTGTGTCCCCTGGTTCACATCTTGCCCATGACAGAACACATCTTCCTCGTTAATTTTACTCAATCCTAAAGACTGGCTACTTCTACTGCATCCTACCTTTTATACAGCCTGCAATCCAGCATAGGGTCTTACCAATAACTCTTAACTACTTCCACCAGTCTTCCATGAGGTACTGTATCAAAAGCTTTACTAAAGTCTAGAGATATATATATAATATTCAAAACTGCTACATCATCCAACTGCTTAATGACTACATCGTAGTAATTCACTAGATTGATGTTATGTTATTTGGTTTTTAGGAGCATTAGCAACTAAGGCCATATTGCTCCGGGATATGCGGTGGTCATTCCCTGAATGACCTTTCCGCATCCTCCGTATTTGGTGGTGACGGGCTCGAACCCCGGTCTAATCAAGAAGCGTGTGCTACGCACTGCTGCTCCTTCCCACCTGGCTACGGAGGCGCCCTCACTAGACTGATCATGCATTACCTCTCCTTACACCCATAAGATATATTCAGATTCCATTCTTGTCAAGATGGTCCTGAATTGTATCCTGAAAATACAGACTCCACAATCTTCCCTACCACAGAAGTCACACTTACTGGTGCACAGTTACTCACCTCCTCTTTGGCACCACCTTCGTGAATTGGGGAGACATTAGCACTTCTCCAGCCCAAGCAAATCTTCCCAGAGTCTGATAATGCTCTCATTAATGTTCCCAATAATTTTATACACTCATATGAAGCGTTTTTAATCTTTGTCGTCCTTTAATCTTAGTGGCTTTTTTAGGAAATGATTGTCTGAGATCATTACATTTGTATATCACAATTTTACAGCATTCT
This sequence comes from Mastigoproctus giganteus, assembly GCF_048544385.1. Taxonomy (NCBI): domain Eukaryota; kingdom Metazoa; phylum Arthropoda; class Arachnida; order Uropygi; family Thelyphonidae; genus Mastigoproctus; species Mastigoproctus giganteus. The sequence goes on along the minus strand of NC_143582.1, from coordinate 67,543,291 downwards.
AATACTTTAACATTCCCCAGAGTTTCAAGTTTGCTATCGACTGTGAATATCAATGAGAAGTATCTGTTCAACCCATCTGCCATTTCAGCTGGGATTTCTATGGACTTTCCACTGAAAACAATTAAGGGAACTATTGGATTTACTTTCTTTCTCATGTTTACATAAGCAAACCCTTATCTTCACTATTAACTGTCTTTGCTAGTCCTTTCTGATAATCGGCTTTCACACATTTTAATGATTATAATGATTATACAAATTGTGATCCATGCTTGCTTCTTTTGCTCAATCAAACTCTTTATCTCACCTGTCATCCATTTTGGCTTCTTGTGTTTGATGTAATTTGACCACTGGTATTAATGTGCTTTGGTTATAAATCCCGTGAACACTCCCCACAGCATATTTGTATCTGACACCATACAGTAGTCACTCCAGTTAATCAAATCTCCAAGAAATATCTCATTCCAATATAGTCCTCCTCTTTCTCTTGAAACTGAATCTCTTGGCATTACCATTGACTACACGGGTTTCTTTAGACATAATCCATTTTATGGCATAGTGGTCACTGTCTACTACTGGTTCCTCCACTGCAAAGTTTTTTAATACATTTAGGCTTTTTAGTGAGAACTAGATCAAGGATATTACACTTGTACTATCTCAGACATGCTAAGATAAGTAGCAATCAACCAGTTTGTTCAAAAACCTGTTACCATATAGTGTATTACCATCTCACATATTCCAGTCTATTAGTGGTTGGTTGGTTTCATTTTTAATGGTGAATTGGCAGCTTAGGCCATAATGCACCAAGACTCTATTAGAAGCAGGTTGAAGTTGTCCATAATGAGATAGTTGTACTGGCTAGCCCATTCAAATTGCCTCAAGTGATTTTTGTCATACTCCTCAAAATCACTTGGCCTATAACATCCCCCAATATAATCCTCCCTTTACTGCAAGTCATTTCACATCACACTGCCTGAACTTCTCTCTCTCTCTCTCTCTCTCTCTCTCTCTCTCTCTCTCTCTCTCTCTCTCTCTCTCTCTCTCTCTCTCTCTCAGGGGGTAACTTGGGATTTTTTTTTTTTTTTTGGCTGGTGCAGCATAAGCCTTAGGCTTCCTTGTACCATATGGTCAATAATAATAATAATAATAACATTTATATTATGTTAACCTGACTGAGGGAGGATTCTTGTTGCCTTCTGGCAGTTTTTGATTAGAAATATCACTCCCCACTATTTCATCCTTCCCTATCTCCTTAACACACAGTATTAACCAAAATGAAATTCTTCATCTTATATCTCTGAGTGGTACCATGTCTCAGCAACCCCAATCAGCATTACTTGACCTGATCAATATCTCAAATTCATATAATTTGTTCACAATACTCCTGGCATTATTCACATACAAATTAAGTTTACTTTATTGCTTTTGACAACCACCAAGCATCCAAGAGTTACTTAAAAGAGTTTTTCCTTGACTGCTGATGGATTTTGCCTCTATTACACTTTCACTTTCAGGTTTTTAAGGTTATTAATGGTTGGTCACAGATGCTCTCAGAGGGTGCAAATGTAATTTTTTCCCATGCCATTGACTCGAGTCGATCTTGTGGCAGCCTTTGCACCTCCTCTATTTAAGTGAATACCATCTTTGAAAAAATAAATTTGATCTAACAACTAAGGGTAGCCATGCTAAGAAAAATCCTCCCCTTCCATAAGCCTTGCGAGCCCTCAAGCCCCTCCTGTCATGTCTGGGCAGAATTACAGACACAAGAACATTTTGTCCTATCCACATTTTTCAACATGATCTCATACACTGAGTGATCACTGAATTGTGACACCTAACTCGTACTGTGTGGATGGATAACAGCTGCTAGGTGCCTAGGCACTGACTCCACTAGATGTGTGAAAATGCCCATACGATCTTCAGCCATACTGCCTGCAAGGTTTCCAAGTATTGGAATAGATGACAGCTGCATGATATATACCTCACTTCCCATTCCAAAACATCCCACAGGCATTCAACTGGACCAAGGTCAGGTGAGGTCACTGTGTTCCTCGAACCACTCATTCATAGTGTGGGTCAATGATACAGTGCATTACTGTCTTGGAAAATCCTATTTCTGTCCAGAAAAAATGCATTATGGCAGAGTTCACATGGTCTCCTAAAGACTACCAGTAAACTTCAGCAGTAAAACGTTGGTCCATAAGCACCAGGAGTCCTAGTTCTTGCCTGCCAAACATGTTCCATATTAAGCAATGGATGCCTCTGTGCATGGTGCCCACCTGCCTGGATAGTTAGCACCATGCACAAAGGTGTCCACTGGTATGTTACACCAGGTATTTGGACTCATCTGACCACCACACTCATTTCCGATTCTCCGTTGACCAACCAGTGTATTGTTGACAGTACAGATTCACCATCAACGATGATCAGTGGTGAGGAGAGGGTGTTTCTTGGGTCATCTTCTGTGGAACCACATGTTTAAATGTCTGACCGGGTGAAATTCACCTGTTGCTTCTAACATCTTCCATCTGCTGTTGTGGAAGTTGATAGCTTAAATAAATTCAAGGAGGAACTGGACAAACTCTTAGAGGGAATGAATGTGTGAAATTGTTTTTTTTTTTTTTTTTTGGCTGATGCAACATAAGCTTGCTTTCTTGCATCACATGCCTCTACTACTACTACTACATTCTCACAAATCTACTAATCACTTGGAATGTTTTTACTCTTTTTTCTTTGAAACTCCACTCCGTACAGTCTAACTTTCCTTGGTAATTTTAATGTTTCCAAATTCGACTTCAGCTGGAGTTGCAAACATTGAAATGGACCCAGCTGATCAAGATGCTGAGCCTTCTTCAACTACTAATGATCACATATAGCTTGTTCACTTACTACTAGGATGGATTTCACAATATCAGATGTTATACAATTATGCAACTTCAGTTAGTTCAACTATGTATAGATATGATTCTAATGCACTCATATGTCAGGTGAATTTTTCCTCAGTCTGAGGCCAAACTTCTTATGCTGCATTGTAATCCATACAACTGGAGCTGGTGTGAGTGTGCAATCCATCAAGAATGTTCCAGTACATCCTGAAGTGCCTTACACTAGTACCACTTAAACTTCTAAAACTTGGTTCACTGCTTCAGCCTCAAACCTAAACAGATACTTCAGATTAGAATATTAAATACTAAGATGGATGAACAACCGTTTTACTATTTCCAGGATACCAGAAAATCCTAATCACACACCCAACACCCTTGAACATTTTCTTACGAACAACATGTCCAAGTACAATGTCAATATTAGTGATCCTCTAGGCATCCTCAGATAACTTGGACATGTTCCCTTTTCAAAATATCTCTCTCTCTCTCTCTCTCTCTTCCCCCCCCCCCTCTGAGCCATGTCCTTTGGCTCAGAGTGGGGGGGGAAGACTTTAAAACAGATAATCAGCATGATTTCTATTCCCCTTTTTCCTAGGTTAGTTAGTTTACTGGTTGTTTAAGTCTTCTGATACCAATGTCTGTCCATATAATAGGGATGACATCCTTTATTCACATTCCACCCTAAAATCTCATCCTTTATCTAAACCTTGATTTTCCAAATGTGCTAAGGCTGTTTGAGATAAAAATTTAGCATATTATACTGGCTTGTATCCAAATCTCCAGCTTCTTTTCTGTCTAAACCAGGGGTCTGAGGGGCAGAACTGGCCCACAAAATAGATAATTTTGTCAGGTCTGCAGATATTTCAATTAGATCATAAAAATTAATGTTTATTAGATCACAATAAAATTAATGAAAAAACACATTTTACAGATTATTTGAACATTTGTCGGTTGATTAATAGTGTTGATGCCTGCGTCATCGGCTTAGTCTTGTTAGATATTAATTCTGCTATTTCCACTCAAAGTTATTCTTTGAAACATTGTTAAAATAATCCGTTAATCTTGACCCTGTCATTAAATAGCAATAGTCATTAGAGACAGCAATTATGGATTTTCTAATCTCTTATCTTGGCTTGGGTGATGCTTGCATTCCACTCCACAGAGACCTACCCCTTTAGTAGTGGGGTTATATTCTGCCCATCATATTGTAAATATTTTTCTTTAGCAGTTCACTTGTTAAGTTAAACATTTGTTAGTGGCTTATATATATGTTAATAAAGTGTTAAGAGAAAATACAGAAGTGTTGTATTGATCGAACACTTTGCGAGTGCAACTAACTTCAGTAGCCTCAACAAATAGTTTTATAAAAAAAGTTAGTGTCAGTTAAGTAGGTACTGTTTTTATCTGATGTTACATTTTGGTAGTAATTAAAATCGCATTTCCTATCATATGAAAAGCCATGGAAGTGATTTGCTAAAAATCAACTGTTTAAATTTTTTTGTAATAAACCTTAAAATTTATTTTATGTTAAAATATTTCATAAAATTTTAAGACATGTCAGTGCTTGCTTACTTCAATATTTATGAGTATTTTTTTTTTATTATTATTCCAGTGACCCCATAAAAATCATGTCAGAGTTGATGTCGGAAAAAAAAAATATATATATAGTTGATGCTGAGTGTCACGTTTTTAATGAGCAGTGGCCAATTAATTACTTTTTGCACATTAATGATACTTGCACTTGTCTTATTTGCAATGAAGCCTTGTTGGTGTTCAAGGAATATAATGTGAAACATCACAACACCACAAAACATGCCTCTAATTATGCTAAATTTCAAGGAGCTTTGTGGCAGAGAAAACTCCAAGAACTAACCCAAAATTTTCAAAGTCAACAACAGAAGATTAGAACTTTTGTTCATCAAAATTTATCTGTAGTTAGAGTAATTGAGCCATACAGCTCAATTACTAATTTATATCTGTGGTGTAAATCTAAGTTTTGAAGTAACTGAAGAGCTAGATGCATTAAAAAGATTGAAAGATACAACAGGTGAAAATATATTTTTGAGTATGTTGGAAGCAATTGACAGCCTCAAATTGAATTGGGATTTGCTATCAGCAGTTATGATCGATGGGGCTAAAAATGTGGTTGGTACTAAAATTGGGTTCATGGGTCAGCTTCATAAATATCTTGAGGGTAAAAATATTAAAAAGCCAATGCAAGTTCATTGTATAATTCACCAGCAGTCTTTGTGCAAAAAAATTTTTGGGTGTAAATTCAGTCATGTCAACTGTAATATCAACAGTAAATTTTATTCACAAGACTGATCTGAATCATCAGCAATTCAAAAATTTTCTTGAAACAATTGAGGCTGAATATGGTGATCTGTTGTAACACACTGAAGTATGATAGTTGAGTCAAGGTAACATGTTGAAGTGATTTTTTGAACTTAGGATTGCAGCAGATCTATTTATGAACAAAAAATTGAAACCTGTTCCAGAACTGTCAGATCTCAAATGGTTGTAGAACCTTGCCTTTTTAACAGATATATGCGAACACCTGAATTTTCTTAATATGAAACTACAAAGACGAGACAAACTTGTCAGTGGATTGTATTATAATATCAAAGCATTTGAAACAAAACTGGAGTTATTTAAGAGTTACTTCCGAATAATTATTCATGTTTTCCATATAGCGATAATTTATCTAAAAATATGACTCACTGTAATTTTTCTACTGCAAATTTTGTTCAAAACAGTTTGTTGCAGGAAAATTTTACAGATAGATTTTCTGATTTCAAAAATAATTCAAAGGTGTTTGAACTTTTTCAAAATCTCTTTGACATACCTGTCAACGATGTTGATGAGAATTTGCAATTATAGTTGGTATATCTGCAATCTAATGATGCACTGAAGACAATATTTCAAAATGAAAATCTAATTCAATTTTATTCAACATTATCTGATTCAGATTACATAAAAATTAAAAAATTTGCTAGAAAGGTTGCATCAATTTTCGGAAGTATATATATATGTGAGTAGACCTTTTCAAAAATGAAATATGCATAATCAAAAATTCAATCATGTCTAATTGACCCACATATGCACGACTTTTTAAGAATTGTAACTAGTACTTCACAACCCGATATTACGAAACTCAATCGCACTCTACAACCACATTCATTGCATTTTGTTGTATTACTAACTGTATTTTTGTGATTATTAAATAAATAAGTAATAATTAAAATTTGATATAAACAAACTGGTATATTTTATATTACATATCCACCAAGTTATTTTTGAATCTGTAGATATAGGTAGGTATAAAATTTGTTTCTCTGCATAAATATGATTGAATATAATTTTCAATAATTAAGCATTTTCTCTGGCCCGCCAAATATTCCAAAAATTCATATGTGGCCCACTTCTCTAAAAGTTTGGGGACCCCTGGCCTAAACAAAAACCAAGAACAATTGTAAAACAATTATTTATCAATTCAAACTTAATTCTGAAAAGACTAAGAGCAAAAAACTTACTTCTTATTCAAATGGTAGTCAAGCATTCTGGTCTCTTATCAGAGCTTTTGGCAGTAAATTCTGTCCATCTATACTGTTTGTTTGTTATCTGGTTTTTAGGAGCATTAGCAACTAAGGCCATATTGCTCCGGGATATGCGGTGGTCATTCCCTGACCTTTCCGCATCCTCCGTATTTGGTGGTGATGGGTTCGAACCCTGGTCTAATCAAGGAGCGTGCGTTATGCACTGTTGCTCCTTCCCACCTGACTACAGAGTTGCCCCATCTATACTGCCAACACTATTACAATATAATGGTTTTATTGGATCCTCAGCTAAAGATAAAGCTAATTCAGATAAAGATAAGTTAGAAGAAAAGTATCCTACTTTTCTTCTAACTCTTGTATAGACACTTCCTACCACTCCTATACACTGAATGCCACTCTGTGACCTTTGGACAGAAGGATGTTACAAGAATTCTAAATAATCTTGATGTAAAGAATGCACTGAATCTTGATAGCATTTCTTTTCATTGATGTTTTTCCTTCTGCTTGGAAATTTGCTCACATCAGCCAGTATCTGTAGTAACTGTATACTTCAGTTACTAGTAACTGTAGTATTATTCTCGAAACTTAACTTACTCGGGATTTCAATTCCGGACCATTCTGGAGCTAATCTCAAACAGCTATCAAGATCCTCCAGAATTTCTATGTTAACTAATGATTCTATCTTAATCAACTGCCCTCTTGGCATTGCTAACCTTTTTTGCTACCCATTTCTCAAAACTTTGTTCTCCCGAACAGCAATGTTCTATTCCCTGTTATCTATTTGAATATAATACTGACTCCTTTGATAGATTTTCTCACTACTGATGATGTCCAGTGAGGCATTTCTCGGCTTAAAGATTTCCATGTTCCATGTCCTGATACCCTCCTTGCTCTTTTCTTGAAGAAAAGTAGCTCGTCTCTAGCTCCAACTCTTACAAATCTCTTCAATTACTGTCTTCTTCATGGTTGTTACCTTTAGCATTCAAAGAGGCCTATATCATTTTGATATATAAAAAACAGGGTGAGAAAGCTACTCCTAATGACTAATTGACCTATTAGTCACCCTTTTATCAATATTCATCAATATACTTTTCTTCACAGAAAATCAACTATTTCAACTCTGGCCTTGTTCTCTCATTTCCTACAAACTAAGTTGGAAGGAAATCAAACTGATTCACTTTATCCTGATATTTCACATGCATCTGCCCCTGTCTGCATAGATCTTCTGCTCTTCAAACTTTTGTATTATGGTCTAGGATCCCCTTTACTGGATTTACTTGATTCACTGCTTAGAAATCGTAAACTATCTGTAATAATTGATGATACTTCATCAACTCTGTTTACTGTTTCCCGAAATGTTCCCCAAGGCTCATCCTTGGTCCATTCTTTTTTTTACTGTTGACATTAATAATCTCTCAACCTTATTTAAGTTTAATGTTGAGTGGTAACTCCATGCAGATGATATTAAACTTTACAAAGTTATTTATTCTTCCGCATACATTAACAAACAACAGTTCTGTCATAGAGTGCAGTTTTTGACAAGCATGAACTAATATTTGAAGGTCCTCTCTCTACCAATGACTCTCTAAGCCATGAGTTAAGGTAAGTCATCATATTGACAAACATTATTTAACAATAAACTTTATACAATGTTGTTGTTGTTTGGTTTTTAGGAGCATTAGCAACTAAGTCCATATTGCTCCGGGGATATGCGGTGGTCATTCTCTGACCTTTCCGCATCCTCCGTATTTGGTAGTCACGGGCTCGAATCTCTCTCTAATCAAGAAGTGTGTGCTATGCACTGCCGCTCCTGCCCACCTGGCTATGGAGGCGCCCTTTATACAATGTATAATTTATTTGACTTATGATACTCATCTTTGGATAAACTTGATGCAAAAATTTCGTGAAACTCAAGCAGTTGCCCTTGGCATTTCTAAGGTATTTTATCATGTTTGGCATAAATATCTTCTAAACAAGCTCCCATCTTATGGACAGCTAATGTTTTTTTTTTTTTTTTTTTTGCAATTGAATATTCCACTTTTCTTCCTGGTCAGTCACTGTGGGTGAGGGTAAAAGGCTCCATCTTCTAACCTTTCCACCAATGCTGCCTATTTCCCAAGGTTCAATTCCCTCTCTCTCTGTCTCTTTTTCCGCTCTTGTATATTAATGACCTGCTTTCACCAAAACCGGAATTCCTATTCATAATTTTCTGATGGCAGTAAACTGCATTCCACATTCCAGTTTGAGATAATTTTCTCCTAAACAAACAGCCTCAAATATTACCACTAATTCTTTAAATGCTATTCTCCAGTGGGGATGAAGAAAATTTAGTTAACTTTAATCCTTTTAAAACTTAATCTTATCTTATCTCTCGCAAAAAAGTCTACTGCTCCTATGCTTATCTTTGATGCTGCTCCGATTTCTAATTTGAATCACATATACCTACCGGGTATCATAAGTGACTTCTAATCTCCTTTGGCATAAGTAGATCACAAATATTGCTTCCTCTGCATTCAAAAAAATGAATTTTCTTTTGTGTTCTCAGGCAACCAGAGAGGTTAATACTCTTGATATCGTTATCAGCAGTGATCATTCGTGTATTAAGAATTTGCAGATAAAGGAACCACTAGGTGGCAGTGATCACAGTGTACTGATGTGGGATTTACTTAAAGATATAATTACCATCAGGAGTAAAGGAAAGGGTTTTTGCTTCCATAAAGGTGAGTACAGTGGTCTCAGACAGTTTTTAAATTCTGTTCAGTGGGATTGCTGACGATGTTATCAACAGTAAATTCAAGTGGGAAGCATTCAAGGAATTAATCATGGAAGCTACTAAAGGTTTCATACCTATTAAGAGATATTGTTCAAGGTTTAGGCCTAAATGGTTATCAAATGAACTAATGATACTCGTGACAGAGGACAAAATGCATGGGATGCATATAAATTATCAAGCGACTCAGAAGCCTATGGCAGATATAAGCTAGTCTGAGATGACAAAGGAGGTTAGGCAGGTGAAGGCAGATTACAAGAAATCTTAGGCAAAGGATGCTAAGAAAAACAGCAAGGATTTCTTTACTTATATAAACTCTAAAAGGAAGGGAATGAATCTGATTGGTCCATTTGATATCGATGGTTTGACTGTTGATGATCCTGCTCAGATAGCAAACAAACTGAATGAGTATTTTTGCATCTACATTCACACATGAGGAGTTATTAAGGTTTGAAAATGAAGCAGAAGGTTATCAAATTGTAGCAGGGTGCTTAATGATTTTGTAATAACTGAGAGCAAAGTGGAGGAGAAATTGTTGAAGTTAAACATAAGAAAGGCACCTGGGGTGGATGGGATATATCCAGTTATATTAAAGGAGGCGGCAAAGCAACTAAGCAAACCCTTAGCCATAATTATGAGAGCATCCATGGACTCGGGGGAGGTCCCCACGAACTGGAGATATGCATGTATCCCCAATTCACAAAGGGGGATTGAAGGGTGACACGAGTAATTACAGACCAGTTAGTTTAACTTCTGTTCCAGGTAAAATAATGGAGTCACTGGTTAAAGATGCATTGCAGGATCATCTAGACAAAACTGCAGCAATAATTTAGATACAGCATGGGTTTGTTAAGGGAAAGTCTTGTCTGACAAATTTGATAGGATATTATGTTGTGGTTACAAAGGAACTGGATGCAAAAAATAATTTTGATATCGTATATTTGGATTTCAGGAAAGCTTTTGACACTGTTGCGCATGGAAGACTATTGTACAAATTGGAGCAAAATGGTATTAAGGGTAAGTTGCTACAATGGATAAAAGGATGGTTGAGTGGGAGAAGACAGAGGGTTGTAATCAATGGGTGCTGCTCTTCATGGACTAATGTTATTAGTGGAGTCCCACAGGGTTCGGTGTTGAGTCCACTGTTGTTTTGTATATTTATCAATGCTATTGATGAAAGTATATATCAAGGCTTAGTGTCGAAATTTGCAGATGATACAAAGGTTGGCAGGGTTGTTAATGACAGTAATGGCAGTGTGCTACTGCAACAGGATCTAGAAAATTTGGGCAGATGGGCTGAGAAGTGGCAACTTAAGTTTAACCTTGACAAATGCAAAGTACTACATATGGGTAGAAGTAACCCCAGAGAAACATACCAACTGTGTGGTACTACACTTAAGGTGGTAGAAAATGAAAAAGACCTGGGAGTAATTGTACAGTCAGATATGAAGTTTTCTGAGCAATGCAGACAGGCTGCCAGGGCAGGTCATGGGGTTTTGTCAATGATATATAGGAATTTTGCTAGCAGGGAAAAGGAGGTGATTGTCTCTCTGTATAAGGCAATGGTCAGGCCACGCCTTGAGTACAGGTCTGGAGGCCTCATTTTAGGAAGGATGTAGATTTTCTTGAGCATGTACAGAGAAGGGCAACAAGATTGGTGAGGGGAATGAAGAGATCCTCTTACCAAGAGAGGCTTAAGTTCTGCAAATTGCAGTGGATGGAGACTAGGCACCTGCGCGGTGATCTGATTGAGGTGTATAAGGCCTTGAATGGGTTGAGCTCGCTGAATTCTGATGGGATCCTTCCACTTGTTCAGATTACGATCCTAAGGGGGCATAAATTCAAATTAAGAAAGGACAGATGTAGAATAGATGTGCGGAAATTTGCCTTTAGCGAGCAGGTGGTTAATTGCTGGAACAAACTTCCATCTGTCGTTGTGGAAGTTAATAGGTTAAATAAATTTAATGAGGAACTGGACAGTCATTTGGAGGGAATGGTGTGTTTTTTTTTTTTTTTTTTTTGGCTGATGCTGCATAAGCTCATACACTTGCTTTCTTGGATCCCGTGCTACTACTACTAATTACTTTTCAGCTAAACATCTACTACTCACTTTGTACAAATCTAAAATCCACTCTACATGGAATATTGTTCCCACATTTGGCACAGTGCTGCCAAAACTTCTCTTAAGCTTGTAGATTCCATTCAAAAGAGGGCAGTTACGTTAATTAATGACTGTCTCTTACAAAGCCTCTCCACTCTGTCTCACAGATGTTAAGCACAGTAGACTTTCGATTTTCCGACTTAGATGGTTAAAAAAAAAAAAAAATCACCGATAATTGATTTCCCGATTAATCCAAAAATACAGCAAGTTCCCGACATACATAACATATATTCCAGAACTTCTTACGTAAGTCGAGTTTTAAGTAACTCAGGAATGACTAATAAAATATGCTACTATATCAAAATATAGAAGATTGAAGTAAAATAGTTATATATTAGTTATATATATAGAAATATAGTTATATATTTTTAATTAGTTCAATTAAAAGCTATATGGGGACAGCGGTGAAATAGCCGGTTTGGCACATAAGAAAAAAAAACATAAAAGGAAGGGAAAAAAGGATGTTTTGTACTGTAAAAACTGATATGTATTTCGTAGCCTTGGTTTTTATAGTTGACTTCATTAGTGCTGATCCATTCTCGTACTTCGTCTTTGTCTTTTATTATTGGGTTCACTGTCGACACTGACAAATATAAATTCCACACGGTACTTGTTAACGTGTGACCATTTTCATACATCCTTATTATTTTAATTTTCTGATCCAAATCGATCACTTTCCTTTTCTTAGTAGATTTACTAGTCCTGCTGTCACTTATTCTCTTAGTCAGCACCATGATAGTGGTCAAAATTAAATTTTCTGTAAAGAACTTCACAGGGTTAAGGTAAAAACTCACTATTATCTCCCCATGCCAGCTCTGATTTTACTAAAGCACACTTCTGGAGGTCACTACTATAACACAATAAAAACAATTTTCACTTTCTAGTTTATTGGGCTTTTCTGTTAGTGAAATTCATCATAAATGAGTAGTAAACTCGATCTTTTGTGCATTTGTGACAATACTTTTGTGCATTTGTGACAATCTTCAGTCGTATAAAAAAAAAAAAAAAAAAACATAAATAAATTTTCAGGACCTTCTTCATTCCTATATTTTAAGCTTGTTACTCCATATCTCTTGTGCAATTTGTGCATGCTGTCAATAGTCATTATCGATTGCTTATTTTATTTTATTAATTTTTTTACTGTTTTAAATTTTACAATCCTAAAAAAAAAAAAAAAAAAATTGAGTGAAAAAAATTTACGTAAGCCTGAAGTTATGTAAGTTGGGGATTTATTGTATCGAAAAATGTTCAGCAACCTAAGTAAAAAATATGACAATAGATAAAAATTAAAAAAACTTACCGTGCACTACTCGTGTGTCCAATGTGGTGCTTCCCTTTATTTTTTATGATGTCGCATATCGTTTGGTCACCAATATTATAATGGTTCCTTAAAGATTTAACGGATGCACCATTTTAAAACTTTCGAATAATTTCAAGTTTTTGTTTAATTGAAAGCCCAACTCATTTGCATTTGCCCATCATTTTCATGATTGCCAAACAAAAAAAAAAAAAAAAAATAAATAAATATATATATATATATATATATATATATATATATCCTGTAAAAAAAATTGACATCCTTGACATAAATAACAAAACAAAATTTGTCTTTTTGCAGTGCAATGGAACATAACAATCGACGCAATGCACTAAAACAAACTAAACATCGTTTCTCTTTTCTTTTTTTTTTTTTTGAGCAGCAGGTGTGAATAGAGCATTGAGCAGCAGGTGCGAAGACACCAAGGGTTGCAAGATAATAGGTACATTAATCTCCCAATGACGAGTTATAACACTGCTTCTTGTCACTTATTTAAGACTTGCAAAACATCTGTTTATACCTATTCTGATTATTACTTGGATTTTATGATTTCTGGTTGATTTTTTTTTTTTTTTTTATTTGGAGTCTTGAAGTGTCCCGGTTAATCTGCTTTCCGGTAAATCAAGAGTACTCCTGTATCTGCTGGATGCCTTTTCTACTGATAATTCAATGAGTACTGTTCTTTTGAACTGACATACATAATTCTCCCTCTCTCTTCCAAACTTGTCTAAACATGTGTCCCAACTGTGACCTTCCATCTACTAACTGTCCAAATCCAATCTCACAGAACCAACTTATCCTCTTCCTCATTTATCACTTCTACTTCTATTTTCTGGAACAACTTTTCTTCAAAAATTATATTTCTCAAAAATTACAATCTAAAGAAACTCTTGTCTGATGTGAACAAGTATCTTCTGTCTTTTCAGCTTTCAACCAATGCACAGCACTACAGGTTCATTTACCTTTTTTGTTTGGGTGTTTCATAACAAAATAAAATAAATAAATAATAATAATAATAAAATAAAGTTGATTTCTTTCAGATTGTCTCTCTATACTCAAACTGCACACACACACATACATCTTAAAATTATTCATTATCCTATACTGTAGATTGCATTTCCATCTTAGTATTCCAATTGCATCTGCAACAACCCTGGCAATGAAATCTGTATATTAATTATTATACAATTTATACTAATTTCTTATTCATATAACATATTCATGTAATTATACATATTAACAGAAACAGTTGACGATACTAGAAAACTTACCTATTGCATCAAGTGTAGCAATATCTTGGCTTACTGGCCACCGTCCAGGGGGTGGTACTCCAGCATACTGAGCAGGCACTGATCCAGGAAGAGAAACCATGTTAGCAGTGATAGAAGGGCTAACAGTAAGTCCAACTGATGCAGCTGATACCACTACTGCTGCAGAAGGAACTGCTGATCCTAAACTCACAGTTGCACCACTTAAAGCTGCACGACTGTTGTTTGTAGGCTGTACATTTAACTATATAAATAAAAAAAATATATGCACAAAAATTTATAGTAAAAACACATTGTAAACATGCTGAAGACTGCTAATTATTCCCATGTCTTTCCTGGTTTCCTAGCAAGTTTCGTTTTTCTTTTGGATTTTAGTAATTTTTTTTATTATTTAATTAATCGGTTATAATTTATTATTTATTAATTTTTTTCTTAAATGTATATATTATTTTTTATTTATTGATTAAGGCTTCAAAAATCGATAATGGTGGGTCTGCTCATGTTCAGCATAGATTATATTTATCATGCCCTAGGAATATGTTTTCAATTTCTCTTTTTTGATAGTAGCACGTTCAAGAGGTTGTGTATAATTTGTTCACTTTTCAATAGTTAATTCTATTTGCATTTATAAATGTTTTTGCAAACTTACTTGCAGCTTGCCTCATGACTGGTTTGTGTTCCATAGAAGGGCTAAGGGATATTTTCTCCAAATAAAATATATTTATTGTCAAACACCACTATGGTAGATGGGAGAATTCATTTCCTTTTATAGGTAGAGAAAGTGTTATTTATTTATTTTATTTATTTATTATTATTATTATTATTATTATTATTATTATTTATTTATTTTTTATTTTTTTTTTTTCAAAATATTTCTCTCAACTTATTGTCCCACAATGTATTCACTAAATTACACGTTATAAATGGCAATTTGTTTTAGGTTCTTGTAAGCAATTACAATAATGATATTTAATAGCAGCTGATAAATACACAAACTGTTAAAATGACATATCATAAATGTTGGAGCTGAAGGATATTGTACATTTAATTGTGTGCTCATAATTTAAAATAATTTAATATATATTTAACAGGTACATTAAAATAAACATGTTTCAATGGACTGTGCCACCTTCCATGATTTAAAAAAAAAAAAAAAACATTAACAATATAAAGTGGCATACAGCCATTACATTTCCATCCTAGAAAACAAGAATAATGCTAATTAAAAACTGTAAAAAGTATAATTATAGTGATCCTCATAACAGAAATGATAGATTTACAAACATTAGAAAAACATTAAAACTGAATAATCTGACACTGAAGATTTATATTTATTACTCAAATGATTATATAGCTAAGTTGACTGATGCAAAACCCTACATGTTACAACACTAGTTCTTGGCAGAGAGCAGAACTCCAGCCCACAATTTCATCCAGGGGCATCATGTTCTGCCTGTAGTCATCATACTTCCTCAAATTCAGACTGACTAATAGCTTCCTGAAGATCCTAATTATTGAATTTAGAAAGAATCTCTAGAAATTTTACCCAATGGAGATTAGAGAAGTGTAAATGTTTTCAAGTTTCCAATTCTAGTTCCATATGTGATGGGTGTGCAATTAAGGTTGCTGCACAGTTAGACCTTGAGATGGTTTATCTATTAGCCCATTTCAGAACACAGTATTTGATACTCTGAATTTTCTTGAAGGAGGGCATAGGAGCCACATTCCAAACCACAGAGGCACAGCAGAGACTAAATCTTGAATAGAACAAAATAGGTCTTCTTATCAGCAAACATTCGTTTTTAGGTTCCAAAATGCTCTGAGTGCTTTTTGAGTGGAGATGGGAAATACAGTTAAAAAAGCTTAGCTTCAAGTCAAGAATAACACCTAGAAACAAGACAGAAGGTGAAGGGTTGAGTTGGTGGCCATCAATAATGGGAAAAAGAGCAGAAGCTTTCTGACTTAGAAAGATAATATATTTTTGCTCCTTGAGATTCATGGCATGACTGAAGAATTGCATTACAATAAGAAGTTTTCTAGCTGCTGATTAAGTTTAAAAGTATTCAGTGAGGCCGAGGATACCACACTGTGGATATGGAACCCTGGAAACAAGGGATTCCAGGGCTCCATACCCACAGCGTGGTATCCTGGAATGGAGAATTGTTCCAGAATTGTTCATTTAGAACAAAAGTTCTATTGCTGTAAATAAACAGCTGGCCATTGGTCTTTGGGGCAGAGAGACAATGGGAGACTACTTTGATGCCCTGTTGGATGTGTGATTAATGACCTTTCCTTGAGTATCCGTGCTGGTGATGGATATGGGGCTAGGTGGTATATGAAATCTCTTTTCATCTGGTCAAGAACCCCAGGTTCCCCGATGTCAAACCCATGGTTCTTTGGGTTCGAGTTGTACAGTCATTTTGCTGCAACACTAACTAACCCCATTCAGTGTGATCAACACTGGGTGGGGTTAGTGTTCAAACCCCTTTTGTAGTTTACAAAATATGGCCTACTGAGTACTTACTGCAATCACAGCTAAGAAATAAAGTCATCTCTAAATTTCATCTCTCATCTCTTGTGTAAGATGGGGGGGGGGAGGAGTTTGGAAAATCAGAGTTGTTTCAGATTTTTTGTACAAAATGAACATTACTGTTGTGCCACTTAGCTGTCACGTTAGTAGTATTATCAATACCCAGGTGGTGGAATGAACTGCAGCAGATCTGGAGGAAACATAAATTAGTACATGACAGATACAGTAGAACCCGGATAAAAAATTCCCACAAAAAATTTTCCCCTGTACTAGGTTTCGTTTCTTAAGTCCCAATTTAAACTATATATATTGTAATATATTATTTTCCTGCGTAAGAAGTTTCCTGTGTAAAAAGTTTGTGATAAAGAATACTAAGTGTATTATTATAATGACGTTTTCACACTTAATGTTTTTTAAATATGCAAATTCTTTATTTTTAATATTAAAAAATATTGAACAATATCAACATTTTGACAATTGAACAAGTTATTGCATAGCATCATTTTAGTTTGTAGTAAATCACCGAAGTAGGTGAAATGGCATCATTTTTGATATACAGTACATGTACCTCATATTGTGAATGCCTTCGCAATGAGTTGCCTTGATATTCCACTACCTCCAATAAGCAACGCTTCATAATGGAGAAGACTGATGTTACTTATCCTTGGTGGATACCACCACCTAGGGCTTACAATAACGGTCAAAATCTTAATACTAGTATTTCGGTATTTTTAATTAATGAAACCGGGATACAAGTATTCCAAAAACAAACGTTTTATTCAATAAATTTTGATGACGATTAGGCGCAATAAAGTAAGGAAAAAAACAAGTACTGTAATTACTTCAATTATTCATGTTTCAAATAAACTTTTATTGCAATAATAAATATTCTGAAAAAAATCATTAAAATAAAGTTATTCTAAAAACAAAAAAAATACATATTGTTACTGAAATGTTTAGTTATGTTTAAGCATCCACACTACCCTGTTCGAATAAAGTGAGCTCTTAAGAAACATAAGCAATCAATAGTATGATTGTTTAAAATTAAGAAACATAAGCAATCAATAGTGTGATTGTTGAACTAATGTTGGTACATACAGTATTTGATTAGCGGCAGAAAACGCTCTTTCGGATTCTATTCTGGTACTACTGTACTGAGATAATCGTAGATGATCTCAGTCCATATTTTCTAGGCTTCGAACTTATTTAGCAAAAATAGTTAAAAGTATTTCATTAATTTCCAACTCAAGTTCATCTTTTAAAATCTCTTATTTTGGAAAGAATTTGCAGAACACTGATGTTCTATTCCATGTTGGTCTTCCATGGTTGAATTATAAATAAATAAATAAATAAATAAATCTTTATTGTGAAGTAGATTTACAGCACAATTTCCCATCACGGCGACGAGCGCCAGGGGTTCACAATTATGTTCATCATTCGTTTTCTGAAGGAGAAAGACGTTTTATTAAGCGAAGTATAATTTTCACTATATATAGCATGCTGTTGTTGTTTGGTTTTTAAGAGCATTAGCAACTAAGGCCATATTGCTACGGGCATATGCGGTGTTCATTCACTGACCTTTCCGCATCCTCCGTATTTGGTGGCTCACGAGCTCGAACCCCGATCTAATCAAGAAGAATGTGCTACGGACTGCTGCTCCTGCTCACCTGGCTACGGAGGCGCCCTATATATAGTATCTTTACTGAGTCGGGGAGAGAGCAAAGAGTGGGAATAGGGAATAAAGATGAGAGCAAAGAGTGGTTGTTGTTATTATTTGGTTTTTAGGAGCATTAGCAACTAAGGCCATATTGCTCCGGGAATATGCGGTGGTCATTCCCTTGACCTTTCCGCATCCTCCGTATTTGGTGGTGACGAGCTCGAACCCCGGTCTAATCAAGAAGCGTGTACTACGCACTGCTGCTCCTTCCCACCTGGCTACGGAGGCGCCCGCAAAGAGTGGGGATAAGGAATAAAGATGAGAGCAAAGAGTGCAGTTAAGGAATTCTTCACATATATAAATGCAAAGAACAGAAGGACAAATCAAATTGGACCCTTATGTAATGGATGTGGGATAGTAGTAGATAACATAGCTGAAGTTGCAGATGAACTCAACAGTTAGTTTGCATCGATATTTACATAAAAAACCCCTTTGTGTCAATGAGATATTATGGAAGCAAAGTTGAAAAAACATGTAATTAATGATGTTGAAATTTCAAAGGATTATTTAATGAGAACTTTAGCGCCTACAGCGAGTAAGGCTCCTGTGGTTGATGGCATATACCCTACAATCTTAAAGGAGGTGGCAAGTGAGTGCATTGAACAATTAAGGCTAGTTATGAGAGCATCACTGGACTCAGGAGAGATTCTGTTGGATTGGCATAAATTGGAACATAAAGGCGGTTCTAGGAGTGTAACGGGAAATTACTGACCAGCCAGTCTAACTTCAGTAGTAGGGAAAATCATGGAGGCAATGATCAAGGGTGGAATTCAGGATCATTTAGATGGAAATGGAATTCTGTAGGATACACAGCATGGTTTTGTAAAGGGAAAATCATGTTTAACAAATCTGATTAACCATTTTGACAGGTCACTCGTGAGCTGGATTTAGGGAATAATATCGACATTGTTTATTTGGATTTCAGCAAAGCATTTGACTCAGTCCCACACGAGTGGTTACTTTATAAGTTGGAGCAGGCTGGAATCATAGGGATAATCCTTAGATGGATAGCACGATGGCTTGAGTGCACCAGGCAGAGGGTTGCTGTAAATGGTTATTCCTCAGATTGGGTTAATATAAGTAGTGGGGTTCCCCAAGGATCAGTATTGGGACCACTGTTGTTTTTGATTATCTTAAATGACATCTATGAAGGGATGGAGGGCGTGAAGTCTAAACTTGCAGATGAAATAAAGATCAGTAGAGTAATTAATGATCGCCGCCAAACAGAGTTTCTTCAGAGTGACCTAGATAGACTTCCGAGATGGTCAGAAAAGTGGCAGCTAGTCTTTAATTCAAGGTCTTTTGGGGAGCAGCAACCCCAAAATAACTTATCCACTTGGTGGAGCTGAACTAAAATCAGCAGTGGAGGAACAGACTTGGGAGTTACGATACGGTCAGACATCAAGTTGTCCGAGAATTGTGGACAGGTTGCAATGTTGCCTTTCTCTGCATTTGTTCTAGCAACTCTACACCCTTCCTAAAATGACGCATCCAGAGCTGTATACAGTACTCAAGGTGTGGCCTGACCATTTCCTTATACAAGGGGATAATCACCTTATCACTGGTCGCAAAATTCCTGTATATCATTGACAAGACCCCATGACCTACTCTGGCAGCCTGTCTGCACTGCTCAGAAAACTTCATATCTGACTGCACAATTACTCCAGGTCTCTTTCATTCTTCACTTCCCTGAGTATAACAACACACATTTGGTTCATTTCTCTAGAGTTACTGCTACCCATATGCAGTACTTTGCATTTGTCGACGTTAAACTTCAGTTGCCACTTCTCAGCTCATATGCCCAACTTTTCTAGATCCTGTTGCAGTAGCATACTATCATTACTGTCATTAACAACCCTGCCAACCTTTGACATGTGTCTAGATGTAAAATATCTGTTCAGTTTTTCAGTAAACTTTGCAGAAGAATCAAAATTTCTACCATTCATATCTAATGCACCTATGTGATTCACTCATATCCATCTAGTTTAACAATTGTCTGAGATCACTGCAGTCACCATTATGAAAGCAAAATTCCTATCATTTACAGTAGTTATATTTTTAAGTGTATCCCACATCAATACTACAGACAGTTCTTTATCTGGAGAGTCCAATTATACAATGTGCCACTGCTAATCTGTTGTTGCCTCTCTAACTTACTGGTGTAGAAATCAGTCATCCAATAAATCCTGAAAATGTCTAGATTTATTGGATCTTCATTAAAATGCTCTTCTAAATCAAAGAGAATCTCAAAATTTGCTGGCGTCTGATCAGCATTATCAACTTATGATAGAAGGTATGAATGCTGCTACAAGGAAGAGATCACATATCTCTGAAAACGGAGTGCATTCTTTCATACACATTCAGAAATCACACATCCAATCTGTTGCTTCTCAGTGACACAGTCATAAATCTTTTTTCCAATCTTTGGATATTTTTATTCCTACCCCTGAAAAGACCCAAAACTACTACTATTTTATAGTAGCAGTTTTGGTTCTTTGCATCAGCTCCTTCTTTTTCCTCCAATCTCATATGTGACGATCACTGACATTTTATTTTCTTCACACTGCATGGTTTCTCAGTTCTTTAATTCTTTGATTATTTTAAGTTTTTCACTAACTGTGAAGAAACAACAGTGCAAACCATTTATACTGATTACACTGAACAAATTTTGGGTCATATCTTGTTACTAGCATGAAAGTAAGTTTACTTTATAGATTTTGGGGTTATAAACACAGAAATAGTGCTTAAAATGGCAGATTGGCTGTTGTTTTTAAGAAAAGTATTTTTTTTATATTTATGTAAGGTATTTTTTATTTATATGGCAATAAGATGTAGCTACGAATTTACCTGTATCATACATAGGACCGTTTTTAGGCCTTTCGCTTGTATTCAGCTTTGGGGGAATCCCTTTTCACCATCCAACAATAATCAGCTAACGTGGCAGCACTCCATTTGCTTTTGTATCTTTGTTCTATTGCTGCGATGTCTTGATAGAAACACTCACCATGTTCGTTGCTAACAGTACCACAGTTTGGCAGGAAGAAATCCAGATGTAAGTGCAAGAAATGCATCTTCAGTGACAGGTTGCACCCCAGTTTTTCATAAGAAGTAACAACACCTTCCACAACTGCCTGTAGTTGCCTGCTTTAACATTTCCTAGAAAAACATTCAAAACATTTTGAAAGGCTATCACTAAGGATACATTCAACCTGTTTGTCTTTGAAAAGTTGCCTTTGTGTGGAACCAATGAAAACACCTACCTTAATCTTCTCTGTTGAAGTATTGGGTTGTTGTTGTTGTTTGGTTTATAGGAGCAACTAAGGCCATATTGCTCCGGGATACGCAGTAGTCATTCCCTGACCTTTCTGCATCCTCCATATTTGGTGGTGACGGGCTCGAACCCCGGTCTAATCAAGAAGCGTGTGCTACGCACTACTGCTCCTTCCCACCTGGCTCCGGAGGTGCCTGAAGTCTTGGGAATGTCTCTTGTGAGTATGTGAATGCAGGACCGTTCACTTCCAAAGCCTTCATGAAATTTTTCATGAGCCTCTGTTTGACATAGATTGGTGGAAGTAAAACTTTATTTGGATCTATCAGTGGTTCATATGCTACATTCTTCATTCCAGGTGTTAATGAATTTTGTTGAGGCCAACTCCTCTTCTCGTAGTGCATATCCTTGGTACGACTATCTCACTCACAGAGAAAGCAACAATACTTAGTGTAACCCTTTTGTAGTCCTAATAAATTAGCAATTACCTTTAAATCACCACATATCTGCTGCTCATACTTTTGATAGTGTACATCTAAGAGGATGTTCTGTGTGTTTGCATATCTTTCTTTTAGACTATAAAGTATTAAAGGCAAAGGCCTCATGCTACGAGGTAGAATGACTAATATGTAGGTTGGTGCAAATGCATCATAGCTATCTACCAAAGTAGTTAAATTAATTAATTAATTAAATTGGCATCGTTTTGGTTATATCTCATATTGTGACTGCCTTCACAACGAGTTGCCATGGTATTGTACTACCTCGAATAAATAACACCACCAGTGGAGAAGACTATTGTTATTTATTCTCAGTGGATACCACCACCCAGATGGCACCGTTTCAAAGCTTGTTGGCTTCTCTTCGGTGGGTGGGTGGGCAGGTACCCTGGTGTTATAACTATAGTTATACTTCTATAGTTATAGTTATAACTATAGTTATCTTCATAACTATAATTATACTTCATAACTGGGTTGTCACTATTGCAACACCAGGGTACCTGCCCGCCCGGTAAAGAGAAGCCAACAAGCTTTTTGTTGAAATGGTGCCATCTCGGTGGTGGCATCCGCTGAGAATAAATAACAATAGTCTTCTCCACTGGTGAAGTGCTATTTATCCGAGGTAGTACAATACCATGGCAACTCGCGTTGTGAAGGCAGTCACAATATGAGATATAACCAAAACGATGCATTTGCACTAACCTACATATATGTTTCTTTTTTGTGGAAGGCATACTCACAACAGATATTGAAGGCACTATATTTCCATTGTGTAAGCACACAGCCTTAAGGCTAACCTTAGAAGTGTCTATAAATAATAGCCATTTAGACCATTAACATCCTTACAAACAGTGAGTTCACCTTCTGTTTGTTAGAATTTATCATTGTCTTTATTTCGAGTACGAAATGTCACTTTCATAGAATGATCTAGAAGATTCCACTATTGAAGCCTTGAGGCCAAAAGCAGTCTTATTCTTTGGCAGTTTGAGATCCCTAATGAGGTTATTAAACTCTCACTTTCTATAATCTTATGTGGTTCAGAAGGACAGATGTTTGAACAAAATGGTGGATCACTAGATGTAGACGGCTGCTGTACTTCTTCATGTGTATCAAGTTGATATTCATCAGCACTGTAGCTGATAATGTAGAGTAACTCGCTAATATGAGACTCCCAACTGTAATTTGAAAACAAGATCAAATCACCAAAGTTTTATGTGATTTTCATGTTAAGTGGCATGAAATTAGACAAGGTTGGATATTTTTATTTCATAACATTTTACATGTTGACCAGTGTTATCAGAGAAACACATTCACAATACTGCATAGGTGCCAACTTTTGACTTTCAAAGGCTGGAGGCCGGTCAAGCGGAAGGAGGAAAATAGGAGATATTTGGACCAAAACAGGCAAAAAAAACAGAACTCTCAAAAAGCACACTGCACTAGAGATTAAAATTGACTAACAAAATACACATTTATATTAAAATGTTTCTGTGCACGTAACTATGCTGCTATTTATTGACCAATTTTTTGACCAATTGTAACATCATATTATTTTCTATAAATAGCTTATAGACCTAGTCAGGATCATTAGTTTATTCTAAACTGAGACAGCGAGATTTGGAAGTTAATTAATACTTAAGTGTCCATAGATTTAGCGTTCGTAACTTGCCACCATTGTTATACGATACAACGTTATATCCCGAACTAGATAGCGTTAGTATAGTATAGTATAGTATATAATATAATATTGTCAATTAATCAGTAAAATCTATTAATTTTGTTAAACTTCGTTGTCAGTTAAATTGTACTTTTAACCAAATACATATACCAACTTAGATTACAAACATAACGTAATTAATTAATACATAACTTGATATAGAAGTTATATAAACGGAACTCGTAGATAATACTTGATACTGAAAAATATATATAGCGTTATAACTGTGTTGGGATACAAGTTTAGGGTTATAATTTTGTACTGAATTTGAAATTTTATTGAAATTAAATCGAAATCATGACTCAGACCAGAGCAGCAAAGCAAAAGGCTCAAGCTAATGGGAGTGCTGTCGCTCAGAGGAGAACTGAGGAGGGCAGCTGTCCTCTGAATCACAGCCTTTTAAAATGCACTGCTTGCACATGATGTTTGTGGAGCAATCTGGTACGGGACATGATATTGCCATGGAGGATGTCTTTGTGTGTGCGCAATGCAAGGAGTGTAACGAAACTGGGCGATAACTCGCGTTGTTATTGGCCTATATGAGAGCTTGAAGGATCTAAATTGAGGGGCCCATCAAGCTCTCAGCTGCCCACATCAACGCCAGAGCTTGCACCTGGTCATCACGCAACACAGCTGCAACCCCCAAGGCAGAATGCACTGGTCCCACAGGAACTAGTAGTTGTTGGTGACTCTAGCGTCAGGGAAACGGGGAACATGCTTTGTAAAAAGGATAGGTGGAACAGGACCAGGGTATGTCTGCCAGGGACAAAGGTTGATGACATTGTAGAGCAGACATCATCTTTTAAGGGCACAAAAGGTGATATAGTTGTACATGTTGGCACTAATGATATTAAGAGTAGGAGACTGGAAGAATTACTTAACAAGTACAGGTCACTGTTGAAAAAAAGCCGTGAATTAGGGTTGAATTTGAAAGTGTCTGAAATTCTGCCCAGACACAACAGGAGGGAGTATATGATGAGAGCCATATCAATCAATTCGGCCCTGGAAAGATTGTGCAAGGCTCAAGGGGTAGAATTTTTTTCAGCCTGGTCTGTACTTGTTAACAGGAGAGACTGCTTCTACAGGGATGGGACACACTTAAATAGAAAGGGTGCAAGAATATTTGCTGATGCGAGGCAGTGTTAGGTGGGTCAGAAAACTGCTAGCTTGGGGGGGGGGATACAAGGACTAATAGATTAACAGTAGCCACTGGCAGAGGTGAAAGTGATTCTTGCACTACTTCTATTGGAATGAGCAGAAGCCTGGAAAACAAGATGCAGGATATTTCAGAGACTGCTGGGAGTCATTGCGGTACAAGAAACACATGGGTTGTGTTAGGGTAGCTAAGAATAGGAACAGGTGCATGTATACTTGCGTGTACACCAATGCTAGGAGTTTGGTAAATAAATTTGATGAATTTGAGGTATTGCTCAAAGAATCAAAGGCAGATATTGTTGGGATATCAAAGACGTGCTGTCACACAGATATAAGGAATGCAGTACTGGAATTGGAGGAGTACAATGTCTACAGAAAGGATAGACAGGATAGGAAGGGAGGAAGGGTTATGCTATTAGTTAAGAAATACATAAAATCCAAGGAAGTGAAGCCAGTGGACATCGCTACAGTGCAGTGTAGAGTCAGTTTGGTGTGACATAAGCATTGGGACATAAGCATACATTAAAAAAGATGTTAATTAATATATGCAGTGCATTACATTTCAGGCATGTTCAATTTTTTTCCTTAAATTAAAATTTTTTTAAAAATTTTGTAATTAATAGAAGTGAAAAATAAATACAGCAATCTCCTTATCAATTATTTACTAAGATTATAACTTAATAAAACTGTATAATTGTACATTCTTTACACTGAGCTGTTCAGTTTAATTATAACTGTACATTTATTACTCTGTTCTCGTATACTTTTTAAGTCTCTTTTTTCTCGATATACATGTAAATGTCTCTCTAAGTGTATACACGATACAATACATGTATATATATCGTTCACAAGATATGCCAAGTTTATAAGCCTTACATCACAAATATACACAATGTATGCACACTGTCTAAATCTAAGAATTATGCATTAATAAATTATGGATTATGCATTAAAACTACATTTAACACTTTGTTATCTGATGTTGCACCCAGTGTGCCTGGCATTTCTGATTACAGAATTTGTTTTACCACTGTGCTGCCATTTATTTACATTTCATATCAACAGCATTGCATCGTATGCCTCTTCTTCTCACATGACATAGAGTAAAAAAAATATGTGGAGGTCCTAAAGTCTTGAAACTTTATTAGACAGTTGGATAGACAACTTGATCGAGACCCGCTTATTGGTGGGTCTCGACTACTCAGGTTGTCTGTCCAAATGCCTCTTCTTCTTCTGCATTATAACCCAGGGTGGTCTTGGCCTTCTCAATGATGTTCTACCAATAAGCCCTCACAGAAGTCAAACTTCTCCAATTTCTTATTCTCATAGTCTTCTACATTAACCATCCATCTTTTCAGCTATCTTTCTCTCGCCTTCTTCCTGTAGGTTTCCATTTCATTATACTCTCAGTTGTTCAGCTGTCATCCATTCTCATATTTCCCAACCAGGCAAGCACTCAGAATAAGATGGTCAAGTTGATGGTTCATTCGGATCCTCCAGGATCCATCATGTTGTACGAGCCCAAAAACTTTTCATAAAATTCTTTAAAAACGATCTCCAATGACTGCGCATCTTTACTCATTAATGTCCAAGCTTCACAACCATATGTCACAAGTGGTCTAATGAGACTTCTGTATATTCTTAATTTTAAATGTCTATTCAATTCTCTGGACTTCATTCGTTTTTCATGTGCATAGAAGCATCTGTTTCCACTCAGGACTTAATTTCATTAGTAATAGAATTGGACTGATTTATCTGCAAACCTAGGTAGGTAAAATTCTCAACATGCTTGAATGAGAAGCCACTGGTACTTAAATTTTCCACGTTATCTGCTATTCTCTGGACTTCCATATATTTTCTCTTCACTTCATTTATCCCAAGTCCTCTTCTTTAAATGTTGCTAGATTCGTGGGAAATCAAGGGAGATTGAGCAGAGTTGTTGTTGTTGTTATTTGGTTTTTAGGAGCATTAGCAACTAAGGCCATATTGCTCCGGGGATATGCGGTGATCATTCCCTGACCTTTCCGCATCCTCCGTATTTGGTGGTCATGGGCTTGAACCCCGGTCTAATCAAGAAGCGTGTGCTACGCACTGCTGCTCCTGCCCACCTGGCTACAGAGGCGCCATTGAGCAAAGTAATCATGCAGCTAAGGATACAACTTTTTCAACCTTCAGAGTTTCATACAGCAATGTGCTTCATTATCCAGCCTGGCCACTGTTTCCTCCAGTGCTCTTTTAGTCCTACTGATAAAGCGACTTCATCAGCATATGCACAGGCACCTCCGTAGCCAGGTGGGCAGGAGCAGCAGTGCGTTGCACACGCTTCTTGATTAGACCGGGGTTCGAGCCCGTGACCACCAAATACGGAGGATGTGGAAAGGTCAGGAAATGACCACCGTATATCCCCGGAGCAATATGGCCTTAGTTGCTAATGCTCCTAAAAACCAAATAATAACAACAACATATGCACAGACCTGCACCATCTTTATGCTTATGTGTCCAGTCGCTTCTAATTTTCTCACAGCCACCTCCAAAACCAAATTAAATAACACAGTGGAGAGTGCATCACCTTGTCTAACACTAATGTTAATGTCAAAGGGAGTCGTCAACTCGTCAATTCTCATCACTGCTTTAGAGTCAGCCAGGGTTGCTTTTATGAGCCTAACAATCTTTGCATGTATGCCCAAGAGAAGGAGATCATTATCATTTCCTCTCTGTTGAGGCAGTCAAAAGCTAGTTTGAAATCTACATATAGGTTAAATAAGTGTATATTGTACTCAAACAGTCTAAAAAGAAAAATCAATGTCCACTGATGTTTATATTCAATTCTTAATAACAGGTTGTGGCATTCGTTTTTAGTCCTCTTTCAGTTGAATGTCGTGGTCCTGAAAATGTCAAAGTTTCTAATTATGAAATTTGTTTTCCTGTTGTACTGGCTCAGTTAGTGTGCTACCATCGATTTATACCTCATATAAACAATCCGAAAAACTAAATCTATGTTCATATTCAATTTATGATTATATATTAAGAGCAAGTTTTTTTCTTTCTTTCTTTTTCAAGTCTGATGTTTCAATTGACATAACCACTGATATTTCTGATTAAAATTTGTTGTCCTAGTATGCTGACTCAGTTACTGTAATGCCATCCATTTATACTTCATATAAACAATCTGAAAAACTAAATCAATATTTCTATTTAATTGTTAACAGCTTCTTTTTTTTTTTTTTTTTTTTGTCTCCTGAAGTGCAATGTGGAAACAGGCACAACTGTCAGCATTTCAAATTATAAAATGTGTTTTCTCGTTGGACTGCATCCATTTAAACTTCACATAAACAATCTGAAAAACTAAGTAGACACCACAGAGTAACTCATACTTTATGTCAGAGTGAAATATTTAGTCATGCTGTCATCTCATACAGAGACTTACAAATGGGGAAAATGAAAAATTGTTAAGCTCTTTCTGCAGAAATTGTGGGAGAAAAAAAGGAAACTCACAAATAAAATAGTTTCAACTGTTCCATATGATATAGTAGTAGTAGTAGTAGTGGCATGATGCAAGAAAGCATGTGTATGAGCTTATGCAGCATCAGCCAAAAAAAAAAAAAAAAATCACACCATTTGCTCCAAATGCCTTTCCAGTTCCTCCTTAAATTTATTCAAACTATCAACTTCCACAACGACAGATGGAAGTTTGTTCCAGCAATTAACCACCCACTGGTTAAAGGCAAATTTCTGCACATCTATTCTACATCTGTCCTTTCTTAATTTGAATTTATGCTCCACATCAAGTGGAAGAATCCCATCAGAATTCAGCGTGCTCAATCCATTCCAGGCCTTATACACCTCAATCAGATCACCACGCAGGTACCTAGTCTCCAGCCACTGCAATTTGCAGAACTTAAGCCTCTCTTGGTAAGAGGATCCCTTCATTCCCCTCACCAATCTTGTTGCCCTTCTCTGTACATGCTCAAGAAAATCTACATCCTTCCTAAAATGAGGCCTCCAGACCTGTAAGCAGTACTCAAGGCGTGGCCTGACCATTGCCTTATACAGAGGGATAATCACCTCCTTTTCCCTGCTAGCAAAATTCCTATATATCATTGACCTGCTCTGGCAGCCTGTCTGCATTGCTCAGAAAACTTCATATCTGCCTGCACAATTATTCCCAGATCTTTTTCATTTTCTATCACCTTAAGTGTAGTACCACACGGTACATTTCTCTGGGGTTACTTCTACCCATATGCAGTACTTTGCATTTGTCAAGGTTAAACTTCAGTTGCCACTTCTTAGCCCATCTGCCCAAATTATCTAGATCCTGTTGCAGTAGCACACTGCCATTACTGTCATTAACAACCCTGGCAACCTTTGTATTATCTGCAAACTTCGACATTAAGCCTGATATACCTTCATCAATATCATTGATAAATATACAAAACAACAGTGGACTCAACACCGAACCCTGTGGGACTCCACTAATAACATTAGTCCTCGAAGAGCAGCACCCATTGATTACCACCCTCTGTCTTCTCCCACTCAACCATCCTTTTATCCATTGTAGCAACTTACCCTTAATACCATTCTGCTCCAATTTGTACAATAGTCTTTCATGCGCAACAGTGTCAAAAGCATTCCTGAAATCCAAATATATGATATCAAAATTATTTTTTGCATCCAGTACCTTTGTAACCACATCATAATATCCTATCAAATTTTTTATGCTCCACATCAAATTTGTCAGACAAGACTTTCCCTTAACAAACCCATGCTGTGTCTGAATTATTGCTGCAGCCTTGTCTAGATGATCCTGCAATGCATCTTTAACCAGTGACTCCATTATTTTACCCTGAACAGAAGTTAAACTAACTGGTCTGTAATTACTAGTGTCACCCTTCGATCCCCCTTTGTGAATTGGGGATACATTTGCACATCTCCAGTCCGTGGGAACCTCCCCTGAGTTCAAGGATGCTCTCATAATTATGGCTAAGGGTTTGCTTAGTTGCTTTGCCGCCTCCTTTAATATAACTGGATAGATCCCACCCAAGGTGCTTTTCTTATGTTTAACTTCAACAATTTCTCCTCCACTTTGCTCTTAGTTATTACAAAATCATTAAGTATCCTGCTACAATTTGATAACCTTCTGCCATTTTCAAACCTTAATTAATAATTCCTATCCGAAACCTATATGACTAGGTTTCGGTTTCACTAAATGAACTATAGGAGTTTTCTGGTGTCATTATCAATGTGGGACTAAATGAAAAAATTGTTATATAGAAAAATTGGTCTGAAAATTGAACAGACAAAATTCAATTTTTCAACAATGTATTTAGCAGGAAGAAATTTGTGCAGATATTTTGGATGTCACATTTCTGCCCACCCACAAAAGGACAAACAAAAGGAATTCAAAGTAGGTGCTCTAAAATTAAAAATATTTTTGATTATCTGAATAGAAAGTATTGTGAATATTTTTTTCCAGGAAAAAATAATATTGCATTAGTGTTTCTAAACTGTTTTGTCATGATACTTTACATCAGCGTTTCCCAAACTTTCTAAGCCCACGCCTCCCTTGAAGTAAAACATCCATAATTATGCAATTTCTAGATCTTCGGCAAAACTAGAGTTTCTCGTATTATGTGTGTTTTTTTTCATTTCGCGAATCTGTAAGAAACGTGGTACGATGCTAGCAATGCATTTTATGGAACAGGAACTATTTTTTTGAAGGTTTGGTTTTGTTTATTAAACTCGGGTATATATATTTTTTATTTATATTTGTTATGTTATGAATATTACATTTCTGTTAAACTTTTCGCACCTCCTTTTGCATTAGTTCGCGCCTCCCCAGGGAGATGCACCTCCCAGTTTGGAAATCGCTGCTTTACGTATTAGTTCATGTAAACCAAAAAATAAATAATTTTTTGACATCACATTTCAACTAGTCATTTTTTTTATCGTTAGAGCTGAGCTACAATGAGGAAGACAGTAAAGTAATGCTGGACTGCAAAGGGTTAATTTATGTTCCCCCACCACACAAATTGTATTGAAAAAAGAAATAATAATTGCTACTGCTGGATTTCTACTTTTCTGATTTTAATGAAATAAGGCCCAAATATACAATTTCATGAAAGTACGTACACTGGAAGTCAAGTTATTACATGCAGATGGAAAGAGATGGTGAAGACAATAAGGGCATATGTAAGTATAAACAGGGTATCCCAAAAAGGTGTAACCAATTTTAAATGTTTGTAACAAATGTAGTTTTAATGATAGAAACACAAAACCTGCACTAAATGTAAAAAAAACAGTTGAAGTTTTTACTGACATTCAACATGTGTACCACTTGTCGCACGAACAAAAAGGTGTAACCAATTTTTAATGAGCAATACAAACATGTTGGAGAAAATGGAACAAGATAAACATGTAATGACACGGATTTGTTTCACGGACAAGTGCACATTTCGTGTTTTGGGAAAGGTGAATAAGCAAAATGTCAGAATTTGGTGGACTGAAAACCCACACTGGGCGCAGGAGTATCAGTGAGATAGCCCAAAAGTGAATGTGTGGTGGGGCATCATGGTTGATCGTATTATTGGAGCCTTTTTCTTTCAAGAAGCGACTGTGAGAGCGGATAATTACCAGAACATGGTTAAGCTTTATGTGTATCCTCAATTGGATGAACTGCCAAATAGGGTTATTTTCCAATAGGATGGAGCGCCGCCACATTGGGCTTTGAGTGTGAGGAGGTCTCTTGATGACAAGTTTCCTGGCCGTTGGATTGGGCGTGATGGTCCCATTGCGTGGCCACCACATTCACCAGATTTATCCCTTTGCGATTTCTTCTTATGGGGATTCATCAAAGACAGTCTACAAGACCCCTGTTGCAGACATCGCAGGATTACAAATGCAATTACCATGATCAAGCGTGACATCCTTGAAAAAACATGGGATGAACTTTATTACCGATTAGATATTGTTCGTGTGATAAGTGGTGCACATGTTGAATGTCAGTAAAAAGTTCAACTGTTTTTTTCACATTTAGTGCAGGTTTTTTGTTTCTATCATTAAAATTACATTTGTTAACAAACATTTAAAATTGGTTACACCTTTTTGGGACACCCTGTATATCCGCGAATGTACTTTAAAAATGCTTAAAAGCTGATTTTCAGGATGTTAGAACTATTGGATTTGAACTTCGAGAGATGTGATAAATTTTTAGTAAAATCTGAATACGTGACGCCACTAAACACTACAGCAAGTTCAAGTGACACTAAGCATCCATAGAACCACATGCCTTTCATTGTTATTCTCACCTGTTAATTTTGCTGCTTGGAGTTTTGTCTCCCAGTTCCCAACATTCAAACAGCAAAGAAAGTTTAATTTTCAAGGAATTTACAAAGATGAGCAATTTCCAACCAAAGAAAAAATAAAAAAATATATTGTATTAGTAATGGCAAATGATGCAAAAAAGCAAGCTTATAGGATATCAGCAAAAAAAAAAAAAAAAATAGTACCAACTTCACCTGTCCCTTCCCTCCAAGAATTTTGTCCAGCTCTTACTTGAATTTATTGAACCTACCCACTTCCACAACAACAGATGGAAATGTGTTCCGGCAATCAACTACCTGTTGGCTGAAGACAAATTTAGACATATCTATCCTGTAACCATCCTTCCACAATTTAAATTTATTCCCCCTCATGCGTGTAGTCAAAATACTCAAGATGTGGCCTAACCATGACCTGGTACACAGGGAAAATCACATCCTTATTACTGCTAACAAATTTCTCGTATATTATAAAGAAAACCCCACAGCTGTCATGGCAACCGGTGTGCACTGCTCAGAGAACTTCATAAATGACTGCACAATTACCCCTAGGTATTTTTCATATTCCACTATGCTGAGTGTAGTACCACACAATTGGTATGTTAATCTTGGAATTACTGCAATCCATATACAGTACCTTGCATTTAGCATTAGCATATAACGAAAGGAAGCTAGTTTATACAGCATCAGCCAAGAAAAAGGGAGGGGGAGGATTTCCATTTCACCCACCCATTCACTCTTTAGAATATCCAGTTCTTTCTTGAATTTATTTAAGC
This sequence comes from Mastigoproctus giganteus, assembly GCF_048544385.1. Lineage (NCBI taxonomy): Eukaryota > Metazoa > Arthropoda > Arachnida > Uropygi > Thelyphonidae > Mastigoproctus > Mastigoproctus giganteus. The sequence continues at coordinate 67,510,359 of NC_143582.1, read as the reverse complement.
TATAAACTTCCACAACGACAGATGGAAGTTTGTTCCAGCAATCAATTATCCACTGACTAAAGGCAAATTTCCACACATCTATTCTACAACTGTCTTTCCCAAATTTGAATTTATGCCCCATCAGTTTTGTAATCTGAGCAAGAGGAAGAATCTCAACAGTACTGAGCCTGTTCAAACCATTCAAGGCCTTATAGATGTCTATCAGATCACCTCACAGGTGCCTAATCTCCAGACGCTGCAATTTTCAGAACTTAAGCCTTTCTTGGTAAGAGGACCCCTTCATTCCCCTCACTAATCTTGTTGTTCTTTTCTGTACTTGTTCTAGCAACACTACATCCTGCTAAAATGAGAACTCCAGACCTGTACACAGTACTCAAGGCATGTCCTGACCATTGCCTTATACCAAGAGATGTAGGCCTCATCCTTTTTATCGTTCCTATATATCATTTGACAAGACCCCATAACCTGCTCTGACAGCCTGTCTGCACTATTCACATAACTTCATATTTAACTGCACAATTACCTACAGGTCTTTTTCATTCTCTACCACCCTGAGTGTAGTACCGCACAGTTGGTACGTTTCTCTGGATTTACTGCTACCTATATGCAGTACATTGCATTTGTCTACGTTAAACTTTAGTTGCCATTTCGCTAATCTGTCCAACTTCTCTAGATGCTGGTGCAGTAGCATACTGTCATTAACAACCCTGCCAACCTTTGCATCACTGCAAACTTTGACATTCAGTACGATATACCTTCATTAATGTCACTGATACAAAACAACAATGGGCCCAACACCGAACTCTGGGTGACTCCACTAATAGCATTAGTCCAAGAAGAGCAGTGTCCATTGATTACCACTCTTTCTTCTGACACTTAACCATTCTTTTATCCATTGTAGCAACTTGCCCTTAAAACTGCACTGCTTCAATTTGTACAGTAGTATTCCACATACAACAGTATCAAAAGCTTATATGATATCAAAATTATTCTTTGCTTCCAGTTCCTTTGTGACCACATCATAGTATCCAATCAAATTGGTCAGACAAAACTTCTCCTTAACAAACACATGCTGTGAACTGAATTATAACCAAAGTCTTCTCTAGATGATCCTGCAGTGCTTCTTTAACCAATGACCTCCATTATTTTCCCAGGAAGAGAAGTTAAACCGACAGGTCTGTAATCACTTGTGGCACCTTTTGATCCCCCCCCTTTGTGAATTAGGGACACATTTGCACATCTTCAGTCCATGGGGACCTCTCCTGAGTGCAAGGATGCTCTCATAATTATGGCTAAGGGTGTGTTACTTCCTTTGCCGCTGCTTTTGTGACTTGATTACAGAGTCACTTATATCTACCATATGCTTCTGCATCACTTGATAATTTATATGCATCCCATGCATTTTTCTTCTCTTCCTCGATTCTCATTAGTTCATCTGACATCCATTTAGGCCTAAACCCTGAACAGTATTTCTTATATTAATTTCTTACTATTTCTATTAATCTATATTAATCTAAGTATTTCTTAGATTAACTCCTTGAATTAATTCCATTTAGAATTTGCTGTTGGTAACATCATCAGTTGGTCCCACTGTATAGAAATTATGAACTGTTTGTTTTTATTTGGTTTTTATGAGCATTAGCAACTAAGGACATATTGCTCCGGGGATATGCGATGGTCATTCGCTGACCTTTCCGCATCCTTCGTATTTGGTGGTCATGGGCTCAAACCCCGGTCTAATCAATAAGCACGTGCTACACACTGCTGCTCCTGCACACCTGGCTACGGAGGTGCCCAGAAATTAAAAACTGTATGATATCACTATAGTCACCTTTATGAAAGCAAAACCTTTCCCTTCACCCATGATGGTAGTGACAGCTTTAAGTAAATCCCACATCAGTAAACTGTGATCACTGGCACCTCGTGGTTCCTTTATCTGCAAATTCTTTATGCAAGAATAACCACTGCTGATAATCAGATCAAGAGTAGTTCTCTGTGGTTGGCTTTTGAACGTGCTCCTGTAGAATACAATCATCAAATAAATCCACAAAAGTCGGGCTAGTGTACGAGTGACCAAGCCACAAGTTCCAGCCAATGTCTGGGCAGTTAAAATTCCCCATTATAAGACATTCTGATTTACTGACACACTATTTCTCTGAACAGCTGTTCGATGTACTCATCAGTCATTACCCTATAATACACTCCTACTCTCATTTTTGCTTTTACAGTGTTTATGTTTGTTTATGTTTCCAAAATTGGAGCAGTATGGCATTAAGGGCAATTTGCTACAATAGATAAAAGGATGGTTGAGGGGGAGAAGACAAAGCGTGGCAAACAATGAATACTGGTCTACGTGTACTAATGTTATTAGGGGTGTCCCCCAGGGTTCGGTGTTTTTGGTCCATTGTTGTTTTGCATATTGATCAATGATACTGATGAAGGTATATCAAGCTATGTCAAAGTATGCAGATGATACAATGGTTGTAAGGATTGTTAATAACAGTAATGACAGTATGCTGCTGAAATAGGATCTGGAAACGTCATGCAGATGAGCTGAGAAGTGACAACTGAAGTTTAACATTGACAAATGCAAAATACTGCATATGGGTAGCAGTAACCACAGAGAAATGTACCAACTGGGTGGTGTTACACTCAGGGTAGTGGAGAATGAAAGAGACCTCGGGGTAATTGTGCAGTCAGATATGAAGTTTTCTGAGCGGTGCAGACAGGCTGCCAGAGTAGGTCATGGGGTCTTGTCAATGATATACAGGAATTTTGCGACCAGTGATAAGGTCATTATCCCCTTGTATAAGAAAATGGTCAGGCCACACCTTGAGTACTGTGTACAGGTCTGGAAGCCTCATTTTAGGAAGGATGTAGAGTTGCTAGAATGAGTACAGAGAAGGGCAACTAGACTCGTGAGGGGAACAAAGTGGTGCTCTTACATAGAAAGGCTTAAGTTCTGCAAATTGCAGCATCTGGAAACTAGGCACCTGCGAAGTGATCTGATTGAGGTGTATAAGGCCTTGAATGGATTGAGCAGGCTCAATGTTGATGGGATTATTATTATTGCTCTTATATTATTTCTCCCTGATTGGAGGTTCCACCTTGTGACTGTTACTGTTGGTCGAGGAACTCTGACTATCCTACAGGTGTTCACGATTGTGACTTTCTGGAGTTTCTTGTAGGTGTTTGCTGGGAGACCTATTGCTGCTAGACTGTTATGTAGCTGTTATGTCAACCACAGGTATGATGCCACATCTTTGGCATCACACCTGTGGTTGACACGATGATCAGAATGGTCGTTACTTGTTGCATATGCCACATCTCTTTGATCTCCTGTCTTAGGTTCATGTACTTCCTGATCTTTTCCCCATGGGTTTTCTGCAGGTTGCCAGTGTTGGGTACCGCTATGTCAATCAGATAGGTAGCCTTTTCCTTCTTGTCCATAAGGGTTATGTCAGGTCTGTTGTGCGGGATTGTCCTATCCGTTATTATGGCATGGGCCCAGTACAGCTTGTGGGTTGGGGGTCTCTAGTACTGCCTGGGGTTCGTACTTGTAGTACAGTACACTTTCTTCGATGAACTGGTATTTCCTTGCTAGCTCCTGATGTATTATCCTGGCTACCTGGTCATGTTCATGAGTGTACTCAGTCTGGGTACAGGATGTGTAGGATCATTTCTAAGGCCATCGGGCACTCCGGGCTCCATGGTGATGTATTTTCTGGTGTTGATTAACTGGTCTTGGATGGCGAGCGCAAATCCTTCAGTCTCGGGGAAGAGCGTCCCGCTTATGAGTCATGCATTCGAAGCAATTTTATCTATGTGATCTTTATGGAGATCATTGTAGTGTCTTCTCTGCCCATCTTTCTAGCTTCGTTTGTACCTCCTGGTTGGGGGGCTCCTCGCTTAGGTTGAGTGGGGTATACCGCTTGTCTATCTTCCTTATGGCCTGGTGGAGCGCTGCTGTGTTTCTGGAAGTAATTCTTCAGGTTAACTATTGCTGTCTTCTGTTGCACAATTATTATTATTATTATTATTATTAGCCACATGGTGCAAGGAAGCTTGAAGCTTATGCTGCACCAGAAATCTTCTCTTATTCAGATTACAAACCTGAGGAGACAAACTGAAATTGAGGAAAGACAGTTGTCAAATAAATGTGCAGAAATTTTCCTTTAGCCAGCAGGTAGTTGATTGCTGGAACAAACTTCCATCCGTAGTTGTGGAAGTTGATAGCTTAAAAAAATTGAACGCAGAACTAGACAAACATTTGGAACAAATGGATAGGTGAAATGGGAAGTTTTTTTTTTTTTTTTTGGCTGATGTTGTATGAGCTTGCTTTCTTGTATCATATGTCTCTACTAATGCTACACCAAACTGACACAACGTTGCACTGTCCATCTATGGAAACTGGATGCATTTCCTTAGATTTTATGTTTCTTAACTAACAGCATAACCCCTTCTCCCTCCCTACCCTGTCTATCTTTTCTGTACACATTGTACTCCCCAAATTCTAATTCTTCACTGCTTATATCTGTGTGACACCACATCTCTGATATCCCAACAATATATGCCCTTGATGTCTTGACCAGCACTTCAAATTCATCAACTTTATTTACTATACTCCTAGCATGTACATAGTGTAGATGCAAGTATACATGCACCTGTTCTTTCTTTTAATTACCCTAACACAGCCCATGTATTTACTTGTTCAATGATGACTCCCCCAGTTCTTGCAACCTCAGTACCTTTCTTTCCAGGCTGCTGCTCATTCTAATAGAAACAGTGCAAGAATTTTTCAATGTTAAACTTCAACTGCTATTTCTCAGCCCATCAGATTGATTTTTCTATATCTTGTTGCAGTAGCTTACCTTGATTACTGTCATTAACCACCCTGCCAACCTTTGTATAATCTGCAGATGTAGACATTAAGCCTGAAATACCTTCATCAATATCATTCATAAATGCTGAAAACAACAATAGGTCCAGCACTGAACCCTTGAGACTCCACTAATAACTGTAGTACATGAAGAGTAGTGCCCATTGATAACCACCTCTGCCTGTTCCCACTCAACTAGCCCTTTATCCTTAGCAGTGATTTTTTGATTTGGTAGTTGTTGGCGCATCGGCTTCTGTGGCCATATTGCACCTCCCAAGGTTTTTGCAGTACTTTGATCCAAGCCCGAGGCGGGAATCAAACCCGCGACCTTTGGGTTGCCGGGCAGGTACTTTACCCACTCGGCTAGCCCGGTCGGCTATCCTTAGCAGTGACATGCCTGATGTTGTTGAGCAGGGTGGATAGTGGGCTGTGTGCTAAACAGAACCAGAGTGGGTTCGGGGTATTTTCCTGAAAGATTTCTCTCCTGATGGGGATAGGTCTGGTTGTCATGTTCTCGACCTTGATAGTAGTACTCCATTTCGCCATGTTTGCTTTAGGAAGTTTGTTGCTGTCGGATTGACTTTGTATATCTTCAGCGTCTCTATTAGCCAGCTATGAGCCACAAAGTCGAAGGCTTGTGGTAATCGATGTAGGCAGTGTACAGGTTGCATCACTTCTTTAGGATTGTTTTATAACTGTGGCATCAATGGTTAATTGCTCCTTGCATTCTTTGCTCATCCGCTTGCTTCCTTTCTGCTGTTCGGTGATGATGTTCTGGCTCTCCAAGTAGTCTGATATTTTTTGGTTATGAAGCTAGTCAGGACCTTGTACATCCTTGGGAGACAGGTGATTAGCCTGTATTTCACCAGGTTTCTTGTATCTTGGTCTTTAGTCTTCAGATATGTGATTCTTTGAGTAAGAAACTCTGGTATTGTCTCTAGATGACTTACTCATTCAGGTGAACTTCTCTGCTAGGCTTGTGTGTGCAAGGGAGTTTCTTGTATCAGTAGTTGTGGATGTTATCCATTCTTGGGGTTTGATAGTTTTGAAACCTACTGTTGTACTTCTTCCTCCCGTGTCTCCCATTCTCTTGTACACCCTTGGTTTTCTCCCATTCTAATTCTATCCTGGGGGCTCAGCTGTTATATCTTGCTTCACTGCTCCATGTTGCCAAACACCTCTTTGATTGTCTTCTGCTCGAGTGGTTTATTTCCATCTTTCCTGCCTTGTCTGATACTCCTATAGAAGGCTCTTTGTATCAGAATAGTCTCTTGCTGAGTGCAAGGAGGTTCTGCTTCAGTGTGTCCAAGTATTTTTCTATTGTCTGATTTTTATTTTCGTGTTTGCTGTGGACAATGTCTCTCATCTTCATGAGAGACATTTCACTTTTCACTTTTCTGTTCACTTTTCCTATCAATTTCTTACTCCTATTACCTTGAAGGTACCTGGTAAATTGGCCTATCTTGACTCTTAATTCTTTACCAAGCTGACAGTTCCTTATTTTTTTTTAATTCTTCTGCTGCTGGTCTTTCATTTTACTTCCATTAATCCCAGTGGCTGCTATGGCAGTACCGTACATAGCAGTGTGGATGGCCTCCAGTGTTGCACCATTGTTGTCAAGGTATTATTTGCCAATTGAGGTAGTCTGTGACTCTCCACAGGATTCTGGGTCTCTGCTTTGGTATCACATGGGTCTTTGTGGGGTCCATTCCCTCAAATTCTGTTAGGGCCTTCTTCCACTCATCTTCTATTCTGGAAGTCATGACCTCATCCCTTTCCAATTCAGATGTTCTGGGTTGTATTTCTTCTTGCCTTTCCTCCTCTGGTTCCATGTTGTCCATACTCGTTCTTCTTTAGAGTTGGTCGCTCATGTCCTGCTTGATTTTTTCCAAGATCGTAGGAGTTATCAGGTTCTTCATGACGATGATCCTTCTCTGGTCTAATATTCTCTGTTTGGTGGCCTGAATATCCAGAAATCCTTTCAACCATTTGATATGTGGTCTCTGCATGCACATTGTCATATTGGTCTGTAGCTTGGTTATTTCATACTATGTTTGCATGATTAACATATTCATTTCGATGCACCACTTCATGCGTTGGTGTTTTCTTCCTTCCTGGGTGGTGACTAGTGCAGCTGTGCAAGAAGCACCTACAACTGGTTGGGCTGGATGGTCTTGCCCTTCCCTTGTGGTAGCCATACAGGAGACAGCACCACTTGCTCCACTGTCTTGCTGCCTTCCAGGAGGGTGTGCAATTTGCAGATTGAGGTACAAGGTACCATATGTATAATGAATTACAAGTAGAGTACATGCAAGGCTCAACCCAGGATATTTACACATAATTTTAGTTATACGAGGGGGGTATCAAAAAGTTTGTACAAGAAATAATAGCCCTAAAAAGGTGAAACTTCACAGGAACTTTAATCCTTTTCTATGTACTCTCCATGTATAGTAACACATTTCTCCATCTATGGATCAGTTGTTTAATGCCTTGATAATAGAAGTCCACACTTTTTGCTTTAAACCATGATTCCGCTTCAATGATGACTTCCTGAGACGAATCAAAGTAGTGTCCTCCAAAATTCTCGAAATAAGAAGTCTGATGGTGCTAGGTCAGAAGAATAGGATGGCTGCTGCAGTAGTTCGAAGCCACACTGGGCAGCAAAGTTGGTGGCAGAACAGCTACTGCAAAGGCATCAGCAATCTTGGAACCCATCGTGCGGAGACCTTAGACATGTGCAGATGGTAATGTAAAATGCTGTCAGCAGACCCATAACTAATTCCCACTGAATTTGCAATGAAATGAATTGTCACACCTCTGTCACTCAGCACCAGCTGCTCAACCTTTGCAACCATCTCACTGTCTGTGAGACAGTTGCAAAGGTGTATGTTGATGGCCTTCCTTCTCTTTGCTTGTCAAATGCACTTGTATGACCATGCTGTAACTCCCATTTCTACTTTTTTACAGTGTCAGAGGATGGCCAATTCTGCCTATACACAGCTTTCATTTCTTTGTCAATTTCCTGAGCTTTCTTGTCCTGCAAATGCAGGAACTTGATCACTGTTCAATACTCCACTTTGTCAACCATAGCGTTCTTCCTCAGGTTCCACCTCTCGTGTACGATCACCTATGGGAGTAAAATTTCGTGTTAGTTATTGAATACAGCCAAGCCACACATAATGCGAGTTCCATTAATGCGATTTTCAGTTACCACTATTTGAAAAAATTATATCACTTTTCACTTTACACGATGCAAATTTCAGTTAATGCGATAGTTTTTTTATGTGATAGTTGAAAAATATTAGAACTATGTGCTAAGCTTACTGCATGTTGGACGAGCAATAACCAAGCATTTGTCTGCAGCCCGCCTCAACGGGTTCCATCGACCATCGGAAGGAGATGTGTTAGTTGTTTGCCTCCAGCTAAATAAAGCCACGTGCAAACTTGCATTTGAAAATTCTAATTTTTAAATGCAAGTCTGACTTTATTAATGAATTTATTAAAAATTCAAATTTTTAAATGCAAAAAAAAAAAAATAAATAAATAAATAAAAAAAATAAATAAATAAAAAAATTTTTAAATGAGTCATTTGAAAATGTTACCGCAAAGGAGATAATGGTAAAAGAACTAGATGAAATTTTTTGTATCGCAGAAAACCTCAAACAATAGATTTCAGGTTCACTTTGATATTTTCTCTGAGATATTTATTTCGCCAAGGCCTAGAGAAGATTGTTGTCAGTTATAGGAAATTGACTGATGAAAAAAACAGAAAGCTAACGCCGTTCAAATTACTTGTTATTGTTATTTGGTTTTTTTCAGGAGCATTAGCAACTAAGGCCATATTGCTCTGGTGATATGCGGTGGTCATTCCCTGACCTTTCCGTATCCTCCGTATTTGGTGGTCACGGGCTCAAACCCCGGTCTAATCAAGAAGCGTGTGCTACGCACTGCTTCTTCTGCCCACCTGGCTACGGAGGCACCTTCAAACTACTCTGTTCAAATATTTCCGTAACAAATAGTTTCTTAATTGTGTATTTTATGCAATAAGCATTTAATTCTATAATTATTTTCATAATCTCTTACATGGCATACAGTTAAAAAGCTATTTAAAAGGTACAGTATTTTTAAAATTCTTTATGGACATTCCTGAAGGTCACAGATCAATTATAATTTTTCCTACTGATTATTATAGTAGTAGTAGTAGTGGCATGTGATGCAAGAAAGCAAGTGTATGAACTTATGCAGCATCAGCCAAAAAAAAAAAAAAAAAAAAAACACACCATTCCCTCCAAATGACTGTCCAGTTCCTCCTTAAATTTATTCAATCTAACAACTTCCACAACGACAGATGGAAGTTTGTTCCAGAAATTAACCACCCGCTGGCTAAAGGCAAATTTCTGCACATCTATTCTACATCTGTCTTTTCTTAATTTGAATTTGTGCTCCCTTAGGTTCGTAATTTGAACAAGTGGAAGGATCCCATCAGAATTCAGCGTGCTCAACCCATTCCAGGCCTTATACACCTCAATCAGATTATCGCGCAGGTGCCTAGACTCCAGCCACTGCAATTTGCAGAACATAAGCCTCTCTTGGTAAGAGGATCCCTTCATTCCACTCACCAATCTTGTTGCCCTTCTCTGTACACGCTCAAGTAAATCTACATCCTTCCTAAAATGAGGCCTCCTGACCTGTACACAGTACTCAAGTCGTGGCCTGCCCATTGCCTTATACAGAGGGACAATCACCTCCTTCTCCCTGCTAGCAAAATTCCTATATATCATTGACAAAACCCCATGTTTTTGTGTTGTTTGTTATTTGGTTTTTAGGAGCATTAGCAACTAAGGCCATATTGCTCCGGGATATGGGGTGGTCATTCTCTGACCTTTCCGCATTTGGTGCTGATGGGCTCGAACCCCGGTCTAATCAAGAAGCGTGTGCTACGCACTGCTGCTCCTTCCCACCTGGCTACGGAGGCGCCTGACAAAACCCCATTACCTGCCCTGGCAGCCTGTCTGCATTGCTCAGAAAACTTCATATCTGACTGCACAATTACTCCCAGGTCTTTTTCATTTTCTACCACCTTAAGTGTAGTACCACACAGTTGGTACGTTTCTCTGGGGTTTCTTCTACCCATATGCAGCACTTTGCATTTGTCAAGGTTAAACTTCAGTTGCCACTTCTTAGCCCATCTGCCCAAATTATCTAGATCCTGTTGCAGTAGCACACTGCCATTACTGTCATTAACAACCCTGCCAACCTTTGTATCATCTGCAAACTTCGACATTAAGCCTGATATACCTTCATCAATATCAATTATATTCAATTAACACGTTTCCATTTTGCACAATGTGCTTGCAGGACGAATTAATCACATTAATCGAGACCAGCCTGTATGTAGACAACTTATTTTAAAAAAGACATCTTCCTACTGATGTTTTATCTAGGTCAGGGTATATACTTTTTGATACTCCCTCCTATATAAAAGGTTGAAATAATACATACAAATTCGAAAATTATACATACAGCCTGAAGTTAAACAAAATTATTTGTAGAGGAACAAAGGCTAAAAGCTAAGTGGTTTCCTCTTATATCACAGAGAAGAATTTAAAACTATTAATTGCAATCGTTTTGACATTGCCAATAAGTGCAGTTGGCTGCAAAAAGCACATTTCCATGAAATGTGCTTTTTGGGCACATTTCATGCCCACAAACCTTGTGGGCACATTTCCATGAAATGTGCCCACAAGGTTTGAAGCATATCCACCTTTCTCATGTAAAACAGCTCTGACAGAAAATAAAACGTCACTTTGAAATATTTAACAACAGACCATGAAAATGCCCCAAAAAAGAGGAGCAACAGTTAAAAGCCAGGTATCCTCTTATGCTATTGGTTAAAATTTGACACGCCAGTTTGCTGTTACTGCACACTGGTTACTGACAAGTGCGGGGGACTGCATAAAATATAATGTTAACACATGCAAGGAAATGTCACCTCCAACAGCAACAAATTTTGTTATTTGACTTTTGCATGTAAAAAACAACTATGATCAAAAATAGAGTTAAGTGCTGCTTTAAAATTTTTTAACTGACTCTGCATAGAGAAACAAGAGATAAAAAGTAGGAATCGACTTATGCTCTTGGTAAAAATTTGATACATGACTTTGCCATTGTGAGGTGGGCTGCAAAATAATGGTATTAAACAGGACTATAACATGTGTCAAAGAAGAAGAACAAGCTCTGATGGTAGGAGTTTGTGCATTAAACCCCAGAAGTATACTACTAGAATCAATGAGGGAAACACAGCTGTAGCAGCTGATAAAAATTCAGTTACATTTGGTAATTTACACTGTTTATTGAATGTAGTCTTCAATAAATAAAAAGAAAAATCAGTTATCAAATAAGCATACCAACTCATAAAATTACATTAAAAAATAAACTTTCATTATAAGCTCTATTCAATTTCCTTATAACAATATTTGCCTGTTCTCGTTCCAGCAGTCTTTTCAAATTAGATAAGGTATTCACAAGTCACCAAGACCGAATTCAGACTTCAAATTTCACTGTGGACATTTCAAATAATCCATACTAAAATGTATATATAAAATCCTATATATACACTGGTGTTCAAAGAAAGTGCATCACCTAGGAATTTCACATTTCTAACTCTTTTTCGCGATGATTAGCATTAATTACATTAATGACTGCCATCACAAACAGAAATATAAACAAAATATATTTATTAATAGTTAAGGCAAAGCTAAGTAATATTTGACAGGTGCTCTCAAAATATTCCAAAATGAGCATTTGCAACCTTTATACATTTTGGTAAATATGACAATTATGGCAGAAATGTTATCAGAAGCCCTCAATTTGCTTCAGTTTATCATTTTAAATGGAAAACAAAATGAAAAGTTCACCAGGTGTAAACTAATATTTAGTTGAACTGCCTCTGGCCCTGATGACAGCAGCACACTGTCGAGGCATTGACAAGATCAATTACTGAAGATAATCAACAACTAGCTTGTGGCTCCAAACACGAATTATGGCTTCCTGAAGTTCACAAAGGGTCTTTGGTTTCTTTCTGGCAAGCGCAGATTCCATACGATGCCAACAGTTCTCAATAGAATTCGTGTCCAGGCTGTTTCCTGGCCAGCTAAGAGTTGTAATGGATCGTTCTTCCAACTATTTTTCCACCTCTAACAAATGTAAACACATTACTGTCGAAACTCTAAGGCAGAAATGAAGCTAAAGTAACTACAGAAGTGCCTACTTACACTTTTCACCCAATGACAAGGCGCAGTGTCGTCCTGAAAGATGCAGTTACTTGACAGGTTGAAATGGTCTCTAAGAGTTGGCAGCAATTTGCCTTCCAATATAGCCAGGTATCCATTGGCATTTATGGAACCTTTTATAAACTGCAGGTGACCTACTCCGCGATACGAAATGCATCCCCATATCATTTGGCTGGTAGAGAATTTCACTGTATATACCATACAGTCTAGATGGTATTCTTTACCATGTCTACGGCAAATTGTTTGTCTCCCATCAGAGCCATGCAAGTTGAATTTCTTCTCATCCGAGAAAATAACTGACTTCCACTGCTCGAGGGTCCATTTGACATACTCCTTACATCAAATTAATCAAGCCTTTTTCATTTTTTGCGTGAGGAGGGGCTTCTTCTTAGGACGACCTGACCATTTTTGAAGAGGCTTCTTCTGACTGTTACTGCACTTGCTACCACTCCTGTATGTTCTTCCCATTCTCTTTTCTTCCCAGTCTGAGCAAAGAACCATAAAGCTTCTTTGCTCAGACAAAGAAGCTTTACGGTTTTTAGGCATAAGTGCTTCAAAATGCAGTCCTGTTTGGTATAGAGACTCGTTTCTGGTTCCTTTTTTCCTATCAGCAGAACCAGTATTCATGAGTTTGGAAAGAAATCTATTCACTGTCAACTTATTACATGGCACTCTATAAGCAATATGACAGGAAGAACATCCTTCGTCATGTAAAGCAACAATAGCACTCTTTCTTTGTGGCGTCAACTGCACGTAACTCACCATCCTGACACAAGCAAGGAATGATTACAACTCTTGCACAGCGTGCTCATATAGCTGAAAGTAACAGTTGATGCAATATATTACGTCATCACCTACGCATGTCAATCTTATCTGATGCAATCTGTAAGAAATATTGCCATATACTTACGTTATTCGGACAACAATTACAATTTTAAGGGGTAATGCACTTTCTTTGAACATCAGTGTGTGTGTGTGTGTGTGTGTGTGTGTGTGTGTGTGTGTGTGTGTGTGTGTGTGTGTGTGTGTGTGTCATTAGTTGGGAAACAATAAAGTCTTCAAAATACATCACATTTCGAATAATCCAAAATCGAATTAACAAGGATGTACTGTATGTTGCTGAAATCTGAAATGACTTACTTGGTTTGGGAGAAGTTGAATTCTAGTAGCATTCCACTTGAAAGGCATGTTGGCATTGTATGAAGCTTCAACCAAAACTCGCTCCCCAATTTTTGGCATACTGCCCTTCACAGCACTATTGATAGGGGGAAAAAAAAAAGAAGAAGCAGCAAATTCTGCATTGCTAAAAATACCAAAAAAAAAAAAAAAATCTTGCAACAATAAATGATTCTGTTTATGCTACGAAATAACATTTATTTAAATAAGTATTAGTGCAATAGAAACTATTTAAAAAAAATATAGTAACAATTCAGCTGATTATTTGGGGGTAAGGATTGTCTGCTAACCCCAAATGTCCATTAATGTTGAAAGAAATATCATAGTATCAGAAGTTGACAAATCACACGTTATACTTCGAAATAAGAAAAACTGTTATACTTTGTTGTAAGTTAAGTGGTAAGTCAATAATTTATTATGAAATTATTTTAATTGATTAATCACTCAATTTGATGGTAAACAAAATCATATTGAGGTGTATGGTCTTAATAATTTTTTATGAAAATATTTTAATCGATTAATCACTCAATGTGATGGTAAACAAAATCATATTGAGGTGTATGGGACCAGGTGATGTAAACGGGATCCGGAAAAGTTGCCCCCGCATTTCGCCCCCAGTAGATAATGATAGGCTACAGAAATGTAAATAATACACGTAATTTTTTTATTAATTCTAATTTATTTTGTTTTAATAGAATGAATCAATCAAAGGTAAAGGTAATCAAATTAAAGGTAATCAATCATAGAATAAATGCACATTATTATTGTTTAAAACTCGAAGTTGTATGCAATGCCTCTAAGGTAATCAATCACATTACAATTTTGAAAATCTTGGACTATTCTTTTGATTCTAGCAGAAATTGCAGCATACTTCTTGTTTCTTTGATTGCCTGAATCACCGGCAATTAGTTGTGTAATTTCGAAATTGTGCAGCCCTTGTTGTTTCTTTAAAGAATCAATGAATCGGTAAATATTTGGGAATAAAGTAGCACAAGTTTCCTGAAATAACCCCGTGCCACCCCTCCACGCCACTGTTGGTACGTTGCTGATCATTTAGTGTTCGTGTGTAAACATTCCATAATTCGATGGCAAAAATGGGTAACTGCCAGCCTCTCCTTTGTCTTCTTCCAATATATGTATCTTCAAAGTACTTTGCAATCACCATAGCTTCAATGGGGAAGTCATCAGCCTCAACTAAATCTTCAAATGCTTGAATAATGTTAGCAGGAGGAATAAATACCAATGCCGGAATCATTCGGATCCAACGAGCAAATTCATGGTCTTGTTCGTATCAAGCTTTTAAACCTTCATTCTATACCTTTCGCCAAACGCTTTAGGAAAGATGAAAAAAAAAACAACAGGTATTTACAATACCAGGAAATTCTTGTTGTAAGGCTTGCACAGCACTTTGTTCAAAATCTGTAATAAGTCGCTGGGGTTGGAGACTGGGGTGTAGTTTAACTTCTTGAAGCAACTTGACGTATGTGGCACGAGTTTTGTTTGGAAGAAGCGCATAGACCACTGGAATAACTGCATTGAATTGAACTACATGAATTGTATAAAGCTGCTGGAAATGCGTGGGTACTGTGTTAAAAGTTCCATCAGAAAACCACTCCTGGCTACATGCCAATAACTGAAGATTCTTACTAGTGGAAAAAATAAGCATGCGACCCAGGAGCAGTTTGTCCTGAGAATCATACATTAAAAACTGTTGTACATTGCCATCGATAATAATTTCTTGATAATTTTGGGGAATTACTAGGTCCCGGAGATTGCTCGGTTAAGTTATGTTATTTTGGTTTTTAGGAGCATTAGCAACTAAGGCCATATTGCTCCGGGATATGCGGTGGTCATTCCCTGATCTTTCCGCATCCTCCGTATTTGGTGGTGAAGGGCTCAAACCCCGGTCTAATCAAGAAGCGTGTGCTACACACTGCTGCTCCTTCCCACCTGGCTACGGAGGCGCCAAGAGATTGCTCGGTAAAGCAGGAGTACCATTGTTGCATCAAACATGACGAATGGTTTTTAAGTGAATCCTTTTTAGGAAGTAATGCCGTGACATTGGCATGAGCCTCTATCATGAGGCTTTTGCGATTACTAATGACCTTGCACAGATTGTAGTAATAGTAGTAGTAGTGGTGGTGGTGGCATGTGATGCAAGAAAGCAAGTGTATGAGCTTATGCAGCATCAGCCAAAAAAAAAAAAAAATCACACCATTCCCTCATTAAATTTATTCAACCTATCAACTTCCACAACAACAGATGGAAGTTTGTTCCAGCAATTAACCACCCGCTGGCTAAAGGCAAATTTCTGCACATCTATTCTACATCTGTCTTTTCTTAATTTGAATTTATGCTCCCTATGGTTCGTAATCTGAACAAGTGGAAGGATCCCATCAGAATTCAACCCATTCCAGGCCTTATACACCTCAATCAGATCACCGTGCAGGTGCCTAGTCTCCAGCCACTGCAATTTGCAGAACTTAAGCCTCTCTTGGTAAGAGAATCCCTTCATTCCCCTCACCAATCTTGTTGCCCTTCTCTGTATATGCTCAAGAAAATCTAGATCCTTTCTAAAATGAGGCCTCCAGACCTGTACGCAGTACTCAAGGCGTGGCCTGACCATTCCCTTATACAGAGGGATAATCACTTCCTTTTCCCTGTTAGCAAAAGTCCTATATATCATTGACAAAACCCCATGACCTGCCCTGGCAGATTGTCTGCATTGCTCAGAAAACTTCATATCTGCCTGCACAATTATTCCCAGGTCTTTTTCATTTTCTATCACCTTAAGTGTAGTACCACACGGTACATTTCTCTGGGGTTACTTCTACCCGTATGCAGTACTTTGCATTTGTCAAGGTTAAACTTCAGTTGCCACTTCTTAGCCCATCTGCCCAAATTATCTAGATCCTGTTGCAGTAGCACATTGCCATTGCTGTCATTGACAACCCTGCCAACCTTTGTATCATCTGCAAACTTCGACATTAAGCCTGATATACCTTCATCATTGATAAATATACAAAACAACAGTGAACCCAACACCGAACCTTGTGGGACTCCACTAATAACATTAGTCCACAAAGAGCAGCACCTATTGATTACCACCCTCTGTCTTCTCACACTTAACCATCCTTTTATCCATTGTAGCAACTTACCCTTAATACCATTCTGCTCCAATTTGTACAATAGTCTTTCATGCGCAACAGTGTCAAAAGCTTTCCTGAAATCCAAATACAGTCAGTCCTCCTATAACACGTGTTTGCACTACACGAATTTGATCGTACACGATTTATAAATAGGGGAACGATATCTTATATAACACGAACCGAATTCGCTTATGCACGATTCGCCTTTGTGTTTACAACAAATGGCAGTCGAACAATTTTTACAAGAAATGGCCGAATCACCCCAACCGAACGCAACACAATAAGAATGAAGAGAAGACTCTGAAAATGTATTTATGTTTTTTATATCAGTGAAGGGGGAAATACATTTCACCATAATAACGTAAAACCCAACACAATTCCAGCTATCGGTATAATCGCAAATGCAATTAGATTGAGTTTACTACCAGTTTATAACAGATTCCACTAGCAGAAACGCAACTGGAAATTGTTTTTATTGTTTTATGGTAGTAACCCCCAGAAATGTGCTTTAGTAAAATGTGAGGTGTTAATAGTGTATCTCTGCCTTTACGGT
This sequence comes from Mastigoproctus giganteus, assembly GCF_048544385.1. NCBI lineage: Eukaryota > Metazoa > Arthropoda > Arachnida > Uropygi > Thelyphonidae > Mastigoproctus > Mastigoproctus giganteus. The sequence goes on along the minus strand of NC_143582.1, from coordinate 67,493,310 downwards.
GTTGTTTATTCAGTTGCTACACCCGCGCAGCTTTGTTTATGTGTATCAAGCGTGCCTCCTCGTTTTGTAATTGTGCTTTATTCCCTAAAAATGAGTAAAATACATAAAAGGTGTGAAAAGGAAGCGTCCAAGTGAAGACACTGCAGATTCAGAGAGAAAAAGAAAAGCAATATGGATAAAGAGAGGCGAACTGGGTCAAAAACTATTAACTATGGTTTATGGCCAAAATTACTCCGGCCCACTGGGGTTTCCCCGGCAAGGCTTATGGCCAGTCCGCCTCTGTTGATAGAGAAAAAATATGAAATTGTGAAACGCTTTGAGCGAAATGAAAGACCATGTGATATTGCACGTGCTACAGACCTAAATGAGGCAACGCCGAGAATTAGAAAGAATGCAGAGAAAATAAAAACAACTTTCATAGCAGGAACAACTCAAAGTGTAATAAAAATCCATTAGATTTAGACACAAAGAATTGGAAGAGATGGAAAGGTTGTCATCTGATTGGATAGAAAATCAAACAAAGAACAAGTTTGCTTACGATAGAGGCAAAAGCATTAGCAATATTTTAGTACGTAATAAATCTGCTACCAATTCCTTAAATGCCGATCTTCAGGTAATTCTCCAGTGGGACAAAGACAACTTAGTTGATTTCAACCCTTCTAAAACTCAGTCTTGTCTTATATCTTGCAAAAAGGATTCTTCTGCTCCTATGCTTATCTTTAGTGACACTCCGATTTCTAGGCCAAAGGATATATCTCTTTTGGGGATTACCCTGACTTCTAATCTCTCTTGGCACAAGCACATTACAAATATTGCTTCCTCTGCATCTAAAAAACTTGGTTTTCTCTTTCGCTCTCGGCGTTACTTTTCTTCCAAACAGCTGCTCACTGTGTATAAATCGCAAATCCGCCCTGCCATGGAATATTGTTCCCACATCTGGGGTGGTGCCCCCAAAACCTCTCTCAGGCTTCTTGATTCCATTCAGAAGAGGGCAGTTAGGTTAATTAATGATTCATCTCTAACAGTCTCTCCACTCGGTGTCTCATAGACGCACTGTTTCTGCTGCATGCCTCTTCTACAGATACTTCCATGGGCACTGTTCTTCTGAATTGGCTTCTATAATTCCCGCTCTCTCTTTCAAAACAGTCCGAACACATGCCACGACCAGCAAACATCCATTTACTGTCCAACTTCAAACCCACAGAACCAACTTTTCATCTTCCTCGTTTATTCATTCAACTGCCGTTTCGTGGAACAACCTTCCTCCATACGTATTTCCTGAAAAGTACAGTCTACAGACGTTCAAGTTCAATGTCAACAAATATCTTCTTTTGTCTTCTCAACCTCGAACCCAAGGACGGTACTAAGTACTATTGGTTCTAATACCTGTCGTGTTTGGGGTTTACAGAAAAAAAAAAAAAAACGATTATTATGCAATTTTTTATTTGGCTCTTTTGGAATGACTGGTTCAGCCATTCAAATTTTCTTAAAACTTGAACAAACAGAAATGAAATTAATTTCCATACAAAAGTAAAATTATCTATACTATACATGTGCAAGGCAGGATCAACCACTTCTAGGAATTGTAGAAGTGTTTTAATTTTTAAAACACATCTACAATTTTTATTTAACAGAATAAATGGGGGTTATTCCAAAAAGAATGATCATAATTTTTCCTGAACAACTGTACTATTTTCTTTTTCTAGCTGAGCTGCGGAATTTAAGACCAAACCAAGCTGCATCATATAGCAACTACACAGTTGACTTATGCACACAGTGTGACCTTGGGGGTTGGCCAAGTTTATGCCTGTTCATTTTCTCCTAGGTAACAATGGATGTGACACAAGGAATAGTATACTGCTCCAAATTTTGTTTCCTTCTCAAGAGAACATCGGCTGAAGCATATATGTTAACAGAGGCTTGTTGTGAATCTACGCTTCAATATAGCACAGCTCGCAGGTGGTTTAGAATGTTTAAAGATGGATGTTATTCAATAACAAAAGTTCTTGGTCCTGGAGCTCCAACCACTGCTGTGAAGCTTGTATAACAGTTAGGTAACTGGCAGAGATGTTGAGAATATCAGAAGGAAGCATGCATGGTATTCTCCATGACCATTTGCATATGACATATGTTCGTGCATGTGATGGGTTCGAAGACTACTCACACTTCAGCAACAGCAAGTTTGCATAGACGTTTGTCAGGAGCTGCAAAGGATGGTTACTGATAATGGTGAGGTTCTGCTAAAGGTGATAAAGGCAGATGAGACACAGCTTCATCATTTTGACCCAGAGAGTGGGCAACATAGCTCTGTTTGGAAGTCTATGTCATCGCCAGCACCGAAAAAAGCAAATGTGGCAGCTTCTGCAGGAAAGGTTATGGTCAACTTTTTTCTGACATTCAAGGAATGGTTTACTAGCATGTTGTGCCACATCACATGAATGTTACAGGGATCTTACTACAGACCTGTATGAACACTTTGAAGAATCATATTTGTTGCAATCAACCACAACTACATGCAGGTGGGTGGATACTGTCATTGAGTACTTAGCCAGTATTAATATCAAATATATTCCTCATCTGCCCTGTAGTCCTTAGCTTGCACCCTATGATTATATTTTTATTTCCAAAGTTAAAGGAGCTGTGATGAAAACATTTCCAGTTGTCAGAAGCTGTAAAGACATTGGAGGCGATTCTCAAACGCATGTCAAAAAAATAGCTTCCACCATGTTTTTGATGATGGGAGAAACATTGGAGTAAATGAATTTCATAAGATGGGGACTACTTTGAAAAGGACCATCAAAATATGAATGATTAATAAAGGTATGCTGTGAAAAAAAAAATATGATCATTCTTTATTAAACAGCCCTCATAATAATCAGAAAAAATTACACCTTCAATTTTTCAAAATAATGATTTTAAGTATTTACACTTTTTTTGTTGTTATATAATTGCAAAAAAACTTCTCTGAAGTCCTTTTTTAAAAAAAAAAATTACTTGATGGAATCTGTCATAGCTACCATAAATTCTGCTTCATCAGAAAATGTTTGTTGCCAAAATCACATTGTAAAAGATCATGCGAATTAGGAAGACGTTGTAAGACCATTATAGTGTTTGGAAAGGTATCTGGAAATCATCACATATCCTGTGGATTTTCTATGTTAAAAATCTTGAGTAATGGACAAGAGAGAATCTAGATGCACAGCTTCATTTTGGCTATCCAGTGCCAATTTGGCAAAATCATAGACAATCCGGAAAGAACTGCAGATGACCTGAACATGTATTTTGCATCGCTTTACAATTGAAAATACACTAGAAGCAAGTTGTTATTTTTTGGTGCAAGAGCTACTATGGCAAAATTGTGCCACTGGAAGCAAGTAAAAACAGAAAGAGCCAAAGGGAGAACTGGGCTGCATTCTGAGGCTGAAAGAGAACAACAACAACAATGCTCCTGGTGTAGATGGGGTTCCATTCAGTTATATTAAAGAATGCAGCAAGGAGTTCATCATACCATTACGACTGCTACAAAATTCATCACCAGACTCCATGTTGAATTGTTTGAACTGGAAAAATGCAATTCCTCACCCATTCATAAGGGAAAGGTAAGTTAGAACTAATCACGTAAGAATTTCATTCTGATCTAAGTGTTTAGGGCATTTCAATATTGTATACTTAGATTTTAGATTCTATATCTAGATTTTTGGCAATGCTCCTAATTTGGTTCTCCGCTATCATACATTTTGGAGAGTGCTGGGATTACCGGGAAGATCCTCAATTGGATTAGGGCAGGTATTCTCAATGGGGGAGTGAAAAATAATGGAATTACAATGGTTTCTGGCCCTCCAAAGTTCAACCCTACTCGACAACATCTTATTCCTTAATATTGAATTTCTCTCATTGGGTTTTCTTTCCCCTGAGACAACTGATTTTTAACATATAGGTCTATTATTTTAGGAGCGAGTGAGAAATTTTGATAAAAGGAAGATAATGGCTTGATTTAATTCACACCTTTGCTTTTCATAGGCATTAAATGCCTAAGTAATGTCGCCACAATCCTTGTCGTTTGCACCTTTCTGACAGCTGCAACCTTGGCAGCGGCGTGGTGAGCGTGGTTTATTTATTTATTTATTCTTTTGTTTCATTGGTCAATATGAGGCATGGATGGGATGAGGAAATGTTTCAGTCTATTGTTTCTACTTCCTAAGCAACAATTAGTATTGATTTATTGTTTCCTTGTGGAAGTTGTTTATTTTTGATCCACAGTGCTTTTGTGAGTGACATGGGCTATGAGAGTTAAATAAAAATAGTTTATATTTTATTATTTAATTCTTTGTAGTTATTCATCCCATCATCAATCATGTCAAGTGCTGAAAAGAAAGTGTCGACAGTATCTGGATGAATATCTAGCTCAGTGGTTTTCAACCGGGGTGCCGCAACAACATTCCAGGGGTGTCACGTAATTTGGGTTAAATTACTTAAACTTATTATTTTTTAATTTATATGTTTATTTCATTATAAAAAGGTGTACAGTATCTTTTTAATTTTGTGATCTATAATTGATCTTTACTTAGTACCTCTATATAAAGAATAAAATTAAATACTGTATATATATAATTTGTATCATGAAATGTAATTTTTATAATTATATTATTGTAATAAATATCATATAACATATATATTTTTTAATATTATATATATATGTGTGTGTGTGTGTGTGTGTGTGTGTGTGTGTGTGTGTGTGTGTGTGTGTGTGTGTGTGTGTTATACACAGAGAGAGAATCAGATCTAACAGGCAGAAAATTGAGTAGGGGTGCTGCAAAATAAAATATATTACTTAGGGGTGCCGTTATTAAAAAAAAGGTTGAAAACCACTGATCTAGCTTATGGTTTTATCAAAAGCCCATTCGAATCAAGACAGCCTATTTGTCTTATGTGTAAAGTTCTTTTTCAAATGAGGCTATGAAACCATCAAAACTTTTAGATCACTTAAAAAGGAAACATCCTGATAAAGTTGGTAAACATATTGAATATTTAAAAAATTTAAACCAGAATTTTGCACAATGTAACATTGTTACTTCCTAATTTAAGAAGTACACACAAACAAATGACGATGGAATGACTGAGTCTTATAAAATTGTAAAAATCATTGCAAAAACTGGCAGTGCTCATACAGTTGCTGAGACTTATACAACACGCATTAGAGACTGATTTCAACCGTGATGCATGAAAACCCTTCCAGCATTTTAAAAGCATTGCCATTGAGCAACAATACAATTCGAAGCCAAATCGATGAGATGTCAGCAAACATTGAAGAGCAGCTAACTGACAAACTAAAAATGAGAAAATTTTCTATTCAGATTGATCAATATAAACAATTTTTTTTTTTTTTTAAATGTGAACCCCAAACACGAGAGGTATTACAACCTATAATACTTAGTACCGTGCTTGGGTTGGAGGTTGAGAAGACGAAAGAAGATATTTGTTGACATTGGACTTGAACTTCTGTAGATTGTAATTTTCAGGAAATACGTATGAAGGAAGGTTGTTCCAGAAAACGGCAGTTGAATGAATAAACGAGGAAGATGAAAAGTTGGTTCTGTGGGTTTGAAGTTGGACAGTAAATGGATGTTGGCTGGTGGTGGCACGTGTTCGGACTGTTTTGAAAGAGAGAGCGGGAATTATAGAAGCCAATTCAGAAGAACAGTGCCCATGGAAGTATCTGTAGAAGAGGCATGCAGCAGAAACAGTGCGTCTATGAGACACTGAGTGGAGAGACTCTGTTAGAGATGAATCATTAATTAACCTAACTGTCCTCTTCTGAATGGAATCAAGAAGCCTGAGAGAGGTTTTGGGGGCACCGCCCCAGATGTGGGAACAATATTCCATGGCAGGGCGGATTTGCGATTTATACACAGTGAGCAGCTGTTTAGAAGAAAAGTAACGCCGAGAGCGAAAGAGAAAACCAAGTTTTTTAGATGCAGAGGAAGCAATATTTGTAATGTGCTTGTGCCAAGAGAGATTAGAAGTCAGGGTAATCCCCAAAAGAGATATATCCTTTTGCCTAGAAATCGGAGTGTCACTAAAGATAAGCATAGGAGCAGAAGAATCCTTTTTTCGAGATATAAGACAAGACTGAGTTTTAGAAGGGTTGAAATCAACTAAGTTGTCTTTGCCCCACTGGAGAATTACCTGAAGATCGGCATTTAAGGAATTGGTAGCAGATTTTCGAGAAGTTGAAGCTGATTGAGCAGGACAAGGTTTCTCAAAATGGAAAGTTGAATGCAATGTGCTATCATCGGCAAAACTATGGATAGGATTTCCAGTCAATGGAAGAAGGTCATTGATATACAAAAGGAAAAGAGTGGGGGAAAGAACTGAACCTTGGGGGACACCGGCATTAGTGGAGAAGTTAGAAGACAGAGAGCCATCTACCATCACCCTCGGTGAGCGATCAGAGAGAAAACTGGATAACCAATTACTAAAAACAGTTCGCAAACCATAAGATGGAAGCTTGTTTAGAAGACCTTTATGCCAAACACAATCAAAAGCCTTTGAGATGTCAAGAACAACTACTTGTGTTTCACCGAACCTTTCCATTGAATTAGTCCATAAATGGGTAACATAAGCCAGAATATCACCAGTGGATCAACACTGACGGAATCCATACTGGTGATCGTTGATCAGACGGAGGGTTTCTAGGTAATTTAAGAGTTGGCGGTTAATTGATTTCTCCATTACTTTAGAAAGAGTAGAAGTAATTGCAATGGGACGATAATTGGATGGGAGGGATTTGTCACCCTTTTTAGGAACTGGCTGGATATGAACAAGTTTCCAAGCAGAAGGAAAAACACCTTTGGAATAAGAAAGTGAAAAAAGTCGGCAAAGAATAGGAGTAAGTTCAGGAGCACAGGTTTTGAGAACAAGTGGAGAAATACCATCATGACCTGGAGCTTTCTTAGCATCAAGATTCATCAAATTCCTTCTGATATGCTTTTGACGGAAGAATACAGGAGGCATTGAATGGAGCGTGTTGGGAATGGTGGGAGGTGTTTTACCAAGATCATTAATACATGAGCTGGAAGAAAATGGGATGCTAGGAGGTCAGCTTTATCCTTGGCTGAAGTGACAACAGAACCATCTGGTTTGGACAGAGGTGGGAGCAGAGATGGGCAAAAGTTGCGGCCAATAGCTTTGGGAAGAGACCAGAATGCTTTGAGAAGAGACCAGAATAGCTTTGGGAAGAGACCAGACCAACTCCACTAATCACTTGGAGCTCTGTCAAAGAGCTCCAAGTGATTAGTGGAGTTGGGAGAACGGTAGAGACAACATATGAATTTGACACAATGAGGTAGAGAGATTTTAAGCCAGAGAAGATCAAAGAGAGGAGATTCCAAATTGCCAAGTCTCTGACAGGGAATATCAGAACAGACATATGCACAAGTACCACCTCTGAGGCGAAAGGAATCATACAGCGAATAATTTGGGTATCTGAGATGAGCAGTAGTTGAATCAACCGATAACTGAGATTCTGTCAAAAAAAGTACATGGGGTTTGGCAGACTGCAAGTGGAAATGGACATCGTTGAGATTAGAATTGAGACCACGTATATTTGTGAAATGAATTAGGAAGTCCTTGGGAGGTTTAGATCTTTTCGCAGATAAGCTTGCTCTATTAGTTTGACAATTCATGGTGTATTCAATAGTAAGAAAAAGTGGGTGGAACATGCTGTATGAAGTAATGAAATTTTTGGATATGGCGTACATGTGGTAAGAATATACCCAGATCCTTGACATAACGTGGGCTCGACAATGCTCCCCGCATACACACTACTCGGACTCCCTCCAGTCACTATCTGGCAGAGTAGAGGTAGCAAGATTATACACTAGCTGATCCGGAAGCCTCCTAGAGAGTTACCAATAGGTTCGGTCCGGTGTACTAACTAGCGGCCGGCCTGCAAACACCGTTTTAGAGCTGTACCCTCGAAATGTAAGGAATATTGGATCTCGGCACGACATTCATCATAACCTCAAAAGTCATCAATCATACTGTATGATGGAAGAGAATTACTAACAATAAGGTCTTTCTAATGGCATACGTTCATTTTTTTGATGATAATTGTAAATTGCAAGAAGAGATATTGATTGTAAAATCTATAGAAACTAATTGTACTGGAGCATCCATTTTTGCTGCTGTAAAGACATGATTTGATGAAAAACAAGTATCATTGGAAAATTTGGTATCCTATGCCACTGATGCTGTTACCTCCATGGTTGTAAAACATAAAAGCTTTATAGCCTACATAAAGGAACTATGCCTCAAAGTTAGCATTAGTAGAGGCATATGATGCAAGAAAGCAAGTATAGAATCAGCCAAAAAAAAAACACCTTCCCATTTCACCCATCCATTCATTCCAAATGCTTGTCTAGTTCTGCCTTGAACTTATTTAAGGTTGGAACAAACTTCCATCTGTCGTAGTGGAGGTTGTAAACCTCCACTACGTTCACATGAGGCGACATCTATTCTAAAATTGTCTTTCCTCAATTTGAATTTATGTTCCCTCATGTGAGTAATCTGAGCAAGAGGAAGCATCTCATCAGCACTGAGCTTGCTCAAACCATTCAAGGCCTTATACACCTCAATTAGATCAACCTTGCAGGTGCCTGGTCTCCAGATGCTGCAATTTGCAGGAACTTAAATCTTTCTTGGTAACAGCAACCCTTTGTTCCACTCACCAATCTCATTGCCCTTCTCTGTACTTGTTCCAGCTGCTCTACATCCTTCCTAAAATGTGGCTTCCAGACCTGTATGCAGTACTCAAGGTATAGCCTGACCACTGCCTTATACAAGGGGACAATCACCTCCTCATCTCTGTTAGCAAAATTTTTGTATATTATTGACAAGACACCATGAACTACTCTTGCAGCCTGTCTGCACTGATAAAAAAAATTTCATATCCAACTGCACAATTATCCCCAGGTCCTTTTCATTCTCTACTACCCTGAGCATAGTACCACACACTTGGTACATTACTCTGGGGTTACTGATACCCACATGCAGTACTTTACATTTGTCAATGTTAAACTTCAGTTGACACCTCAGCCCATCTGCTCAACTTTTCTAGATCCTGTTGCAGTAGTATACTATCATTATTGTCATTAACAACTCTGCCAACCTTAGTGTCGTCTCGAAACTTAGACATTAACCCTGATATACCTTCATCAATATCATTGATAAATACAGAACACAACACTGGGCCCAATGCCGAACCCTGGGGGACTCCACTAATAACATTAGTCCATTGATTACCACTCTGTCTTCTCTCACTCAACCATCCTTTTATCCATTGTAGCAACTTGCCTTTAATGCCATACTGCTCCAATCTGTACAGTAGTCTTCCATGTGCAACAGTTCTTATAATATATTGCATTGTGCACCAACATCATCTGGTTGCAAAAAATATTAGTCCAGTTCTTTACCCATCATTCAGTATAGTCATTAAAACCTTCAATAAAATAAAGTCACACAGCAAATATCATCGCCTTTTCATAAAATTTTGTGTTAATAATGAAGAAGAGTATGTGAGGCTTCTTTTACATACAGAAGTCAGATGGCTTGCTAAAGAAAACTGTCTAACAAGATTTGTAAACCTTTTTGATACGATAAAAAGGAGACATAGATTTGGCCAAGGAGATCAGCAAGCACAAAAACAACAAACTATAAGCCTTTGATTTTTCAAAAACTTAATAAGTATCACTTCAAGTTCAAGGGAAATTATTACAATGATAGACTGCAAACATGTGTTAAAAGCCTTCACTGAAAAACTGGAAATATTTGAAATCAATTAAATGAGAAAACAATTTCATGGTATGCAAGAGTTAGCTGAAATCAATGAATCTCCCACTGAGAATGATCTTAAAAATTATTCAGATCATTCGTGTTCTTTAAAAGGTGAAATGAAAGGTAGATTTTCAGATTTATTTTCTTTTGAAATGAAGCCTTGGATGTTCGATCCAATTGGATGCGATGTGGGTCAGCTGATGAAGAAATTCAAGAACTTGTTGAATTAAAATGTAAAGAAGAATGCAAATATAAATTTCGAAAAGGTGAAATGGCTGAGTTGTGGGGATCAAAAAGAACTAAACTTCTTTATCCAACAATGTGGTCTAGAATGGCCAAAGTACTTCTTTGTTTTCCGATGTCTTGTATTGTTGAAAGTGGTTTTAGTTCAGTAAATATAATATTAACAAAGGAAAGAAACAGAATTGATGTATGTTCAAAATTAGAATTAAATTAGCATTAGTAGAGGCATTTGATGCAAGAAAGCAAGCTTACGCAGCATCAGCCAAAAAAAAAAAAAAAAAACCCACTTCCACTTCACCCCTCTGTTCGTTCGAAATACCTGTCCAGCTGAACCTTAAACTTATTTAGGCTATCAACCTCCACTACAAGGGATGGAAGTCTGTTCCACCAACCAACCACCCGCTGGCTAAAGGCAAATTTCCGCACGTCTATCCTACATCTGTCTTTCCTCAATTTGAATTTATGCCCTCTCAGGTGATTTTTCTGAGCAAGAGGAAGAATCCCATCAGCATTGAGCATGCTCAAACCATTCAAGGCTTTATACACCTCTATCAGATCACCTCGCTGGTGCCTAGTCTCCAGACACTGTAATTTGCAAAACTTAAGCCTTTCTTCGTAAGAGCACCCCTTTGTTCCATTCACTAATCTTTTGCCCTTCTCTGTACTCGTTCCAGCAGCTCTACATCCTTCTTGAAATGAGGCCTCCAGACCTGTATATAGTACTCTAGGTGTGGCCTGACCATTGCCTTATACAAGGGAATAATCACTTCCTTATCCCTGCTGGAAAAATTCCTGTATATCATTGACAATACTCCATGAGCTACTCTTGCAGCCCGTCAGCACTGCTCAGAGAACTTCATATCTGCCTGCACAACCACCCCCAAGTCCCTTTCATTCTCTACCACTGTCAGTGTAGTACCACAGAGTTGATACGTTGCTCTGGGATTGCTGTTTCCCATGTGTAGTACTTTACATTTGTCAATGTTAAATTTCATTTGCCACCTCTCAGCCCATCTGCTCAACCTTTCCAGATCCTGTTGCAGTAGCATAGTGTCAGTAGTGTCCTTGACAACCCTGCCAACCTTTGTATCGTCTGCAAACTTGGACATTATGCTTGATATACCATCATCAATATCATTTATAAATACAGAAAACAATAATGGACCCAACACTGAGCCCTGAGGGACTCCACTAATAACATTAGTCCACGATGAGCAGTGTCCATTGATTACCACTCTCTGTCTTCTCCCCCTCAACCACCCCTTTATCCATAGCAGCAATTTGCCTCCAATGTAACACTGCTCCAATTTGTGTAGCAGTCTTCCATGTGCAACAGTATCAAAAGCCTTTCTAAGATCCAAGTATATAATATCAAAGCTATTCCCTGCATCCAGTTCTTTTGTGACTGCATCATAGTATCCAATCAAATTGGTCAGGCAAGACTTTCCCTTAACAAAACCATGCTGTGTCCGAGCTATAACTGAAGTCTTGTCTAAATGATCCTGCAGTGCTTCTTTAACCAGTGCCTCCATTAATTTTCCTGGAACAGAAGTTAAGCTCACAGGTCTATAATTACTTGTGTCAGCCTTTGATCCTCCTTTGTGAATTGGGGTCACATTTGCACATTTCCAGTCTATGGGTACCTCCCCCCAGTCCAAGGAAGCTCTCATAATTATGGCTAAGGGTTTGCTTACTTCCTTTGCTGCCTCCTTTAATATAACTGGATAGATCCCATCCACCCCGGGTGCCTTTCTTGTGTTTATCTTCAACAGTTTCTCCTCCACTTTACTCCCAGTTATTTCAAGATTCTGTAGCTTACTGCTAGAGTTGAATACACCTCTGGCATTCCCCTCGCTGAATAACTCCTCATGTGTGAATGTCGATGCAAAATATTCATTTAGTTTGTTAGCTACCTGAGCAGGATCATCAACAGTTGACCCATCAATATCAAGTGGACCAATCTGATTCATCCCCTTCCTTCTAGAGTTTACATAAGTAAAGAACTCTTTGCTGTTTTTCTTTGCATCCCTTGCCAAGGATTTCTCGTAATCTGCCTTCGCCTGCCTAACCTCCTTTGTAACTTGGTTGCATATCAACTTGTATCTATCATAGGCTTCTGTGTCATGTGTTAATTTGTAAGTATCCCATGCATTTTTCTTCTCTGCCATATGCCTCATTAGTTCATCTGACATCCATTTTGGCCTAAACCTTGAACAATATTTCTTAGTTGGTATGTAAAGCCTAGTAGCTTCCAAGATAAGTTCTTTGAATGCTTCCCATTTTGAATTTGCTGTTGGTAACATCATCAGTTGGTCCCACCGTATAGAATTTAAATACTGTCTCAGTCCATTGTAGTCGCCTTTACGGAAGCAATAACCCTTCCCTTTACCCCTAATGGTAGTTACCTCTTTGAGTAAATCCCACTTCAGCACACTGTGATCACTGCCACCTAGTGTTTCATTTATCTGCAGATTCTTAATGCATGAAGAATCACTGCTGATAATCAAATCAAGAGTATTACTCCCGCTAGTTGCCTCCCGAACATGAAATTTACTAACATCATACCGAACATTGACCTTTTAGCTAAGAAGCATCAGGTTCAGGGATCCCATTGAATAAAAAGAGTAAGTATAAAGTATTTTCTTGTTTAAAATTTCATGGTGGCGATTAGGAAAAAAATTGTCTAAAAAAGCTCTTTAGGAGGCGATAATTAAAAAAGGTTGAGAAACACTGGATTGGGGGCTAGCCAAGAGAAAGGACACAAGCCTCGTAATTAATGACCATTCTTCAGAGTGGACTGATATAGCAATCAGGATCCTCAGGGGTTTCTTCCCTTGTTCCTCTCGTTTCTGAGTTTTCTCAATGATAGTGATAGGACTATACAGGAAAAGCTGTATAATCCTATCACTATCTAGCTGGCAAATTATTTAAAGGTAGGCATGATCAGGTCCTGTCTTTTTTTTTTTTTTTAATGAAAACCCCAAACACGAAAGGTATCAAAAACCTATAGTACTTAGTACCGTGCATGGGTTGAAGGAGAAGTATGGCGGGAGGGGGATGCCGGAAACTTTGCTCTAGAGACTAAACATGGGTTTCTACCTTTAAATAGCCTGGTAGCATAGCCTGGTCCTAATAAATAATCAGAATAGCATGGTCCTGATAATGATAATCAGCCAGGCTATGCTGTGTCAGAATGTCATAGATCAGTTACATATACAGTCTGAAAGAATGCAACTGAAGTTCAATTATTAAATGTAAGGTTTTGCATTTGCAAGAAAAAAAAAACAAACTGGGAGTGAATATAGATGTGAGGACATGGAACTAAATGTGGTTCGGCGTGAGAAATATTTAAGGTTATGATACCAGCAGATAGAAAGTTTTCCTTGCAGTGTAAACGTGCAGCCAGAAAGGTTCAGATTATACTATCACTGATCAAGAGGAATTTTTCTGGCAGGGAGAAGAATATTATTATTCATCTTTATAAAACAATGGTGAGATCTCATTTGAAATAATGTACTGAAGCATAGCAGACTCACCTAAAAAAGGACACTGAATTTGTGGAGAGGGTCCAAAGAAGGGCAACTATATTGGATGGGCATACTAAAGGCTGTCATTATGAAGAATATCTTAGCAGATATGGAATGCAGAGTCTGGAAATTAAACATCTCAGGGGTGGCCTGGCATATATGTTTAGGGAACTTAAATGAGGGAAGTACAGGGTAGGTGATCCATTTGAAACAACATAAAAGTAAAAAAAAATTAAAACAAAAACTACTTCATGTATTTTATTCAAATTTTGAATGAAGATAACTGAAACTCCCAAGTTTTCACTGGATCGCAACATGACCTCCTTGGTTTATACAGCATATGCAATATTGGGCAACCAGAGTTTACCAAGTGTTATCCATCATTTGTAGTGTGATTGATTCGAACGCAACAGTGATCCTCCTTTTCAGGTCATTAATACCCTCTCAAACATTTATTTGGAATATACAAGGTTCTTAATGCAATCCCACACAAAAATGTCAGCCGGGGTAAGGTCAGGTGAATTTGATGGCCAAGCAATGGGTCCTCCACAGCACACCAGTTTTCACTAGATGTTTGATTAAGGAAGTTTTGCACTTCCACAGCCCAGTGTGGAGGTGCACTGTCCTGCTGTGCTGGAAAATGATACTGTTCAAGCAAGGGGGCCCAGCAAATTGTCAGCTCAGCAAGAAGAAAGGCTTAAACACTTTATTACGTGTAACCGAGTACCACTATCCTTGGACCAAATAACTGCATTATGCATTGATCTTTCCAGACACGTGAAAGGTGGCCTCATCACTAAACACTCATCTGTCACTAACTTTTCACACACAAACGTTGGGAAGGTTAAATGGGATACATGATATCACTGTTGTAGAGCCTGCACACACTGCATGATACATTTTCAGATAACATCACACTATGTGTCAGCAGGTGGCATAAGGCACACCTGTTTCTCTTGACAAACACCTTAAAAGACTTGCTGGATTTTTCACAATAACTTGTTGTACATGGGCTTCATCACACTTCCACCATAGCATAGTCTTACAAGTGCCAGTATCCTCAAATTTTTGACACCACCTCTTGATGTTTCGATGTGAAGGAGCTTTGCAAACACCATACACTCATCTGTATTCAATGTTGTATACATGTAACATTTTGAAACTGTGCATACTATTAAACACACTTTGCTTGCTGTTTGGTTGTTGGTGTGCCGTTTTGAAATGTCTGTTACAGCAGTGCCTCTATTGGTCGTATTTAATAGTGACATAGTAACAGTAAACTCCCAGTGTTCCTGTTCATATAAATAACAAAACAAATAATAAAAATGAGCAGCATAGTGATATAACAATGTTATATGTTTATGATGTTTCAAATGGATCACCTTGTATATTTGTAGTGGGCAGGCAACAAGAGGCCACAGATATAAAATTATGGGAAGCACTAGAAGATTAGATCTCATGAAGTTCATCTTCTGTCGGTGTTACTGATCACTGGAATCAGCTGCATACAGATAGCTGGAGTAGAGAATCTGACAAGAGTTAAAATATGAGGCAGTCACTTGGGGGTCTGAGACTCAACAGTTTTTTTGCATGCAGAAAAAAAAAATTATTAAAAGGAATATTCAAAACAGGCAAAATTCATTTATGTTACCTAATTGAACCATTCCTTTTGTTTGTTCCTTCTAACAACTGGCCCACTCCTTCTTTACACCTTTGTTAGTCTGCATCAGTTGATTAAAAAATTTAGCACAACTGCTTACTTAGTTGTAAATTCACAAGAAAGAATAGCTGCCAACTTTAGACTTTAAAAAAAATTGTAGATCAAACATTTGTAAGCAGGATGAAAATGGGAAGTTTTTTGCCCAAAAAACAGGTGAAAAGCTGAAGGTTTTTCACATTGTTTTGGGAAACGGATAGAAATGATGATGAAAAACATCTATTGTTTCATCATTTCTTTATGACAAGCAGTATACTGGAAACTTGTCCACAAAAAATTTCAAATCTGAAAATGATGCACTGCCAAATGATGAAATTTGTGCTACCT
Organism: Mastigoproctus giganteus; assembly: GCF_048544385.1. Classification (NCBI taxonomy): domain Eukaryota; kingdom Metazoa; phylum Arthropoda; class Arachnida; order Uropygi; family Thelyphonidae; genus Mastigoproctus; species Mastigoproctus giganteus. Next base: position 67,477,662 of record NC_143582.1, on the reverse strand, counting down.
CTTCGGCATTTATAAGAACATTTTTTAATGGAAACTTGCGCACCATGTTAATTACATGCCATAGAGTAATTCCTCAGTGAGAAAATGAACAGAATCTTGTTTTAGACTCATTACAACCTTGACAGTCAAACTTCCTATGACTAAGTCAGATTCATCCTTCTGGTTTAGTTTTCTATGGTAATCAATATCCAAAATGAAAATGGAAGATCTGAAAACTGTTGGTAAACAGATTTGCACATAATATTCTTCAACATATCTAGGAGTAACAACTTCATTACATGTATGTGAGGTATGTTTGGATTTAAAACAAACAAGGAAATTCATTTATTCGATTTTCTTGTTTCCATCCTAGAATCATCAGCTTCCTCAGCCTGTTTACAGTCTTTTCACCAGAAGTTTGCGATTCGGAAGCTAAGTTCATCAGTTTGTCTTCTTACAAAACTTTTGGATCATGAAGTGAATCTGAACATGAGTCAGTGTGACTCACTAGTGATCACATACTTTTTATAGTACTTTTCAATTTGGGGTATGAAAAGTTCTCTTAATGCTTTTCTAGCCACTTCTAACCACTTCTTTAAACAGACTTGTAAAAGGTAGTCACGGTTCTACCAATCAAGTTACACATTTAACCAGTGACAGCCAAGAGGTATACACATGCTTCAAAATCTTTTTTAACTTCAATGGCATACATCAGTTGAAAGTGCTTAAATCTTTCCTTTTAGCTCTTCTTTCTGACAGTAGTCAATTTTTTAAAAGTATTCATCCACTTACACAGGAAGGCATGCAGCTCTCTTTTCAGCACAAAAATTAATAAGGTGATAAGGTGACAAGGACAGCCTATTAACACCAAGTGTTCAATTTCCTCTTTTAATACCCTTGGTAGTCCAGTTTTTAGGCTTATCATAACAGTTGCATTATCAACACTAAGTGCCAGGCAGTTTTCTGAAGGAATCCCAGAGGTTTTCAGGTAAAGGACGGATATCCAATGTTGTACTCATCTGAGTGAGGTTCCAGCACTGGTTCTGAGAGCAAGCTGCTTTTGGGTTGCTTTTTTATTATTATTAAAAAAAGTAACCTCAATGGGTTACAGCTTGAAATCGCTTCAATTTTTGCCTTCTGTAGTGACAGAAAATGGCCCATTTTTTTTGCACCATCATTACATCTTTCCTTATCCATGCAATTTCACTAACAACGACTGGTATTCTTCCATAACTGGTTTTTTTTTTTTTTTTTTTTTTTTTTTGCCATTTCACTATCGGCAAATGTATTTCTTCTGAACAGCGTGCGTGCGTGCGTGCATGCATGCATGCATGTGTGTGTGTGGGCGCGCGCGTGCATGCAGAATCAACACACCCCAGGGAAATCACGTTCTATCACAAAAAATACAAATGAAAAATCATCACCACAAAATGTAACATCTGTTTTTGTATTTCTTTATAGGTACTGCATGTTCTCATTACCCTTATTTGTTTGCAAAAATTCTCACTATATAACATTTTCTGCTGCTTGAAACTGAAAAATTACATCTACATATGGTACACAAGACAAACATTTTATTCTTTTTAGATTTTACGATGCAAGGGAAATCTTTCGTATCTTCTGAAATTTTATTGTATTTCTTCTTACTGAAAAACATTGTTAATTTGCTATCAGATTATTGTCCATAATAGAGAACAATGTTATTAATGAGCATTTCTATTTTGCAATGTAGTCTACCACAGCACACCTCACAGCCAATTCTTTAACAAAAATAAGCAGAGACCTGCAGAATTAAATAATTTACTAATATAGTTTTATTTTTAAAGCATTTTAGGGCTAAAGCCTCAGGTTGTGTAGAAGTTAATTGACATACAAGTTAGTGCAAATGCATCATTTTATATGCAGTGAACTACTAAAGTAGCTAAGAATTGGTATCATTTAAGTATATCTCATATTGTGAATACCTTCACGTGTTGCCATAATACTGCACTACCTCAAAAAAGTAACACTTCACCAACAGAGAAGACTATTGCATAATGTAAAATGATATAATTAAAAGCTTAAAATGCTTTTAAGTTTAATCTAGTTGCACACCATCAGGCTTCTTTCATATTGTGAAGTTATACTCCATAACTGGATTGTCATCATTGCAACACCAAGGTACCTGCCCACCCACCAATGAGAAGCCAATAAGCTTCTCACTGGTGGGTGGGTGGGCAGGGAAACAGTGCCAACCGAGAATAAGTGACAATAGTCTTCTCCATTGGTGAAGCATTACTTATTCGAAGAAGTGCAATATCGTGGAAACTCGTTGTGAAGGTATTCACAATATGAGATATACAGGGTGGCCATAATTAAAGTATCCCTATTCAGAGCTCTCTGTATCTCTAAGTAATAAGCAGAATGCCACCAAAATTAGTAAGTAAACTATTCAAGGCAAGGGAAGAAGGATCCTGTGGAAAAAAAAAAAAGTTCCAAAATCTGCTGATGGGGATAATATGACGCTGTACAAGAGGAAAGACATGACAAAGTACCAACATATAAATAACTAAGACAAACCTTAATGTAATTACAAATTTTATTTGTGCTCTTTGCAAAAAAACAGAAAGAAACTGAATTGCATTAAAGTTTTAAATCCAAACTAAAAAATAAGACAACTAAGAGATCAGAAATTTGCATAAATCTGAGTTAATTTAATTTTCCCAGCAGCAGAAAGCTATAAAGGCACAATGCGAACATCGCAAGCATATTCTGCAAGTTTACTGTTAACTATGCATCTCACTCTGCCTGATCGCGCTTTAAGTGTGAAGTTCTTCTACGGTAATGGATGCGATGCAGCAGCCGCTCTGCGTGAATTTAAACACTGTAAGAACTTCTGTCAAGGTCCTTTATCAGCTGCTGCAGTTAGAAGGATGATTAACTAATTTGAGAAAACTGGGTCCTTTGTTGTTAAGCCTGGAAGAGGAAGGAAGCCTGTTTCACCTCAGGTAGCATAAGAAGTTACAATGGCAATCGTTGAACGATCCATGAATACAGTTGCTGGAATTAGTAGCAGTGCATGGGGAGTAGCGAGGCAATCAGATGCCCCATATCCCACTGTGTGGAGAATTCTTCGGAAACTAATCCACTATTATTCATACAAGATCAGTTGCCAGCAGCAGCTACAAAGAGTCGATCCTGAAAAACGAATGCATTTGCTCTAATGTTTTTGGCCAGAATGGAAGTGGACGATGCATGGCCATGGAACATTCTTTGGGGGGGATGAGGCCCATTTTTATCTCAACTGGGACTATCAACACTCAAAACTGCCGAATATGGGTTTCAGAAGCACCACATGTATTCAGCAAATCCCATTGCACTTGCCGAAAATCACCGTCTGGTGTGGTGTGACTTCAAATTTCATCCTAGGGCCATACTTTACGAGGAATTGCACTCAGCAGGAGCAGCCAGCTGTTCCGTTACAGCACAAATATATCATCACATGCTGAGCAGTTTCATTATTCCTCAACTGCAGCAAAGACGATGCCTGGATGAGACAATTTTTATGCCAGATTGGGCTCCTCCTCATATTGCACGACCAGTACAATAACTTCGCCAGCATCACTTTACTGCAGAAAGAGTCATTTGTTTCCCAGTGAATGGCCATCATGTTTGCCTGACCTTACACTGTGTGATTTTTGCTGTGTGGGGGTCACCTCAAGGCCAATGTCTATCAAGGATGTGTCTCTAACCTGGCTGTCTTAAAGGACAATGTAATGCAGCATGTGAGGAACATTACTCCAGAGATACTGCATTCTGCAGTCAAGCACACTGTGCACAGAATGCAATTTCTGGTCCAGAACAATGGTAATCACATTGAAAATCAACTCCACGATCAGTGACATCATTGACCATCAGGAGAAAACTGGGAGTGAGTTTGGAGCTGTGAAATCATTTCCTCTGGCAGTTTAGTTCAGTTTCTTTCTGGTTTTTTTTTGCAAAGAGCACAAATAAAAATTTGTAATTACATTAAGGTTTGTCTTAGTTATTTATACGTTGGTACTTTGTCATGTCTTTCCTCTTGTACAGCATCATATTATCCCCATCAGCAGATTTTGGAACTTTTTTTTTTTTTTTTTTTTTTTTTTCACAGGATTCTTCTTCCCTTGACTTACTAATTTTGGTGGCATTCCCTTATTACTTAGAGCTACAGAGAGCTCTGAATAGGGATACTTTAATTATGGCCATCCTGTACTTAAATGATGCCACTTATTAGCTACTTTAGTAGTTCACTGCATACTAAAATGATGCATTTGCACTAACTTGTACATCGGTTTTATTTTATTACTTTTTTTTTGTAAAAAGAAACAAACTTTTTCACCAACTATATTACAACAGTGGGATGGAAAAGGATCAAATCGAGTACAAAAAATCAATGGATCCTCCATCCCAGAACCAGAGAGCTGGCAGTTATGAAAAAACTATCACTCCTTGGTTTTGACTTCCCCCCACCTTTTAAGAAGCCTTATCATGGTATCTTGTTTCAGATTTCACACAAGCTGAGGATCCACTAGCACAGCATGCGTTTTTTGCAACTGCCTCTATCAAGGCAGTGGAATTCTATTTTTAAGGAAAATATCTATGCAAAGCAAAATAATGAAATGTATATCTTAAAATTGAAGAATCAGATTAAGAGATCAAACATCAGCAAGGGCCCACTGAATGGATTTCTACTTACTCTGCTTCACAGAGATATCCTATACAAAGACATTTTATTTACATATACTAAAATAAGTTCAAATGGCAAGACAGTTTCTCACCTAATCTGAAAGAAAACATCTTCGTCAACAAATCCAAAGTTATCATGTAACTTAGTCACTGTACCAGTGAAGACTCTCTGCTTTGGTTGCTGTTGGGGTGGTTGCTGTTGTGGCTGTGGTTGGGGTTGTGCTACAGCTGCATGAGCTTGTGGAGCTTGAAACTGTGCAGTCTGACCCAGAAGACGAGGTGCAGGATAACTAACTGTACCCACTTGGGTAGTTGCTAAAGTTGTGGGAAGAGCTAATCCTGGTTGAGGCAAGCGAGCTAATTCTACAACCATTCCAGCCTGTAAAGTAGAAAATATAAAACAATATTATATACTACAGTACACTGTTTTGAAACTTTTAAATAATTCTGGTTTGGAGGGGTTTGTCCCCATTCATTAAAATTATATTCAAATTTAATTTAGATATAAAAATTATATGACATTTTACTCCATATTATCCAACGGGTTTGATCATAATCAAGTGGTTAGTATGGAAGAACACAGTCTCATACCCAATGTTCAAATCCACAAAATACGGTAATATTCTTGTACCCTTTCTTGTGTACCGCATGATCCTATGCAACCATCCCATAATACAGGGTGAAACAATGGAATGCACATCTTAAACATTGAGGGTAACTGAAGATTCACTTAAGAAATCACAAGCAAGGACCCTTGAATGGGTTTCTATTGAACCTGCCTAATACCCATGTTCTTTATTCTGTGCACTCAAAATAGTCATTTGATGCTCAACATAATTTTTATAGGCAACTTCAACTTAAACCATTAAAATCTGCAATGTAGAAGCACGAAAAAATGTTCACAGAGACTGGGAATGCAAATGTTATGAGTCGTATTCACATGTCAACTGAGGAATATTTAGCAAAGGTTAGGGAGAGCCATGGTCCACATAATTCACTATGACAGCTTACACAACAAAAGAATGTCATACAGCAATTGTGAAGTGGTGAGGAAATTAAAGCTATTTCCACACAAAATGCTGAGGCCTGGTTTCATGTAACTGGGTATGCAAACCCTCAGAATACTCCAACCATGGGTGTAGGGTGAAATTCCCCTACATCCGTGAAGACTGGTAAGTTGTGTGCTTGATTTTTGATTTGGTAGTTGTTGGCGCATCGGCTTCTGTGGCCATATTGCACCTCCCAAGGTTTTTGCAGTACTTTGATCCAAGCCTGAGGCGGGAATCGAACCCGCGACCTTTGGGTTGCCGGGTAGGTACTTTACCCACTCGGCTAGCCCGGTCGGCACGTAAGTTAGTTGTGTGCAATGGCTTGTTGGACCATCTAGTTTTTGAGGAAACAACTTCTTAGGGATACATTAAGCTTGTGTTGTTTTATTAATAGTTACAAGACAAATTGTTTAAACAAAACATTTACCACAAGCAAAACAAAGAGTCATTAAAAATATTAGGACAATTTTTTTCTATGTTGCAACCCCTTTGTACTTTATAATAAAGAAAAGGAATTTGTATCATAAAATCTGTCCCATTTTTGTAAATGCCTGGTTTTGCCTTTTTCTAAACAGAGGTCAAGGCACCTAAGTTACCCTTTTATAAGTTACCTTTCCATTGATTTTATTAAACCCAATAAAAACACAGTTCTTTATAAAATATATAATATAGCAACCATGTCTAAAAACGTGAAATTATAAACAACATACATTAGGGTCAACAATAATCAATATACATTATATTAAAATTAATATTTTTTAAATTTGAGATGTAATATTTAATACATATTTATCTATTAAAATTTTTAACATCTAGGCATCTAAATTAATTAATTCTTAATTCACCCTTAGGTGAGTGATACTGCATACTGATTATTACAGAAACTGGCCCACAAGTTATTGTTCTTCCTTTCAATCTTGGTGGATGACCTTGAAAAAGTTCTTGAATTGTAGGTATACAACATTACGTTTTTTTTTTTTTTTTTTTGTACATAGTTTTAATGTTTTTAGATTTTATACAATGCTATATATTTTATAACTATGTGTACCCCATAGTTTTGCTTAAGTATTTCTAAATGCTTATTTCTTTCAGAGACTCCCTATCTTTTACTAATTCTCATACATATATTATTTCAGATATTTCCTATTATCATATAAATTTTCCAACATATTTCTGTTGATATGGGGCATAATGGTCAGTCTATTTTTGTTATTTTGGTCTTATTTTATTTTATTGTAGTTAGTTTAGTCTCTATTTGTGATATTTCATGTAATTCGGAACTGGCATCTTACGGGGGGGGGGGGGTTCCGCTAAATTCTTATGTAATTGGCTCTAAATTTTAAAATTGATTTATTATTTTGAATTGGATTTTCTAAATTTATTTGGAGATTTTCAGCTACAATTTATAGTCTTACCTTTTCATCTCCCTCCCTGTTGATTAATTATTATGTTTAATTTATTATTTTTCACTCAACAGTTTTGCTATGCTACTGGCATTAATTTTGATTTATATTTAATATCAGTTATATATAATAAATATAATATATGATACCAATGAATTAAAACTTTAAAAATAGTGGGAAGATAAAATAAACCGGATATGTCAACAAAGCATGCAAAGCAGCAGCAAAGGATGGAAATGTATATATATATATATTTCTATATTGTTATAAATATGAGTTACACGACAGCCAAAAGCCAAAAGCAAAGATAGCTGAAATATGAATAAAAGAAATAATTAAAAAATAATTAAAAAATGGTGACCTGTAAAATAAAATAGATTATGTGAAAATAAACATAATGGTAGCTGGTATGAGATAAAGGTGGGCAAATCTGGATATGGTTCAAAAAGGAGAAATAAAGCAAACATGCAATTAAATCTGATGTCAGCAAAGGTAAAAGTTGATACATGATCAGGTATTTCATCAGGGGACTACACCTGTATCAAAAGACTGTGTTTCTATACTTGCCCAAAACTGAGTAAGAGAAGAAAACAAAGCACATAAGATCAAAAAGCAATATATCTCTTACAAAGTATGGACAAGGTAGTCCCTACACAGTATTTATAAAGAAAGTTACGATAAAATTAACTGGATAAAAAATTATTTTAAGTACAATAAGAATAGAAGAAAATGATAAAAGGCTAACATAATGAAAATTAAAAAAGGAGATCTAAAATCAAAAATTAAAATTAAAAGCATTAAAAATTTGAAAGTCCATACCTGAGATACAGAGAAGAAAGGGTTGGAAATGACAGTATAAAAACACTATGTCATTATGATAGCTACAACCACAGCAGTAACTAACAGGGACAATCCTATGCATTAATAATTTATAGTAATCAAACTAATGTGAGAGAGAGGTAAAAGTTGATATACATGATCAGGTATTTCATCAGGAGACTACACTTGACCACGTAGTCCCCTGATGAAATACTTGATCATGTATCAACTTTTACCTTTGCTGACATCAGATTTAACTGCAGTTTTGCTTTATTTCCCCCTTTTGAACCAAATCCAAATTTGGCCACCGTTATCTAATACCAGCTACCATTCCCTTTATTTTCATATAATCTATTTTATTTTACAGGTCACCATTTTTAATTATTTCTTTTATTTATATTTCAGCTATCTTTGCTTTTGGCTGTCGTGTAACTTATATGTATATATATATATATATATATATATATATATATACACACATCTTACTTGAATAAATATATATATTTATTTATTTATCTGAATAAGATGTGTGGCATATAGCTAAACACTCAGTCTGAAATAGTTTGGCAAAAAATGAAGTGAGGAAGGAAGGAAGGTTAGGCGAATCCTGCAATGAGCTAATAGGAGAAACCCACACATATATGAATATGAGTGAGAAGTTGGGGGGGGGGGATACTGGGTGGAATGTACAAATAGAAATAAAGTCTGTTAGACCAATGTGCAGTGTGGCTGACACAAATCTGGCTTTAAGTCAGCCAGTCCAGCAACAGATGACAGAACAGGCATTCTTATTCAGACGTCAATTTTTCAGCTTTCCCAGCTAAATGTAAAATAAACAAATTCGAGAAAGCTGATAAAATTATGGTAATTTCAGGTTCCTCTAAACATAGGCTCATTCTGAGCTGTTTATTCTAATTCATCCTCATCCAATTTCTTCTGGATTAAAAAGGTAAGCAGCAGCCATTATCAATTCACTGCCAGATGGAAGCCTCCTCAACAATTCATTTTAAGAGAACATAACTACAAACTGATGCTTGTGCCGTGCATATACAGTGCAGTCTTCTTTCTGTCACAGCAAGTACTGCACACACTGCTATGGGTCAAGTGTATCAACAGTTAGTAAGCTTTACATAGTTAGTGTGTTTTGTTATTTATTGTGTACCCATATTAAAAATGCCAACATAATCTGCACCGCACTCACACCCATGAGAAAAAGAATACCCTTAACACATTCTCTATTGCGTAGGTGCATATCAATGTATTAAATAGAGTAAAAGGTGGCTTATCAAACACAATGTAACCAAAAAATAAACTGAGCCTGTTTTTCAAATATATTTAGATATTTTTTTTTTATAATTATGCTATATATACACTCAGTGATCACTGAATTATGACTACCCCATCCATAATCGACTATGCTGGATAGCTTGTAGTATAAAAAGAAGGACAGCTTCCTACACTTGGGCAGTGGTAATCTGCATCGGGTCATGAAAGTCAAAATGATAAAGTAGCAGTTATGGGAAGTAGTAAAGATATCACCGAGTTCCAAAAGGGTGTGATTGTGGAAGCTCATGCATTGGGTGCTTCCATATTGGAAAGGCCCACTGTGGTTAAGGTACACAAAGTAGAGGATTATGCAAGGTGGATGTGAGTGGTAAGCAATGGGTGCAGCACATTGTGTGGGCTCAATGGCAAATCACTATGCGACAGTTAACATCGCAATACAATTTAGGGAATGCAAAAACAATATCTCTAATGATGATGTGCCACACACATTCAGATATGGGATTCCAGAGCAGATGACTTAAGAGACACCTGTCTCCTCACCAGTGATCATCAATAACAGCAAATGCTGTGGAGTTGTTGTTCGATACAGTTCATGTTTTGGGAGTGGCATGAGATAGTAAGGTCGTGTTTTGACAACAGCAAGGAATGTCTTGTCACTTGGTTTATTCTGATAGCTGAAAGTGTAGCACTGAAACAGAGCCTGTGAGACTCCTTGGTTGAAAGATTGTGAGAGGGAATTTTGCAAATGAACTTGAAAGGTGCGCATTTCTAAGTACAAAGCTGTTGCTATGTTTGGTTATAAGAATCAATTTTGAACACTTTCGTGATTTGGAGGGCACTCTGGTCACGGAAGAGAACAGTCAGTGGATTCTTGGATGCTATAAAGGGATAAGTATTTTTAATTTTTACCGCATTCTTTGTTAATTAACATACTACATTGTGTTTTACAGAGATATTAAATAGGTTTAGTAGCATTCATTAGCTTCTTATTTTGAATTTAACTAGACATTTTTGGAAGTTACGACTCCTGGTGTTGGTGCCAATATTGTTGAACTAGCCTCCATATTGTAGTCAATAAGAAATAGCATAATGAATATATATATATATATATATATATATATATATCTCTAACTGATAGTGTAAGGTATAATGTAAAATGAAACTGTATTAGGAATCTATTAGCTCATTAGAGTATTATCAATTAATCAAAAATATTATTAATCTTATTAAATTTTACTGATAATTAAATTGTATTTAAATGGAAATCATGACCCAGACTAGAGCTGCGAAGCAAAGATCACAGACTAGCGAGAGTACTGTGACTCGGGGGAGAAACGAAGGGTGCGATTCTCCAAAGCATCACAGTCTCAAAAATGTGCGAAATGTGAAATGTTTGCGAACTTTCTAAAACAGTTTAAGTGATCTAGCCAAGGAGGATGCCTTTGTGTGAGCTAGGTGTCTAGAGTGCCAACTCAGCATTCTGATGGGTGTCTATGAGAGCTTGAGATGTAGGGAAAATGCCTTCGAAGAAATTAATGACAGGTCCATCAAGCTCTCAGCTGGCCAGCTCAATGGCAAAGCTCTCCTGTACATCAGGCAACACAGAGGCAATCTCCAAGGCAGAATGTGCTAGTCCCAAAGAAATTAGTTATTGTTGGTGACTCTATTGTCAGGGAGATGTGGAATATACTGTGCAAGGATAGGTGGAACAGGACCAGTGTATGTCTGTCAGGAATCAAAGCAGATATCTTTTAAGGGCACAAAAGGTGATATTGTTGTACACGTTGGAACTAATGACATTAAGAGTAAGAGATCTGCAGAGTACAGGTCAATGTTGAAAAAAAGTCGCAAGTTAGGGTTGAATGTGAAAGTGTCTGCAGTTCTGCCCAGACACAATGGGAGAGAGTATATGATGAGCCTTGTCAATCAATTCAGCCCTGGAAAGAATGGAAAGGCTCAAGGGGTAGAATTTTTTTCAGCTTGATCTGTGCTTGTTGACAGGAGAGACTGCTTCTACAGTAGATAGGGTACACTTAAATAGAAAGGGTGCAAGAATATTTGCTGATGCTATCGAGGCAGTGTCAGGTGGGTCAAAAAACTACTAGCTTGCGGGAAGATACACAGACTAAAAGGTCAACAATGGCCGCAGGCAGAGGAAAAAGTGAATCTTGCACTGCTTCTATAAAATGAGCAGCAACCTGGAAAGCAAGGCAATGGAGATTTCCAGGACTGCTGGGAGTAATAGTGGAACAAGTAAATACATGGGCTGTGTTAGGGTGACTAAGAGTAGAAACAGGTGCATGTATACTTGCATGTACACCTATGCTAGGAGTACAGTCAATGAATTTAATTCAGTTTGAAGTGCTAGTCAAGACATCTTTTTTTTTTTTTTTTTTTTTGATTTGGTAGTTGTTGGCGCATCGGCTTCTGTGGCCATATTGCACCTCCCAAGGTTTTTGCAGTACTTTGATCCAAGCCCGAGGCGGGAATCGAACCCGCGACCTTTGGGTTGCCGGGCAGGTACTTTACCCACTCGGCCAGCCCGGTCAGCGTCAAGACATCAAAGGCAGATAATGTTGGGATATCGGAGACGTGGTGTCACACAGACATAAGCAGTGCAGAATTGGAATTTGAGGAGTACAATTTGTACAGAAAAGATAGACAGGACAGGAAGGGAGGAGGGGTTACGCTGTTAGTTGAGAAACACATGAAACCTAACGAAGTGCATCCAACTGATGTTGGTGGACAATGCCATGTTGAGTCTGTTTGGTGTGACATAAGCACTGGGAAAGGAAAAATGAGAGTAGGTGTGTGTTTTAGGCCTAATGAATCTGATAAGTATAAAGAACAATTGTGCAGAGAAATAGAGTGGGCCAGTAAATTAGAATATCTTCTAATGGGGAATTTTAACTTTCCAGATACTGACTGGAACTTGCACACTAGCAGGACTTTTGTGGATTTATTGGATGACTGTTTTCTACAGCAACATGTTCAAGAGGCAACCAGAGGGAGTAATACTCCTGATCTGATTATCAGCAGTGATTATTCATGCATTAATAATTTGCAAATAAAGAAACCACTGGGTAACAGTGATCACAATGTACTGATTTGGGAATTACTTAAAGATGTAACTACCATTAAGGCTAAAGGGAGGGGCTTTTGCTGTCGTAAAGGTGAATACAGAGGTCTCAGACAGTTTTTAAATTCTGTACAGTGGAATCAACTGATTCAATGTTACCAACATTGAATTCTAGATGGGAAGCCTTCAGGGACTTAATTTTGAAGGCAACTAGGCTTTTCATTCCAACTAAGAAATACTGTTCAAGGTTTAGGCCTAAATCAATGTCAGATGAATTAATGAAGCGGCTCGTGGCAGAGAACAAAAATGTATGGGATGCATATAAAGTATCAGGTGACACAGAAGCCTATGGCAGATATAAACTAGTCTGTAATCAAGTCACAAAGGAAGTTAGGCAGGGGAAGGCAGATTACAAGAAAATATTTGGCAAAGGATGCAAAGAAAAACAGCAAAGAGTTTTTTACTTATTTAAACTCTAGAAGGAAAGGGATGAATCAGATTGGACCACTTAACATAGATGGGTTGACTATTGATGATCATGCTCAGGTAGCTGATAAACTGAATGAGTATTTTGCATATACATTCACACATGAGGAATTATTCAATGAGTGGAGTGCCAGAAGTTTATCTTACTCTAACAGGGAGCTAAGTGATTTTGTAATAAATGAGAGCAAAGTGGAGGAGAAACTGTTGAAGTTAAACATAAAAAGGCACCTGGAGTGGACGCAATCTATCCTGTAATATTAAAGAAGGCAGCAAAGGAAGTAAGCAAACCCTTACCCATAATTATGAGAGCTGCCTTAGACTCAGGGGAGGTCCCCATGGACTGGGGATGTGCAAATGTATCAACAATTCACAAAGGATGTTCAAAAGGTAGTTCACAAGTAACTATAGACCTGTTAGTTTAACTTGTGTTCCGGGGAAAAAAATGGAATCACTGGTTAAAGAAGCATTGCAGGATCATCTAGACAAGACTGCAGTAATAGTTAAGACAGCACGGGTTTGTTAAAGAGAGGTCTTGTCTGACCAATTTGATTGGATACTATGATGTGGTCACAAAGAAACTATTTTTGGACCACAAAATTATTTGTGCTCCAAAAATAATTTTGATATCATATACTTGGATTTCAGGAAAGCTTTTGATACTGTTGCACATGGAAGACTGCAGTAAAAATTGGAAAGGTATGGCATTAAGGGTAAGTTGCTACAATGGATAAAGGGATGGTTGAGTGGGGATGACAGAGAGTGGTAATCAATGGACACTGCTCTTCGTGGTCAAATATTATTAGTGGAGTTCCCCACAGTTCAGTATTGGGTCCATTGTTGTTTTGTATAATTATCAATGATATTTATCAAGGTATATCAAGTTTAATGTCCAAGTCTGCAGATGATACAAAGGTTGGCAGAGTTGTTAACGACAGTAAAGACTATATGCTACTCCAAATGGATCTAGATAAGTTGGGCAAATGGACTGAGAAGTGGCAACTGAAGTTTAACATTGACAAATGCAAAGTACTGCATATGGGTAGCAATAACCCAAGAAAAACATACCAACTGTGTGGCACTACACTCAGGGAAGTGGAAAGTGAAAAATACTTAAGGTGATTGTGCAATCAAATATTAAGTTTGCTGACAGTGCAGACAGGCTGCCAGGGCAGGTCATGGAATCTTGTCCATGATATATAGGAATTTTGCTGGCAGGTTCAGGGAAGTGATTACCCTGTTATATAAGACATTGGTCAGGCCACACCTATAGTATTGTGCAGAGGTATGGAGGCCTCATTTTAGGAAGGATGTAGAGTTACTAGAACGAGTATAAAGAAGGGCAACAAGATTGGTGAGAGGAACAAAGGATGCTCTTACCAAGAAAGGCTAAGTTCTGCAAATTGCAGCATATGGAGAGTAGACACCTGCAAGGTGATCTGACTGAGGTGTATAAGGCCTTGAATGGGATGAGGAAGCTGAATGCTGATGGGATTCTTCCTCTTGCTCAGATTAAGAACGTGAGGGGGCACAGATTCAAATTGAGGAAATATATTTGTAGAATCATCTATTCTAATGTGCAAAAATTTGCCTTTAGCCAGCAGGTAGTTGATTAGTGGAACAGACTATCTTTAGGCTATCTTAAGTTGACAGCCTAAATAAATTTAAGGCTGAGCTGGACAGGCATTTGAAATGAATGGAGGGTGAAATATGAGGGGTTTTTTTTTTTTTTGTTTTTTTTTTTTGGCTGATGCTGCCATAAAACAATAAAAACAATTAGTAGTTTCCGGTTTATTGGGCTTTTCTGTTAGTGCAATGTAATTATAAACAGAGAGTAAACTCTCGATCTTATTGCATTTGCGATGATACTGATAGCTGGAATTCTGTGGAATTTTATGGTATTATGGTGAAATGTGCTTCCCCTTCACTGAAATCTTCAATCATATAAAAACCATAAATAAATTTTCAGAATCTTTTCTTCATTCCTATTTTTTTGAGCTTTGTAAAATTGTTAATCTGTGTCTGACTTGCATGTATCATGTTAGTTGCAATTTGTGTGTTCTTTGTTATTTATTGCTTATTTTCTTACTATTTTAAGGTGGTAGATGACTTTCATCAACCGATGAAATACCACCACTTTGCTTATTGGAGGCTTGAAGTGGTGAACCCATGTTTAGTTCTCCTTCAGCCCGTGCACGGTACTAAGTACTATAGGTTTTGATACCTTTCGTGTTTGGGGTTTTCATATAAAAAAAAAAAAAATTTTTTTAATTTTACAATGAAAAAATAAAATAAAATAAATAAATAAATAAATGTTAGTGAACAGAAATATCAATTAGCTACACTATTAATTAAGTTATGTACGTAAGTGTAAATTTATTCTTATTTTGCTAACCTGTAGGAAATATTCTTCTGATTTTCACGCATCATTTAATTTTGCTAATTGGAAAAAGTAAATTGTAAATTTCTGCTCTATATCTTTACTTTTATAGCCTGTGGATAATATTTCTTCTATTTTTGCTTATTAGAATAGTCTTTTAATACAATTAAAATTCAGTTCACAAACGCAATCACATTCACCGGCACTTATTACAAATCGTATAGTGAAGGGTATTTTATTTTGGAGAGTCCATCATAAAGTCAATCGTAGATTAAATTAAATTATGTATCGTATTTAGATTAAATTAGTTTTGAATAAATACTTACTCTACATTATTATTCATTGTATGTTTTTTCAGCCTCATTTAACTCGATTACAAATCGTAAAATGCTATACATGATGAAGTTTGTTGGGGTTATAATCTCAGTGCATTGTAGTGCGTACAAAACGGACTTACATACATGAAAAAAAAACCCGATTAAGTACGTAAGTCGAGGAGTGCCTGTAGATCTATATTAAAAGTGGCAAATGTCCTCATAGGACAAGTGTGTGTAAATCTTGAAGAATATCAAAATGCCAAGTGGTGTCAAATGCCTTTTGGATATTCAAACATACCATTACCAATTGTTAATTTTTAATGAAGGCATCAGGATGTTTTCTGCAACTTTAATCATAGCATCCAGGGAGTACACAGTTTTCTAAAAGCTAGTGGTTTTCACTCATCAGTGCCTGTGATTCCAGATACCATTTAAGTCAGTTATGGATCATTTCTTCCAATGTCTTTCCAAGACAGCTAGTTAGAGAAATCGATCAGTAATTCTGTGGACGCGTTTGGTCTTTTCCAGGTTTGGGTAAAGCCAAAACAATGGAGTGGTGCCAAGCACTCGGACAGTAATTTTCAGAGAGAATTGGACTGAAGAAAAACAACATGGAATGAAGGGTATTTTGTTTAACTTCTGTAGCATGAGATAATATATAACCACCAGGACCAGGAGCGTTGTTAACTGTGCTATTTAAGGAATTTTTTTAACTCTGACACAGTGAATGGTTGATTATATGGTAGTGAATGATTTGTACTAAAGTTTATTTTGTATTTCTCAGCTACTGTTTTGGCACTTTGAAAGGCTTTATCATATGCACACACTGCAGATACTTGGGAGAACGTTTCTGCAAAGACATGCAATTTCTTTGGGAGATGATATGTCCTATCCATTCCAAGTGATGATGGGAAGAGGAACTGATGACAATTTACAGTTGAGTATTTTATTTATTTTCTAGATTAGTAAGTAGTGTGTTGGTATCTGTGGTGTTAGGAGATGCAAACTTAATCCAAGAATTTCTTGCTTGTCTTCTTATGTGACCATACTTTTGTCCTAAGTCTCTTGTAGTTGATGAGGTTATTAATTGTTAAATATTTGCGAAATAAATTCCATGCTGTTTTTTTTTCCCCTTTTTTGCACTGGTGCACTCTGTATTCCATCAAGTGATTAGTACGTTTTTGTTTTCCTATGCAGGATAGTGGTATTGCTAATTTGGCTGCAGCTAGTATTTATTGTGTTATATGTTTTACTGCATCATCATCATCATCATGAGATCCCATGACCTTAGTATCAAATACATTGTGAGTGGCATATTTATTCCAGTTTGCTCTGGAAAATTTCCATTTCGTTCGACTTTCAGTTTCTGAAGTGGTTGTTGAATTCTACAGGCTATTGGGAGTGGTCACTGCTGTAGAGGTTATCAATCACTCACCAATCAATGGTTGGAAATATACCAACAAACAGATGTAAAGAGCCACAGCAGAGGCCGATCCTTTAGGAAAGCAGACATGCATATGGAAACCAGTCTTAAGAACAGTAAGGTTGTACTTATCAATTATTTCTTCAAGTAATTTCCCTTGTTGGTCCATCTGATGTGACCCACTACACAGTCCACTACGATTCCAATGTAGAATGATCTCCATTATTCAGCTTTGGAGGTGAAAGATGGATCAGCTTGCTTTTTGTTGGCTTTGCTTATATCGATCATTTTTGCATCTATATTTTTTAGAAAAGAAGGGATATCTATCCATGTCATCTTCAGCATATATTTCTAGCAATTCTTCTTCTCCATTGGCTGCATTATCATGATCCATCATCTGTGTTGGAGAAGAGTTTTTACTTTAACAGAATTCACTTCTTTCTGTTTTTCTGTATTTTGAGTAACTCGAAAAGTAGAAGTGGTTGGGACTGGATTGTATTAATACATCGGGCTATTAATACAAAGTATTAATAGCCCGATCTATTAACTGTGCTATTTAACTGTGCTACTAACTGTGCTATTTAACTGTGCCATCCTCTTTTGAAAAGATGCTGACAATCTGCCAATAGATTTTTTGCCCATTCAACAAGTGATGTATTTGGAGGAATAGTTATCTCTGTCTATGTTGCTATTGTTTCATATTTTTGGGTAACTGCTACAAAGTTACATTTTAGATTGTCAAGAACAACTTGTTTTTTTGCTTCGTGGTACCTAATTTCCATATCTCACAGGCTTTGGAGCATGCTGGATGAGAGCCATTGCAGTTTACACAGCAAAGCATATTTATTTCAGGGTAATTGAAGACAATTCTGCATTACAGTCCTCCTGTGTTGGACCATAGTCGCAGCAAATTGTGTTTATCCAGCATGTTAGCATTAGTAGAGGCATATGATGCAAGAAAGCAAACTTACACAGCAACAGCCAAAAAAAAAAAACACTTCCTATTTCATTGATCCAGTCATTCCAAATGTTTGTCTAGTTCTGCATTGAATTTATTTAAACTATCAACTTCCACAACAGATGGAAGTTTGTTCCAGCAATCCATTACCCGCTGGCTAAAGGAAAATTTCCGCACATCTATTCTGCAACTGTCTTTCCTCAGTTTGAATTATGTCCCTCAGGTTTGCAATCTGAGAAAGAGGAAGAATCCCATCAGCATTGAGCCTGCTCAATCCATCCAAGGCATTATACACCTCAATCAGATCGCCTCACAGGTGCCTAGTCTCCAGATGCTGCAATTTGGAGAATTTAAGCCTCTCTTGGTAAGAGGACTCCTTTGTTCCCACTCACCAATCTTGTTGTCCTCCTCTGTACTCGTTCTAGCAACCCTACATCCTCACTAAAATGAGGCCTCCAGACCTGTATCCATACCAAAGGTGTGGCTTTACCACTGCTTTATACAAAGAGATAACTCCTTATCCCTGTTCGTAAAATTCCAGTATATTAGCATTAGTAGAGGCCCATGATGCAAGAAAGCAAACTTATTCAGCATCAGCCAAAAAAAAAAAAAAAAAACACACCACTCCCATTTCACCCCTCCGTTCGTTCGAAATACCTGTCCAGTTGAGCCTTAAATTTGTTTAGGCTATCAACTTCAACAACAAGTGATGGAAGTCGGTTCCACCAACCAACCACCCGCTGGCCAAAGGCAAATTTCCGCACATCTATCCGACATCCGTCCTTCCTCAATTTGAATTTATGCCCTCTGAGGTGATTATTCTGAGCAAGAGGAAGAATCCCATTGGCATTGAGCATGCTCAAACCATTCAAAGCCTTATACACCTCTATCAGATCACCTCGCCGGTGCCTAGTCTCCACACTGTAATTTGCAAAGCTTTAGCCTTTCTTCGTAAGAGCACCCCTTTGTTACATTCACTAATCTTGTTGCTCTTCTCTGTACCCGTTCCAGCAGCTCTACATCCTTCTTGAAATGAGGCCTCCAGACCTGTATACAGAACTCAAGATGTGGCCTAATCATTGCCTTATACAAGGGAATAATCACCTTATCCCTGCTAGAAAAATTCCTGTATATCATTGACAAGACACCATGAGCTATTCTTGCAGCTCGTCTGCACTGCTCAGAGAACTTCATATCTGCCTGCACAATTACCCCCAGGTCCTTTTCATTCTCTACCACTGTCAGTGTAGTACCGCAGAGTTGATACGTTGCTCTGGGGTTACTGTTTCCCATATGTAGTACTTTACATTTGTCAATGTTAAACTTCATTTGCCACCTCTCAGCCCATCTGTTCAACCTTTCCAGATCCTGTTGCAGTAGCATAGCGTCAGTAGTGTCCTTAACAACCCTGCCAACCTTTGTATCATCTGCAAACTTGGACATTAAACTTGATATACCATCATCAATATCATTCATAAACACCGAAAACAACAACGGACCCAACACTGAACGCTGAGGAATTCCACTAATAACATTAGTCCACGTTGAGCAGTGTCCATTGATTACCACTCTCTGTCTTCTGCCACTCAACCATCCCTTATCCATAGCAGCAATTTGCCTCCAATGCCACACTGCTCCAATTTGTGCAGCAGTCTTCCATGTGCAACAGTATCAAAAGCCTTTCTAAGATCCAAATATATAATAAAGTTATTCCCTGCATCCAGTTCTTTTGTGACTACATCATAGTATCCAATCAAATTGGTCAGGCAAGACCTGCCCCTTAACAAAACCATGCTGCATCTGAGCTATAACTGAATTCTTGTCTAGATGATCCTGCAGTGCTTCTTTAACCAGTGCCTCCATTAATTTTCCTGGAACAGAAGTTAAACTAACAGGTCTATAATTACTTGTGTTAGCCTTTGATCCTCCTTTGTGAATTGGGGTTACATTTGCACATCTCCAGTCTATGGGTACCTCCCCTGAGTCCAACGAAGCTCTCATAATTATGGCTAGGGGTTTGCTTACTTCCTTTGCTGCCTCCTTTAATATAACTGGATAGATCCCATCCACCCCAGGTGCCTTTTTTATGTTTATCCTCAACAATCTCTCCTCCACTTTCCTCTCAGTTATTACAAAATCATCCAGCTCACTGCCAATGTTTACTTTACCTACGTCATTCTCCTTCCTGAATAACTCCTCATGCGTGAATGTAGATGCAAAATGCTCGTTTAGATTGTTAGCCACCTGAGCAGGATCCTCAACTGTTGAACCATCAATATCCAGTGGACCAATCTGATTCATCCCTTTCCTTCTTGAGTTTAAATAGGTAAAGAACTCTTTTCTGTTTTTCTTTGCATCCTTTGCCAAAGATTTTTCGTAGTCTGCCTTTGCCTGCCTAATCTCCTTTGTGACTTGGTTACAGACCAACTTATATCTATCATAGGCTTCCATGTCGCCCATTAATTTGTATGTATCCCATGCATTTTTCTTCTCTGCCACATGTCTCATTAGTTCATCTGACAACCATTTAGGCCTAAACCTTGAACAATATTTCTTATTTGGTATGTAAAGCCTGGTAGCTTCCAAGATTAGTTCCTTGAATGCTTCTCATTTTGAGTTTGCTGTTGGTAACATCATCAGTTGGTCCCACTGTATAGAATTTAAATACTGTCTCAGACCATCATAGTCACCTTTACGAAAACAAAAACCCTTCCCTTTACCTCTGATGGTAGTTACCTCCTTGAGTAAATCCCACTTCAACACACTGTGATCACTGCCACCTAGTGGTTCATTTATCTGCAGATTCTTAATGCATGAAGAATCACTACTGATAATCAGATCAAGAGTATTGCTCCCTCTTGTTGCCTCACGAACATGCTGATGTAGAAAACAATCATCCAATAAATCCACAAAAGCCTGGCTAGTGTGTGAGTGACCAACCCACAAATTCCAGTCAATATCTGGGAAATTAAAATCCCCCATTATAAGACTCTCTGATTTACTGGCCCACTCCATTTCCCTGTACAATATCTTATTATACTCATTAGAGTCATTAGGCCTATAGCACACTCCTACTCTCAATTTTGATTTCCCTATGCTTATGTCACCCCAAACTGACTCGACACTGCCCTGTCCATCGATGTCGACTGGCTTCACTTCCTTGGATTTTATGTGTTTCTTAACTAATAGCATAACCCCTCCTCCCCTCCTGTCCCGTCTATCCTTTCTATACACATTGTATTCCCCAAATTCCAGTTCCGCATTCCTTATATCTGTGTGACACCACGTCTCTGATATCCCAACAATATCTGCCTTTGATGTTTTGAGCAATACCTCAAATTCATCAAATTTATTTACCAAACTCCTAGCATTGGTGTACACGCAAGTATGCATGCACCTGTTTCTATTCTTAGCTACCCTAACACAACCCATGTGTTTACTTGTACCGCAATGACTCCCAGCAGTCTCTGAAATATCCTGCATCTTGTTTTTCAGGCTTCTGCTTGTTTCAATAGAAGCAGTGCAAGAATCACTTCCACTTCTGCCAGTGGCTACTGTTAATCTATTAGTCCTTGTATCCCCCCCACTAGCAGTTTTCCGACCCACCTAACACTGCCTCGACAGCATCAGCAAAAATTCTTGCACCCTTTCTATTTAAGTGTATCCCATCCCTGTAGAAGCAGTCTCTCCTTTTAACAAGTACAGACCAGGCTGAAAAAAATTCTACCCCTTGAGCCTTGCACAATCCCTCCAGGGCCGAATTGATCGACAAGGCTCTCATCATATACTCCCTCCTATCTTGTCTGGGCAGAATTGCAGACACTTTCAAATTCAACCCTAATTCATGGCTTTTTTTCAACAGTGACCTGTACTTGCTAAGTAATTCATTGTATATCAGTATATCATTGACAAGACCCCATGACAGCCTGTCTGAACTGCTCAGGAAACTTCATATCTGACTGCACACAATTACCCCCAGATCTCTTTCATTCTCCGCTACCCTGAGTGTAACACAACCCAGTTGGTACATTTCTCTCGGGTTACTGTTAAACTATATGCAGTACCTTGCATTTGTCAATGTTAAAAAATGTTCAGTTGCCACTTCTCAGCCAATATGCCCAACCTTTCCAGATCCTGTTGCAGCAGTGTACTGTCATCACTGTTATTAACAACTCTCCCAACCTTTTGCAAACTTTGACACTAAGCACAATATAACTTCATTAATATCATTGATCAATATACAAAACAACAATGGTCCCAACACCGAGCCCTGACTGACACCACTAATAACATTAGTCTAAGAAGAGCAGTATCCATTGATTACCACTCTCTATCTTTTCCCACTCAACCATCCTTTTATAAATTGTAGCAACTTGCCCTTAATGTCATACTGGTCCAATCTCTACAGTAGTCTTCCATTTGCAACAGTATTAAAAGTTTTCCTGAAATCCAATTAAATGATATCAAAATTATTTTTTGCATCCAGTTCCTTTGCGACCACATTGTAATATCCAATCAAATTGGTCAGACAAGACTTCCAATTAACAAACCCATGCTGTGTCTGAATTATTACTGTTGTCTTGTCTAGATGATCCTGCAATGCTTCTTTAACCAGGGACTCCATTATTTTCCCTGAAACAAAAGTCAAACTAACAGGTCAGTAATTACTCATGTCACCCTTTGATCCCCCTTTGTGAATTGGACATACATTTGTACATCTCCAGTCAGTGGGGACTGCCCCTGAGTCCAAGGATGCCCTCATAATTATGGCTAAGGGTTTGCTTACTTCCTTTGCCACCTCCTTTAATATAACTGGATAGATCCCATCGACTCCAGGTGCATTTCCTATGTTTAACTTCAACAATTTCTCCTCCACTTTGCTCTCAGTTATTACAAAATCATTTAACTCCTGTTGAGAGTTTGATAAACATTTGGCCCTCTTCTCCTTGAATAACTCCTCATGTGTGAATGTAGATGCAAAATAGTCATTTAGTTTGGCAGCTATCTGAGAATGATCATCTACAGTCAAACCATTCATATCAAATGGACCAATCTGATTCATCCCCTTCCTTTTAGAGCTTACATAAGTAAAAGAGTCTTTTGCTGTTTTTCTTTGCATCCTTTGCCAGAGATTTCTCATAATCTGCCTTCGCTTGCCTAACCTCCTTTGCGACTTGATTACAAATCAGCTTGTATCTGCCATAGGCTTGTGTCGCCCAACAATTTATGTGCATCCCATGCATTTTTCTTCTCTGCCACAAGTTTCATTAGTTCATCTGACATCCATTTGGGCCTAAACCTAATACAGTATTTCTTAGTTGGAACAAAACGACTAGTAGCTTCCAAAATTACTTCCTTGAATGCTTTCCATTTAGAATTTGCTATTGGTAACATCATCAGTTAGTCTAACTGTATGTTGTTTGTTTGTTTGTTGTTTGGTTTTTAGGAGCATTAGCAACTAAGGACATATTGCTCCGGGATATGCGGTGGTCATTCCCTGACCTTTCCACATCCTCCATATTTGGTGGTGACGGGCTCGAACCCCGGTCTAATCAAGAAGCGTGTGCTATGCACTGCTGCTCCTTCCCACCTGGCTATGGAGGCGCCATCTAACTGTATAGAATTTAAAAACTGTCTGAGACCACTGTAGTCACCTTTACAAAAACCATTCCCTTTACCGCTGATGGTAGTTACATCTTTAAGTAAATCTCACAACAATACACTGTGATCACTGCCATCTAGTGGTTCCGTTATGTGTAAATTCTTAATGCATGAATAATCACTTCTGATAGTCAGATCTAGAGTGTTACTCCCTCTAGTTATATAACATGCTGCTGTAGAAAACAATCATCCAATAAATGCACAAATTCCTTACTGGTGTGCAAGTGACCAACCCAAAAGTTCCAGACTATATCTGGGAAATTAAAATCCCCCATTATAAGACACTCTGATTTACTAGCCTGCTCTATTTCTCTGTATAGTTGTTTATTGTACACATCAGAGTCATTAGGCCTAAAACAAACTCCTACCCTCATTTTTCCTTTCTCAGTGCTTATGTCACACCAAACAGACTCAACATAGCACAGTCCATCTATGTCAGCTGGATGCACTTCCTTATATTTTATGTGTTTCTTAACTAACAGCATAACCGCTCCTCCCTTCCTATCCTTTCTATACACATTGTACCCCACAAATTCCAATTCTGCATTCCTTATATCTGTGTGACACCACATCTTTGATATCCCAACAATATCTGCTTTGGATGTCCTAATCAGCACTTCAAATTCATCAAATTTATTTACTATACTCCTAGCATTAGTGTACATGCAAGTATACATGCACCTCTTCTTACTCTCAGTTACTCTAACACAGCCCATGTATTTACTTGTTTCATGACTCCCAGAAGTTCCTGAAATACCCAGCAACTTGCTTTCCGGGCTGCTACTCATTCCAATTCTCAAATTCAAAAGGACGAAGCTCTTTGACGCTCTTGGAACAGAGAAGTTTTTCCTGATTTATTTTCTGATTTATTAGCTTAAATTGGCATACTAACTTATTTTCTAGAGTAGCTTTATATTCCTAGTTACGATACTTAGTTTAAAGTTTAACTTAGACAGAGATTTTGTAAGTATTACATAGTATCGGTAACGGTATCAAATCCACGTGTTAAATTACAGCCCCGTTGAACGAGAGGTTTTTTTTCTTTTTTTAACCAAATTTAGTCGATTTATTAACCAATTGTTATATCAAATTATCTTCTATAAGTAGATTATAGACCTTAGTTTATTCTAAATTGAGATAGCGAGATTTGGAAGCAAATCAATACTTACAAGTCCGTAGAAGTACCGTTCGTGAATTCCCGCCATTTTTACACGATAGCATAAGTTTAGTGTAGTATAGTGCATAATATAATATTGTCAATTAATCAGTAAATCTATTAATCTTGATAAACTTTATTGTCAATTAAATTTTACTTTTAACTCATATATATATATATATATATATAAACGACTTAACCGTAACAAAAATTAATACATAACTGTAGTGGTACACGTGATACGGAAGTTGTATAAAGGGAACTCGTAGAAAACACTCGATACCGAAAAAATAAATATAGCGTTATAACTGTTTGGGATATAACTTAAGGATTTAATTTTGTTCTGAAATTGAAATTTTATTGAATTAAATCGGAATCATGACTCAGACCAGAGCAGCAAAGCAAAGGGGGGCAGTTAAGGGGGGCAGTTGCCCTCTGAATCACAGTCTTTTAAAATGCACTGTTTGCTTGATGTTCGCGGAGCAGTCGGGTACGGGACATGATACGGCCAAGGGTGTCTTTGTGTGTGCACGATGTAAGAAGTGCAAGGAAATCAGGCGACAACTCAGCGTTGTTATGGGCCTTTATGAGAGCTTGAAGAACATGAGAGCTTGAAGAAGAAGAAGAAGAAGGGTGGATGCCCTCGAAGGAAATAAATTGAGGGGCCCATCAAGCTCTCAGCTGCCCACAACGCCAGAGCTTGCACTTGGTCATCATGCAACACAGAGGCAGCCCCCTAGGCAGAATGCGCTGGTCCCACAGGAACTAGTAGTTGTTGGTGCCTCTATTGTCAGGGAAACGGGGAACATGCTTTGTAAAAAGGTAGGTGGAATAGGACCAGGGTATGTCTGCCAGGGGCAAAGGTTGATGACGTTGTAGAGCGTATATCATCTTTTAAGGGCACAAAAGGTGATATAGTTGTACACGTTGGCACTAATGATATTAAGAGTAGGAGACCGGCAGAATTACTTAGCAAGTACAGGTCACTGTTGAAAAAAAGCCGTGAATTAGGGTTGAATTTGAAAGTGTCTGCAATTCTGCCCAGACACGATAGGAGGGAGTATATGATGAGAGCCTCGTCGATCAATTCGGCCCTGGAGGGATTGTGCAAGGCTCAAGGGGTAGAATTTTTTTCAGCCTGGTCTGTACTTGTTAACAGGAGAGACTGCTTCTACAGGGATGTGATACACTTAAATAGAAAGGGTGCAAGAATTTTTGCTGATGCTGTCGAGGCAGTGTTAGGTGGGTCAGAAAACTGCTAGTTGATACAGTAGCCACTGATACAGTAGCCACTGGCAGAGGTGGAAGTGATTCTTGCACTGCTCCTATTGAAATGAGCAGAAGCCTGAAAAACAAGATGCAGGATATTTCAGAGACTGCTGGGAGTCATTGCGGTACAAGTAAACACATGGGTTGTGTTAGGGTAGCTAAGAATAGAAACAGGTGCATGCATACTTGCGTGTACACCAATGCTAGGAGTTTGGTAAATAAATTTGATGAATTTGAGGTATTGCTCAAAACATCAAAGGCAGATATTGTTGGGATATCAGAGACGTGGTGTCACACAGATATAAGGAATGCGGAACTGGAATTTGGGGAATACAATGTGTATAGAAAGGATATACGGGACAGGAGGGGAGGAGGGTTTTTGCTATTAGTTAAGAAACACATAAAATCCAAGGAAGTGAAGCCAGTCGACATCGATGGACAGGGCAGTGTCGAGTCAGTTTGGGGTGACATAAGCATAGGGAAATCAAAATTGAGAGTAGGAGTGTGCTATAGGCCTAATGACTCTAATGAGTATAATAAGATATTGTACAGGGAAATGGAGTGGGCCAGTAAATCAGAGAGTCTTATAATGGGGGATTTTAATTTCCCAGATACTGACTGGAATTTGTGGGTTGGTCACTCACACACTAGCCAGGCTTTTGTGGATTTATTGGATGATTGTTTTCTACATCAGCATGTTCGTGAGGCAACAAGAGGGAGCAATACTCTTGATCTGATTATCAGTAGTGATTCTTCATGCATTAAGAATCTGCAGATAAATGAACCACTAGGTGGCAGTGATCACAGTGTGTTGAAGTGGGATTTACTCAAGGAGGTAACTACCATCAGAGGTAAAGGGAAGGGTTTTTGTTTTCGTAAAGGCGACTATGATGGTCTGAGACAGTACTTAAATTCTATACAGTGGGACCAACTGATGATGTTACCAACAGCAAACTCAAAATGGGAGGCATTCAAGGAACTAATCTTGGAAGCTACCAGGCTTTACATACCAACTAAGAAATATTGTTCAAGGTTTAGCCCTAAATGGTTGTCAGATAAACTAATGAGACATGTGGCAGAGAAGAAAAATGCATGGGATACATACAAATTAATGGGCGACATGGAAGCCTATGATAGATATAAGTTGGTCTGTAACCAAGTCACAAAGGAGATTAGGCAGGCAAAGGCAGACTACGAAAAATCTTTGGCAAAGGATGCAAAGAAAAACAGAAAAGAGTTCTTTTTCCTATTTAAACTCAAAAAAGAAAGGGATGAATCAGATTGGTCCACTGGATATTGATGGTTCAACAGTTGAGGATCCTGCTCAGGTGGCTAACAATCTAAACGAGTATTTTGCATCTACATTCACGCATGAGGAGTTATTCAGGAAGGAGAATGACGTAGGTAAAGTAAACATTTGCAGTGAGCTAGATGATTTTGTAATAACTGAGAGGAAAGTGGAGGAGAGATTGTTGAGGATAAACATAAAAAAGGCACCTGGGGTGGATGGGATCTATCCAGTTATATTAAAGGAGGCAGCAAAGGAAGTAAGCAAACCCCTAGCCATAATTAAGAGAGCTTCGTTGGACTCAGGGGAGGTACCCATAGACTGGAGATGTGCAAATGTAACCCCAATTCAGAAAGGAGGATCAAAGGCTGACACAAGTAATTATAGACCTGTTAGTTTGACTTCTGTTCCAGGAAAATTAATGGAGACACTGGTTAAAGAAGCACTGCAGGATCATCTAGACAAGAATTCAGTTATAGCTCAGACGCAGCATGGTTTTGTTAAGGGCAGGTCTTGCCTGACCAATTTCATTGGATACTATGATGTAGTCACAAAAGAACTGGATGCAGGGAATAACTTTGATATTATATATTTGGATCTTAGAAAGGTTTTTGATACTGTTGCACATTGGAAGACTGCTGCACAAATTGGAGCAGTGTGGCATTGGAGGCAAATTGCTGCTATGGATAAGGGAATGGTTGAGTGGCAGAAGACAGAGAGTGGTAATCAATGGACCCTGGTCATCGTGGACTAATGTTTTTAGTGGAGTCCCTCAGGGTTCAGTATTGGGTCCATTATTGTTTTCTGTATTTATAAATGATATTGATGATGGTATATCAAGCTTAATGTCCAAGTCTGCAGGCAATACAAAGGTTGGCAGGGTTGTCAAGGACACTACTGACACTATGCTACTGCAACAGGATCTGGAAAGGTTGAGCAGATGGGCTGAGAGGCGGCAAATGAAGTTTAACATTGACAAATGTAAAGTACTACATATGGGAAACAGCAACCCCAGAGCAACGTATCAACTCTGTGGTACTACACTGGTAGTGGCAGAGAATGAAAGGGACCTGGGGGTGGTTGTGCAGGCAGATATGAAGTTTTCTGAGCAGTGCAGACAGACTGCAAGAGTAGCTCATGGTGTATTGTCGATGATATATAGGAATTTTTCTAGCAGGGATAAGGAGGTGATTATTCCCTTGTATAAGCAATGGTCAGACCGCACCTTGAGTACTGTATACAGGTCTGGAGGCCTCATTTCAAGAAGGATGTAGAGATGCTGGAACGAGTACAGAGAAGGGCAACAAGATTAGTGAATGGAACAAAGGGGGTGCTCTTACGAAGAAAGGCTTACGTTTTGCAAATTACAGTGTCTGGAGACTAGGCACCAGCGAGGTGATCTGATAGAGGTGTATAAAGCCTTGAATGGTTTGAGCATGCTCAATGCTGATGGGATTCTTCCTCTTGCTCAGAATAATCACCTGAGAGGGCATAAATTCAAATTGAGAAAAGACAGATGTAGGATAGACGTGCGGAAGTTTTCCTTTAGCCAGCGGGTGGTTGATAGGTGGAACAGACTTCCATCCCTTGTCGTGGAAGTTGATAGCCTAAATAAGTTTAAGGCTCAGCTGGACAGGTATTTCGAACGAACAGAGGGGTGAAGTGGAAGTGGTTATTTTTTATTTATTTATTTATTTGTTTTTGTTTTTGGCTGATGCTGCATAAGCTTGCTTTCTTGCATCAAATGCCTCTACTAATGCTAATGCTAAAGTAAGGAGATATGAATGTGCAACTCAGTTCAAGAAATATTTTATTTATTTATTCATTTTTTTTCCTCAACTTACAGTTACTGTTCCAATTGGAGTTGTAGAAGCCAAAGAAGCCGGAAGGGCAATTCCAGCCTAAAAATAAAAGTAACAAGAAAAATCACTGGCATGTTTAAAATTTTCAACATTAAAATTTAACAAGAAATCTCACCAACATGTATTTCTGTTTTTTTTTTAAAGATATTTTTAACATTTCTGAAGTTTTAATAATTTATTTATATAAAGCAGTTCGTTACATTACATTCAATATCCCCAAAATAGTGATGTTTAAGAAACCAATAGCTGTCTTCCATCAACTTAAAATTCAATTTTACGTAAGTTTTTGCCAGCCGGTGCAAACTTAAAAAAAAATCATGGAAACGTATTTTGCATCCCGTAGGAATAAAAGGAGGTATCATGAAAATATCGTAATGTGAACCCAATAACACATTGTAATTCATTCCAAGACCTCGGAAGTTGAAATTTTCGCTATATAATTAAACTATTTAACTCTCTATAAGGTCATTTTTATAATGGAAATCGCACGAAACTTTCACTGTTATCATATGTTCCGTTATAAGAATCAATTTTGAATGCCTTTGTGATATTTTTTTAAAACACATATCTGGAGGTCACTACCATAAAACAATAAAAACAATTGGCACTTTCCAGTTTATTGGGCTTTTCTGTTAGTGCAATCTAACAGAAATCTATTACAAACGGGTAGTTTTTTTTTTTTTTGTTTTTTTTTTTTAAGGAGAATTAGCAACTAAGGCCATATTGCTCCGGGTTATGCTGTGGTCGTTCCCTGACCTTTCCACATCCTCCGTATTTGGTGGTGATGGGCTCGAACCCTGGTTTAATCAAGAAGCATATGCTACGCACGCTGCTCCTTCCCACCTGGCTACGGAGGCGCCTTATAAACAGGTAGTAAACTCGATCTTATTGCATTTGTGAGAATACCGATAACTGGTATCGTGTGGGTTTTTACGTTACAGTATTATGGTGAAATGAGTTCCCCTTCACTGAAATCTTCAATCACATAAAAAACATAAGTAAATTTTCAGAATCTTCTCTTTATTCCTATTTACTTATTACAATGGTGAAGGGAAAGGGACCAATGGAAAGTGCAAGTGCTGGCAGTGCTAGGAAACAAAACAAAATTGACTTAGAAGTGAAGATGATTAATTAAGAAACATGAAGCAGGACAAAGTTTGTCATCTTAAATGGAATTAGGTCTCGCTGCTTCAACAGTGAATACTATTTTAAGGGACAGTGCACGTATAAAAGAACATGTTAAAGGATCAACATATTTAAGATCAACAGTGATCACAAAACCTTCAGGTGCTATATTGAAGATGGAAAAGCTTCTGATGATATGGATGGAAAATTGGATTCAGATGCAAGTGCACCTGAGTCCAATAGCAAGAAGTATTTATGAAGATATTAAGAATAAGTACAGCGAACCCTGAGCCAATTTCATGGCAAGCAACGGGTAGTTTAATAGGTTCAAGCAACGTGCTGGTTTCCAAAACACTAACGTATGTGGTGAAGTTGCCAGTGCCGATTCTGCAGCTGCAGAGAATTTTGCGATGTGTTGGAAAAAAAACCCTTCTAAACTACTACAGCCATGTGCTTATCAGCTGGAGAGTTAATTTTGGCAACGATGCTCAAAAGGTAAAACTTGCTGACACTATGCCTGCCCCCCCCCCTTTTTGTAATTTTATAATTTTGAAATTTTTGTAATTTTTCCTGCACATGAGATAAAAAAAAAAAATCAAACAAATAATTCTATTTACATGTTCATTGAACATTTCTTTTTTGCTTCAATCAAATTCAGTGCGCATAGTTGCAAGTGCTGCATAAGCATTTAGGGAAATTCAGACTTACGTAAAATTCGACTTACGTAGGGTTCCACAGAAAGCAACCCTTACGTAAGTCAGGAAGTGGATGTATAATTTTGCTAAAAATTAAAATCTTTACAAGTCATGTACACAAATGAATGACAAAATTTTCCTGCTAAATAAACTAAGGAAGACATCTTAAAATATCTACCTATTTCTGATATTGGTCTGTAAGAAATACCGACCAATATCAATTACCATACTTTGAAATTACACCCAGTATAATCAAGGGCACAAAATAAACCATTCCAACAATAAAAAAACACAAAAATCAATAAAATTAGCACATGATCCTTTTTTAATATAACTGACAACAACTACTTATGTTTCTTTTAAATTTGAATAACTTTAAATACAAGAGCAAAAAGCTAATTTAGCCATAATTATGAGAGCTCTCTCTTGAACTCAGGGGAGGTACCCATGGAATGGAGTTGTGCAAATGTGACCCTAATCCACAAATGAGGATCAAAGGGTGACACAAAGAAAAGGCAGATGTAGAATAGATGTGCGGAAATTTGCCTTTAGCCAGCGGGTGGTTAATTGCTGGAACAAACTTCCATCTGTCGTTGTGGAAGTTGATAGGTTGAATAAATTTAAGGAGGAACTGGACAGGCATTTGGAGGGAATGGTGTGATTTTTTTTTTTTTTTTTTGGCTGATGCTGCATAAGCTTATACATTTGCTTTCTTGTATCACATGCCACTACTACTACTACTACTACACAAGTGATTATAGACCTATTAGTTTAACTTCTGTTCCAGGGAAATTAATGGAGGCACTGGTTAAAGAAGCACTGCGGGATCATCTAGACAAGATGTCAGTTATAGCTCGGACACAGCATGGTTTTGTTAAGGGGAAGTCTTGTCTGACCAATTTGATTGGATACTATGATGTGGTCACAAAGGAACTGGATGCAGGGAATAACTTTGATATCATATATTTGGGTCTTAGAAAGGCTTTTGATATTGTTGCACATGGAAGACTGCTGCAAAAATTGGAGCAGTGCGGCATTGGAGGCAAATTGCTGCTATGGATAAAGGGATGGTTGAGTGGAAGAAGACAGATAATGGTAATCAACGGACACTGCTCTTCATGGACTAATGTTATTAATGGAGTCCCTCAGGGTTCAGTGTTAGGTCCTTTGTTGTTTTTTGTATTTATAAATGATATTGATGATATATCAGGCTTAATGTCCAAGTTTGCAGATGATACGAAGGTTGGCAGAGTTGTTAAGGACACTAATCACAGTATGCTGCTGCTGCAATAGGATCTAGAAAAGTTGAGTAGATGGGCTGAGAGGTGGCAAATGAAGTTTAACATTGACAAATGTAAAGTACTACATATGGGAAGCAGTAACCCCAGAGTAACGTATCAACTCTGTGGTACTACACTGGCATTAGCATTAGTAGAGGCATTTGATGCAAGAAAGCAAGCTTATGCAGCATCAGCCAAAAAAATAAATAAATAAATAAAATAAAAGAAAAATAAATAAATAAAAAATAACCATTTCCACTTCACCCCTCTGTTCGTTCGAAATACCTGTCCAGCTGAGCCTTAAACATATTTAGGCTATCAACTTCCACGGCAAGGGATGGAAGTCTGTTCCACCAACCAACCACCCGCTGGCTAAAGGCAAATTTCCTCACGTCTATCCTACATCTGTCTTTTCTCAATTTGAATTTAGCCCTCTCAGGTGATTTTCCTGAGCAAGAGGAAGAATCCCATCAGCATTGAGCATGCTCAAACCATTCAAGGCTTTATACACCTCTATCAGATCACCTCGCTGGTGCCTAGTCTCCAGACTCTGTAATTTGCAAAACGTAAGCCTTTCTTCGTAAGAGCACCCCCTTTGTTCCATTCACTAATCTTGTTGCCCTTCTCTGTACTCGTTCCAGCATCTCTACATCCTTCTTGAAATGAGGCCTCCAGACCTGTATACAGTACTCAAGGTGTGGCCTGACCATTGCTTATACAAGGGAATAATCACCTCCTTATCCCTGCTAGAAAAATTCCTATATATCATCCACAATACACCATGAGCTACTCTTGCAGCCCGTCTGCACTGCTCAGAAAACTTCATATCTGCCTGCACAACCACCCCCAGGTCCCTTTCATTCTCTACCACTGTCAGTGTAGTACCACAGACTTGATACATTGCTCTGGGGTTGCTGTTTCCCATATGTAGTACTTTACATTTGGCAATGTTAAACTTCATTTGCCACCTCTCAGCCCATCTGCTTAACCTTTCCAGATCCTGTTGCAGTAGCATAGTGTCAGTAGTGTCCTTGACAACCCTGCCAACCTTCGTACAATACAAGACGTCAGTTATAGCTCGGACACAGCATGGTTAAGGGGAAGTCGTGTCTGACCAATTTGATTGGATACTATGATGTGGTCACAAAGGAACTGGATGCAGGGAATAACTTTGATATCATATATTGACATCATCACTGTCCTAACACCTACTTGTACCTGCGCTTCCTGAGCAATAAGGTCATTCACACTTTATTCCTCTATCCTATCAATTTTAATCTTTTGATCCTTAATCATATCCTCCGTATGATAAATCAAACATTGAGGATATGTTACCGCCCCTGCCCTAAAGAGGCAGATATCCACTATCTAGAGCTCAATTAAGCTTTAAACTTCAAAGGCAAACTTCTATAAATTGTGATTCTTGTTCCAGCCAAATTAAAACTCAATATATTTTTGTATTTTATACTTTTTACATTTTCTTTTATACACCTATAAACTCTAAAATCAATATAAAACTCTAAACAATAGAATTCATCAATATATTTTTGTATTTTATATTTTATACTTGTTTTTTGAACATTTCCTTTTAATAAAACTATAAACTATAAGATCAATAAATTTCAATTCTAACTAAATCTCAACTCCATAAAAACACTATTTACATATATACAAATTTTTACAATTGTCTAATCCTGCTTACTTCTCTAGCGAACTGAGCAATAGTTTCATTCCATTCTCTATTCTTAAACAAGTCACTCCAGGTGTATGAGTCGGAGCCAATCTGCCTAATTAACATATTCCTCGGTATATCATATCTTACACACTGCCGTAAAATATGCTCTGTATCCTCTACCACCCCACAAATACACATAGGATTTTCTTCTACCCCAAGCTCTACCAGTCTTTTCTTTAACCCATGTCTAGTTATTAACATTGTTTGGAACATTCCTAGACCAGACCAAGATGAAATCTCTTTCATAGTTTTCACCCTAGGCAGAAAGGCAAAGGTAATACGTCCCTTATCAGAACTGTTCCATTTTTCCTGCCATATACAATCTGTATCTTGCTGCAACCTTTTCTTTTCTACTTTCAAATCGTATCTATCATACTCTCTTCCCTCTCCTCTACAAGATTTTATTCCATTGTCCTTTTAAATAATAATCAGATCCACTGGTTCCTTTCCTGCAATAACTTGCAGAGCATCATTTGGAATGGGTCTGCAGGACGGCGTCACTGTCGGTAGGGCAAATTTCTGTGCTGAAATGACTTCTTTTAACATGGCTATTAGTCACTCTATGACCCCCAACCCCCACATGCATATGTCACAATCGGTAGAAATATACATTTATAGAGGAGGTACCTCTATAATTACAGTGTAGTACCTCTATACATTTATAGAAGTACTACACTGACAGTGGTAGAGAATGAAAAGGACCTGGGGGGTAATTGTGAAGATATGAAGGCAGATATGAAGTTTTCTGAGCAGTGCAGACGGTCTGCAAGAGTAGCTCATGGTGTCTTGTCAATGATATACAGGAATTTTTCTAGAAGGGATAAGGAGGTGATTATCCCCTTGTATAAGGCAATGGTCAGGCTACACCTTGAGTACTGTACACAGGTCTGGAGGCCTCATTTTAAGAAGAATGTAGAGCTGTTGGAACGAGTACAGAGAAGGGCAACAAGATTAGTGAATGGAACAAAGGGTTGCTCTTACGAAGAAAGGCTTAAGTTTTGCAAATTACAGTGTCTGGAGACTAGGCACCTGCGAGGTGACCTGATTGAGGTGTGTAAAGCCTTGAATGGTTTGAGCATGCTCAATGCTGATGGGATTCTTCCTCTTGCTCAGAATAATCACCTGAGAGGGCATAAATTCAAACTGAGGAAAGACAGATGTAGGATAAATGTGCAGAAGTTTGCCTTTAGCCACCAGGTAGTTGATTGGTGAAACAGACTTCCATCTTTTGTTGTGGAAGTTGATAGCCTAAATAAATTTAAAGCTGAGCTGGACAGGTATTTGGAACAAACAGAGGGGTGAAATGGGAGCAGGTGGTTTTTTTTTTTTGGCTGATGCAACATAAGCTTGCTTTCTTGCATCGTATACCTCTACTAATGCTAACTGCAATTTTTTTTTGTTGTATATAATACCATAAATAATACTGAACAAATTCAGATTTTTGCTTTCAGATAAACACTGTTAAGGTTTAAAACTCCTTTGGAACTGGAAAAATTTGAGAGTCTGCTGACGAGGCTACTAGTGACGGTCGTGTTCCAAGCCGCTAAGTGGATTTTTCTTATTTATTGATTTGAAATTATTGTTTTTCTAAAACTTTTGATTTAAATTTAGTAGTATAACATTATTTTGTGATTTTTTGATTAATTTGGTGTATTTATTCTTTACTCGGCCTTGTAAAAGTATCGGTAAGGGTTTCCACGTGTTCGTAACTACCGCTACCGTTATTAACTTTCCCGCCATTGTGATACCGTACTAGATATACCGTAGGTTATATACCGTACTAGATAGCGTTAGTTGAACTTCGTTAGCAGTTAAATTGTACGTTTAAATAAATACATATAACGACTTAAATTACAAACGTAATATAATTAATAACATAACATAATTAATTAATAGAATCATGACTCAGACCAGAGCAGCAAAGCAAAAGGCTCAAGCTAATGGAAGTGCTGTGGCTCAGAGCAGAACTGAGGGGGGCAGTTGTCCTCTGACTCACAGCCTTATAAAATGCACTGTTTGCTTGATGTTTGCAGAGCAATCGGGTACGGGACTTGATACTGCCAAGGGGGATGTCTTTGTGTGTGCGCGATGCAAGGAGTGTAACGATATCAGGCAACAACTCGGCGTTCTTTTGGGCCTATATGAGAGCTTGAAGGACAGGGTGGATGCCCTCGAAGAAACTAAATTGAGGGGCCCATCAAGCTCTCAGCTGCCCACATCAACGCCAGAGCTTGCACTTGGGCATCGCTTGACACAGAGACAACCCCCAAGGCAGAATGCGCTGGTCCCGAAGGAACTAGTAGTTGTTGGTGACTCTATTGTCAGGGAAACGGGGAACATGCTTTGTAAAAAAGATAGGTGGAACAGGACCAGGGTATGTCTGCCAGGGGCAAAGGTTGATGACGTTGTAGAGCGAATATCATCTTTTAAGGGCACAAAAGGTGATATAGTTGTACACGTTGGCACTAATAATATTAAGAGTAGGAGACCGGCAGAATTACTTAACAAGTACAGGTCACTGTTGAACAAAAGCCGAGAATTAGGGTTGAATTTGAAAGTGTCTGCAATTCTGCCCAGACACGATAGGAGGGAGTATATGATGAGAGCCTTGTCGATCAATTCGGCCCTGGAAAGATTGTGCAAGGCTCAAGGGGTAGAATTTTTTTCAGCCTGGACTGTACTTGTTAACAGAAGAGATTGCTTCTACAGGGATGGGATACACTTAAATAGAAAGGGTGCAAGAATATTTGCTGATGCTATCGAGGTAGTGTTAGGTGGGTCGGAAAACTGCTAGCTTGGGGGGAGACAAAGACCAATAGATTGACAGTAGCCACTGGCAGAGGTGAAAGAGATTCTTGCACTGCTTCTATTAGAATGAGCAGAAGCCTGAAAAACAAGATGCATGGTATTTCAGAGACTGCTGGGAGCCATTGTGGTACAAGTAAACACATGGGTTGTGTTAGGGTAGCTAAGAATAGAAACAGGTGCAGGTATACTTGCGTGTACACCAATGCTAGGAGTTTAGTAAATAAATTTGATGAATTTGAGGTATTGCTCAAAACATCGAAGGCAGATATTGTTGGGATATCAGAGACGTGGTGTCACACAGATATAAGGGATGCGGAACTGCAATTTGGGGAGTACAACGTCTACAGAAAGGATAGACAGGATAGGAAGGGGGGAGGTGTTATGCTATTAGTTAAGAAACACATAAAAACCAAGGAAGTGAAGCCAGTCGACATCGCTGGACAGTGCAGTGTGGAGTCAGTTTGGTGTGACATAAGCATTGGGAGATCAAAATTGAGAGTAGGAGTGTGCTATAGGCCTAATGACTCTGATGAGTATAATAAGGAACTGTACAGGGAAATAGAGTGGGCCAGTAAATCAGAGTGTCTTATAATGGGAGATTTTAATTTCCCAGATATTGACTGGAATTTGGGGGCTGGATACTCACACACTAGCAGGGCTTTTGTGGATTTATTGGATGATTGTTTTCTACATCAGCATGTTCGGGAGGCAACTAGAGGGAGTAATACTCTTGATTTGATTATCAGCAGTGATTCTTCATGCATTAAGAATCTGCAGATAAACGAACCACTAGGTGGCAGTGATCACAGTGTGCTGAAGTGGGATTTACTCAAAGAGGTAACTACCATTAGGGGTAAAGGGTAGGGTTATTGCTTCCGTAAAGGCGACTACGATGGACTGAGACAGTATTTAAATTCTATACAGTGGGACCAACTGATGATGTTACCAACAGCAAATTCAAAATGGGAAGCATTCAAAGAACTTATCTTGGAAGCTACTAGGCTTTACATACCAACTAAGAAATATTGTTCAAGGTTTAGGCCAAAATGGATGTCAGATGAACTAATGAGGCATATGGCAGAGAAGAAAAATGCATGGGATACATACAAATTAACACGTGACACGGACGCCTATGATAGATACAAGTTGATCTGTAACCAAGTTACAAAGGAGGTTAGGCAGGCGAAGGCAGATTACGAGAGATCCTTGGCAAGGGATGCGAAGAAAAACAGCAAAGAGTTCTTTACTTATGTAAACTCTAGAAGGAAGGGGATGAATCAGATTGGTCCACTTGAGATCGATGGGTCAAGTGTTGATGATCCTGCTCAGGTGGCTAACAAACTAAATGAATATTTTGCATCGACATTCACACATGAGGAGTTATTCAGCAAGGGGAATGCCAGAGGTGTATTCAACTCTAGCAGTAAGTTACAGAATCTTGAAATAACTGGGAGTAAAGTGGAGGAGAAACTGTTGAAGATAAACACAAGAAAGGCACCCGGGGTGGATGGGATCTATCCAGTTATATTAAAGGAGGCAGCAAAGGAAGTAAGCAAACCCTTAGCCATAATTATGAGAGCTTCCTTGGACTCAGGGGAGGTACCCATAGACTGGAAATGTGCAAATGTGACCCCAATTCACAAAGGAGGATCAAAGGCTGACACAAGTAATTATAGACCTGTGAGCTTGACTTCTGTTCCAGGAAAATTAATGGAGGCACTGGTTAAAGACGCACTGCAGGATCATTTAGACAAGACTTCAGTTATAGCTCAGACACAGCATGGTTTTGTTAAGGGGAAGTCTTGCCTGACCAACTTGATTGGATACTATGATGCAGTCACAAAAGAACTGGATGCAGGGAATAACTTTGATATTATATACTTGGATCTTAGCAAGGCTTTTGATACTGTTGCACATGGAAGACTGCTACACAAATTGGAGCAGTGTGACATTGGAGGCAAATTGCTGCTATGGATAAAGGGGTGGTTGAGGGGGAGAAGACAGAGAGTGGTAATCAATGGACACTGCTCATCGTGGACTGATGTTATTAGTGGAGTCCCTCAGGGCTCAGTGTTGGGTCCATTATTGTTTTCTGTATTTATAAATGATATTGATGATGGTATATCGGGATTAATGTCCACGTTTGCAGACGATACAAAGGTTGGCAGGGTTGTCAAGGACACTACTGACACTATGCTTCTGCAACAGGATCTGGAAAGGTTGAGCAGATGGGCTGAGAGGTGGCAAATGAAGTTTAACATTGACAAATGTAAAGTACTACACATGGGAAACAGCAACCCCAGAGCAACGTATCAACTCTATGGTACAACACTGACAGTGGTAGAGAATGAAAGGGACTTGGGGGTGGTTATGCAGGCAGATATGAAGTTCTCTGAGCAGTGCAGACGGGCTGCAAGAGTAGCTCATGGAGTATTGTCAATGATATACAGGAATTTTTCCAGCAGGGATAAGGAGGTGATTATTCCATTGTATAAGGCGATGGTCAGGCCACACCTAGAGTACTGTATACAGGTCTGGAGGCCTCATTTCAAGAAGGATGTAGAGCTGCTGGAACGAGTACAGAGAAGGGCAACAAGATTAGTGAATGGAACAAAGGGGTGCTCTTACGAAGAAAGGCTTAAGTTTTGCAAATTACAGTGTCTGGAGACTAGGCACCAGCGAGGTGATCTGATAGAGGTGTATAAAGCCTTGAATGGTTTAAGCATGCTCAATGCTGATGGGATTCTTCCTCTAGCTCAGAATAATCACCCGAGAGGGCATAAATTCAAATTGAGGAAAGACAGATGTAGGATAGACGTGCGGAAATTTGCCTTTAGCCAGCGGGTGGTTGGTTGGTGGAACAGACTTCCATCCCTTGTGGTGGAGGTTGATAGCCTAAATAAGTTTAAGGCTCAGCTGGACAGGTATTTTGAACGAACAGAGGGGTGAAGTGGAAGTGGTTTTTTTTTTTTTTTTTTGGCTGATGCTGCATAAGCTTGCTTTCTTGCATCAAATGCCTCTACTAATGCTAATGCTAAATGCAATCCAATGTTCATACTGATAAGCATTCCTATTTAACTCGGATATTATTTATATAGTCAGTGCTTTCCTAGAAACATTCCTCTACCATTAGGCTTGGGAAAATGATGGACAAAAATTTGTAATTCCATTCCATTTATGAAAGCTATGCTGCTAATCTCTCCAAACATCCAATAATATAGGTACAGAGTTTCATATTCAGAAGTGTGATTTTCTTGCAGAAGCCTTCCGGAGAAATGCAACAGGAACACAGGCAGAGTCACCTTCCTCCAACAGGCCTAACAGCCTTTACAAGTCAGAGACTACAAAGAAACAAGCTCCCACCCCACAACTACCTCACGGATTCATCAAGGAATAGCAGCTCAGCCCTACCTGTCCATTCCAAGGAAGTGAAACATAATCCCCCCCCCTATTCCCACACACACACACATATCGATCCTTCAGATAGACCAAACCAGTAATTACCCTCCTTAGTCAACACTGAACCCAGACAATCAGAGCTCTCTTGACTTCTCTGGCTTTGTTCAGCTAGAACCAAGTTACCAGGCCATTTTGGTTTCATCTACCTCCCAGCAAAATTTTTGGCTTTGTTCACCATTTCACTTACAACATTATAATTTTAATTTAAAATTATATAAATAGCAATATTAATTTAATTTAACCCTTAATGGAGTGCATAACTCCGGGGGCTCACATCGGGTGAGTATAGGCTTGGCACACCTAACATCGTGAGCTGGATATCATCATTCTTCTCTTTCTTGGTGATTCCCTTCTACTTCTCTCTCTCTCTCTCTCTCTCTCTCTCTCTCAGGGTAACTCGGGAATTTTTTTTTTTTTTTGGCTAGTGCAGCATAAGCCTCAGGCTTCCTTGCACTATATAGCTAATAATAATATAATTTAAATTTTTCATGTATGGGCTCCGGAAAGTGTATATGTACACTTAAATTTACAACATTTTTCATATAAAGGGTTCTAAGGAGTGCATATCTGGGTACGACGTTACTACCGCGTTGGCCAAGATTTTTGCAGCTCCGGCGAACGCTAAGTTTTTATATATATTTAGTCATTTTATTGACTTAATGTTATACTAAATTATTTTCCATAAGTAGTTTTATAGTCCTAGTCAATTTCCTTGCTTTACTTGAATTTAGATAGCAATTTTGAAAGTTAATACTTAGAGTACTTAGATCTTACCATTCGCAACTTGCCGGCATTGTTATACGATACAGAATAGCATTAGCATTAGCATTAGTAGAGGCATTTGATGCAAGAAAGCAAGCTTATGCAGCATCAGCCAAAAAAAAAAAAAAAAAAAAAAAAGTAACATAAATAAATAAAAATAACCACTTCCACTTCACCCCTCTGTTCGTTCGAAATACCTGTCCAGCTGAGCCTTAAACTTATTTAGGCTATCAACTTCCACGACAAGGGATGGAAGTCTGTTCCACCCACCAACCACCCGCTGGCTAAAGGCAAATTTCCGCACATCTATCCTACATCTGTCTTTCCTCAATTTGAATTTATGCCCTCTCAGGTGATTTTTCTGAGCTAGAGGAAGAATCCCATCAGCATTGAGCATGCTCAAACCATTCAAGGCTTTGTACACCTCTATCAGATCACCCCGCTGGTGCCTAGTTTCCAGACACTGTAATTTGCAAAACTTAAGCCTTTCTTCGTAAGAGAACCCCT
The DNA here is from genome assembly GCF_048544385.1 of Mastigoproctus giganteus. Taxonomy (NCBI): domain Eukaryota; kingdom Metazoa; phylum Arthropoda; class Arachnida; order Uropygi; family Thelyphonidae; genus Mastigoproctus; species Mastigoproctus giganteus. The sequence continues at coordinate 67,436,171 of NC_143582.1, read as the reverse complement.
TTGTCCCATTCACCAATCTAGTTGCCCTTCTCTGTACTCGTTCCAGCAGCTCTACATCCTTCCTGAAATGAGGCCTCCAGGCCTGTATACAGTACTCTAGGTGTGGCCTGACCATTGCCTTATACAAGGGAATAATCACCTCCTTATCCCTGCTAGAAAAATTCCTATATATCATTGACAATACACCATGAGCTACTCTTGCAGCTCGTCTGCACTGCTCAGAGAACTTCATATCTGCCTGCACCACCACCCCCAGGTCCCTTTCATTCTCTACCACTGTCAGTGTAGTACCACAGAGTTGATACGTTGCTCTGGGGTTGCGGTTTCCCATATGTAGTACTTTACATTTGTCAATGTTAAACTTCATTTGCCACCTCGAAGCCCATCTGCTCAACCTTTCCAAATCCTGTTGCAGCAGCATAGTGTCAGTAGTGTCCTTGACAACCCTGCCAACCTTCGTATCGTCTGCAAACTTGGACATTAAGCCTGATATACCATCATCAATATCATTTATAAATACAGAAAACAATAAAGGCCCCAATACTGAACCCTGAGGGACTCCACTAATAACATTAGTCCACGATGAGCAGTGTCCATTGATTACCACTCTCTGTCTTCTCCCCCTCAACCACCCCTTTATCCATAGCAGCAACTTGCCTCCAATGCCACACTGCTCCAATTTGTGCAGCAGTCTTCCATGTGCAACAGTATCAAAAGCCTTTCTAAGATCCAAGTATATAATATCAAAGTTATTCCCTGCATCCAGTTCTTTTGTGACTGCATCATAGTATCCAATCAAATTGGTCAGGCAAGACTTCCCCTTAACAAAACCATGCTGTGTCCTAGCTATAACTGAAGTCTTGTCTAGATGATCCTGCAGTGCTTCTTTCACCAGTGCCTCCATTAATTTTCCGGGAACAGAAGTTAAACTCACAGGTCTATAATTACTTGTGTCAGCCTTTGATCCCCCTTTGTGAATTGGGGTCACATTTGCACATCTCCAGTCAATGGGTACCTCCCCTGAGTCCAAGGAAGCTCTCATAATTATGGCTAAGGGTTTGCTTACCTCCTTTGCTGCCTTCTTTAATATAACTGGATAGATCCCATCCACCCCAGGTGCCTTTCTTGTGTTTATCTTCAACAATTTCTCCTCCACTTTGCTCTCAGTTATTACAAGATTCTCTAGCTTACTGCTAGAGTTGAATACACCTCTGGCATTCCCCTCGCTGAATAACTCCTCATGTGTGAATGTCGATGCAAAATATTCATTTAGTTTGTTAGCTACCCGAGCAGGGTCATCAACAGTTGACCCATCGATCTCAAGTGGACCAATCTGATTCATCCCCTTCCTTCTAGAGTTTACATAAGTAAAGAACTCTTTGCTGTTTTTCTTCGCATCCCTTGCCAAGGATCTCTCGTAATCTGCCTTTGCCTGCCTAACCTCCTTTGTAACTTGGTTACAGATCAACTTGTATCTATCATAGGCGTCCGTGTCACGTGTTAATTTGTATGTATCCCATTCATTTTTCTTCTCTGCCATATGCCTCATTAGTTCATCTGACAACCATTTAGGCCTAAACCTTGAACAATATTTCTTAGTTGGTATGTAAAGCCTAGTAGCTTCCACGATAAGTTCTTTGAATGCTTCCCATTTTGAATTTGAAGTTGGCAATATCATCAGTTGATCCCACTGCATAGAATTTAAATACTGTCTCAGTCCATTGTAGTCGCCTTTACGAAAGCAATACCCCTTCCCTTTACCCATAATGGTAGTTACCTCTTTGAGTAACTCCCACTTCAGCACACTGTGATCACTGCCACCAAGTGGTTCATTTATCTGCAGATTCTTAATGCATGAAGAATCACTACTGATAATCAAATCAAGAGTATTACTCCCTCTAGTTGCCTCCCGAACATGCTGATGTAGAAAACAATCATCCAATAAATCCACAAAAGCCTTGCTACTGTGTGAGTGACCAGCCCCCAATTTCCAGTCAATATCTGGGAAATTAAAATCCCCCATTATAAGACTCTCTGATTTACTGGCCCACTCTATTTCTCCGAACAGTTTCTTATTATACTCATCAGAGTCATTAGGCCTATAGCACACTCCTACTCTCAATTTTGATCTCCCAATGCTTATGTCACACCAAACTGACTCGACACTGCACTGTCCAGCGATGTCGATTGGCTTCACTTCCTTGGATTTTATGTGTTTTTTAACTAATAGCATAACCCCTCCTCCCTTCCTATCCTGTCTATCCTTTCTGTAGACATTGTACTCCCCAAATTCCAGTTCTGCATTTCTTATATCTGTGTGACACCACGTCTCTGAAATCCCCACAATATCTGCCTTTGATGTTTTGAGCAATACCTCAAATTCATCAAATTTATTTACTAAACTCCTAGCATTGGTGTACACACAAGTATACATGCACCTGTTCTTTTTCTTAGCTACCCTAACACAACCCATGTGTTTACTTGTACCCCAATGATTCCCAGCAATCTCTGAAATATCCTGCATCTTATTTTCCAGGCTGCGGCTCATTCCAATAGAAGCAGTGCAAGAATCACTTTCACCTCTGCCAGTGGCTACTGTTAATCTATTAGTCCTTGTATCCCCCCAATCTAGCAGTTTTCCGACCCACCTAACATTGCCTCGATAGCATCAGCAAACATTCTTGCACCCTTTCTATTTAAGTGTATCCCATCCCTGTAGAAGCAGTCTCTCCTGTTAACAAGTACAGACCAGGCTGAAAAAAATTCTACCCCTTGAGCCCTGCACAATCTTTCCAGGGCCGAATTGATTGACAGGGCTCTCATCATATACTCCCTCCTATCGTGTCTGGGCAGAATTGCAGACACTTTCAATTTCAACCCTAATTCACGGCTTTTTTTCATCAGTGACCTGTACTTGTCAAGTAATTCCGCCGGTCTCCTACTCTTAATGTCATTAGTGCCAAATAGCGTAACATAAATCCCGAACTTCATTATCGTAAGGTTTAACGTAAAACTAAATAGCGAAATACGTAGCACTGTATTAGAAATCTGTTACATTACTATAGTATTATAAATTAATCAGTAAAATGTATTAATCTGATTATATTTCATTGTTAATTAAATTATACTTAAATGGAATCACAACCCAGAATAGAGCAGCAAAGCAGCGAGCACAAAATAGCGGTAGTACTGTGGCTTGTAGGAGAACCGAAGGTGGCGATTCTCCAATGCATCAGAGCCTAAAAAAATGTGCGATACGTGAAATGTTTGCAGATCTATCTAGAACAGGCCATGAGCTAGCCAAGGAGGATGTCTTTGTGTGTGCTTGGTGCCTAATTTCTTCACAGTCCCTGCTGTGAAGCAGCAGAGACTGTGAAGAAATTAGGCACCAAGTCAGTGTTGTGATGGGCATCTATAAGAGTTTGAGATGTGGGGCAGATTTCCTCGAAGAAATTAATATGAGGGGGGCCATCAAGCTCTCAGCTACCCAACTCAATGGCAGAGCTCACTCCTGTGCATCAGGCAACACAGTAAGAATCTCCAAAGAAGAATATGCACTGGTCCCACAGGAAGTATTTATTGTTGGTAACTCTATTGCCAGGGGAATATATTATGCAAAAAGGATAGGGTGGAACTGGGGCAGGTATGTCTGCCAGGGGCAAAAGTTGATGACATTGTAGAGGACATCTGACGTATCATCTTTTAAGGGCACAAAAAGTGATATTGTTGTACACGTTGGCACTAATGACCTTAAGAAGTAAGAGATGTGCAGATTTACTTAACAAGTACAGGTCAATGGTGAAAAAAAGTTGCAAGTTAGGGTTAAATCTGAAAGTGTCTGCAATTCTGCCCAGACATGATAGGAATGATTGTATGATGAGAGCCTTGTAAATGAATTCTGCCCTGGAGAGATTGTGCAATGCTTATGGAGTAGAATTTTTTTCAGCATGGTCTGTGCTTGCTAACAGGAGAAACTGCTTCTACAGGGATGGGATACACTTAAATAGAAAGGGTGCAAGAATATTGCTGATGCTATCAAGTTAGTGTTAGGTGGGTCAGAAAACTGCTAGCTTTGGGGAATTCACAGAATAAAAGATTAACAGCAGCTGCAGGCAGAGGCAAAAGTAATTCTTGCACTGCTTCTATTGTAATGAACAGCAAACTAGAGAGAAAGTTGCTGTTTATTACAAGAGCTGCTGGGAGTCATCATGGAACAAGTAAATAAATAGTCTGTGTTAGGGTAACTAAGAGTAAGAACAGGTGCATGTACACCAAGGCTAGAAGTATAGTAAATAAATTCGATGAATTTGAAGTGCTGATCAAGGCATCAAAGGCAGATATTGTTGGGATATCAGAGACATGGTGTCACACAGATATAAGCAGTCCAGAATTGGAATTTAGGAAGTACAATGTGTACAGAAAGGATAGGAAGGGAGGAGGGATTATGCTGTTCATTATGAGAAACAAAATCTAAAGAAGTGCATCCAAGTTGACATGGGTAGACAGCGCAATGTTGAGTCTGTTTGGTGTGAAATAAACACTGGGAAAGCGAAAATGAGAGTAGAAGTGTTTTATAGGCTTAATGACTCTGGTGAGTACAACAAACATTTGTGCAGAGAAATAAGAGTGGGCCAGTAAATCACAATGTCTTGTAATAGGGGATTTCAACTTTCCAGATATTGACTGGAACTTGTGGTTGACCACTCGCACACTAGCAAAACTTTTATAGATTTATTGGAGGATTGTTTTCAACAGCAACAGGTTCAGGGACAACCAGAGGGAGTACTACTCTTGATCTGATTATCAGCAGTGATTATTCATGCATTAAGAATTTGCAGATAAAGAAACCACTAGGTGACAGTGATCACAGTATGCTGATGTGGGATATACTTAAAGATGTATCTACAGGGATGGGATACACTTAAATAGAAAGGGTGCAAGAATGTTTGCTGATGCTATCGAGGCAATGTTAGGTGGGTCGGAAAACTGCTAGATTGGGGGATACAAGGACTAATAGATTAACAGTAGCCACTGGCAGAGGTGAAAGTGATTCTTGCACTGCTTCTATTGGAATGAGCCGCAGCCTGGAAAATAAGATGCAGGATATTTCAGAGACTGCTGGGAATCATTGGGGTACAAGTAAACACATGGGTTGTGTTAGGGTAGCTAAGAAAAAGAACAGGTGCATGTATACTTGTGTGTACACCAATGCTAGGAGTTTAGTAAATAAATTTGATGAATTTGAGGTATTGCTCAAAACATCAAAGGCAGATATTGTGGGGATTTCAGAGACGTGGTGTCACACAGATATAAGAAATGCAGAACTGGAATTTGGGGAGTACAATGTCTACAGAAAGGATAGACAGGATAGGAAGGGAGGAGGGGTTATGCTATTAGTTAAAAAACACATAAAATCCAAGGAAGTGAAGCCAATCGACATCGCTGGACAGTGCAGTGTCGAGTCAGTTTGGTGTGACATAAGCATTGGGAGATCAAAATTGAGAGTAGGAGTGTGCTATAGGCCTAATGACTCTGATGAGTATAATAAGAAACTGTTCGGAGAAATAGAGTGGGCCAGTAAATCAGAGAGTCTTATAATGGGGGATTTTAATTTCCCAGATATTGACTGGAATTTGGGGGCTGGTCACTCACACAGTAGCAAGGCTTTTGTGGATTTATTGGATGATTGTTTTCTACATCAGCATGTTCGGGAGGCAACTAGAGGGAGTAATACTCTTGATTTGATTATCAGTAGTGATTCTTCATGCATTAAGAATCTGCAGATAAATGAACCACTTGGTGGCAGTGATCACAGTGTGCTGAAGTGGGAGTTACTCAAAGAGGTAACTACCATTAGGGGTAAAGGGAAGGGGTATTGCTTTCGTAAAGGCGACTACAATGGACTGAGACAGTATTTAAATTCTATACAGTGGGATCAACTGATGATATTGCCAACAGCAAATTCAAAATGGGAAGCATTCAAAGAACTTATCGTGGAAGCTACTAGGCTTTACATACCAACTAAGAAATATTGTTCAAGGTTTAGGCCTAAATGGTTGTCAGATGAACTAATGAGGCATATGGCAGAGAAGAAAAATGCATGGGATACATACAAATTAACACGTGACACGGACGCCTATGATAGATACAAGTTGATCTGTAACCAAGTTACAAAGGAGGTTAGGCAGGCGAAGGCAGATTACGAGAGATCCTTGGCAAGGGATGCGAAGAAAAACAGCAAAGAGTTCTTTACTTATGTAAACTCTAGAAGGAAGGGGATGAATCAGATTGGTCCACTTGAGATCGATGGGTCAACTGTTGATGACCCTGCTCGGGTAGCTAACAAACTAAATGAATATTTTGCATCGACATTCACACATGAGGAGTTATTCAGCGAGGGGAATGCCAGAGGTGTATTCAACTCTAGCAGTAAGCTAGAGAATCTTGTAATAACTGAGAGCAAAGTGGAGGAGAAATTGTTGAAGATAAACACAAGAAAGGCACCTGGGGTGGATGGGATCTATCCATTTATATTAAAGGAGGCAGCAAAGGAGGTAAGCAAACCCTTAGCCATAATTATGAGAGCTTCCTTGGACTCAGGGGAGCTACCCATTGACTGGAGATGTGCAAATGTGACCCCAATTCACAAAGGGGGATCAAAGGCTGACACAAGTAATTATAGACCTGTGAGTTTAACTTCTGTTCCCGGAAAATTAATGGAGGCACTGGTGAAAGAAGCACTGCAGGATCATCTAGACAAGACTTCAGTTATAGCTAGGACACAGCATGGTTTTGTTAAGGGGAAGTCTTGCCTGACCAATTTGATTGGATACTATGATGCAGTCACAAAAGAACTGGATGCAGGGAATAACTTTGATATTATATACTTGGATCTTAGAAAGGCTTTTGATACTGTTGCACATGGAAGACTGCTGCACAAATTGGAGCAGTGTGGCATTGGAGGCAAGTTGCTGCTATGGATAAAGGGGTGGTTGAGGGGGAGAAGACAGAGAGTGGTAATCAATGGACACTGCTCATCGTGGACTAATGTTATTAGTGGAGTCCCTCAGGGTTCAGTATTGGGGCCTTTATTGTTTTCTGTATTTATAAATGATATTGATGATGGTATATCAGGCTTAATGTCCAAGTTTGCAGACGATACGAAGGTTGGCAGGGTTGTCAAGGACACTACTGACACTATGCTGCTGCAACAGGATTTGGAAAGGTTGAGCAGATGGGCTTCGAAGTGGCAAATGAAGTTTAACATTGACAAATGTAAAGTACTACATATGGGAAACAGCAACCCCAGAGCAACGTATCAACTCTGTGGTACTACACTGACAGTGGTAGAGAATGAAAGGGACCTGGGGGTGGTGGTGCAGGCAGATATGAAGTTCTCTGAGCAGTGCAGACGAGCTGCAAGAGTAGCTCATGGTGTATTGTCAATGATATATAGGAATTTTTCTAGCAGGGATAAGGAGGTGATTATTCCCTTGTATAAGGCAATGGTCAGGCCACACCTAGAGTACTGTATACAGGCCTGGAGGCCTCATTTCAGGAAGGATGTAGAGCTGCTGGAACGAGTACAGAGAAGGGCAACTAGATTGGTGAATGGGACAAAGGGGTTCTCTTACGAAGAAAGGCTTAAGTTTTGCAAATTACAGTGTCTGGAAACTAGGCACCAGCGGGGTGATCTGATAGAGGTGTACAAAGCCTTGAATGGTTTGAGCATGCTCAATGCTGATGGGATTCTTCCTCTAGCTCAGAAAAATCACCTGAGAGGGCATAAATTCAAATTGAGGAAAGACAGATGTAGGATAGATGTGCGGAAATTTGCCTTTAGCCAGCGGGTGGTTGGTGGGTGGAACAGACTTCCATCCCTTGTGGTGGAGGTTGATAGCCTAAATAAGTTTAAGGCTCAGCTGGACAGGTATTTCGAACGAACAGAGGGGTGAAGTGGAAGTGGTTATTTTTATTTATTTATGTTACTTTTTTTTTTTTTTTTTTTTTTGGCTGATGCTGCATAAGCTTGCTTTCTTGCATCAAATGCCTCTACTAATGCTAATGCTAATGTAACTACCATCAAGGGTAGTAGTAGTAGTGGCATGTGATGCAAGAAACTGTATGAGCTTATGCAGCATCAGCCAAAAAAAAAAAAATCACACCATTCCCTCCAAATGCCTGTCCAGTTCCTCCTTAAATTTATTTAACCTATCAACTTCCACAATGACAAATGGAAGTTTGTCAGCAATTAACCACCCACTGGATAAAAACAAACTTCCGCACATCTATTCTACATCTGTCTTTTCTTAATTTGAATTTATGGCCCCTTAGGTTCATAATCTGAACAAGTGGAAGGATCCCATCAAAATTCAGCCTGCTCAACCCATTCAAGGCCTTATACACCTCAATCAGATCACCAGGCAGGTACCTAGTCTCCAGCCACTGCAATTTGCAGAACTTAAGCCTCTCTTGGTAAGAGGATCCCTTCATTCCCCTCACCAATCTTGTTGCCCTTCTCTGTACATGCTCAAGAAAATCTACATCCTTCCTAAAATGAGGCCCCCAGACCTGTACGCAGTACTCAAGGCACAGCCTGACCATTGCTTTATACAGAGGGACAATCACCTCCTTCTCCCTGCTAGCAAAATTCCTATATATCACTGACAAAACTCCATGACCTGCGCTGGCAGCCAAACTTCATATCTTACTGCACAATTATTCCCAGGTCTTTTTCGTTTTCTACCACCTTAAGTGTAATACCACACAGTTGGTACTTTACTCTGGGGTTACTTCTACCCATATGCAGTACTTTGCATTTGTCAAGGTTAAACTTCAGTTGCCACTTCTTAGCCCATCTGCCCAAATTATCTAGATCCTGTTGCAGTAGCACACTGCCATTACTGTCATTAACAACCTTGTCAACCTTTGTATCATCTGCAAACTTCAACACTAAGGCTGATATGCCTTCATCAATATCATTGATAAATATACAAAACAACAGAGTACCAAACACCAAACCCTGTGGGACTCCACTAATAACATTAGTCCACAAAGAGCAGCACCCATTAGTTACCACCCTCTGTCTTCTCCCACTCAATCATCCTTTTATCCATTGTAGCAACTTACCCTTAATACCATTCTGCTCCAATTTGTACAATAGTCTTCCATGCACAACAGTGTCAAAAGCGTTCCTGAAATCCAAATATATGATATCAAAATTATTTTTTGCATCCAGTTCCTTTGTAACCACATCAGGCACCTGGGGCAGATGGAATCTAATCAGTTATATTGAAGGAGGCAACAAGGGAAGTAAGCAAACCCTTACCCATAATTCTGGGAGCATCCTTAGAGTCAGGGAAGGTCCCCCATGGACTGGAGATGTGCAAATGTATCCCCGATTCACAAAGGGGGGTGCAAAGGGTGACACAAATAATTATTGACCTGTTAGTTTAACTATTCTGGGGAAAAAAAATAATGGAGTCACTAGCTAAAGAGGTCATATAGGATCACCTAGACATGATAGTTCAAAAACAACACGGGTTTGTTAAGGGGAAGTCTTGTCTGAACAATTTGAATGGATACTACAATGTGGTCACAAAGGAATTGGATGCAAAAAATAATTTTGATATCATATACTTGGATTTCAGGAAAGCTCTTGATACTGTTGCACATAGAAGACTGCCGTTCAAATTGGAGTGGAAACATTAAGATATGGCATTAAGGGAAAGTTGCTGCAATGGATAAGGAGATGGTTGAGTGATGGCAGCAGAGAGTGGTAACAAACCCCGGGTTGGTACTGAGGCCACTGTTGTTTCGTGTATTTATCAATGATATCGATGAAGGTATATCAGGCTTAGTGTCCAAGTTTGCAGATGATACAAAGGTTGGCAGGGTTGCTAATGACAGTTAAGACAGTATGCTACTGCAACGGGATCTAGAAAAGTTGAGCAGACTGGCTAAGAGGTGGCAACTGAAGTTTAACATTGACAAATGCAAAGTTCTGCATATGGGTAGCAGTAACCCAAGAGAAACATGCCAACTATGTGGTACTAAGCTAAAGGAGATGGAGAATGAAAAAGACATGGGGTTAAATGTGCAAGCAGATATGAAGTTCTCTGAGCAGTGCAGATGGGCTGCCAGAGCACGTCATGGAGTTTTGCTAGATATATAGTAATTTTGCTAGCAGAGACAAGGAGGTGATTATCCACATGTATATGGCAATGGTCAGACCACACCTTGAATACTGCGTACAGGTCTAGAGGCCTCATTTTAGCTAAAACAAGTAGAGAGAAGGGCAACAAAAGTGGTGAGAGGAACAAAGGGGTGCTCTTATGAAGAAAGAGCTTAAGTTGTGCAAGTTGCAGCATCTGAGACTAGGCACCAGTGAGGTGATCTGATTGAGGTGTATAAGGTCTTGCATGGTTTGAGCAAGCTCAATGCTGACAGGATACTTCCGCTTACTCTGATTAAGAACCTGAGAGGGCATAGATTCAAATTGAAGAAAGACAATTGTAGAATAGATGTGCAGAAATTTGCCTTTAGCCAGTGGGTAGTTGATTGCTGGAAGAGACTCCCATCTGTTGTTGTGGAAGTTGGTAGCTTAAATAAATTTAAGGCTGAATTAGATAAACATTTGAAGTGACCAGATGGGTGAAACAGGAAGTTTTTTTTTTTAAGCTTGCTTTTTTGCATTGCATGACTCAACTAATGCTAATGTATATATATATGTTTCCCAAGATTATTTCATGATTCAAATAATCCATCCATTAACATATAAACTGTCTTGAAATCTTCCAGTACATGCTGTAATCTCTTATTTGTTTCTGCTAAAGTAGACAATTTTAATGATGAAAGCAATTAAAAGCTCTGAAAATCAACGAAGATGCACGTGCTGGCCAAATGAAGTCCAATTTAATCCTAGGGGCACACAACTGATGAATATGGGCTTGGCACACCCCAGGGTCCTGAGCTGAATATCATCGTTTTGTTTCTTAGTGATTCCCTTCTACTTCTGGCTCTCTCTCTCTCTCTCTCTCTCTCTCTCTCTCTCTCTCTCTCTCTCGGGGTAACTCAGAAATTTTTTTTTTAGCTGGTGCAGCATAAGCCTCAGGCTTACTTCCACTATATGGCTAGGAATAATAATAACAATAATAATAAATAATAATTTGGGTTTAAGAAAACATCATGACCATAACTATAATCTGAGGAAGAAAGTCTCAAATACATGGAACAACTGGTTCAAGAAGCATACACTGTTTTTCTTTATGACTATTATAAAAATTTAAATCAGAATCAAAGATGTATAAAGATAAAAATCTTATTCTGTAAATTGTATTTGGAATATTATTATTTTTTAAATTAAATTTAATTTATTATTTCATGATTTTGGGCTTGTAATTACAGAGGAATTGGGGTTAGCAATTAGAAGAAGTTTCCTTACGGCATTCTCTTGGTATTGGTGTTTAATCCTTAATTGGAAGCCAAACATTTCTAATAAACTGAGGTGGCCAGTAAAGGTTAAAGAAGTGAATTACTTCTAATAATATTACTTCCTGAAAATAATCTTTGCTTTGTCTTAGATCCTGGGTATAACGTTAAGCAGGAGAGAGCATGATATAAGATTAAGCAGGGTAATCTCACACCAGATGACCACTAGGTTTTTCTCACTTTTACTAAATTCAGTTTTCTCTAATGGTGAGTAGAAGACAACAATAAGAAACAATAAGCATACACGATCTTCTCCAATGGATCATTTATCTCATGGCTATTTCGAAACTCGAGTTGTTTGGCATTATAAGAAAGTAAAATGTGATGGCTTGTGAGATTTCTTTTCTTTGGTCAGATTACTGTTTCAAAACTTCTGATGTCGACATTTGCTCAGATCATGTCAGTGAAATTATTCTTGTAGAAATGGTATCCTTTATTCCACACTCCACTTTAAAATCTGGTCCTTGGTTTTCCAATAAATGTGCTAAGGCTGTTCAAGAGAAGAATGTTGCATAGCATAATTGGCTTGTTTCCATTCTTCAGTTTCATTTTCTGCCTACACCAAAGCTTGCAACAATTGTAAAGCAGTTATTAATCAGTCCAAACTAGATTTTGAACAGGCTAAGAGTAGAAAACTTGTTTCTTGCCTTAATGGTAGCCAAGCATTCTGGTCTCTTCCCAAAGCTAATGGCCACAACTTTTACCTATCTCTGCTCCCGCCTATGTTAAAACCAAATAGTTCTGTTGTCACTTCAGCCAAGGATAAAGCTGATCTGCTAGCATCCCATTTTTCTTCCAACTCATGTATTAATGATCTTGGTAAAACACGTCCCACCTTTCCCAACATGCTCCATTCAATGCCTCCTGTGGTCTTCCATCAAAAGGATGTCAGAAGGATTTTGACGAATCTTGATGCTAAGAAAGCTCCAGGTCCTGACGGTATTTCTCCACTTGTTCTCAAAACCTGTGATCCTGAACTTACTCCTGTTCTTTGTCCCCCTTTTTTTCACTTTCTTATTCAAAAGTGTTTTTCCTTCTGCTTGGAAATTTGCTCATATCCAGCAAGTTACTAAAAAGGGTGATAAATCCCTTCCATCCAGTGGTGGGATTCAAATAATTTAACAACTGGTTCACTGCCCTAATGACTGTTCTAAGTATAAAAAAACTATATACCGAAAGGTAGTTTATTATTTCATGCAGTTAATACTTAAATAAAAACAATAAAAAAAAGGTCCACAAAACTAGATTTATGTTATAAGAAAGAGTTTTAAAATATTAATGAAAAAATATTAAATAATACCTGAAAAAAAAAAACAATAAAACTGTTATTTAAGATATTTCCATATCGCTTCTTGCAATTTTCTTCGCTTTTATCCGAGCATCATCGGCTGAGTGATTTATCCTTAATCATCTTTTCACTATAGGAGTAGGATCCCATTCCTTTAGAGGTAGGCCGATTAGACTAATAGTCATTGTGTTTGATATATAAGAAACAGTTAGGCGACTTCTCTTCTCTGAACATATTATGTTCGTCTTTGAAAAACCCCTTTCCGCTTCTGCTGAACTTACAGCAATTGTTCTGACAATATTTTTAGGTCTTTGAGCACTTTCAGGAATTACATAATTCTGGGAATTTTTTAAAACGTTTTCCACAAAATCTCGATAATCATTAATATCAATTTGGTAATTAAAAATGTCATTAAATACGAGCAATTGTTCTTCAGCTGCTTTCCCTGGAACTAGTACTTCAATATTCCAGTAATCTGGCTCCAAAAAATTGAGAAATTGTAATTTATTCCTATCTTAAAATTGGCTACAACTTGCTTTTAAATGTTCACAATCCATTAGTCTTGTTTTCAAATTCGTTACGATGTTTTCTAAGTCTTTCCCGAGGAAGCCCGACAAATCGATAATTTTCTACAAATTTTATATTTTTGAAAGTTTCTGAAGTAATTAATTCATCAACTTTTTTTTCGTATGGACCCTTTTCCTCTCCAAGAATTTGTAACGCTTTAATAGATCTTATCACGAGTTTTTCAGCCTTTATTATGTCTATATTTCTTGCTTGCAGTGCATTTGAAAGAAGAGAAATTTCGTTTAAAATATCAATCATCAATGCCAAATCAGTTATAAAATATATATTTTCAAGACGGGCAGCCATACCTAAGTACTTTTTATTTGAATAAAAATAGTGATGTAGTGCTGGATAAGTGCGCCACACAGCTAGGGTTGACCTTAAACTACAGGCAGCCCATCTTGGTCCCAAAACTCTACCAATCTTTATAATTTCAATTCCAAGTTGTTCGGATATTTTGGAAAGTTCAATTTGGTTCTTATTGGATCGATGAAATAATAGTATATATCTTATCAATAAATATTTTAAAATGATTTACTCGCTTTATTTCCTTTATCGAATCATCTAAAACAAGATGGAGGCGATGATTTAAACAGTGCCATATTATTATGTTTGGAAACTCTTTTGCAATCCTAGTGCTCACTCCAGATTTTCTCCCAAGCATAATGCCAGCACCATCGAAGCAAAATCCTATTAAATTTTTTTCTAGGTAATTCTTAGTAAGCCCAACATTATTTAAACTTTCCATAACTGAAGAACATATTGTCTCTGCATCTTGTTTTTCCAATTCAACTAGTTCAACGAAAATTGTTGGTGATGTAACTGAATCCTCAACTTTTAAGAAAAATATAATAACTGGTTTGCAGGATATCGTTGAAGCTTCGTCAATAATCAAACATATTTTCAATAATTTTATTAAATATTTCTTTTTTAATTTCCTTTGCAATGAAATCAACTACTTTCACAGCAGTTTTACGAGAAAGTAATCCTATTCCCATATCTAATCCATTTTTAATTTGCACTTCTATCTCATCTTTATGTTGTAATTGAATCCTGCTCACATTGTTTTAAGTTCTCTTTACAAATGTTATGAGCTTTTGTTGAAAACTGTTCTTTCATTTTTTTCCTTAGAGAAGCTTGTTGTACCTCTTTATTTTTCCCCGATGCCTCAATCTGAAAACATTTCCATTCTTTTGACACTTGAACACTTTTCTCTTTTATAAAGTCATATTTTGAACAATCATCACAACTTAACTTTTTGTTAAAAATTACCAGTCCGTCATATTTTTCTTTAAAATTGTTATATTGTTGCACTGTCCAGCAGCATTCAGGAAGATTATTTTCAATTTTTGAGTTGTTATCGTTTTTTATTTCAATAATTGACGTGCTGCTTTCTTCAAGTTGGAGTGGTTGTGCTTGTGTATGTTTTGTACCATCCAAGGCCAATTCTGATACAACAAATTCTGATTTTGGTTTCTTATTGAAAAAATCTGTCAAACTCTGTTGCCTTTTCATTCTTTTAAGGGCTACTGCAAAAAATTTTAAAAATGTTTTATTTTAATATATTATAGAGCAGGAGCGGATATGTGCCTATATAGTTGAATATTTTTACAGGTTCTGTCCACATGTGGTCATATCATAAACTTTTATAAACAAACCACTGTGCTTATACCATTGATAAACATCAGTCAGAACATACATTTTCTTCATTTTATCGATACTGAACGAAAATTTCTTGCTGAATTAATGAATGGGATAGGCTATACAGATTAAATATGATAGAATAATGTGTACGACAAACCTGTTAGTCACGGGAAAGTTGTGATAAAAACGTCTTAATTACCAAGTGCACACTGGCATAAGGATTCCAACGTGGAAGAACATTCTTCCATGTTGGAATCCGAAATGGGCGATAAGATAACCCTTGAAATCTATATTTCTATTGGATCGTTGTATC
Organism: Mastigoproctus giganteus; assembly: GCF_048544385.1. Taxonomy (NCBI): domain Eukaryota; kingdom Metazoa; phylum Arthropoda; class Arachnida; order Uropygi; family Thelyphonidae; genus Mastigoproctus; species Mastigoproctus giganteus. The sequence goes on along the minus strand of NC_143582.1, from coordinate 67,420,869 downwards.
CTAGCTTCCTATTATTTTTATCAATCGGGGAACACCAACGCACTCATAATATCTCGTGTGAATTTAGGGTGTAACACAAAGCTGAAACAAATGACAGTTTGTCACCCCCTGGTTGTTTGGCACTTTTTCTTTTTACGTTATATGTTTGTTTACTTAAGTAACAAACGCGAGGGAATAAAAATGTAGTATTTTATCAAATGTATAATGAGTTTTATGAAATGAATAAATAAATATAACAAGCATAGTTCCGTCTAATTTTTTTCACCTATGGATGGAATGAACATTACTACGGGCACTTGGAATATGCTGTTGCGTAGATGAACGTTAAAAAAGAGTAAGGAATGTATTTTGTGATTTCCACATTGGGTGCCTGCCCAGGCGCCCACCTTAGAGAGAACCCTCATCACAAGTGCCATTTTAACAACCGGTTCGCCGAACTCAACAATAAATTAGGTATCAGTTCTGCTGAACCGGTGCGAACCAGCTGAATCCCACCACTGCTTCCATCCAATTATCATCCCATTGTAATTACTTCTACTCTTTCTAAAATAATGGAGAAATCAATTAACCGCCAACTCTTAAACTACCTAGAAACCTTCCGTGTGATCAACGATCGCCAGTATGGATTCCATCAGTGTCGATCCACTGGTGATATTCTGGCTTACGTTACCCACTTATGGACAAATTCAATGGAAAAATTCAGTGAAACATAAGCTGTTCCTTGACATCTCAAAGATTTCGATCGTGTTTGGCTTAAGGGTCTTCTAAACAAGCCTCCATCTTATGGTTTGCCAACTGTTTTTTGTAATTGGTTATCCAGTTTTCTCTCTGATCGCTCACTGAAGGTGATGGTAGATGGCTCTCTGTCTTCTAACTTCTCCACTAATGCTGGTGTCAACCAAGGTTCAGGTCTTTCCCCCACTCTTTTAATCTTGTATATTAATAACCTTCTTCCATTGACCGGAAATCCTTTCCATAGTTTTGCCGATGATAGCACATTGCATTACACTTTCAGTTTGAGAAACCTTGCCCTGCTCAATCAGCTTCAACTTCTCGAATATCTGCTACCAATTCCTTAAATGCCGATCTCCAGGCAATTCTCCAGTGGGACAAAGACAACTTAGTTGATTTCAATGCTTCTAAAACTCAGTCTTGTCTTATATCTTGCAAAAAGGATTCTTCTGCTCCTATGCTTATCTTTGGTGACACACTGATTTCTAGGCAAGATGATATATCTCTTTTGGGGATTACCTTGACTTCTTCTCTTGGGACAATCACATACATTACAAATATTGCTTCCTCTGCATTTAAAATACTTGGTTTTCTCTTTCGCTCTCAGCATTACTTGTCTTTCAAACAGCTATTCACTCTGTACAAATAGCAAATCTGCCATACCATGGAATATTGTTCCCACATTGGGGGGGGGACCTCGAAAAACCTCTCTCCGACTTCTAGATTCCATTCAGAAGAGGGCAGTTAGGTTAATTAATCACTCATTAGCATTAGCATTAGTAGAGGCATTTGATGCAAGAAAGCAAGCTTATGCAGCATCAGCCAAAAAAAAAAAATAATAAAGTAAAATAAATAAATAAAAAATAACCACTTCCACTTCACCCCTCTGTTCGTTCGAAATACCTGTCCAGCTGAGCCTTAAACTTATTTAGGCTATCAACTTCCACGACAAGGGATGGAAGTCTGTTCCACCTATCAACCACCCGCTGGCTAAAGGCAAATTTCCGCACATCTATCCTACATCTGTCTTTCCTCAATTTGAATTTATGCCCTCTCAGGTGATTATTCTGAGCAAGAGGAAGAATCCCATCAGCATTGAGCATGCTCAAACCATTCAAGGCTTTGTACACCTCTATCAGATCACCTCGCTGGTGCCTAGTCTCCAGACACTGTAATTTGCAAAACTTAAGCCTTTCTTCGTAAGAACACCCCTTTGTTCCATTCACTAACCTTGTTGCCCTTCTCTGTACTCGTTCCAGCAGCTCTACATCCTTCTTGAAATGAGGCCTCCAGGCCTGGATACAGTACTCTAGGTGTGGGCTGACCATTGCCTTATACAAGGGAATAATCACCTCCTTATCCCTGCTAGAAAAATTCCTATATATCATTCACAATACACCATGAGCTACTCTTGCAGCCTGTCTGCACTGCTCAGAGAACTTCATATCTGCTTGCACAACCACCCCCAGGTCCCTTTCATTCTCTACCACTGTCAGAGTCACTCTCATCCCTAACAGAGTCTCTCCACTCGCTGTCTCATAGACGTAATGTTCCTGCTGTATTAATTTTCTACAGATACTTCCATGGGCACTGTTCTTCTGAACGGCTTCTATAATTCCCACTCTCTCTTTCACAACAGTCCGAACATGTGCCACCACCAGCCAACATCCATTTACTGTCCAACTTCAAACTCACAGAACCAACTTTTCATCTTCCTCGTTTATTCATTCAACTACCATTTTCTGGAACAACCTTCCTTCATACGTAATTTCATGAAAATTACAGTCTACAGAAGTTCAAGTCTAATGTCAACAAATATCTTCTTTCATCTTCTCAACCTCCAATCCTAGCAAGGTACTAAGTACTATAGGTTCTAATACCTCTCGTGTTTGGGGTTTTTGTAAAAAAAAAAAAAAAAAATTGACCATTTGTTAGACAAATACAGAACCATGCTGAAGAAATGTCACGAGTTAGGTCACAATGTCTGTATCTGCAAATCTGCCCAGGCACGATAGGAGGGATTATATGCTGAAAGCCTTGTGGATTAACTCAAGACTTGAAGGACTCTGCAAGGCTTTCAGGGGAAAATTTCTATCAGCTAGGCCAGCACTTGTAGGTAGAAGGAATCTGTTTTGCAGAGACGGAATACATTTAAACAAAGGTGGTGCAAGAGTTTTTACCAGTATTATTGAGGATACCTTAAAGGTTCAGGGAAACTGCTAGTTTGGAGGGGACAAGGGTAATATAGATATGCGTTTATCTGATAATATTGGTCAAATTAACGCTCGCACATACCACAAGAGTATTTGTTTGTTACAGCAACAGAACACAGTAACAAGATGTTCTGAGGGTAGAAATATTTCAAATGAGCAGGTAGCAAATGCCAGGGAAGCGAGATTAAATGACTTTAAGGGGTGTGTCAGGGTAATTAACTATACAAGAACACTAAGTCTTAATTGTTTATACAGTAATGTCAGAAGTGTCATCAATAAAATGAATGATTTCGAACTGCTGGTTAAGACGAGTAATGCTGACATAATAGGGCTTACAGAAACGTGGTGCCATTCGGAGATAGGGGATGATGAGTTTCAGAATGGTATGTATAATGTATTTAGGAAGGATAGGGAAGGCAGAAGGGGTGATGAGGTCATGTTCCTTATCAAAAGCAGCCTGAGCACGACGAAAGCTTTCCCAGATTCAGCCGTTTCGCATGCTAGTATTGAATCTGTATTGTTGTGAGATGGTTGGAAGCAAAAGTATAATGAGAGTGGGAGTAATCTACAGGCCAGGTGATTGTGAAGATTATGATGAGAGCCTCTACATGCAAATGGAATGAGCAAGTAATCGTGAATATCTTATTATGATTGATTCCAATTTGCCTCTAATTGAATGGAGCAAATGGGAAGAAAACTCCAAATGGGGGACTAAATTTTTAAATCAACTAGATGATTGCTATTTGTATCAACATGTCAGGGAATGTACTAGGGAAAAGAATGCTCTAGACCTCATCATCACCCATGAACCAAATGACATAATAGGGCTGACAATACAGAAACCAGTAGCAGGAATTGATCACGGAGTACTACGTTGGACGATGAAGAGAGAGGCAGCAGTAGTTAAAGGCAAAGGAATGGGTTATAATTTCAGGGAACATGGCCTCTATTAACTGGGTAGATATCTCACAGAGAGCGAATACAATTGAATGATGGTATACCTTTAAAACATTAATCACAGAACCTTGAATGCATATACCATTAAAAAAATACTCCACAAGGATTCCAAGTTGGATGAATAATGAAGTAGCCAGATTACTTGAGCAGAAAAAGACAGCATAGAAAACTTATAGAGCAATAAAAAGTACTGAAGCCTATAACAGCTACAAAGTGATCTATAATAGTGCCACTGAAAATGTTAGGCTGGAAAAGGCAGATTATGAGAAATTGCTGGCAAAAGAGGGGGGGGGGGGAGGATAAGGAATTCTTCACATATAAATGCAAAGAAGAGAAGAACAAACCAGATCGGACCCTTATCTAATGGATGTGGGATAGTGTTAAATACCAAAGCAGAAGTTGCAGATGAACTCAACAGTTACTTTGCATCGATATTTACAAAAGAAAAACCCTTTACGTCAATGAGAAATTATGGGAGTGAAGTTGAAAAAATTTAATTAATCATGTTGAAATTTCACATTTATGAAAAAACTCTCAAGCCTACAGGCCAGTAAAGCTCCTGGGGTTGATGGCATGTACTCTATAATATTAAGGGAGGTGGCAAGTGAGTGCATTGAACCATTGATGCTAATTATGAGAGCATCACTGGACTCGGGAGTGATTCCGTTGGATTGAAAAAGTGCCAATGTATCTCCAATACATAAGGGCGATTCTAAGAGTAAAGTGGGAAATTACCAGCCGGTTAGTCTAACTTCAGTAGTAGGGAAAATCATGGAGACAATGATCAAGGGTGGAATTCAAGATCATTTAGATAGAAATGAAATGCTAAAGGATACTCAGCATGGTTTTGTAAAGGAAAAATCATGTTTAACTAATCTGGTTAGCTATTTTGACAGGGTCACTCAAGAGCTGGACATAGGGAATGATTTCGACATTGTTTATTTGGATAATGTCAAATCATTCAACTCAGTCCCACATGAGTGGTTACTTTATAAGCTGGAACAGGTTGGAATCACAGGAAAAATCCTTAGATGGATAGCTGGATGACTTAAAGGCAAGAGGCAGAGGGCTGTGATAAATGGTTATTCCTCAGATTGGATTGATGTAAGAAGTGAGGGTCCCCACTTCAGTATTAGGACCACTGTTGTTTTTGATTTTCATAAATGACATCGATGAAGGGATAGAGGGCATGAAGTCTAAATTTGCAGATGATGTAAAGATTGGTATAGTTAATGATTGCCGCCAAGCAGAGCTTCTTCAGGATGACCTAGATAGCCTTTAGGGATGGTCAGAAAAATGGCAACTATGCTTTAATCCAGCAAAGTGTAAGGTATTGCACCTGGGGAACAGTAACCCCAAAATAACTTATACACTTGGCGGATTTGAACTAAAGCCGGTAGTGGAGGAAAGGGACTTGGGTATTTTGATACGGTTAGATATGAATTTCTCCGAGCATTGTAGATTGGTTGCAAGGTGGGCCCATAGTGTCCTAATGAGATTTATCAAACAATCACTAGTAGAGATAAGGATGTCATAATCCCATTATATAAGGCTATTCTAATACCACACTTGAAATACTGTGTTCAAGCATGGAGACTGCACCTAAAGAAAGACATTTTATTCTTGAAATAGTCCAAAGATGGGTAACTCGCCTGGTGAGATCAGCAAAAGGGCGTCCATATGAGGAAAGACTTCGAATAGGTGGGTTGCAGAGTTTGGGGACTAGGGCACCTTAGAGGAGACTTGATTCAAGTGTTTAAGGCTCTGAGAGGCATAAGCAAAATGAATAAGGATGAAACGTTCACAGTTATAAATGAACGAGGGGCCATAATTTCAAGTTACAGTGGGGAGTTGTTTAGACTGGATTGCAGGAAGTTTTATTTTAGCCAACGAGTTATAAATTACTAGAATGAGTTACCTAAATGGGTGGCAGAGGCTGACAGTTTGGGGAAATTCAAAGGTCAGCTGGATAATTACCTAAGGGAGGAGCGAAATGCACAGGTTGTCCATTTCCTTTTCTTTTATTATTATTTTTTTAATTTTCTTCTTTTTAATTTGTTTTTATTCTTAATATTTTATTTTATTTATTTTTTGTTATTTTATTTTATTATTTATTTATTTTTTTTTTTTGGCTGGTGCAGAATAAGCCACAAGCTTATTATTAGTATTATTAATGGCCATGTGGCCATTAATAATACTAATAATCTTTTCTGGTTTGAGATTTTTATAAATATTAAAAAAATCAAAATAATAATAAATTAATAAAATTAAATTAAATAAAAATAATTAAATTTTTATAATAAGTATAAATATTATACTTATTATAAAGTATAATAAGAATATCAGTGATATATCACCATATTTTTCCATAAATAGTAAAAAACTACTGAAGTAGTGACCACTCCGATAATAAATAACAATACTCTTCTCCACTGGTGAAGCGTTACTTATTCGAGGTAGTGCAATACAAGATAGCTTGTTGTGAAGGTAGACACAATAGAGATACAATTAAATCGATACCATTTACACTACTTCTGCAGTTTTTTACTACTGCAGAAAAATATGGTGATATATCACTGATACCCTTATAGTGAATTACCAATCCGTAGCCTTTTACGCCTTGTGAGTTTATTCTTTTTAATAAGTAAGAAGGAAAGGTAGAGGTGGTTCATTGTTGGGGAAAGGCATTTTTTAGAACATTTTCTTAGATTTTTTTAATTCATCTAAAACTATTCTTTGTTAGCATTTAGGGTCATTCATGGCTTTTGTTTTTTATAATCCTTTTTTTTTTTTTTTAGTTTAGTTATATTTTGACCTGCTGAAGGAATCACAAACTACAAGACCTTAGAATATATAAATATTTTTTGCGTATTTTGATCATTTTGTTCACAATAAAAAATAAACAAATAAGATGTTTCTTTTATTTAATTTTGAAGTAGTGAATCTATTTATGCTTATTCTTTAACCAATTTGCTCATGGTTCTTTTTATCAAAAGCACTTTTTTTTTTTTTTCCAAAATTCAGTTTTTCCTTGCCAGAATGAAATATGCCATGGTCTGAAGAATTTTATAATTCTGCACATTTATTAAATTCTTCAGATCACTACTACAATAAGCATGATTTTTCCAAAATTCAATATATGTTGCTTACTATTCCATTATATGAATGGCATATATTCGGATTCATTAAGATGAGATTTGAAGGCAATGCATCTACTATCCAATTTATCAGATGAAATACTGATTTGATAAAAAAAAACATTGATTTGATAAATATGAGGGCTATTCAATTAAGAATGATCACAATTTTTTTTTACAATGTAACTTTATTAATCATCAATATTTTGACGGTCCTTTTCAAAATAGTCCCCATTTGATGAAATGCACTTACTCCAACGTTTCTGCCATTCTTCTAAAACATTGTAGAAGCCACTTGTTGACAAGCATTTGAAAATCACTCACTATGTTTTTACAGCTTCTTCTGACGACTGGAAATGTTTTCCTCACAAATCCTATTTTCTATTTGATTGGTTTGCCGCTGTGTTGTGTAATGACCAAGTGCAAGCTCTGGCATTGATGTGGGCAGATGAGAGCTTGATTGGCCCCTCAATTCAGCTCTGAGGGCATCCACCCTGTCCTTCAAGCTCTCATATAGGCCCATAACAACGCTGAGTTGTCGCCTGATTTCCTTACACTCCTTACATCGCGCATACACACAAAGACATCCCCCATGGCAATATCATGTCCCGTACCTGATTGCTCCACAAACATCATGCAAGCAGTGCATTTTAGAAGGCTGTGATTCAGAGGGCAACTGGCCCCCCTCAATTCTCCCCTGAGCCACAGCACTCCCATTACCTTGAGCCTTTTGCTTTGCTGCTCTGGTCTGAGTCATGATTTCGATTTAATTTCAATAAAATTTCAATTTCAGTACAAAATTAAACCCTAAACTTGTATCCCAACACAGTTATAGCACTATATATATTTTTCAGTATCGAGTATTATCTACGAGTTCCGTTTATATAACTTCCGTATCAAGTTATGCATTATTAAATTATGTTACGTTTGTAATCTAATTCGTTATATGTATTTAGTTAAAAGTACAATTTAATTGACAATGAAGTTTAACAATATTAATAGATTTTACTGATTAACTGATAATATATTATATACTATACTATACTAAGCGTACACTATCTAGTTCGGGATATAACGTTGTGTCGTATAACAATGGCGGCAAGTTACGAACGGTAAATCTATGGACACTTAAGTGAATCTATGGACACGGTAAATCTATGGACACTAAAGTAGTATAATGCTATACTACTAAATTTAAATCAAAAGTTTTAGAAAAACAATAATTTCAAATCATAAATAAGAAAATCCACTTAGCGGCTTTGAACACTTCTGACTCCCACTAGCCTCGTCAGCAGACCAACTAAAGCCATAATGTGCCAAGTCAAGCAAAGGAAAAGAGGAATAGAAATTGAGATCATCCAATTTGCATTCTTGTAATGCTAAATGGCATGAGGATGAGAATGGCCTTGAGAAAAATGCTCCATTTGTGAAGTGACCATCACTAAGTGAGACATGTCTAGAGGACCACTAATACCGACAGTGTACTTTAAAAGGTTGTTGGTGAGGGAAAGATCAAGCATGTTGACTGATTAAGATTATTGGTGTCCTGGAGTGTAAATGAATAAGTTGTGTTAAGGTCATTAGTAATCACAAAATCCACAGCATATCAACCAGTTGGTCTGTATAAATAAAAAATGAAGTCGTCTAGAGTTGTGAACATTAAAATTACCAAGGAAATTTAACTCATTGTTAGGAAAGTTAAGGCTGGAGAATTTTAGTTTCAAGGAAAGGAAGTCAAAGAGGTCCAAGTTATTAGAAGAGTTTGGAGAATTAGAGACAACAGTTAAAATCCTTTAAGGTTCAGCTTTGCAATCATACTTCCCCCAGAATCCAAAACTTTGGTTTTCTGGAAGATGCTGCCAAGTCAGTTGAGGAACTCAGGTGGATTGCTGGTTGGCATCCTTCATGATTAGAACTAGAGCAGTATCTGATTGCCTTCAAACCTGCAACTTTCATTCTCAATTAATGAAAACATTCTTGGCAAATGCTTTTGCAGTAGTTTGTCTTGTGACGGTCCAAGAATTTCACCTCTAGCATCACGATACAAATGCCCCACCTGTCCCTCTTACCTAATGTTCCAAAAACCAACAAAATTGAACTGAGGTCCTATTCCATGCACCATTATTCTGGTGTTATGCTTGCTTTGAGCACTCTTAAATTTTTCAAAGTAAATGTGCTAGTCACCCAAGATGCTCAGTGAAGAGAATCAAGGAAAACTGGTGAGGCTGTTCAGGCCAGGCAGTAGTCACTGGGTGGTGGACCATCCATCTGGAACTGAGATCCAACTACAAGTTTTTTTAACTGCAAAAACTTTAATATAAGGCATTGGAGCTGAAATTACCACGGCTTATATCCTGCCTTTGTGTTGCCACAACATAGTTACTACAAATGCAACAAAATATATTCGAATTGTTCACAATCACAAATTGCCAATGTCAAAGACACAGAATACAAAATTTACAGCAGATACTGATACTAGTTGGCATGCCCATACCAGAAAACAACTGAATATGGAAGAAACAATTCACAGGTTTATATAGCTACCTGACTTGTAGGTCTTGACATTTTAGTTCCCTATAATTTTTTATTCAGTGCACAGAAAGAATATCACTTTGCACACTTACCTTACACTTATGCTAAGCCAGCTGCCATACAAAAGCAATTAATGATTATAATCATCATAATAATTAATTATTATTATGTGATTTTCACATGTGAACTGGAAAATAAAATTAGATTTACAAATATAAAGTTCACTTTATAAAAACCATTCTTAGTAGTTTTAACAATTATATAAACTATATACAGGGTGTTTCAGTTAAACGTTTCAGAACTTCTAAGAGGGGTAGGGTACATCCTGACGACTCGAAATCATATAGCAATGTGGGGTCAGAAATGCTTTCCTGAAGCGGTGTTTTACACAGAAGCACCATAAAGAAAAGAGACCGTAAGTGAGAAATCGTTTTAATAATACATGAAAAGAAGCAAAAGGTACATGGATTAAAGTAAGTGTTCGAAATTTCTTCCACGGGCTACAATGCACGCCTCACATCTCCGACGCATGGACATCCAAACATTCTGGAATACTCCAGGCGAATTTCGAATTTCTTCGGCAGCTACTGCGATTCTTGCAACCAGCTCCTCAGCATTGTCAACAGGGGTGTCATAAACTAGCGATTTCATATGACCCCAGAAATAAAAATCAAGACATGATAGGTCGGGTGACCGAGCAGGCCAACGCACGGGACCACCACGTCCGATTCACTGTTGACCAAATGTGACATCCAGGTAGTTACGAACATCTCCGCTATAATGGGCAGGGGCTCCATCGTGTTGGAACCACATTGTCTGTTGCGTCGATGCAGAAATCTGTTCATCTCTCAAAAGTTGTGGCAATACTTGCTGCAGAAAGATCAAGTAGATAGGTCCGGTTAGACGACGCGGTAACAGGTAAGGTCCGATGAGGTGATCTCCCATAATACCGGCCCATACATTGACCGAAAATCGAATCTGTGCTGCTCGACGAATTCTGTGTACAATACCGCTTCAGGAAAGCATTTCTGACCCCACATTGCTATATGATTTCGAGTTGTCAGGATGTACCCTACCCCTCTTAGAAGTTCTGAAACGTTTAACTGAAACACCCTGTATAATTTACAGGGTCAGAGCTCTCCATACAGCGTTATCGAGAAGACAAAGGGGGGGGACTGTTTGTTGCCATAAGAAACAACAAAAGAATCTGCAACATTTGTTTTTGAAAAAGAAAAAAAGGCCGTATTACTTTCTTCGATGTTATTGTATCTACTAACACAAAATCAAGGAAATTCATTGTTGGAAATCACACTGGAAACAGAAAAAACTAAATTCACAGATAAAAAATAAAAAGTTTGCTTTATTGGAATGGTTTTTAGGGAACTACACCAGAACAGCAGTTTCCTGGATGTATATTTGATCTTCTAACGAAATTCAAGAAAATATTTCTATTGATATCTGCATTACAAACTTCGAAAATTTGTGTGCAAAAGGAGAAAGAAAACAAAAAAAAATCATCCGTTATGAATAATGGATTGTTTCTTGAAATTATGTATTCTTCACAAAACTGCAATATTTTCGAACAATATAAAGCTAATTACGGCTAACACAGCTAACAGATGTGTTAGCCGTAATTTCTAACAATACTTTTTGTATTTCTAACAAAACAAAAAGTATTGTTAGAAAATATTTCAATATTTCTTTGTTATGCTTTGATGTTATCACAAAGGGAGAAATTCTTTTTTAGTACACAAGCAGAGTAAATTCACCAGACTTTATTCGGCATTCTAGGATGAAGTTGACATATTACAACTTCAGCATCTGTGATGAAACTTCCTGCACACCGATATTGTTGGCTACAGAAATTACGTAAATCATCGAAGCAAAACATTGTAACAGAGCTATAATGCAAAATATTGTTAGAACGTAAAAAATGCAAAATTTAGTCCCCTAAAACAATTACAGTAAAGAAAAGTGTTTTTTTTTGTTTTTTTTTACCAAATGGGCATTGTGTTATCAGTTTTACGTCAATTTTTTTTTTTTTTTTTTCTGTTTCCACTATGGCTTCCAATAGATGAATTTTCTTGATTTTTTGTTAGTAGATACAATACATATTGAAGAAAGGAAATACGATATTTTTGTTTTTCAAAAATCGTTGCAATCCTTTCCGTTACTTTCTTTTGCCAAGAAACAGTGTACATTTTTTTCTTCCCCTCCCTGTTGGCTAAGTCAGTCATCTTGGTAACAGTGATGTTGAATTACGTCAGACACCTTGGTAACTGTGACAGACTTAGCTACTTAGCTTCAAAGTCAAATTATGGCTCCGTGTCAGTTGATTCATTCTAGCCAGTGGCACCGCAATCACGCAGGAAATTCAAACGCATGGAGTGAGGCATTATATAATCAAAGGGATCAGCCACTTGTTTTTTGAGGGCATAATTACAAAAATGCATATATGATCGTACATTTTTGCTGTTTTCCAGTTAATAGTTTTTGCTGAACTTTATAGGTAGGAAATCAAAGAAAAAAAATTCTGTTCATGTATATTGAGAGTTTCAATTTTGTAGATTGAGTAGAAATTTTAGAAATAATTAGTTTCTATCACAAGGGCAATTTTCAAATTAGGCTTAAAAAGAGTTAACAACAATAAGACAGTGCAATCTCTTATTGGTGGCGGTTAGGTACATTTTCCTAGAAAAATAATTTCTTTGAATTGTTTGTGCTGTGGTTCTTTCAAGTTTTCCAGCACTTATGATTCCTAACAGATATGAAGCATAATTTGTATTCCAATAATAGAAATATGAACTTGGTGCTTTTTTTTTTCCCCCCCTTTTTGTTAGTTGTTGGTGCATCGGCTTCTGTGACCATAATGATGCACCTTCCAAAGTTTTTGCATTTACTCTGATTCAAGCCCAAGGCGGGATTCAAACTCGCGACCTATGGTTTGCCAAGCAGGCACTTTACCCACCCAGCTAGCCCGGTCAGCTTCATGGGTGCACCATGACAAGATGAGCCAGGTGCAGCTATGTTCAGCTGCATTCCAGAATGTAGAAATTCCATGCTGAAATAATTTAGTGCACAGCACATCCAAAACCACTGAATGGCTGTGCAGCCATGCAGTGGTTTTGGAAGTGCTTAGAGAGAACCCTGCTTGGTGTATCTAAACAAGTCTGGGCATGTCTATATTTGTCCATCACAACGGAAATAGTATGCACATTGCATATACATGGAATGCATGCCTAAGAAAATAATTCTTCCTGTTTGTAATAAAAGCTGTGTGTGATTAAAATGGCTTGGAATTTTAGAAGTGGCACTAAACCCAGGTTCATTATAAAAATTGAGTAATTATACACTGGTCTCCACAGATTTTAGTTACAAAATCAATGGAGACCAGTGTAATAATGCAATTATTATCCAAAAATCTGTACATGTTATATGAAAGCTTCAGATTTTTGGATAATAATTTTATTAATTTTTTAATAAAATATATAAAAGCCATAGAATTTCATAATAATAGATTTTTATAGTAAAAATCATAATCGTATTTTTAAATAAATCAAATTAAGTTATCCTTATTCTTTTCTTTAACTCCATTTGGTGCCTATGACAGTGACCACATTTGTTATGCCTATTTACACTACAGACATTCACAATGGTGAGTATGGGCTTGGCACACCCAGGGTCCTCAGCTGGATATTATCATTCCTCTCTTTCTCGTTGATTCCCTTCTACTTTTGATGCTCTCTCTCTCTCTCTCTCTCTCTCTCTGGGTAACTCGGGATTTTTTTTTTTTTTTTTTGGCTGGTTCAGCATAAGCCTCAGGCTTCCTTGCACCATATAACTAATAATTATAATAGTAATAATAGTAATAATTAATGTCACCATAGTATATGATGATCAGATCTTCTGGTGACCAAGGTGGGACAGCTAGTTATGATGTGGCCATGTTATAACAAGGTGTCCTGCATTTATAACTATAAAATTAGGATGCCTGTTAAAAAAAAAAAAAAGAAAAGAAAAGAAAGTGGAAAGTTACAGCTTTTAGCTATTTCTACTTTAACTGCGTTGTTTCCTTAGTCCACTTTTTATTCATCTCAGAAAAAAAATGAGTTCAACAGTAGCATTGGTTCCGTAAGCATAATAATACGTACTTCACTATCAGTTTTAAATTTTGACAAGTCATTTCATTTTTTGAAAATTGAGAAAATATGTACCCATCTCACATCTGTCAACGTGATTTTTTTTTTGTTTCATCTCTAATCCACAATATTTAAATACAGTTTAACCAAATAATAAACAACAGTGCTAAAAGACAATGATATAAACTTCATAAAGGGCAAATTAGTTTTACTGTCATACCTTCATAATAGGTGACTGGATTCCGGTAGCCATGTTAGCAAGAGCGCAAGGCTGTACTAATTGGAGTGTGCGGGTTTCGAGACCAGCTGTTGGCAGTCGTGGATTTCCTCCTCGGTATCTTGAGTTAGTCAGTCTCAAGGTCAGGTGCTATTAGCAAGTCAAATTCAAGAATCCTGACTAGAAATGCATTCAAAATAAATAAATATGCGACTAACTGTTAGCAAATTATAAAAAGGAGGACTTTTGCAACTTTGAAGTAGGCAGGGTGGGAAGAACAGTCAAGAAGTAAGGCAGTCCTTCCAAAATCAGGATAAATAGTCACTGAATCATAGTGATGAGAATGAGTCGCCACTGACCGACTTGAGTGTGAGAGAGATTACCTGGAAAATGAATAATCTCGTGTATGTAATGATTTGCAGTTGTTGTGAATCATATTTCCAAGTACCCATTCAAAAATGAGGGATATTCAGGGAACTTCTGTGCAAGCAGTTAATTCTGAGACCATCTAGTAACCCTAATTTAAACTCTGGTGGTATAGTGACCATTTATCCAAAAACTGAGAGAGAGAGAGAGAGAGAGAGAGATTGGGATGGGGCGTACAGAATATTAACCTGGAAAAAGAGTAATCCCAAGTACATGATGATTTGCAATTCTTGTGAGTTCAAGGACCAATTCTAAAACTAGGAGACAGTCTGAGAATAAATAACTTCTGATAACAGGTAGTCAATTCCAGGAACATTCTGGTAACCCTTACATAAACTACTCAGTTAATTCAACAGTCTTGCTCAGAGCAGAATAAACTCCACTTCCATAACAATGAGTTGCCCCAATACTGAACTAGTTTGAAAACAGTGCAATTGGAAGATTTACCATTTGGAAATGTAATTAAACCAGCAGAAGTTTAATTAAACAAATGACACTGCCAAAAATTTAACTGCTAATGTTGTTTTAACTTTAAACAAGGCAAGTCAATACCTAGTTACAAAGTTGACCATGTTGATCAATACATAGTTGACCATGTTGGCCAACCAAGGGATAAAGAAATAAACCAATTATTAGAAGGAATAAACAAAAAGAATGGTTCTTTACAGTAAAATAAATTTTACTCACTGTTTTGAACATTCCTCCTAATTATTTTTTACCCTTCAAAAATACCAATGGAGTCTCTTAGACCCAGCAAAAATTGCTTAATTAAAAACCACTGGAGTCTCTTAGACTCAGTAAAAAATTTGTTTTTTCATCTGAAACCAATACAATACTCAGATAACTTGTGAAAGCAAACTTGATTCTGCTCCAAGCAGTAACACCATTGCATTAATTAAGTAATTTAAATTAGGGTTGCCAGGCATCTTTAAAATTCAATACCTGTCCCTTAAAGTAACTTCTGGAGACAGGTAGTAATTCCGGGGATGGTTAAATATGGATTACAAATACTCATAAATGTAGAGAGATTAATTAGATCACATTCCGTATGTATGCACACAGAATTGAAATAATGACAATTTATTTTATTTTTAATTCTATCTTTTCCATTTGACCCTCTAGGTGACATCTACTTCACCTATATGGGCGTCTCCGTAACCAGGTGGGAAGGAGCAGTAGTGCGTAGCACACGCTTCTTGATTAGACCGGGGTTAGAGCCCATCACCACCAAATACGGAGGATGCGGAAAGGTCAGGGAATGACCACCGCATATTCCCGGAGCAATATGGCCTTAGTTGCTAATGCTCCTAAAAACCAAATAACAACAACAACACCTATATGGATGCCTTTTTGAACTTGACATTATAGGCAATCAACCTTGGTTGCCCATATGGATGAATGCCTCTGGTGCTATTGCTGCATCCAATTAAATAAGCCAAATTAAACAAAATAAAACTACAAAATGAAAATGCAATTCATTTCAAATAAAACTATTTAGTTCCAGGTTAAAATGGAAAATTTCATGAAATGAGATGAATTAAATAAAATAATACCTTAATAAAAAAAAATATTAATAAAGGATCTTATTTTAATAATCAAATATTTTATGAGGTATGATTAAAAAGTTCAGGGACTGATTCTGAATTTTGGATTGCAGCACTGTACTGAGTTGGAACTTGTTGCAATATGTTCAGTGACTCATTTAGACAGGGCAGGAATCACCCATTTATCTGTAGTCATTCGGAAACAGCACAAGTTGAATGGAAGGTGTTTGTGTGCTCCACTGTATTTTAAAATGAGTGATTTCACTGAATGGCAAAATTTGAATCAAATTTCATTTAATATAAAGGAAAAGTGCAACAGTATTGCACATTTGAAACAACGTGGTATTTTTGAGAAAATGCCATGTCAGTCAAAGACGTTTAGGTTGTTTTTCAAGTTTAAAAAGGGCTGCTTTATTTAAGGCGATACTTGCAGCCACCCAACTCCAAAAACCAATGATCCAATCGTTCATGTTTGTGATATGATCAGAAGACTGAAGTTTAACTATCCATAAAGTTTCTAGTGAAATTGATTTTAACACAAGATTTGGGAATGTGATGCATTTCAGCCAAGTTTTTGCTTCATATCCTCACTGATACAGCCTCCATAGCTGAGTGGTCAGGAGCGGGAGTGCAATAGCACATGCTCTTTGAGTAGACTGGGATTAAAGCTTCATTCTTGCTGAGGCGGCTTCCATCCTGCAATGATTGCATTGTGACACTGCCCCTGCACACTCAGCACTGCTGAGTGTGTAGGGCCATTCAACAATCTCTTGCAAAGCACTCCATCACATATTTAGCTTCCAGTGATTTTTTTTTAGTTTCCCAAGCTTAACTGATGATGGTATATCAAGCTTAATGTCCAAGTTTGCAGACGATACAAATGTTGGCAGGGTTGTTAAGGACACTACTGACGCTATGCTGCTGCAACAGGATCTGGAAAGGTTGAGCAGATGGGCTGAGAGGTTGCAAATGAAGTTTAACATTGACAAATGTAAAGTACTACATATGGGAAACAGCAACCCCAGAGCAACATATCAACTCTGTTGTACTACACTGACAGTGGTAGAGAATGAAAAGGATCTGGGGGTAATTTGGCAGGCAGATATGAAGTTCTCTGAGCAGTGCAGACGGGCTTGCAAGAGTAGCTCATGGTGTCTTGTCAATGATATACAGAAATTTTTCTAGCAGGGATAAGGAGGTGATTGTTCCCTTGTATAAGGCAATGGTCAGGCCACACTTTGAGTACTGTATACAGGTCTGGAGACCTCATTTCAAGAAGGATGTAGAGCGGCTGGAACGAGTACAGAGAAGGGCAACAAGTTAGTGAATGAAACAAAGGGTTGCTCTTACAAAGAAAGGCTTAAGTTTTGCAAATTACAGTGACTGGAGACTAGGCACCGGTGAGATGATCTGATAGAGGTGTATAAAGCCTTGAGTGGTTTGAGCATGCTCAATGCTGATGGGATTCTTCCGCTTGCTCAGAATAATCACCTGAGAGGGCATAAATTCAAATTGAGAAAAGACAGATGTAGGACAGACGTGCGGAAGTTTTCCTTTAGCCAGCGGGTGGTTGGTTGGTGGAACAGACTTCCATCCCTTGTTGTGGAAGTTGATAGCCTAAATAAATTTACGGCTCAGCTGGACAGGTATTTCGAATGAACGGAGGGGTGAAATGGAAGTGTTTTTGTGTTTTTTTTTTGGCTGATGTTGCATAAGCTTGCTTTCTTGCATCATATGCCTCTACTAATGCTAATGCTAACCTTGTATAAAAATTAAAAAATGTGAATAAAGCACCACAATAGGCTCCTGTTGTTGTGTTCCCCATGTAACTCTACAGAGTCAATTTTCCGGATTGACAAATATTACATTTGGGAATCCCCACTGAATCAGACAATTCTGACTCAGATTTTCTCTGTAAGTTCACTGTAATATCATGTAGATTAAAAACAAATACCTTGGTTAACTGCAACTTTTCTAATAAATTCTCAGTGGCTCTCTGTACATAAATTCTGAAGTAAGGTCTAATGCATTTAAGCTAACAGTTTTAAAACAACAAAATATCTAATTCTGAAAATTAATTTAAGAATATTTTAAACTCAACAAACCGTGTGTGTGATTTTTAAAATTACATACCTGTGGTAATACGGCTGCAGGCTGCAATGCACTCTACAACAGCAACAAAAAAAAAAAAAAAAACTCATTTAACATCTGAATTTAAAAATGCTGCTGCTAAACATAATAATACAGCAATTTAATTTTCCAAATATTGAATAGCAGAGAGATCACAAAAAAAGACACTACTGCCTAAAAAAAATAAACAAAGTAAAATAAAAAAATTCTTACACCACACAAACAGACACCATAATGGTATACACCAATCTACCAAAATACAATTCAGACAAGTGTTCCAGTTTGTGCTGGTTCCTCCTACATGTTTCCAGTGGTCCTTCCATCCATGATGCAAATAAAATCAGATTTTGCCGAACCAGATAATACCTTTTGCTAGCAATATCTACTGCCATTTATTATTAGCATTAGAATTAGTAGAGGCATATGAGCCAAGAAAGCAAGCTTACGCAGCATCGGCAAAAAAAAAAATAAATAAAAATAAATAAATAACTTCCCATTTCACCCTTAAATTTTTAGGCTATCAACTTCCACAACAAAAGATGGAAGTCTGTTCCACCAATCAACTACTCGCTGGCTAAATGCAAATTTCTGCACATCTATTCTACAACTGTCTTTCCTCGATTTGAATCCATGCCCCGTCAGGTTCTTAATCTGAGCAAGAAGAAGAATCCAATCAGCATTCAGCTTGCTCAACCCATTCAAGGTCTTATACATCTCAATCAGATCACCTCGCAGGTGCCTACACTCCAGGTTCTGCAATTTGCAAAACTTAAGCCTTTCTTGGTAAGAGCATCCCTTTGTTCCCCTCACCAATCTTTTTTCCCTTCTTTGTACTCGTTCTAGCAATTCTACATCCTTCATAAAATGGGACCTCCAAACCAGTACACAGTACTTTAAGTGTGGCCTGACCATTGCCTTCTACAACAGGATAATTACGTCCCTGTCCCTGCTAGCAAAATTCATAAATATCATTGACAAGACTCCATGATCTGCACTGCTCAGCAAACTTCATATTTGACTGCACAATTACCCCAATCTTTTTCACTTTCCACTTCCTTGTGTGTAGTACCACACAGTTGGTACTGTTTCTCTTGGGTTATTGCTACCCATATGCAGTACTTTGCATTTGTCAATGTTAAACTGCAGTTGCCACTTCTCGGCTAATTTGCACACCTTATCTAGATCCGGTTGGAGTAGCATATTGTCGTTACTGTCGCTACCAATCCTGCCAACCTTTGTATCATCTGCAAACTTGGACATTAATCCTAATATCGCTTCATCAACATCATTGATGAATACACAAAACAACAATGGGCACAGCACCGGACCCTGGGGAACTCCACCATTTGTCCACGAAGAGCAGTATCCATCGATTACAACTCTCTGTCGTCTCCCTCTAAACCTTCCCTTTATCCATTGTAGCAACTTACCCTTAATGCCATATCTCTCCAATTTGTACAGCAACCTTCCATGTGCAAAGTATCAAAAGCTTTCCTGAAATCCAAGTAAACAATATCAAAATAATTTTTGACATTCAGTTTCTTTGTGACCACATCATAGTATCCAATCAAATTGGTCAGACAAGACCTTCCTTTAACAAACCCATGCTGTGTCTTAACTATTACTGCAGTCTTGTCTAGATGATCTTGCAATGCTTCTTTAACCAGTGACTCTATTATTTTCCCCAAAACAACAAGTTAAACTAACAGGTTTATAATTACTCGTGTCACCTTTTGAATACCCTTTTGTCAATTGGTGATACATTTGCACACCATCAGTCCATGGGGACCTCCCCTGAATCCAAGGAAGCTCTTATAATTATGGCTAGGGGTTTGCTTACTTCATTTGCTGCCTTCTTTAATATAACTGTCAATGATATACAGGAATTTTGCTAGCAGGGAAAAGGAGGTGATTGTCCCTCTGTATAAGGCAATGGTCAGGCCACGCCTGGAGTACTGCATGCAGGTCTGGAGGCTTCATTTTAGGAAGGATGTAGATTTGCTTGAGCGTGTACAGAGAAGGGCAACAAGACTGGTGAGAGGAATGAAGGAATCCTCTTACCAGGAGAGACTTAAGTTCTGCAAATTGCAGAACCCAAGCTAGTCTGTAATAAAGTCACAAAGGGGGTTAGGCAGGCGAAGGCAGATTATGAGAAAACTTTGGCAAAAGATGCTAAGAAAAACAGCAAGGATTTCTTTACTGATATAAACTCTAAAAGGAAAGGGATGAATCTGATTGGTCCACTTGATATAGATGGTTCACTGTTGATGATCCTGCTTAGATAGCAAACGAACTGAATGAGTATTTTGCATCTGCATTCACACATGAAGATTTATTAAGGTTTGAAAATGCCACAAGGTTATCAAATTGTAACAGGGTGCTTAATGATTTTGTAATAAATGAGAACAAAGTGGAGGAGAAATTGTTGAAGTTAAATATAAGAAAGGCATGGGTGGATGGGATCTATCCAGTTATATTAAAGGAGGCGGCAAAGAAAGTAAGCAAACCCTTAGCCATAATTATGAGAGCATCCTTGGACTCAGGGGGAGGTCCCCACAGACTGGAGATGTGCAAATGTGTCCCCAATTCACAAAGGGGGATCGAAGAGTGACACGAGTAATTACAGACCAGTTAGTTTAACTTCTGTTACGGGTAAAATAATGGAGTCACTGGTTAAAGATACATTGCAGGATCATCTAGACAAGACTGAAGCAATAATTCAGACGCAGCATGGGTTTGTTAAGGGAAAGTCTTGTCTGACAAATTTGATTGATTATTTATGATGTGATTACAAAGGAACTGGATGCAGAAAATAATTTTGATATCATATACTTGGATTTCAGGAAAGCTTTTGACACTGTTGCACATGGAAGACTAAAGTACAAATTGGAGCAAAATGATATTAAGGGTAAGTTGCTACAATGGATTGGTTTGGTTTTTTTTTTTTTTAGGAGCATTAGCAACTAAGGCCATATTGCTCCGGGATATGCGGTGGTCAGTCCCTGACCTTTCCGCATCCTCCGTATTTGGTGGTGACGGGCTCGAACCCCGGTCTAATCAAGAAGCGTGTGCTGCACACTGCTGCTCCTTCCCACCTGGCTACGGAGGCGCCTGCTACAATGGATAAAAGGATGGTTGAGTGGGAGAAGACAGAGGGTTGTAATCAATGGGTGCTGCCCTTCGTGGACTAATGTTATTAGTGGAGTCCCACAGGGTTCGGTGTTGGGTCCACTGTTGTTTTGTATATTTATCAATGATATCGATGAAGGTATATCAGGCTTAGTATCGAAGTTTGCAGATGATACAAAGGTTGGCAGGATTGTTAATGACAGTAATGGCAGTGTGTTACTGCAACAGGATCTAGAAAATTTGGGCAGATGGGCTGAGAAGTGGCAACTGAAGTTTAACTTTTGTATTATTGAAAAATGCAAAGTACGGCATATGGGTAGAAGTAACCCCAGAGAAATGTGCCAACTGTTTGGTACTACACTTAAGGTAGTAGAAAATGAAAAAGACTTGGGAGTAATTGTGCAGTCAGATATGAAGTTTTCTGAGCAATGCAGACAGGCTGCCAGGGCAGGTCATGGGGTGTTGTCAATGATATACAGGAATTTTGCTAGCAGGGAAAAGGAAGTAATTGTCCCTCTGTATAAGGCAATGGTCAGGTCATGCCTTGAGCACTGGGTGCAGGTCTGGAGGGCTCATTTTAGGAAGGATGTAGATTTGCTTGAGCATGTACAGAGAAGGGCAACAAGATTGGTGAGGGGAATAAAGGGATACTCTTATAAGGAGAGGCTTAAGTTCTGCAAATTGCAGCAGCTGGAGACTGGGCACCTGCAAGGTGATCTGATTGAGGTGTATAAGGCCTTGAATGGGTTGAGCACGCTGAATTCTGATGAGATTCTTCCACTTGTTCAAATTACGAACCTAAGGGGGCATAAATTGAAATTGAGGAAGGACAGATGTGCGGAAATTTGCGTTTAGCCAGCAGGTGGTTAATTGCTGGAACAAACTTCCATATGTCGTTGTGGAAGTTGACAGGTTAAATAAATTTAAGGAGAAACTTGACAAACATTTAGAGGGGATTGTTTTGTAATTTTTTTTTTTTTTTTTGGCTGATGCTGCATAAGCTCGTACACTTGCTTTCATGCATCACATGCCACTACTACTACTAACTGGATAGATCCGTCCAGTCCAGGTGCCTTCCTTATGTTCAACTTCAACAATTTCTCCTCCACTTTGCTCTCAGTTATTACAAAATCACTTAGCTTCCTGTTAGAGTTTGATAATCTTCTGGCATTCCCCTCATTAAATAACTCCTCATGTGTGAATGTAGAGGCAAAATACTAATTCAGTTTATCAACTACCAGAGCATGATCATCAATAGTCAACCCATCTATGTTAAGTGGTCTAATCTGATTCATTCCTTTCCTTCTAGAGTTTACATAAGTAAAGAACTCTTTGCTGTTTTTATTTGCATCCTTTGCCAAAGATTTCCCGTAATCTGCCTTTGCCTGGCTAACCACCATTGTGACTTGATTACAGACAAGCTTATATCTGCCATAGGCTTCTGTGTCACCTGATAATTTATATGCATCCCATACATTTTTCTTCTCTGCGACGAGCCTCATTAATTCATCTGACATCCATTTAGGCCTGAACCTTGAACAGTATTTTTTAGTTGTAATGAAAAGCCTAGTAGCCTCCAAGATTATTAAGGGAATGAAGTTGAAAAAAATGTAATTAATGATGTGGAAATTTCATGTTTATTTAATCAAAAAACTTCCAGTGAGGCTGCTGGGGTTGGTGGTATATTCCCTATAATCTTAAGTAAGGCGGCAAGTGAGTGCATTGAACAATTGAGGCTAATTATGAGAGTATCACTGGATTCGGAAGTGATTCCATTGGATTGTAAAAGTGCCAATGTATCTCCAATACATAAGGGTGGTTCTAAAAGTGAAGTGGAAAATTACTGTCTGGTTAATCTAGCGTCAGTAGCAGGAAAAATTGTGGAGACAATGATCAAGGGTGGAATTCAGGATTATTTAGATAAAAATGGAATTCTGATGGATACTCAGCATGGTTTTGTAAAGGGAAAATCATGTTAACTAATCTTGTTAGCTATTTTGACAGGGTCACTGAAAAGCTGGGTTTAGTGAATAATTTCGACATTGTTTATTTGGATTTCAGTAAAGCATTTAACTCAGTCCCACATGATTGGTTACATTATAAGCTGGAACAAATTGGAATCACAGGGAAAATCCTTAGGTGGATAGCTGGATGACTTCAGGGTAGGAGGCAGAGGGTTGTGATAAATGGTTATTCCTCAGATTGGGTTGATGTAAGAAGTGGGGTTCCCCAATGATCAGTATTAGTTAGGACTACCGTTGTTTTTGATTTTCATAAATGACATTGAAGAAGGGATAGAGGGCATGATGTCTAAATTTGTAGATGATGTAAAGATTGAGATACAGCAGACTCTCGATTAACCGGGACACTTCAAGATTCCAAATTAAAAAGAATCAACCAGAAATCAAAAAATTCAAGTAATAACTAGAATAGGTATAAACAGATATTTTGCAAGTCGTAAATAAGCGACAAGCGGTATTATAAGTTGTCATTGGGAGATTAGTACCTATTATCTTGCAGTCCCTGCTGTCTTCACACCCGCCATTCAAAAAAATGAAAAAAAAAAAAAAAAAGAAGAGAGACCAAATGTTTAGTTTGTTTTAGTGAGTTGCGTCGATTTTGTTGTGTTCCGTTGCAGTGCAAAAGGAAATTTTGTTTCATTATTTATGTCAGGGATGTCAGAATTTTTTTTTTTGTTTAGAAATCGCGAAAATGATGGGTAAATGCAAAAGAGTTGCATTTTCAGTTAAACAAAAACTTGAAATTATTCAAAAGTTTGAAAATGGTGCATCTTAAATCTCTAAGGCACCATTATAATGTTGGTGACCAAACCACACGCAACATCGTAAAAAATAAGCTATTAGATTTAAAATCGACATCGTAAAAAAAATATAGAAAAGCTATTAGTCTTAAAATCGAGGGAAGCATCGTATTGGACACGCGAGTAGTGCGTGGTAAGTTTTTTCGTTTTTTATCTATTGCCATATTTTTTACGTAGGCTGCTGAACATTTTTCAATACAGTAAGTCCCCAACTTACGCAACTACAGATTTACGTAATTTTTTTTTCACTAAATTTTTTTTTTTTTTTATTAGGATTGTAAAATTTAAAACAAACAAAAATAATAAATAAATAAAATAAACAATCAATAATGACGATCACGGCACGCACAAATTGCACAAGTGAGATACAGAGTAACAAGCAAAAAAATAGGAAAGAAGAGAAGATTCTTATATTTTTATATATATTTTTTTTATATGACTGAAGATTTCAGTGAAGGGGAACACATTTCACCATAATAACGTAAAAACCCACACAAATCCAGCTATTGGTATTATTGCAAATGCAATAAGATCAAGTTTACCACCCGTTTATAATTAGATGCACGAACAGAAAAGCCCAGTAACCCAGAAGATGTAAATTGTTTAACTCTTTGAAGTTCTTTTCAGAAAATTTTATCACGGTGCCGACTAAGAGAATAAGTGACAGCGGTACTAGTAAATCTAACAACAAAAGGAAAGCCATCGATTTGGATCAGAAAATTAAACTAAAAAGGATGTATGAAAATGGGCCAAACATTAACAAGTATTGCGCAGAATTCAGATTTGTCAATAATAATAATATAGTAGCAATATATTATTAGTCATTCCCGAGTTACGTAAAACTCGACGAAGTAAGAAGGCCTCTTATGTATGTCGGGGACTTTTGTATTTTTGGATTAACCGGGAAATCAATTATCCAGGATTTGTTTTTTACCAACTACCCCGGAAAATCGAGAGTCTACTGTAGTTAATGATCACTGCCAAGCAGAGCTTCTTCAGAGTGACCTTGACGGACTTCAGGGATGGTCAG
Source organism: Mastigoproctus giganteus (assembly GCF_048544385.1). Taxonomy (NCBI): domain Eukaryota; kingdom Metazoa; phylum Arthropoda; class Arachnida; order Uropygi; family Thelyphonidae; genus Mastigoproctus; species Mastigoproctus giganteus. The sequence continues at coordinate 67,395,862 of NC_143582.1, read as the reverse complement.
AAAAATGGCAGCTATGCTTTAATCCAGCAAAGTGTAAGGTATTACACCTGGGGAACAGCAATCGCAAAATAACTTATATACTTGGTGGAGTTGAACTAAAGCCAGTAGTGGAGGAAAGTGACTTGGGTGTTCTCCGAGCATTGTAGACAGGTTGCAAGGAAGGCCCATGGTGTCCTATTGGTGATTTATCAAACAATTGCTAGTAGAGATAAGGATGTCCTTATCCATTATTCAAGTTATACCACACTTGGAATAGTGTGTTCAAGTATGGAGACTGCACCTAAAGAAAGAAAGACATTGTTCTTCTTGAAAGGTTCAAAAGACAGATAACTTGCCTGGTGAGATTGGCAAAAGGGCATACATCATGAAGAAAGACTTCAAATATGTGGGTTGCAGAGCTTGAATACTAGGGCACCTTAGAGGAGACTTGATTCAGGTGTTTAAGGCTTTGAGAGGTATAAGTAAAATGAATGATGACAAAAATTTCACAGTTATAAATGATTCTAGAATTAAGGGCCATAATTTCAAGTTACAGGGGGAAAGATATTTAGACTGAATTGCAGTAAGTTTTATTTTAGCCAGTGAGTTAAATTACTGGAATAAGTTACCTATGTGGGTTGTAGAAGCTGACAGTTCGTGGAAATTCAAAGGTTGGATGGATAATTACCTACGGGAGGAAGGAATTTATCTATTTCCTTTTCTCTTATTAATTATATATATTTTTTTAATTTTCTTCTTATTTTATTTTATTATTTTTTTTTTGTTGGTGCAGCATAAGCCATAGGTTTCCTTGCATCATGTGGCCATTGCTAATACTAATACACCTAGCAACAAACTTGACACTGGATTACAGCAATACATTTAATTTGATTTCATAACTGTGTCATTAAAAAAGACACATGAAAATACTGTATTTTTTTAAATCAGTGATGTCACTAAAAGTAAAAATTGTTATCTTATTTCACTATAAAGAGTCTACATCGGTATAAAAAAATTTGTCATTTTGTGATTTTTTTTTATATTAAACAATGAAACTGTAAAAAAATAAAATTAACATTTTGGACTGACAAAGAAATTATATAATTCATAACTGAAAGCTTTTAATATTGTTCCACATAATAAACTGCTGCAGAAATTGGAGCAGTGTGACATTAAGGGCAAGTTACTGATGCGGACAAAGGGTTGAGTGAGTGGTCAAAGATATAATTGTTATTAACGGACACTATTCATTGTTGACTAATGTTATCAGTGAAGTCCCCCAGGGTTTGGTGCTGGGCTGATTGTTGTTTTTTGTATTTATTAATGATATTGATGAAGGTATATCAGGCTTAATGTCTAAGTTTGCAGATGATATGCAGGTTGGCAGGGTGGTTAATGACAGTAATGATGGTATGCTACTGCAACAAGATCTAGAAAAATCTTGGGCTGAGAAATGGCAACTGTAGTTTAACATTGACAAAAGCAAAGTACTGCATATAGGTAGCAATAATCCCAGCCTAGCATACCGATTTTGTGGAACTACACTGAAAGTAGTGAAAAATGAAAAAGACCTGTAATTGTGCAGTCAGATATGAAGTTCTCTGAGCAGTGCAGACAAGCTGAGAGGAAAGCACATGGAGTTTTGTCTATGATAAACAAGAATTTTGCCAGCAGGCATAAGGAAGTGATTATTCCACTATATAAGGCAATTGTTAGGCCACATTTTGAGTACCGCATACAGGTTTGGAGCAGACCTGTATGCAATACTCAAGGATTTTAGGAAGGATGTAGAACTGCTGGAGCAGGTACAGAGAAGAGCAATGAGGTTTGTGAGGGGAACAAATGGGTGTTCTTAATAAGAAAGGTTTCAATTCTGCAACTGCAGTGTCTTGAGACTAGACACATGCAAGGTGATCTGATTGAAATGTTTAGGGCTTTGAATGGATTTGAGCAAGCTCAAATCCATTCAAAGCCCTAAACAGCTTCGGAGATATTGTGTCTCCTTGTCGAACTCCTTTCTCGATTTTAAATTTGCTACTGTCTTTGTCTAGTCTAATAAAGGAGGTAGCGTTCTCATATATTTTCTTGAAAATCATAATATATGGGGTATCTATGCCTTGTCTTTCCAGTGCCCAAAACATTGCCTTATGCTGTATGGAGTCAAATGCCTTTTCATAATCCACAAATGCCAAGAATAATGGTGTTTTATATTCATTTGCTTTCTCCACCAGCTGTGATATTACATGAAGGTGATCCATAGTTGAGAATCCTGTCCTAAAGCCAGCTTGCTCTTCCGGTTGATTCTCATCAAGTATTCTTTCTAATCTGTTAGTAATGACCCTTGTGAACAACTGGTAGATATGATTTCTATCTACCAGTTGTTCTATAATTTCCAATTTATCTTCTTTCTTATGCAGCAAAACTATGATTGCATTATTCCACTGCTTAGGCGTCACACCTTTTCTAATGTACTTTGTGAAGAACCTTGACAGTTTTTGTGTTATGTCTCTTCCTCCCAGTTTTAACAACTCTGCAGTAACTTCATCTTCCCCTGGGGCTTTCTGATTCTTCGTTTTCTTCAATGCATGTTCTACCTCACCAGGAAGAATATCGGGCACGTTGCATGTGTTGCTAATTTGCGATCCATCTTCCTCACTGCTGGCATCATTCCCTCGCTCCTTGTATAATCCTCTAAAGTAGTCTTCTGCTATTTGAATTATGCCTTCTCTGCTATTTATAAGTACACCATCGCTATTCTTCAGTTTCAGTATCATTTGTCTTTCTGTATTACTGCTCATGGCTGCTGATTCAAGTCCTTTGTTTTCCCTTAATGCTTGTTCTGTATTTATTCTTTAAATTTGATGTTCTGCAGATTAAGCCTCCTAAAGCATTCAAGCTACCAATGAAAGGTTTGCATTGGAAGTTACAAGATTTCTTCCATATTTCTTAGTGATTAAGCCTTCTCTTCTATAAAGAGAAAGGCAATGTAATGACTTCATTAAAGGAGAGGATATAGTCTGCTAATTTTGATGTTCAATAAAAATTTCGAGTCTTATTTCTAAGTCTTCTATAAACTGGGGTCAAAACATTACCCTTACAGTTGTGGTACAGATGTGATACTCTTAGAACTTTGCTCAAATTTGTCGGCAATATGTGCCTTTTTAATGATAGTTTTGCTTAAGCCTAAAGTAGATAAGTCCAAAACCTTCTGTAAATGGTTATACTTTTTTAATATTATAAAATGTTACATGCACTTTCAAAGATTATCATAGAAATACTAAGCTTTTTATACAAATTAAGAGATACTGTTCAAGGCTTAGACCTAAAGAGATGCAAGGTTAACTGATAATATTTGTGGCAGGGAAAAAATTCATGGGGCGCCAATAAAGTATTAAGTGATAGAGAGGCATAGAATAGACAACTAGTCTACTACAATGAAGTCATAAAGTAGGCTAGGCAAGCTAAGGCAGAATACAAGAAGCATCTGACAAAAAATTAAAATACAGTAATACCCCGACTTACGCTACCCCGACTTACGCGAACTCGGAGTTACGCGGTTCTTGATTTTTTTCGTTTGGCCGTAACGCTGCCGCCCACTATCTTCAAGGTCGTTTTTCATATGTTATCGATATACGGTGCGACGGCGGAGAATGAGAGCGAAAGATGAACAAAATTCAACTTTCTTGCTTTTATGTTTTTTATATCAGTGAAGGGGAAACACATTTCACCATAATAACGTAAAAACCAACACAATTCCAGCTATCGGTATAATCGCAAATGCAATTAGATCGAGTTTACTACCAGTTTATAACAGATTTCACTAGCAGAAACGCAACTGGATTTTTATTGTTTTATGGTAGTAACCCCTAGAAATGTGAGGTGTTAATAGTGTATCTCTGCCTTTATGGTGTTGTTTATTCAGTTGCTACATGCGCGCAGCTTTGTTTATGCGTATCAAGCGTGCCTCCTCGTTTTGTAATTGTGCTTTATTCCCTAAAAATGAGTAAAATACTTAATTAAAAGGTGTGAAAAGGAAGCGTCCTGGTGAAGACACTGCAGATTCAGAGAGAAAAAGAAAAGCAATTATCGATAAACAGAGGCGGACTGGGTCAAAAATTCTTACCCGGGAAAATTTATAGTGGTTTATGGCACTATAAATATACCATAAACATACTATGGTTTATGGCCAAAATCACACTGGCCCACTGGGGTTTCCCCGGTAAGGCTTATGGCCAGTCCACCTCTGTCGATAGAGAAAAAATATGAAATTGTGAAACGCTTTGAGCGAAATGAAAGACCATGTGATATTGCACGTGCTACAGGCCTAAATGAAGCAACGGCGAAAAGCACATGACAATTGCAAACTTGACAGGTTGAAAATTGAAAAGGGCTCAATTGTAAAGGGCTTAAAAATTTTAGAAAACATAGACTCCAACGAAGAACGCGTTATAGCTACAAAGCAAGGAATAAAAAAAATTATTAGCTTGCTACGAAGAAATTCTGCGTGAAAAAAAGAACGCGCTGTGTCGTCAGACGAATTTGTTAGATTTTATGAAGCCATCGACATTGAAATAACTTTTTTACGTAAGTCATTTGTTTTTTTTAATACATATTTTGTATTAATATGTATAAAGAACTGCAATTTTATTAATATTTTTCTTCTAAACTAGTGTTTTTGTTAGTCCTTGGTCCCAATTAAGCAAAATTTATATGTATTTATATGCAAAGTTGTACCCCGACTTACGCGAATTCGACTTACGCGATTTTCGTCGGACCCACCTATTGCGTAACTTCGGGGTATTACTGTAACATTGGTAAAGAAATTTTTACTTCGGTAAACAACAGAAGGAAAGGGGCACCTCCATAGCCAGGTGGGCAGGAGCAGCAGTGCAAAGCACACGCTTCTTGATTAGACCGGGATTCGAGCCCGTGACCACCAAATACGGAGGATGCGGAAAGGTCAAAGAATGACCACCGCATATCCCCGGAGCAATATGGCCTTAGTTGCTAATGCTCCTAAAAACCAAATAACAAACAAACAACAACAGAAGGAAAGAGTTAAATCATATTGGTCCACCATATATGAATGGTTTAACTGTTGATGAACCTGCCTAAGGTTGCTGACAAACAGAATAGGAATTTTGTATCTACATGTGAATGTAGATACAGAATAGGAATTTTGTATCTACATTCACATGTGAAGAATTCTTTTGGAAAGAAAACTTCATAGATATTTCAAATGATTGTACATTTTAAACTTTTGTCATGACTAAGTGTATAATGAACTTCTGGTTTGAGTTTGAAGCAAACTCAAACCAGACTTGGCAGAAGTTTATCAAACTCTAACAGGAGCTAAATGATTTTGTGATAACTAAGAAGTAAGTGGATGATAAACTGAAGCAAAACATAACAGAAGCAGCTGAGGTGGATGGGATCTATCAAATTATATTAAACAAGGGGGGGAAAAAAAGAGTTTAACAAATCTTTAGCAATAATTATAAGAGCTTCCTTGGATTCAGGAGTGGTCCCTATGAACTAGAGATGAAAATGTATCTTCAATTCAAAAAGGGGAATCAAAGTGTAAGGTGAGTTATTACAGACCTGTTAGCTTGACTTCTGTTCCAGGGAAAATTATGGAGTCACTGGTTACAGAAATAATGCAGGATCATCTAGACAGAATGCAGTCATACTGTAGTCATGGCATGGATTTGTTAAGGGACAATCTTGTCTGAACAATCTGATTGAATACTATGATGCAGTAACAATACTAAAAATAATTTGGACATTATATACTTAGATTTCAAAAAAGCTTTTGACACTGTTCCACATAAAAGACTGCTGTACAAATTGGAGCATTGTGGCAGTAGGGGGAAAGTTACTGCTACTGATAAAGGGATGGTTGAGTGGGAAATGATAAAGAATGGTTATCAATGGTCCCTGCTCTTCTTGGTCTTCTCTCATGATAAAGGAATATTAGGCTTAATGTCAGTCTGCAAATGATATGAAGGTTGGCATTGGTTAATGACATTAATCAGTGTGCAACTCAACAGGATCTGAAAAAAATTAGGTAGATCAGCCGAGAAGTGGCAGATGAAGTTTAACATTGACAAATGTTAGGTACTGAACATGAGTAACAGCAATCCCAGAATAATATATCAATCATGTGGTACTACACTTAGGTTAGTGAAGAATGAAAAAGAGCTGGGGTTAATCAGTCAGTCAGACACCAAGTTCCCTGAACACAATGCAGATGGGCTGCTAAGACAGCTCATAGAATTTTGTCAATGATATGCAAGAATTTTTGGCAGCAGTCATAAGGAGGTGGATATCCCATTGCATAAGTCAAAGGTTAAGCCATACCTTCAGTATGAATGTCCGGTGGCCTCATTTTAGGAACGACACGGATCTTTTGGAACATGTGCAGAGAAGAGAAAGAGAATTAGTCAGGGTAATAAAAGGGAGCTCTTACCAGGAAATGTTTCCAATCTGCAAACTGCAGTGTCTGGAGACTTGGCATCTGCAAGGAGATCTGACTGAAGTGTTTAATGCTTTGAATGAATTGAGTAAGTTCAATGATGATGACATCCTGCTTATTGTGCTTACTACATCCTGCTTACTACACCACAGGAGCATAAGTTCAAATTGAGGAAGGATGGTTGCAGGAGAGATGTGTGGAAATTTGACTTCAACTAGCAGGTGGTTGAGTTGATTGCTGGAACAAACTTTCATCTGATGTTGTGAAAGTGGATAGTCTGAATAAATTCAAGAAATAACTAGACAAACTATTAGAGGGGACAGACGGGTGATAAGGGAAGTGTTGGAGTTTTTTTTTTGGTTTATGCTGTATAAGCTTACTTTCTTTCATCATTTGTCACTATTAATAATAATAATAACATTAATATTTTTAGCATTACCAAACTTATCACTGCTAGAATGTTCATAATTCAAATGATATAGCAGATACAAATTTAGAACAGATCACAAAAACTCACAGCAACACAAAAGTCACAGCATATACACAGCACAAAAGTCACAGCATATACACAGCACCAAAGTCACAGCATATACATCTAATATTGAGAAACACCACTGACTGACACAATTCATTAAGAGCAGACTGTTTTGGTTCAACAGGAAGTAGTTTTATTAGGGAACTCAACTGCAGGGGAATCCAGAAATAGTTCATAAAAAGAATGTGAATCATACTTGGGTATAAATAGAGTTCATATTACACATGAACAGAAGGGTTAAGAATGACTGGGAAAGATCATAAAAACTAATAATCTGATGTCATTAGTGTATGAGGTATATGTGTATGAGATATATGAAACCAGTCATCATAATATAATGTGGTTGACACCATAATAGGATGGTTGTAGGTCCCCTTATTGCAATTCATAATGGGAGACCTGCAGTAAAAACACGAAGCGCTTCTAGACATGAGCATCAGCAATAGTCATGCAAGCAGACAGTAACTTGAATGTCACAAGAAATATCAAGGTTGTGATGCTCACTTCAGTAGTATTCGGCAATGGCAGAGAAATCAAAATTAGCAGTGCAGAGAGCATCTCCCCCCCATACTCTGAAACACATTCCTCCAACCTCCTGGCAATTACATAAGTTTTAATTTCAAAAACAGTTGACTAAGGAACTTTTTAAAGTTAATCAAATTGGGATGAATTTTGAAAGAGGGAAAATCATCATCTCATCATTAGCATCTATGGACCATGAAAATATTTTAGTGACTTTATAATACTCCACTCCTCTTTGTCTTCTGCTGTCTGTCTTCAGTTTACAATTCAAGCCTTTCTATCATTCCTCAGTCTTCTCATCTCTACTTGAACCTCCCCCAAGTCTTCAATCATATGAGGAAAAATACAAGTGAAATAGGAGTATACTTTCAAAACAATCAACATCCAAAACTGTCGGTACTCTGAACATCCTTCCATTGATAACTGGACATGTCCTACTCAAGCACAACATGTCAGACAACTATAAATATCCTTGTATGCCTTTGAGGAGACAGTATGTATTATTATGAATGGAAGATGCCAAGATCAGTGAAGTTAACAAACTTCCAGTACAAAATAACATCAAGGTGCCACATAAGCAATTAATCTGTACTCACATTTCCATGGCACTAAAGATCCCTAAATCAATGATTGGTATGTGATCTGCAAATAGAAGCAGACTGGTACAGAAAAAAATCACAAAATGACTCAAAAAACCTCCAAAGCTGACAAACATAACAGAAAGAGTCCTGCAAAAAGTTGTCCACTCAGAACGCAAGTCAACACTGTCAAAGCACATAATGGCCCTCAGTGAGATGATTAAATTATGTCAGCACAATACTGTGCACCAGATGCAGTATGATAAAGGTTACTACAGTTGTGCAGCTGTCCACATATGTCCACAGTTGTGCAGCTGTCCACAGCTGTCCACTGATCACCCTGACTGATGCTAGACTCCATTTAGCTTGATGTAAGGTCCACCATTCTTGCACCATAAGCCAATGTAAAGTTGTGCTTTGAAGTGACGTCATGGTTTATGATCTGACAGTCATGCTTGAGTGATGGACTATACCATCCTGACAATGAAGTTTGGTGGTTGTTTTTCATGGCTTGGCACAAGATCATTAGTTGTTTTGGACAAAGCTATGGATGCTGAGGTCTATCCAGACATCCTGCACAATAATGTGCTCCATTGTGGCAGCACATTGGGAGAGGCCCATACCTGTAGTACCAGCAGGACAATGCTCTATGTCATACTGCTCACTTGTGACAGACTGGTTTGAGGATGAGTGTTGAAAATTGAGCTGTCAGCACAGAGCCCTGAATTCAATCTTGCAGAGAATTTCTGGGATGAACTGAGGTTGTTGTTGTTGTTTGGTTTTTAGGAGTTTAGGCAACTAAGGCCATATTGCTCCAGGGATATGCGGTGGTCATTCCCTGACCTTTCCGCATCCTCCGTATTTGGTGGTCACAGGCTCGAACCCCAGTCTAATCAAGAAGAATGTGCTACGCACTGCTGCTCCTGCCCACCTGGCTATGGAGGCACCAATCATTAAGTGTGTGAAAGGAGAGGCCACCTGAAAAACAGCTAATGTCACCATTTTGAAGGCGGAATGGCTGAAAATATCAGAGCCATTTACAAAAAAAAAACTGGTGGAGGGTAATCTGCAGAGATTAAAGGCTTTCATAAATGCTAAAGGTTTCAGCACACGTTATTAGTAGGGCAGTGTATAAGATATGGGCAACTATGGATAATAAGGGATTTAGCAAGCTTGAGAGACAGATGTTAAAAAAAAAAAAAAAAGCAGCACAGAATAATTAGAGGAAACTCAGACTTGCATAAAAATTAAAGCTAACAAGTAACGAGACAACAGAGGAATTTCTATATTCAGCAGGATTTCGGAGATATTCAGATTCAGCCTGAATATACATTAATCCTTAGCCATGAGAGCTAAGAATGGAAACAAGTAGTTTTATTCACATGTAAATATAAAAAGGGAAAGAGCAAACCAGATAAGACATTTGCTCAATAATTAAAATGGGACAAGCACAGATCATCCAGCAGGTGTCACCGAAACTAAATAGATATTTTGTATCAAACTTCAGAGTATTATGTCTCTTCCAGGAAATATGATACTGTGATAATATTCCTGAGAACTGTAGAATATGTAATATTGATATTACAAAGGTAAATCTTACAGAATACCACTGTACTTGAAAGTAGGTACAGCCCCAAGTACCGATGGTTTTAACAGACATCTGAATGAGACATTAATCATGAGTCATAATCGGACTCAGTGGTAATCCCCCTCGCATTTGAGAAGTGCTAACATCTCACCAAAATACGGGGGGGGGGATATGGATGGCTACAGACTAGTCAGTATAACCTCAGTAGTAGAAAAGGTTGTAAAAGCCAAGAAGAAAGGTATTTTACAAGATTGTCTTGCAAGATATATCTTACTAAATTCAACACATGACTGTAAAGGGGAATCATGTTTCACCAACCTGATAAATTACTATGATTTGGCAGAACAGGATTTAGATCACAAAACAATTTCAATATTATATACTTAGACTTTTGGCAAAGTATAAGGCACAGTCACCTAGGAGGCTGCCATATGAGTTGCAGTGTATTAGGATTACAGGCAAAATCCTGTGGTGAATTGAGAGAAGGCTGAAAGACAATAGGAAAAGGGTGCTTGTTTGTTTGTTTGTTTGTTTTAGAGTTTTATGGTGCATTAGCATCTAAGGGAAAAGGGTGCTATAAATGGTCATGCTTTAAGAATGACCAGGGTTGGCAATAGCATTTTTATTAGTAGAGGCAAAAGTTGTAAGTAAACTAAGCTTCTGCTCCATCAACAACAACAACAAAAAAAAAAAAAAAAAAGTCTATATAACCTTCATCCCTCACACAATACTCTTCTCCGAACAGAAGGGGCCAGTCTAACTGCCCCTTATTTTTCACTAGTCTGTTAACCTCAACCACCCAGGAAATCAGTTTATTCCAGAAGTCAACAATACAGTGAATATATGTAAACTTCCTTAAGCCCAGTCTGTTACTTTTCTCCCTTAGTTTATATTATGTTGCCTGGCACTTATGGACTATTTCGCTGTGAAAACTCCACTCGCTCAATTTGTGCCCCCAGCCCTTGCTTACTACTTTATAACAGCTGAATTAGACTACAACCCCATCCACCCCAAGATGCCTAGTTTCCAAATTCTGTAATCCACAAGTTCCTAGTTTCCCTCATACAGATGTCCCTTTGCTATTTGCACCAGATGAGCTGCTCATCTTTGGACCCACTTATGAAGCTCAACATCTTTATTTAGATGCAACCTCCAGACCTGAACACAATATGCCAAATGCAACCTTACCACTGACTTTTATAATGGAACTTTACAGGCAACCCCCGTATAACACATTACTTCTACAACATAGTTTCACTCTAACACAACTGATAAATTGTGGAAATCCTCACCCAACACGGTACTTATATAACATGGTTTCGCTATAACGGTTAGAGAATTGCAGCAAACCTCGCATAACACAGTATTTTTGAGCTTTTGTGTGGGGGAACCCTGTATGATGTAATTTTTCAACATGTCCATTCATTTTTGTGAATCCCTGCTGTTGACTCGCTAGGTTTATGCAAAAAAAATTACTGGGAAATCCCCTTATTTTATTTTGTTGGGAAATCCCCGTGTTAGGTTCTGTGCTATTGAACTTGTGCTTGTTTGAGAGCATAAAAAATTGTGACTTCGAAGCATGCAGTTCGTCACATTTAAGGTTTTTGTAAGGTTATAATGGTTTTTATTTGATCGTTAATAAATTTTTCTGGATATGTATTACTAAACTTTGCTCTTAAGAACCATATTGGAATAATTTCTTTGTTGTGAATTAAATTCCAGCCCTAAATTATGCCTAAGTTCCTTAGGCATGATTTGGGTAACTGCTGAGATATTTAGAGAATGGTGTCTAAATTGTTTTGGGCCAGCTGTGGAGAACTATTTAAAGCAGAAAAATCTAGATTTCAAAGTTTTATTACTATTGGATAATGTGGCCCATCCAAAAGATTTAAGTCATCCAAAATGTTGAAGTAATGTTCCTATCACCTAATACAACTTTTTTAATTCAGCCACAGTGTTTTCCCCAGAAAATTTTTCCAGCCGGGTGGCATTATAAAGTAGTCGGGTGGGGAAGTGTAATACTTTGCAATATTATAATATTTTCTGTTATTTATAAATGTGACTTAAGTGACCAAAAGCAAAAATTAATTGCATAATTTAACATTATATGCTCCTGCCACATTGCTCTCAATCACATAGTATGCTCGAATTAATATTGATCGAGAGCAGTACTATATGGTACTGTGAGAACTGCTTAAATTTTAGCCGGGCGATGCGCCCATTAAATGGGTTTTGGGGAGAATACTGAGCCATTATATCTACCTTTAAAACTCATTACATCAGAAAATCATTACAATAGATTTTGGAAAAAATTGATTCTGAATCTACTGAAGTGATGAAGGCATGGAAACTTTTCTCAATTGTGGACTGTATCAGAATCATAGCTTTATCGCTCAAAAGAATTAAAAACGTTAACATTAAATGCGTGCTGGAAAAATGTATGGCCAGAGTCGGTTCATTCAGGAAATATGGTCGAAACGGCAGAAAACGGAATTGGTGCAATAGTAGAACTTGCTAAGTCGGTAGGAAGGGAAGGTCTTGATGATATAACTACTCAAGACGTTCAAGTATTACTGGTAGAAAAAGAGGCTGATGAAGCGGATTTGGTGGAAATGGCATCAGAGTAAAACAAATCAATTCAGAGGATGATAACGCAGTTGAAAATTCTGAAGTTCCAAATTTTACACTAAAAAGCATAAGGGAAGGCATTAGCTGTGCAATTAGAATCTTATTTTTTGAATGCAGATCCTTCAACTGAAAGGAGCACCAAGTTCAAAAGGGATCTTCAAAAATGTTTAACTCCATACCAAGAAATTTACAAAGATCTATCAAGCAAAAGCAAACAAACCCAGATTACTGATTTTTTAAAGAGAGCAGAAGGTACTCAAAATGTAGATGCTGCAGAAGAAAGTTCAGCAGGTAAAGATATTCTACAACAGAGAAAGCGTTATCATTTGACTGTGCTTAGCAGTGATGAAGAGGAAGAAAATTAAATGAACATACATTATCTGACATATAAGTATCACAGTTTGTAAGATGTTTGTTCAGTTATTACTATTTTTAATAAAATTTAAGTTTTTGATAGTTATAAAACAACTGTGTATTTTTGTTAGCTTTTGGAACATAACACCCCCTTTTCTACTGGTTCTTAGTCCCATATAACACGGTTTCTCACTATACGAGATTTTATAGGACCCTAACTACTGTGTTATACGAGGGTTACCTGTACTCTGCTTTTTCCTAGATGCAAAGTACAGTAAGTCAGTGATAGAAGAATGTGTACCTTCTTCCACCTGCTTACACTGTAGGCTAATCTTTATGTCTATCTGCACCATTACAGACAACTCTCTTTTCTCATTAATATTCTTCAGCTCTATAGAAATGGAATGTAAATGAGGTTCTACTTATGTAAATATATCTCTACTTACTGCTTAATATATAATTCATTCTTGGGTGATTATTTACAAATGTAGAACCTTACATTTGGCAGCATTAAAGAATACCAATTCTCCGTTCATCTATGAACCTGGTCCAAACCATTCTGAAGAAACTCGGCCTGAACTGCAGTTGTTAGCTGTGCAATCATCCTTTATATCAATTGCAATTTCATCATTCTACCATTTGTTCCTTCATGAATATCATTCAAGAAGATCAGAAAGAATGGCCCTAGAATCAAATCTTGAGGAATCCTGATTATAACACCTGATTATAAAAAGAATGAATGTACCTACTTCCACAACAATCCTCTGCCTCCTGTCTTTCAGCCATTTCTCAATCCACTTCAGGACCTTGCCTGTAATCCCAATACACTACAATTTTTTTTTTTTTTTTTTTACATTTTTATTAACAAGCAGCCCCTAGCCAGAAACTGACAAATTCACTACACATATTACATACAGATTCATAGGCTATATACAGATTAGATTCAAGGGCAAATCATAAATTACAAGCTCATAAAGCAAGCCAGGAGAATTCAATTAATCAGTCTCAATCAACGTAATACATGTCCAGACAATAAATCACATGACATATTAGAGTTAAAGTCAGAAATACAGGGTATTTCAAAAACAACTTTACAACTTCTTTTTTCATGGAGACCACCATTACCGCTATCATGTACTTAATATGCTCCAACAGTTCCTCAATCCACAAATTGACAAAGATGACCAAGAAGGACACATTCACTTCTAGCAAGATGATGCACCCCCCCTCATTATCTTGGAGAAGTGTGCGAGCACCTCAACACCCGTTTCCCAGGTCAGTGGATTGGTCAAGGGGCACCAATAGCATGGCCATTTCGTTCCTTGGATCTTACACCTATGGATTTTTTCTTATGGGGATTTGTTAAAGATCTAGTGTACATACCACCCTTACCTGCAAATGTTGTTGAGCTCTGAACTTGAATTACAGCCACAGTTGCAGAAGTTTGTTGTTTGGTTTTAAGGAGCATTAGCAACTAAGGCCATATTGCTCCGTGAATATGCGGTGGTCATTCCCTGACCTTTCCGCATCCTCCGTATTTGGTGGTGATGGGCTCGAACCCCGGTCTGATCAAGAAGCGTGTGCTACGCACTGCTGCTCCTTCCCACCTGGCTACAGAGGCGGCAGTTGCAGAAGTGATGTCAGAGATGCTAAGCTGCGTGTGGCAAGAAATTAACTACAGGTGGGATGTCTGCCGCATTACAAATGGAAGTCACATTGAACCATAACTATCCAAGATAAAACTTGAAGTGTTTTGCTACATTCTGACATTTCAAAATATTGTGTATATCATCTAAATAAATTTATATAAATTTATCCTCTAAATAAATTTATATACACTTTCAAAGTTGTAAACCTGTTTTTTTTTTTTTTTTTTTATGAGAACCCCAAACACGAGAGGTATTAAACCTATAGTACTTAGTACCGTGCTTGGGTTGGAGGTTGAGAAGACGAAAGAAGATATTTGTTGATATTGGACTTGAACTTCTGTAGATTGTAATTTTCAGGAAATACGTATGAAGGAAGGTTGTTCCAGAAAACGGCAGTTGAATGAATAAATGAGGAAGATGAAAAGTTGGTTCTGTGGGTTTGAAGTTGGACAGTAAATGGATGTTGGCTGGTGGCGGCACGTGTTCGGACTGTTTTGAAAGAGAGAGCGGGAATTATAGAAGCCAATTCAGAAGAACAGTGCCCATGGAAGTATCTGTAGAAGAGGCATGCAGCAGAAACAGTGCGTCTATGAGACAGCGAGTGGAGAGACTCTGTTAGAGATGAATCATTAATTAACCGAACTGCCCTCTTCTGAATGGAATCAAGAAGCCTGAGAGAGGTTTTGGGGGCACCACCCCAGATGTGGGAACAATATTCCATGGCAGGGCGGATTTGCGATTTATACAGAGTGAGCAGCTGTTTGGGAGAAAAGTAACGCCGAGAGCGAAAGAGAAAACCAAGTTTTTTAGATGAAGAGGAAGCAATATTTGTAATGTGCTTGTGCCAAGAGAGATTAGAAGTCAGGGTAATCCCCAAAAGAGATATATCATTTTGCCTAGAAATCGGAGTGTCACTAAAGATAAGCATAGGAGCAGAAGAATCCTTTTTGCGAGATATAAGACAAGATTGAGTTTTAGAAGGGTTGAAATCAACTAAGTTGTCTTTGCCCCACTGGAGAATTACCTGAAGATCGGCATTTAAGGAATTGGCAGCAGATTTTCGAGAACTTAAAGCTGATTGAGCTGGACAAGGTTTCTCAAAATGGAAAGTTGAATGCAATGTGCTATCATCGGCAAAACTATGGATAGGATTTCCAGTCAATGGAAGAAGGTCATTGATATACAAGAGGAAAAGAGTGGGGGAAAGAACTGAACCTTGGGGGACACCGGCATTAGTGGAGAAGTTAGAAGACAGAGAGCCATCTACCATCACCCTCAGTGAGTGATCAGAGAGAAAACTGGATAACCAATTACTAAAAACAGTTGGCAAACCATAAGATGGAAGCTTGTTTAGAAGACCTTTATGCCAAACACGATCAAAAGCCTTTGAGATGTCAAGAGCAACTACTTGTGTTTCACCGAACCTTTCCATTGAATTAGTCCATAAATGGGTAACATAAGCCAGAATATCACCAGTGGATCGACACTGATGGAATCCATACTGGCGATCGTTGATCAGACGGAAAGTTTCTAGGTAGTTTAAGAGTTGGCGGTTAATTGATTTCTCCATTACTTTAGAAAGAGTAGAAGTAATTGCAATGGGACGATAATTGGATGGGAGGGATTTGTCACCCTTTTTAGGAACTGGCTGGATATGAGCAAATTTCCAAGCAGAAGGAAAAACACCTTTGGAATAAGAAAGTGAAAAAAGGCGGCAAAGAATAGGAGTAAGTTCAGGAGCACAGGTTTTGAGAACAAGTGGAGAAATACCATCAGGACCTGGAGCTTTCTTAGCATCAAGATTCATCAAAATCCTTCTGATATCCTTTTGACGGAAGACCACAGGAGGCATTGAATGGAGCGTGTTAGGAATGGTGGGAGGTGTTTTACCAAGATCATTAATACATGAGCTCAAAGAAAAATGGGATGCTAGCAGGTCAGCTTTATCCTTGGCTGAAGTGACAACAGAACCATCTGGTTTGGACAGAGGTGGGAGCAGAGATGGGCAAAAGTTGCGGCCAATAGCTTTGGCAAGAGACCAGAATGCTCGGCTACCGTTAGGGCAAGAAGCAAGTTTTCTACTCTTAGCCTGTTCAAACTCTAGTTTGGACTGATTAATAACTGCTTTACAATTGTTGCGAGCTTTGATGTAGGCAGAAAATGAAACTGAAGAATTAGAAACAAGCCAATTACGATATGCAACGTTCTTCTCTTGGACAGCCTTAGCACATTTATTGGAAAACCAAGGTTTAGATAAAGGACGAGATTTTAAAGTGGAGTGTGGGATAAAGGATTCCATTCCTGCAAGAATAATTTCACTGACACGATCTGAGCAAACGTTGACATCAGAAGTTTGGAAACAGTAATCAGACCAAGGAAAAGAAGAAAAGAAGTCTCGCAGGTCATCCCATTTTGCATTCTTGTAATGCCAAACAATACGAGGTTGGGAATAGCCATGAGATAAAGGTTCCATTGGAGAAGAGGCAATCACCAAGTTGTGATCTGAAGTGCCTAAAGGACCTCTCACTTCAACCTTGTACTTAGAAGGGTTGTTTGTGAGAAAAAGATCAAGCGTATTGGCTGTATGATTAGGATTGTCCGGTATTCTTGTAGGTAAATGAACAATCTGTGCTAGGTCATTAGTAATTGCAAAAGCCTCAGCATCCCGACCTGCTGGGTCGGTGTGACTAGAAAACGGAAGCCAGCTGGAGTTGTGAACGTTAAAATCACCAAGGAAAATTACCTCACTGTTAGGAAAGTTGGACTGGAGAAAGTCAAGTTGCAAAGAGAGGAAGTCAAAGAGCTCCAAGTGATTAGTGGAGTTGGGAGAACGGTAGAGACAACAGATGAATTTTACACAATGAGGTAGAGAGATTTTAAGCCAGAGAAGATCAAAGAGAGGAGATTCCAAATTGCCAAGTCTCTGACAGGGAATATCAGAACGGACATATGCACAAGTACCACCTTTGAGGCGAAAGGAATCATACAGCAAATAATTTGGACATCTGAGATGAGCAGTAGTTGAATCAACTGATAACTGAGATTCAGTCAGAAAAAGTACATGGGGTTTGGAAGACTGCAAGTGGAAATGGAAAATTGTGGCACAAGGAACCTCAAGACAAAGCACATGGCACAATGAGCCATATGACACGAATGAGACCAAACGTGACACAAGCAGCCACTGATCTTACAAAGTCAACATGAGATGAAGACAAATAACAGTATGGTTACAAGTAACTACATAATAAATTGTCCAATAAGGTTATCCTGTCTACAAAGAAACACAGTGATCATTAACTTTTTTTTTTTTTTTGGCTGGTGCAGCATAAGCCATAGGCTTTCTTGCATCATGCGGCCGTTACTAATACTAATACTAACTACACGGTCAATTACACAGTTTATTTCAGCATCTTAAACTGTTACACAGAATTCATGCCAATAGTCTATAAGCCTTCTACAATGGACCCTCGCTTTATGATGTTAATTTGTTCCGGAGACACCATCGTATCGTGAAAATATCGTAATGTGAACCCAACAACACACTGTTTTTTGGTAATTTGTTCCAAGTCCTCAGAAGTTGAAATTTTCGCTATATGACTAAGCTATTTATCTCTCTAAAAGGTAATTTTTATAATGGAAATTATATTAGTTCTATAAAGAATACTGAATACCGTATTTTAGTGTATACTATGCACCTTTTATCTAAAAAAAAAGTTGCCCTAAAATTGTGGTGCATCTTATACGCCGGAATAAATATCAGAACATGATGAAATTTTAAAAAAAAGAAAAAAGATTAAAAAATGCTGATGGTGCCACATTTTTACTTATTCCCCGTCCCCCAAAATGTTGTTTAAAATGATAATTGATAATTATAAACATTAAAAAAACAAGACCAAAATGTTGTTTAAAATGATAATTGATAATTATAAACATTAAAAAAACAAGAATAGTAATTTTCATTTAACTTACACTGGAAAAGCTGTTTCAATGGTAGTGTGGTGATTGAGTTGGAAGAGAATCTTTTCCCATCAAGATATCAGGGAAAATCTTCAGGATCTGGTGTTCTTTCCAATCACCGACCCTTGCTACTTATGGTATAAAAACTGTACAAAGTGGTTTGTTTTTGGCACTTTCTCTGAAGGTTCTTGAAATAACTTAACACCTGATCTTCAAATTTGCAGGTCATTAATTCAGTGGTTTCCATATCTGGGTTTTTTCTTACTGTCCTCTTCACAATGTCCCAAGCAGCAAACATGTTCTTAATTTCTTGAGTTGTTGCTACACATGAGGTGGTCATCCTCCTCATGTTCCTCATCTCCACTGTCATGCTCCCCCATTGGCTCTAATTCCTGGAGCTCCTCTGTTGTCAACTCCCTTCCATGGTCCTCAATTAACTTCGCCACATCCTCCTCCGCATCAATCTCAAGACCCGAGGACTCACCAAGAGTGATAATTTCCTGCTCTAAAACACCTTCAGCTTCAAATCATTCAACATCATGGATGACTGAAGGCCAAAATACTGCTAAACAAAACACACCTCCAGAAAGAAACATACCCCAAAGAAAGATGCAGCATCTGCCCTGGCCAGATTCCTGTACTTTGAATTCCACTGGGATTCAAAGTGAAAAGCACACTTGTTGGCACAATCCTCTGCTCACATGATCACTTCAAGAATTGAAAGCAGTTTTGTTGCACAAATGGTCCAATATTCCTAGCACCAATTTTCAACACCTTATTCACTCCATGCTACATTGTGTCAGAGCAGTCATTCAGCTCAATGATGGTCCAAGAGAGTTTTAGCTTATAATCCTAATATAATGGCCAGATATACAAAATAAACAGACTAAATGTTTTTTTTTTTTTCTTATAAAGAAAAAGCCCAGACACACTTCTGTTGGTAACTGTCAGGTCTTGCCCAAGAATCACATGTCAGACACAACTATAATGTTGTAGGCCTTCATGAAGACGGTAGTATGATTATGAATTCCAGATGCCACAATCATTGTAGTTAACACACTTCCTGTACAGAATGATAATAGGAGCAACGTAATCAATGTCTGCATGCAACATTTCAATGGCACTGAAAATCCCTTAAATCAATAATTGGTGATGTCATTTGAAACAGAAACAGACTGGTGCTGAAACTATGACAAAACAAGCTGCAAAACCTCTGAAGCATACAGAACATGACAGGAGAGTCCTGAAAAGAATTGTTCACTTGCAATGCAAGTTGATGTCACAGTACACACAAGCCCTCAGTGAGACAAATGGGACATGTTAGCACCAGAACAGTACACAGGATGCTGCATGATATGGGTTAGCACAGCTGTGCAGCTATCCACAAGCCACTAATCACCTCAACTAATAGCAGATGACATCCAACTTGGTGCAAAGACTGCCACTCTTGGAATGCAGACCAATGGAAAGCTGTGTATTGATGGTCTGGGACTGTTTTTCATGGTTTGGCCTGAGACCATTGGTTGTTTTGGACAAAAACATGAATGCTAAGGTCTATTTAGATGTCTTGGGCAGTAATGCATTAACTATGTTGTAGCAGCACATCAGGAGAAGGCCCATCATAGCTGTATCATCAGAACAATGCTCTATGTCATACTAATTTTAAGAACATGAACGTCAAGAAGTTGAAATTACTAGCCAGGAACCTTACATCAATCTTATAGAGACCATCTAGGAAGAAAAGAATTATTAGGTGTGTATGTGAGAAGAGACTGCCCAAAAATATAGAGCTGAACTAGTTGCCACTTTGAAAGCTGAATGGCAGAAATTATAGGTGGACATTTAAAACTGGTGAAGAGCATTCCACAGAGACTAGAGGCTGTCATAAAAGCTAAAGGTTTCAGTACAGGTTATTAATTTTCCTGCAAATAAAAGTTATTTGTAGATATACAAGTGTCAGGATATTAACATTTGGCAATGTGTGTGTGTATATTATATATAAATATATAAACCAATCTAATCCAAATCCTTCCTTCTTGTTAAGATCTGAATCCTGGTTGCAAAGAGACTAGTCAAATAACATAACAGCATAAACTACAGTAATGCAGTAAAATAGTGGAGATGAACTTGTGTTCAGGAATCGCCCGATATTAAGGACATACAATTACTAATAATAGTAATAGATATACAGTGCAAGAAAGCCAGAGGCGTTTGCTGCACTGGCTGAAAAAAAAAAAAAAAAACACGCGTAATAGTAATAGCATTTTGTATAGTGCAAGGACGCCACAGGCTTTTGCTGCACTGGCAAAAAAAAAAAAAAAAAAATCAAGTACATAAGAAAACACAAATTACAGTAAGGCCTCAACTTACGATGACATTTGCAGGTACCAATGTCTTTCCGATTAGCTGGAACGATACATGAATGGAAATTTTCAGATGCATGGCAATGTGTATATATTATACATCATTTGTACGATTGTTCTCAACCAATTAGCGTCTTTTTTATTGTTAAACGCATGGCACATGGAACATCACTCATATGACTGTTTCAGATCTATGACAATCTGAAACTTAAAGCTCCATCAACTAGTGGCAGTACTGTGTGCTTTGCAGACTTTAAAGCCAGCAGAGGCTGGTTTGAGTGCTTCAAAAAAGGGCGAATATCAAGTGTTGAAAGGCATGAGGAGGCATCCAGTGCTGATAAAAAAGCAGCTGAGATCTTTAAAAATGAATTCCAAGAGTTTGTTGCTCAAGAGGATTATCTTCCAAGGCAGGTTTTTAACATAAAGGAAACCGGCCTCTTCTGGAAGCAAATGCCCAGAAGAATGTACATCACTAAGGATGAGGCTAGTTTAAGCTTATCCTATGAGGATAGGATAAGCCTATGAAAGATATGCTCACTCTCCTGTTGGGTGCCAATGCCTCTTGAGATTTTAAGCTGAAGCCTTTGCTTGAACCCCCAGACTATTTAAACAACAAAAGGTCGACAAAGGCATGCTGAGAGTGTTTTGGCACAGTAACAAGAAGGCTTGGGTTACAGGATATGTCTTCAATGAATGGGAGTTTGAAGCTTTCTGTCCTTCAGTGAAGGGTTATCTTGAGAAAAATAAGTTTCCTGTGAAGGCACTGCTCCTGCTGGATAATGCACCAGGCCATGATCCCAATCTTGTTCAATCTCTTGAGGCACAATCTGCCTTTGTTCAAGTCAAATTTTTGCCATCCAACACCACTCGTCTTCTTCAATCAATGAACCAGCAAGTGATTGCAAACTTCAAGAAAATCTACACCACGAAAATGTTCACAAGTTGCTTTGCAGCGACCTCTGGTGAAAATGCTGTCGCCCTCAAAGATTTTTGGAGGTCAAAGTTCAACATGCTGGATTGCATGAGGCTGATTGTAAGTTCTTTGAATGATGTTTCCACCAGGTGCTTAAATTCAGCCTTGAAAAACATCTGTCCTTTAATTATCCATAACATTGATTTGAAGATGGTGCTTTGACAAATGATATGGTCACGCTTGGTAAATCAATGGGTCTGGAGGTTAGCGAAGAGGATGTGGAAGACCTTATTGACGCTCATGGGTGTGAGCTAACAACGGAGGAGCTACAACAGTTGGAGAAAATTACAGAGAGTGACACTGGAGAGGAAGAGGAAGAAAAAGATACCCAAAAAGTGTCAGCTGAAGAATTGAAGATTGTTGTTTCTTGTTGGGAGTGTTTAAGAGAAGTGGTAAAAAAAACACTCAGACATTGAAAACACTGAACTCATGATGTGCACAATGGAAGACAAGGCCATTTCTTACTTCAGGAAGCTACAAAAAAAGTCATAAAAAACAGTCCACTTTGGACAGGTTCTTTGCCAGTAGCAACAAAAGACTGAAAAGACACCTGACGCTTGATATAGTCCCACCACCACTACGCCACCACTGATTTCATCAGCTCTGCACTTCAAGTCTAAAGTAAATACTAATTTATTGTTTGTTTTTTATTTTACGATGTTTTATTGCTATTTATTGAAATCGTTATAAAACACTAATTTTTAATGTAAAAATGAAGTATAACATGTAAGAAATACCTATTTCATGTGTTGTTGGGGAACAAATTACAGGAAATCCACGTATTATTGGTTTCGACTTACAATATTTTCAACATACAATGGGTTTTGTGGAACAAATTACCAAATGGATGTTGGGGCACCACTGTAATTTTTCCCTCCTCACACGTGTAAGCATCCAGTTGAACTTTGAATTTATTCAAACTGTCAGCCTCAACTACCTGTGAGGGCAACTTGTTCCAGCTATCAACGATTCACTGCTAAAAGAAAATTTCCTACATTAAATAAGAAAATACAAATTATTTGCTTCCCTCCTCACAGAGGCAACTATCCAGTTGATCTTTGAATTTATTCACTGTCAGCCTCAACTACCCATGAAGGCAACCTATTCCAGCAATCAATGACTCACTGGCTAACAAAACTTTCTACAATATAGTCTAAACTGCTTCCCATATAATTCGAATTTATGCCCACGAGTTCTGGAATTCTCTGCAACAGTGAAAATTCTATCTTTGTTCATTTTACTAACCCCTCTCAGAGCCTTAAAAAAGTAAAGTGCAGCCATTATCAACCCAATGCAGGGTGGAAGCCTCCTCGACAATTCATGCTGAGGGAAATGGACCATAATCTGCCACGCTGGTCCAGTGCGGGTTGGCAGATCGGCCGTATTCAGCAGTCAGGGGCTTGAACCCCAGTCTACTCAAAGAGCGTGTGCTACTGCACTCCCGCTCCTGCCCACTCGGCTACGGAGGCCAATTATAAACCACAAACAGGTCACCTCTGAGGTGCGTGGTTGCCAAGCTCTTTAGCCCCACATATTTGGAGTCTTTCCTCATATGGGTTACCGTTTGCCGATCTCACCATGCAAGTTGCCCATCTTGGTACCATTTCAAGAAGCTCAATGTCTTTTTTCAGATGAGATCTATATACTTGAACATTACATGAGGGAGCCATATATCACTTACAGATTTGCATAAACTCAGAAATGTGTTATGAGTTTAGTATCCAACCATGAATTTCTGGGTGTGCTATAAACCAATTTACCCTCACCCCATTCTTTGAAATAATACTAATTCAGATTGTTTATACTTAGGAACATTCATTTTATAAAAAACAATATTTTCTTCTTTCTAAAATGGGACAACTTATGTTAATTGCTTCCCTTATAATCAACCATGTAATATGTTTTCTAAGATTAAGATATTTTAAAATTTAATTACCCCCATTTTTTCAATTTAACTGACAAGAAAATGGCTAGAAATAATAATAAACAACGATAAATAACAACAGATATAACAAGTTTTCTAATTATAGCTATGATTGAAAAATAAATTTTACAATCATCACTATAACTGGAAAATTTATTTTTATTATAAATATTTTTTTTTGGAATCAGCAGAATACAGTTTTGTAAAGCAAACCTAATACATTTTTCATCATATTCAAAAGATTCTGATAACTTAATTTGAAATTCAAATCTTACAAACAGCTTACTGTTGTTTCACATATTTAAAACATAAACAGATAAATAAACATAAAGATCAACCCACACACCATGTATGCAAGGGGGAATTGAAGCTCTGAAACATCCGGACCTCCACAAGAAGTGGCCCATTAAACGGAGAAGCGATTGGGGATATTGCTGTTGATAACAGATTCAGCTTCTGCAGATATACTATTGTACTATAAAATTTATGCTAATAGCCAATAATTTTGCTCAGTACAACCTAGAGTACTTTTTCAAACTTCTCAAAGAACGTTAGATGCCAAATTTATATTTCCATCCATAACAAAGTCCCATGATTTAAGAACTCCTGAAAGTCAGAGTATTTAACACATTTGCTGCCTTTACAAATATAAGTGTAAAATGGCATTAGGAGTGATGTGCAACAATGCATATTTGAGTTCAAAATGCACTCAAATGCTGTGCCACAATGCATATGAGAGGTCATTCTTAACCAGTCAACCAACAAGTATCATAAACATAAAGGCACATGAAATTAATAACTGCTTGGTATTAGCACACTGACTGAACGCCTTGCAGTAATGATAGGCTTTCGTTTATACACTTGACACAGTTTTATTTGATGAATAAACTTTTATAAAATTTTAAGATTTCTTCTGATTTACAGCTCAGCACAAAAGTAAGTGTCTGCTTTTAGCAATGAATTCCAAAGTTTTAATTTTCAACCGTTGTGCACGAATTTTCAAAACT
Organism: Mastigoproctus giganteus; assembly: GCF_048544385.1. NCBI lineage: Eukaryota > Metazoa > Arthropoda > Arachnida > Uropygi > Thelyphonidae > Mastigoproctus > Mastigoproctus giganteus. The sequence goes on along the minus strand of NC_143582.1, from coordinate 67,371,330 downwards.
CTGTGGATGTTGGAAATGTTCTGAAAATTACAGCAGATCGAAAGGGTTCTCTCACATTTAGGTGGCAACAAATGTGTTAAGGCTCAAGCTATTAAAAATTTCCAACAAATGTATCGGTGAGTGGTTTGCATCACATAGTAAAGTACACAATGACATTTCAGCTATGCACTTACTAGTATAACAGTTTGAACTCAAAAAAGATGTACTGCAATTGGCAAAAGAGCAACTACTCCAAAACTCTATTACTAGAATGACAGTGAAGACTGCACTTTATCTCATGTGTTAAAATTTTAATATGGTTTCGGTAGCTGACAAAAATCAAGTATAAATATCACATGCATCCCAAGAATGTAACAGTTTCAGAACACAGGTTTTTGACTCCCACACAAATAAGTGCAGGAACTATGAGGACAATAGACTATAAGACCAGAAGTATTATAGTCTATTGTTCTCATAGTTTTGGAAGATCTTTTTTACTTCATCCACAGATATTCAATAGGATTGAGGTGCAGATCCAGAGCTCACCAGTCCAACTTTCACTTTATCAATATCAGCCATATAGTGCAAGAAAACCTGGAGCTACTAACATAGATACCAATACAGCTGGCCTTTCAATTTCAGCAAGGTGAAAGCCACTAATGTTCCGCAGAGGTAACTTATTCTAGTAATTAATAACTTGCTGGCTAAAATAAAACTTACAATCCATCCTGAGCTTCTTTCCCTGTAATTTTAATTTATGGCTAGTAGTTCTAGAATCATTTATAACCTTAAAAATTTCACTTTCAATCACTTTACTAATCCCTTTCAGAATCATATAGATGGACCTTGATCAGGCACCTTAGAGGGGAGCCTGATCAAACTCTGTAGACCAGATATTCAAAGTCTTTCCTTGAATGAACACCCTTGTGCAGATCACCCAAGGTGGGCTTGCCTATTTTTACATTCTTTCAAGAAGCTCAATGTCATTTTTTAAGTGGCCTCCACACTTAAAAAAGTAAACTGCAGCCATTATCAACTCGCCGCAGGATGGAAGCCTCCTCAATGATTCGTGTTGAAGGAAAATGGACCATAACCTGCCACACTGTTCCAGTGATGGTTCGCAGATCAACCGTATTTAGCAGTCAGGGGCTTGAACCCCGGTCTACTCAAAGAGCGTGTGCTACAGCACTCCTGCTCATGACCACTCAGCTATGGAGGCTTCTGGCCTCCATACTTACTTTTTCTCGATTAATAAATCATAATTTCCCAAGTTTAAAATATATCTGCAGCAAAGGATCACCACCCAAAAAATATGGGTGCTGAAATCTTCTCCCCCACTTCCCTTCCCCATGGTTTCATCTAAAATTATACAGAATAACAAATTTCAACTTCCTGGCTTTCCTGGAAAAGAGAATATGCACACCTGCCAGATATAAATGCAATATTTCTCCATGACAGAGGCATAGATGTCTTATTTGAAATAAGCATAGTTCATTTTTACAAAAGACATGAAAAGAAAATTTCACTAAAAAGACGGATAAAAATTCAAAATTTGGTGTCAGTGTAATCAAATGCATTAAACGGAATGATAGTCAAATATCCAATAAAGTTACATTAAAATTCTTACTATATTTATTGATACTAAGTTGAAATATACTAATAATTTAATTAAATGTTAAAAAAAAAAAAATATATATATATATATATATACAAAAAATTAATATGAAAAGCATATATATGCTAAATCAGAAAATAAGGAAACCTCACCTGAGTCAAGCCTATTGCTGCTAAACTTGTTCCATAAGCAGCACTTGTGGGAGGTGCTGGCTGGGCAGCTTGCTGGGTTTGAGCAGCTGCAACTACAGCAGCCGCAGCAGCTAGGCCAGGTGCAGTAGGTACTCCAGCAGCTAGAGTGGGTGTAGCAGTTGGTACAGGATGTGGAGAAGCCTGAGCACCCAATACTGATGTACCCAATGTCGGTGCAGCTGGAGCAGCAGTCTGAGCCAAGCTAGCTCCTGCTGTAACTAAGATTTGTAAATAGGTTATAGATCATTTTACTGAAAATTAGAATAACATGTGAAAGAACTTTCTTAACAGTTAAAACAGGAAAATAACTATTACTAATAAATTAGATACCACAACTATGATTTTCAGACTTTATAATTTTCATAATTCCAACAAAGATAAGAGTTCTTCAAAATAACTCTGGTGTTTGGATGGATAAGACAACAAATAAAATTTGTATGCTTTACTGCATTTGATTTTCAATTGTAGGGAACATTCTACACCACTGAGGAACAAAGCCAAGTATTCAATAAATTAATGGCAGTGTGCTACTGCAACAGGATCTAGAAAAGTTGGGCAGATGGGCTGAGAAGTGGCAACTGAAGTTTAACATTGACAAATGTAAAGTACTGCATATGGGTAGAAGTAACCCCAGAGAAACGTACCAACTGTGCGGTTCTCCACTTAGGGTGGTAGAAAGTAATTGTGTAGTCAGATATGAAGATTTCTGAGCAATGCAGACAGGTGTCAGAACAGGTCATGGGGTGTTGTCAATGATATATAGGAATTTTGCTAGTAGGGAAAAGGAGGTGATTATCACTTTGTACAATGCAATGGTCAGGCCATGCCTTGAGTATTGTGTACAGGTCTGGACACCTCATTTTAGGAAGGATGTTGCTTGACTGAAAACAAAGAAGGACTACAAGATTGAAGTGTATAAGGCCTTGAATGGATTAAGCAGACTCAATTCTGATGGGATTCTTCCTCTTGCTCAGATTACCTGAGGGGGCATAAATTCAAACTGAGGAAAGACAGTTGTAGAATAGATGTGTGGAAACTTACCTTTAGGCAGCAGGTAGTTGATTGCTGGAACAAACTTCCATCTGTCATGGAAGTTGATATAATGTTGTTTCTTTATTAATATTACTGCAGGCCAACACATTCTCTATTATGCTCAATGCATTTTGGGCATCTTTTTTAGGTGGCTGTGTGTGTGTGTGTGTGTGCTTCTTCACTTTTGCTGTTGCTGGTAACAAAAACCTTTAGGCAGCAGGTAGCACGTTTTGCTTGGTGTTTAGCAACTCTTCTGTTTTTGGCATTGCTGTGGTAGCAACTTAATCATCCACCTTCAAAACCTCTTCAAATTTGCCAACAAAATTCATATGCTCCTTCAAATTCACCCATTTTCAATATTGCTATCACATTCATCTGCTGGACAAATGTGATATTCTCTCCAAAGCCACTCTTTCTGAAGCAGTTGATTACTGCACTTGATGCAATACTGTCCCGAGCAATAACAAAATTACGGATAGCGTCAAAGACATTCCAATTTGGCTGCAAATTGTTCCATGCTTGTATGTTGCTGGTCAAGTACCTTATCAGGCGGGCTCTGTAAGCTCTCTCGAGGTTATAAATGATGCCTTGATCCAGTGGCTGCATAAATCTGGTGGTATGGGGAGGTAAAAACAACAGCCACATATTTGTCAACTTAAATGTCTCAGCAAAATGTGCTGTACAGAGATCTAGAATCATCAAAATTTTCTTTTTTTTTTTTTTGAAGTCATTCTTCTGTTCACTTTTGATAACCAAGACTATAAAATTTTGACCGTATGCCAAGCACTTCTATTGGCCTTATAATCACAGGGAAGTTGGTTAACTTCTTTAAAACATCTTGGCTTGGAAAACTTACCAATTACAAGTGGGTGTAGTTTTGTACTGCCATCTGAATTACAGAACAGTGAGTCTGTGTACTTAATTTTCCACTATGACAAGACTCTCCTCGACCAGCAAATGCTTTGTTTGGAAGCAAATTATAAAATAAACCTGTTTCGTCAAGATTAAAAATATCCTCATATTTTTCAAGAATGGACTGTAACAGAACACAACCAGTCTGTAGCCTTTTCTTTTTCGACTAATCCAGACTCATGGCAAACATTTCGCAAAACCAAGTTATTCCAGTTTTTAAATCTTTGGAGCCAGCCACTGCTGCATTTGAAGTCACTAATTCCATGTTGCTGAACTAGATAATTTGCCTTTCCTTGCAAAATTTGGACCGATATTGGCAAATTAGATGCACGATTTGTTGATACTACTCAAAAAGTTTTATTTCAAGCTCCTCACATTTTACACCATGAATTCGTTACCTGATTTTTATCGCTGTTCCGGTGTCAATATTTTAGTATCACACTAAAAAGAACCTAACAGAGAAATTAAATTGAAAATTATACAAGAAGCTGATAGGATGGATTGAAATAAAAGATATTGTAAAGTAATGTTGTATTCCTTTGCAGTGTCTTTTACTTCGATCCATCCTATCAGCCTCTTGTATAATTTTCAGTTTAATTTCCAGGCCTAATTCTGTCCATTTACATTTTTTCGCCATAATACTGCTAGATAAGATTTAATATGAACAAACTTTAAATTAATTTAAAGACAGTTACAAAAAAGAAAAAAAAAAAAAAAAAAAAGACATTAGCTCAGATAAAATGGCACTAAAAATAGATTATACTGTACTGTAGCAAAAGACTCTTTGAACTGGTATAATGTGACAATTGTAACTGACCTTGATCCCATGGAGAGCAAAAGAGGGTATTTAAACAACTTATAAAAACTTTTTTTATTATTTTCTTAATTTAAGCTCATTCTTCACAATGACATTTTTCAGAGTGCATTTAAGTTGTAGTTACCATAAACTGGTTTTGTTTACACAAAAGGAAATTCTAACAAGTCAGTGCCACCCTTCAGGAAGCAGGGAACGTCGTGGCCAGAGGCAATAATTGGACAGCTGTGCCAAGATTTGTATTAAACATACAAAATAACAATATTTATTTCTGACTAGGTGAAAATGAACTTTGTAATATACAGGGTGTCTCAAAAATACACGGCATAACTTCAGGAATGAGTTCCTTATACGTAGACAATAAAAATATTTTATATCAACATAGTTCCGGAAATGCTTGGTTCCAGAGTTATTAACCGGAATGTCTTATCTCCCACAGGCGATTTCCTTCATCACAAGGTACTGACAGAATCTGGTGGTTTTCCATTCCGACCATGTACTGAAATCAGGAACAAGCGGATATGCACTTTATGTACAGTTTGACGGAAGGCAATGCTCTGGAGGCTCGTCGTTTGTACCACGAAAGGTTCCCAGAAGGTGCCAGCCAGGAAAACGTTTGAAGGTATACATCGCCGCCTTTGTGAACATGGGACCTTTACACCTCGTGCTGCTGACAGAGGACGACCAAGATCTACAACTCCTGAAGTAGAGAAGGAGGAGATTTTGGATGTTGTGCATGCCACTCCTGGAATCAGCACAAGCAGAATAGCAATGCAACTGGCTGTTCAACATTCGACTATCTGGAGAGTGTTGCAAGAACACCAACTGTATCCTTACCATCTGCAATAAATACGGGCCTTGTTGGTTGGTTCTTGGGTTTATTAGCGCATTAGCAACTAAGGCTATAATGTGCCAAAACCAGGTGACTACATACAGGCCTTGTCAGTGGTTCTTGCAACAGTGTGGTACAACTTCTCACTTTCCTGCCTTAGTGATATTCACAGATGAAGCACAGTTCACATGAGACAGAATCCAAAACTTTCACAATCAGCATGTATGGGCTGAGGAAAACCCACATGCAATTCTTCCATCACATCACCAACAGCGGTTCAGCCACAACATCTGGGCAGGTGTTTTTGGTGATAAGTTATTTGGGTCCCATGTACTTCCAAACAAACTCACAGGGCAGGCGTACAGAAACTTTCTGGAAAACAACATACCCGATTTCTTGGACGACACGCCACTGATCATTCGTCAACAATCACACATCATGCACGATGGCGCTCCTGCACATTTAAGCCATCTAAGCCCACAATTACCTGAATCAAAGGTTTCCTGGTCGGTGGATAGGTAGAGGTGGACCAACTACCTGGCCTCCACGCTCATCTGATTTAAACCCACCAGATTTCTTCTTGTGGGGCCATTGGTGTATTCGACTCTGGTAGCTGATGTGGAAACTCTCTGCAATCGAATTGTGGCAGGTTGTGAGACAATACAAAACATGCCAGGAATTTGGCATCGTCTTCGCGAGTCCATGAGATATCAATGTGAGGCCTGTATTCAGGCAGAAGGTGGACATTTTGAGCAATTACTATAAGGTGATGTGAACAGTTAAGTGTCATAGACAGACCTTCAAAACTCAGAAACCAAGCATTTCCGGAACTATGTTGATATAAAATATTTTTATTGTCCACATATGAGGAACTCATTCCTGAAGTTATGCCGCATATTTTTGAGACACCCTGTATATTCACCGAATTTTGTAATAAACGAATATATTTATATAAAAAACTATCCTTTCACAGAAACTATCCTTTCATAGAAAAAACTATCCTTTCACAGGGGAATGGAATGTGCTTCATATAAACAAGTACTTTGTATAAACCGAGTTTGTATTAACAAGATTTTACAGTATCTTTTTAAATTGTGTAGCATCATCTGAATATGTTAAAACACTTTAATTTAAAAACCTGAAAGGCCGCCACCAAAGTTACTAGCTTCTCATCAACCAGTGCATCTATTGGTAAACACATTGCAAACTGTGCATAATATATTTTGTCGAAGTGAACAGAAAAGCAGTAGATGAAATGAACTTCCATTTAAACACATAACAACAATTATATTTGCCTTTAACTCCTAGAATTGGGATGCAGTCTTACAGTATTGTATGCAGTACAACAATACTATGGCAGGGTGGTAAACATATAGTGTACTTTCACTAATACTTTTAAAATTTTTTTTTAAAATACTTTTAAAGCCAATAGCTTTAAAACAGTTCTCCTGAAGTGTCTCAGATTTTTAAATGAGAGAGGAGTGTGTTAGCGTTCGCATTAGTTGAAGCATACGATGCAAAAATGCAAGCTTATGCAGCATCAGCCAAAAAAAAATTTTCCCATTTCACCCATCCATCCATTCACTCCAAATGCCTGTCTAGCTCAGCCTTAAATTTCTTCAAGTTATCAACTTCCACAATGAGAGATGGAAGTCTGTTCCAGCAATCAACTATCCACTGGCAAAAGGCAAATTTCTGCACATCTATTCTACAACTGTCTTTCCTAAATTTGAATCTATACCCCCTCAGGTTAGTGATCTGAGAGAGGAAGAACCTCATCAGCACTGAGCTTGCTCAACCCGTTAAAGGCCTTATACACCTCAATCAGATCACCTCGCGGGTACCTAGTCTCCAGGTGCTGCAATTTGCAGAACTTAAGTCTTTCTTGGTAAGAGCACCCATTGTTCTCCTCACCAATTTTGTTGCCCTTCTTTGTACTCGTTCTAGCAACTGTACATACTTCCTAAAATGAGGCCTCCAGACCTGTACACTGTACTCAAAGTGTGGCCTGACCATTGCCTTGTACGATGGGATAATCACCTCATTGTTCGTGCTAGCAAAATTGCTATATATCATTGACAAGACTCCATGACTTGCCATCTGCACTGCTCAGCAAACTTCATATCTGACTGCACAATTACCCCCAGGTCTTTTTCATTCTCCACTTCCCTGAGTGAAATACCATACAGTTGGTACGTTTCTCTTGGGTTACTGCTACCCATATGCAGTAATTTGAATTTGTCAATGTTAAACTTTAGTTACCACTTCACAGCCCATTTTTCCAACTTATCTACATCCTGTTGCAATAGCATACCATCTTTACTGTCATTAACAACACTGCCAACCTTTGTATAATCTGAAAATTTGGACATTAAGCTAATATATTTTCATTAATATCATTGATGAATACACAAAACAACAATGGGCCCAGCACCGAACCCTGGGGAACTCCACTAATAATATTAGTCCACGAAGAGCGGTGTCCATTGATTACCACTCTACCATCCCTTTATCCATTGAAGAAACTTGCCCTTAATGCCATACCACTCCAATTTGAACAGCAGTCTCCCATGTGCAAAAGTATCAAAAGCTTTCCTGAAATCCAAGTACAGCAATACCCCGCATTGCACTGATAATTGGTACCAAAACTGTTCCATGTTATGTGCAACCGTGCTGATTGAGGTATAATTATAATGGGTTTTAATTGAATGCATACCAGAGAAACAGTCTATAAACAAATTATAATAAATTTATAAACAATTTGCACTTGATAGCCAATTAAAAGGATTTGAAATAAAAAATATTGCAAAAATTTATTAATGAAATGGTAACATCGTGAAAGATGAGAAAAAAGCTTTATTGTTTATTTTGGTGTTTCAATAATGAAGTCATCTTTTCTTTTTCCCATGTACAAGTCTTTGTAGCATCAAATCCCATCTTGTAAAATTTGCCTTATCTTGATGCTACATTCAACATTTGGATCTCCATTCATAATTGCTCGCAGGCCATGTCTACCCCACCCCCTCAAAAACTTTCTCCAATTCTTCTGTTGAAAATTCTTTTGGTGCCACCTCAGTGTTATCTACTTCACAACTGTTTTCCTCTTCTTCATATGCAGTTTGCTCGTCAATTTCGAGGAGAGTTGCATCATCTAAGTCATTTCCATGTGATTCAGTGCAGTCACATACATTGGCAGTGTCCAAAGTTTCGAATCCCAAGTCTTTTCCGATCTTCACAATGTCTTCAAGATTTGCCTGAATTTGCGATTTAAAACCAGTGAAATCATTTGCCAAATGGGGTGAAACATGCTGCCAAACAGAACGCATATTGTTGGCAATGATTTCTAGGCAAGATGTAGATATATTTTTGATCGTATTTAAAGGGATAAAAAATAAATTGTGAAATGAAAAGTTTGAAAAGCTATCACGGCAGGATGGAATTAAGAATACTGAACACTGTTGCATGTTGCTAATGACTGCCAGGGAGCTTTTAGCACATGTGCATGTGAGACAATAGAGGTAGCACCACAGCATATATGTAAATAGGCTATGACAATGCAGCATATATGTAGAGTATGTGTCTAGGCTATTGAATGAGTTTTAATATGTACAGTAAATTTTCGACTTAAACTTAATTGAAAACCTTGTTATAGTGAAACCCATGCTATTTGAAGCCGTGCTAAGCAATGTATTAGCAATGCTGTATATGATATCAAAATTATTTTTTGCATCCATTTACTTTGTGACCATATCATAGTATTCAATAAAATTGATCAGACTTAAGAACTCCCTTTAACAAACCCACGCTGTGTCTTAACAATTACTGCAGTCTTGTCTAGATGATCCTCCATTGCTTCTTTAACCAGTGACTCCATTATAGGTGACCCCCGCTTAACGCTGATAATTGGTTCCGTAAAAACAGAGCGCTAAGTGAATCCGCGCTAAGCGAGCTACGCATTCCATTAAGGTAACATATGTATTTGTGAGTTGCGGTCGGTGCCATAGGATATTTCCTAATCAATAATAAACGGTAGTGAAAAGATGCACAAATGTAGGTCAAAATATTTAATATTCAAATATTTGTACATATAAAATATCCTGCATTACATAGGTATATAATTATGTGGTAACTACTTACGTATCAAAATTAAACTTAAAATTCCAATTAAAATCATGAATTTAATTGATTTAATTTAATTGATGAATTTAATGAAGAAAAATGTGTCGATTTTGGGTTGAACTTTGGCCCTCTTCCAAATAAACTAAAAAGGGTATTAATTTTAAATCCCCCGCAGCTTTACCACCCAAAAATAAAGTCAACCGATCCTTCGCCGCTTTGAAACCTGGCATGTTTTTTCTTCTTTACCTGGCATGTTTTTTTTTTTTTTTTTCCTTTCAATATGAAACTTCTTTTAGGCATTTGTTTCCACAAAAGTCCTGCTTCATCTATGTTAAAAACTTGTTGAGAAGTATAACACACAATACTCCTATTCAATAATTTTAACAAGTTCTTTTTTGAAAGTTTCGGCTCCTTAATCTGCATTTGCGGCTTCTCCCTGGATTTTAAATCTATTCAACCAGCCCTTACTAGTTTTAAATGGTTCCACATTTTTTTTTTTTTTAGGTGAGTTTTCTTCAGATCATTATATTGGCTAATCTCTCTCTCTCTCTCTCTCTCTCTCTTTTAATAATATTAACCGAATTCTGCATTGGATATTATCTTCAATAAAATTAGTTAGTCTTTCCATTTCAATCCTAATAGCCGGCCTAGCCCTAGTTGCTTGCAGTGGAACAGCTATCTTTCCTGCTGCTAAAATTAATGCTTTATTTTTTTTTTATAATTGTTCTTACAGTTAAACTTGCAAGTCCTAAATTATGGCACACATTCGCTTGTCTTTGACCCGAATCGATTCGCTTCAAAACGTCTAATTTAATTTTCAAATTCAGTCTTTCTTACATTTATAGTTTTCGTACTGCGCTCAGACGTTGTTGCTTTTTCATTCTTATCGGCCATTATTAACTCTTCAAAAATGTAACTGCGTTGGTTGCATCAATTATGATTCAATGTTCAAGAAAACTGTCCGTTTCGCACGATGTCTAATACGGTACTGGGTGATGAGTAGACTTCGGATAAATGCATATAACGCAAATATTACAAGCAATATACTTGATCATTTTTTAAAATGTTGATCTCGGAACTATGTAACAAGTCACTGTACTGCAATTAAATTAGCGTGCGAGAAAATTTCTCAAGTCGGCGTGGGAAACGTTTTAATGCTGTTTTGCTATTCATTTTCAAGCTATCGACTCCAACAAATGAAACGATTTCGTTTAAATACAGTATGCCAAAAATTCAATCTGTAAAAGAGCGTTATAGTGATCTGTGACAGCGTTATAGTCAGATACGGGTTATAATATAAGAACAGCGTTATAGCGAATCAGCGTAAAGCGAACCGCGTTATAACGGGGGCTTACTGTATTTTCCCCGGAACACAAATTAAATTAACAGGTCTATTGATACTCATGTCACCTTTGTGTTATAGGCCTAATGACTCTGATGAGTACAATAAACAACTACACAGAGAAATAGAGTGGGCCAGTAAATCAGAATGTCTTATAATGGGGATTTTAACTTCCAAGATATATTGACTGGAACTTGTGGATTGATCACTTGCAAAATAGCAAGACTTTTGTGGATTGATCGGATGACTGTTTTCTACAGCAGCATTCTGTAAGAAACAATGTAGTGCTGTAGTGTAACTACCATCGGGGCTAAAGGGAAGGGTTTTTGCATTCAAAACTGAGGCCACTGTAATCATAAAGATGACTACAGTGGCCTCAGTTTTTTTAAATTCTATACAGTTTTTAAATTCTATACAGTGGGACCATCTGATGATGTTTTACCAATAGCAAATTCTAAATGGGAAGCATTCAAGGAATTAATCTTGGAAACTACTAGGCTTTTCATACAAACTAATAAATACCATTCAAGGTTTAGGCCTAAATGTATGTCAGAAGAACTAATGAGACTCGTAGCAGAGAAGAAAAATGCATGGGGATGAATATAAATTATCAGGCAACACAGAAGCCTATGGTAGGTATAAGCTAGTCCGTAATCAAGTCACAAAGGAAGTTACGCAAGTGAATGCATATAAATTATTAGGTGACAGAAGCCTATGGTAAATAAACTAGTCTGTAAATGATTCACAAAAGTTAGGCAAGTAAAGGCAGATATTGGGAAATCTTTGGCAAAGGAGGCAAAGACTTCTTTACTTATATAAACTCTAGAAGGAAGGGAATGAATCAAGTTGGTCCACTTGATATCGACTGTTTGACTGTTGACGATCCTGCTCAGATAGTTGACAAACTGAATGAGTATTTTGCATCTACATTCACACATGAGAAATTCTGTAGGGAAATGGAGGACAGAAGCTTATTAAACTCTAACAGAGAACTAAATGATTATTTATTAATAATTGAGAGCAAAATGGAGGAGAAATTGTTGAAGTAAAGACAAGAAAGGCAACTAGGGTGGATGTGATCTATTCAATTATATTAAAGGAGGCAGCAAAGAAAGTAAGCAAACTCTTAGCCATACTTATGAGAGCATCCTTGGACTCGGGGAGGTCCCCACTGATTGGATATGCGCAAATGTATCCCCAATTCACAAATGGTGACATGAGTAATTACAGACCTGTTAGTTTAACTTCTGTTCCGGGGAAAAAATGGAGTCACTGGTTAAAGAAGCATTACACGATCATCTAGACAAGACTATAGTTACAGAGTTCAGACACAGCATGAGTTTGTTAAAGGGACGTCTTGTCTGACCAATTTAATTGGATATTATGATGTGGTAAAATGGAGCTGGATGCAAAAAATTATTTGATAGTGTTGCACCTGAAAGACTACTATACAAATTGGAGAAGTATGGTATTAATGGCAAATTATCATTATTAATTACTCATATTATTTCTCCCAGATTGGGGGTTCCACCTCGTGACGGGTATTGCTACAGGGTGGTTGTTATGTCTGGTGTTACTGCTGGTCGAGGAACTCTCTGATTATCCTACAGGTGTTCAGGATTGCAACTTTCTGGAGTTCCTTGTAGGTGTTCACTGGAAGACCTATTGTTGCTAGGCTGTTATGTAGGGTCTTTGGCACCATACCTGTGGCTGACACGATGATCGGGATGGTTACTTGTTGCATATGCCACATCTTTTTGACCTCCTATCTTTGATTCGTGTAGTTCCTGATTTTTTTTTTCCCCATGGGTGTTCTGCAGGTTGCCAGTGTTGGGTACTGCTATATCAATCAGATAGGTAGCCTTTTCCTTCTTGTCCACAAGGGTTATGTCCGGTCTGTTGTGAGGGGTTGTCCTATCTGTTATTATGGCACGGTACCAGTACAGCTTATGGGTTGGGTTCTCTAGTACTGCCTGGGGTTTGTACTTGTAGTACAGTACACTTTCTTTGATCAACTGGTATTTCCTTTCTAGCTTCTGATGTACTATCCTGGCTACCTGGTCGTGTTATTATTATTATTATTATTAGCCATATAGTGCAAGGAAGCCTGAGGCTTATGCTGCACCACCGCCTAAAAAAAAAAAAAAAAATTCCTTTGTTTTCCTGAGAGAGAGAGAATCAGAAGTAGAAGGGAATCATCAAGAAGAGAAGAATGATGATATCCAGCTCAGGACCCTGGGTTTGCCAAGCCCATACTCACCAGATGTTAGCCCCGGGGATAAGTTGCTATAGTGCATAAAACGATGATTCAGTGGGAGAAGACAGAATGGTAATCAATGAACACTGCTCTTCACAGACTAATGTTATTATTGGAGGCCCCCAGAGTTCGGAGCTGGGCCCATTGTTGTTTTCTATATTTATCAGAGATATTGATGAAGGTATATCGGGCTTAATGTAGAAGTTTGCAGATAATACAAAGGTTGGCAGGGTTGTTAATGACAGTATGCTACTGCAACAGGATCTAGAAAAGTTAGATAGATGGACTGAGAAGTGCCAAATGAAGTTTAACGTTGACAAATGCAAAGTGCTGCATATAGGTAGCAGTAACCCGCGAGAAATGTACCAACTGGGTGGTGTTACACTCAGGATTGTGGAGCATGAAAGAGACTTGGGGGTAATTGTGCAGTCAGATATGAAGTTTTCTGGACAGTGCAGACAGGCTGCTAGAGCAGGTCACAGGATATTCTCAATGATATTCAGGAATTTTGCTAGCAGGGATAAGGAGGTGATTATCCCCTTGTATAAGGCAATTTGATGGAGTACTTATGCCACACCTTGAGTACTACATACAGGTCTTGAAGCCTCATTTTAGGAAGGATGTAGAACTGCTAGTACGAGTACAGAGAAGGGCAACAAGATTGGTGAGGCAAACAAAGGGGTGTTCTTACCAAGAAAGGTTTAAGTTCTGCAAATTGCAGCATTTGGAGACTAGGCACCTCCAAGGTGATCTGATTGAGGGCTATAAGTCCTTGAATGGTTTGAGCGGGCTCAATGTCGATCGGATTCTTCCTCTTGCTCAGATTATGATCTTGAGGGGGCATAAACTCAAATTGAGGAAAGACAGTTGTAGAATAGATGTGGAGAAATTTGCCTTTAGCCAGCAGGTAGTTGATTGCTGGAAGAAACTTCTATCTGTCATTGTGGAAGTTGATAGCTTAAATAAATTCAAGGAAGAACTGGACAAACTTTTGGAGAAAATGGATGGGTAAAATGGGAAGTGTTAGTTTTTTTTTGCTGATGCTGTTGTTCAGATGTTACATAATTTAAAAATATATATGCAACATAGACATAACTGTGGATAATGTTATTTATCTCTCTCTAAGATGAACATAAGTGCAAGCTTTAGTGCTGAGCACTTAGCCCACAGCCTTCAAAAAACTTAAGATTTAATTTTGTAAGCTGTTAATAATAGAGCATAATCATTTTATTTCATTTTATTCTTTAATATTTTAAAATATGCATTGTGGATAAAATGCAACTTGTCTATTAGTAAATGTATGCCAAATTGAGAATAATTATATTTTCACTAAATAATAATATATTATTAATAAGAAAGACTTTTTACAGGGATGGAATAGATTTAAAAGGAGTGCAAGAATATTTGCTGATGATCAGAATCAGTTTTAGGTGGGTTGGAAAACTGCAAGATTAGGTGAGAGATACTGATAGATTAACAGTAGTGCAAGAATCACTTTCGCCTACTGTTAATTCTTGCACTGCTGTTAATCCGTACTTTTTTATAAATTATAAGATGATAAGATGCCCACAATAGATATAAGCTAGTCTGCAACCTCCTTTGTGACTTGATTGCAGACTAGCTTGATTGCAGATATAAGCTAGTCTGCAATCAAGTCACAAAGGAGGTTAAGGCAAGCTAAGGCTTATTAGTTAGCAACTTATTAGTTGGAGGTTGATAGCCTAAATAAGTTTAAGGCTCAGCTGGACAGGTATTTTGAACGAACAGAGGGGTGTTTTTTTTTTGGCTGATGCTGCATAAGCTTGCTTTCTTGCATCAAATGCCTCTGCTAATGCTAATGCATCAGTAGTGATAAATGGTGCAAGAAAGCAAGCTTATAGAGCATCAGCTAAAAAAAAAAAAACTTCCCACAACTGACTATCATCTCCAATAACAGTGATCAACAAGGTTTTGCTAACATGGGTGAAAGTAAGCATTTTTTTGTTAATTTGTATGTGCAGATTATGAATATGGCAGTAAAAAGTTCCTATCACATCACTTTTTTTTTATAAAAATGCAAAAAACAATCATAAAAAATGTAAAATAGCTTTAAATCGATAAAATCGTCCAATATCACACCCTGTACCTTTCGCGGTCAAATTTATTGTAGCAAAAGAGACGTATCTGTGTTGTTTAATGGTATCCTAATACCTCTTTTTAGTTTTATGGCCCTGAGGAGTGGCCACTCTGAGTTATATTGCTATAATCATTATTATGCAGTAGCATGTTTGGACCATACTATATTTCTAGACACAAGGCGCCTCTGTGAAAAACAACTTGTTTACAAGTTGTCTTTAGCCCTTAATTGTGGTTAGTTTGGATTTGTAAGATCTAGTGGTAGGCTGTGGTGTTTTAAAGTTCTGTTTTGGAATTGTGAAATGGAGCAAAAACACAGTGTGTGTGTTAATTTGTCAAACAGTTTTTGCTGCTTGTGACAATTTACAGTAAAGTCACAGCGTCGATCGATCACAGACAAGGTGAAACAAGCTTAATATTTTTATTTTGGTTGTCATGTGGGTGATCAGAATAAACTGCGAGCACCACGTGTGTGCTATTTCACATGCTATATAAATCTGACTGAATGGGTGAAGGTGAACAATTCTAAAATGCCTTTTGCTGGCATAAGGTCATCTCACGGGTGATAGTCTCTGGATGATGCAATTTGCCAAACTGAATGCTTGCCCCAGGTGCCTCTTTTATATCCATCCTCAACAATTTCTCCTCCACTTTCCTTTCAATTATCACAAAGTCATTTAACTCCTCATTAGAGTTTGATAAACTTCTGGCATCCCTTTCCCTAAAGATTTCCTTATGAGTGAATGTACCATGCAAAATATTCAATTTGTCTGCAACCTGAGCAGGGTCATCAACAGTTAACCCATAGACATCAAGTGGCCTAATGTGATTCAACTGTTAATATAAGTGTTAATGTGTCCTTCTACTGTTAAATATAAGCATAGTAATTTGCATTTTCATTACATGCACTTGAATAATGTACTCTATTTAGCTATATGTACAGTAAATGTTAAATACAGCACATAAAAGCTAGAAATATTTCATTCTTACCAATTTTACTTTTAAAAGATGAAATCTTATAACTTGTAAAAGCTTCATAAGATCGATATGAATGTAAATTGAATGTGTAGTGTTAGAAAACTTTTTCATAACATCAAAAGTTCATTTTATACACTCACCCTCTTATTAAATCAGTTAATATATGTGGGCTTTCTTCAGCCACACAAAACAACTATTGATATTAACAGTATCAACTTAATATAATTGGCTTTTATAACTGTATTTAACATTCACTGTACATATAGCTAAATAGAGTACATTATTCAAGTGCATGTAATGAAAATGCAAATTACTATGCTTATATGTAGTCTGACAAAATGCAATGCTTTATTGGATCATAAAATGCAATCCAGCTAATATTGTTCATATTCAAGTTGGGCAACCGTGAGGACAAAATTCACATGGTCTTATGAGTTGGAGGGCAGCAACTCTTGAACTGTTTCAAACTTATAAGGATTCAATTTCAGAATCATTGTTTTAAATAGGGAGGTCTTGGGATATCTAGAGAGCAAATGGCCAACTCCATTGCACTTCATTCTCCTAAGCGCAAAGATAAAGACAAATAATCTGTTTATACTTTGACTAAACTTGGCAATGGTTTCTACCTGTTCTAACATATCCAGTCTATTCAGATTTTAATACCAATGCCTTAAAGGATTGAACTGAGAAAGGACCTTTACTTTTCTTCATACTTTGTTCTCTTTTATAGACTTTGAGGACAGCCATAACATTATCATCATTCTTATAATAAAAGGTAAAGTGCAGCCATTATCAACCCACTGCAGGATGGAAGCCTCCTCAACAATTCATGCTGAGGGAAATGGACCATAATCTGCCACGCTGGTCCAGTGCGGATTGGCAGATCGACTGTATTCAGCAGTCAGGGGATTGAACCCCGGTCTACTCAAAGAGCGTGTGCTACTGCACTCCTGCTCCTGACCACTCGGCTATGTGGACAACAAAAATGTATTATTTCGAAGAAAGCTCCTTTCCCCGCTGTTCCTTATGTGCAAATCGTCAGCATCAGGGCTGTTCCAACGTGATGGTGTGGTGTGCACTGCACCATGGTGGAAAAATCTAAAAGGTGGTGTGGCGATTATTATTTTTATATATAAATATTTATTACATTTTATATTTACTAATACATAAATAGTATATTTTAATTTATGGTTCAGTTTATTTTCAACAAATTTACAAATGCATACAATGTAAATAGTGGCAGCAGCATTTCCCAACCAAATTGTGCCCACTGAATATCCCTCCCTTCTTCAACTAGTGCACAATGTTTGGACAATTCATGCAAATGCCTACATGCATTTGGTTTGAGTGCCCCAACCCAATTGGCGTTGGCAACCTAGTACCTGCTAATAGCATGAATTTAGAAGAAACTATACAAATAAGTGAGTCAAATTTGGGTGAAATAAGTGCTAGTGCTAATATTATGCAAGATGAATCAAATCAAGAATTTGAACCTGAAGAAGAAGAAATTATATATGATAATATGCAAGATGAATCAAATCAAGAATTTGAACCTGAAGAAGAAGAAATTATATATGATAATATGCAAGACGAATCAATTTCTACTAGTGATTCTGGCAAATGGCCAGAAAAATTAAGTGACAAAATTAAAATTACACTCACTCAAAATAAACCAGAACAAGTAAAGAATACTGCTTTTCCAAAGGATGATCATGCATATTTTTTTACAAGATTATTATGAAAGAAATTTACCAAATGTAGAATTAACCTCCCAAAATTGGTTACTTCATTTAATATCACAAAATTTCAGTATTCTGTTGTAACTGGAAACTGTTTTCTTCTAACAATAATATTCCAATCATAAAAGGTGGATTCCAAGATAGCAACATTTGTCCAGACATCTCATTATTCACAAAAAAAGTCTGGCCTGTGTTGAGTGCAGTAAATAATTAATTTATTTGAACACAAATTTAGAGTTGAGAAATACGATAGATGACAATCATGAGAGTCTAGTGCAGCAAGAAAAACTATGATGGCAAGCAGATGGTATTAAAAAAACACACACACACACAGTGTGTGTGCGCAATATTTAGCAAAACAAAATTTGGCTTTCTGAAGCATGAATTCAAAATTACTTAATAACAATGGAAACTTTTTATAGTTAACCCAAATGACTATTAAATTTGATTCCACAATGGCAGATCCACAATGCTAGAATAAATAACAATAGTCTTCTCTATAAGGAAAGCATTACTTATTAGAAATATAACCGAATGGGCAACTCGTTGTGAGAGAATTCACAATATGAGATGTAATGAAACAATGCCACTATAGTAACTTCAGTAAATTTACAGCATACAGACATGATGCATTGGCACTAACTTATGTCTTAAAATAAAGTAATATATATTCTAAAATATCTATTTGTTTTATTTTTATTTTTGCAGATTTTATTTTTGTTTTCTTTGCATTAATAAAATATCAAACATTATTCAAAGAGTATATTTTAGTATCCATAATGGTTGATCCAAAACATTTTTATGAGTCACAGTTAAAACATAAAACAAACTCAAATGTTATCCACATAAATGCTAATTCTAAATGAAATTAAGTTTAAAAAATTAGAAAACTTTTCTTTTTATTAAAAAAGGGTGCCAAAAAAAATTTGCACCTTGGCGGCAATAGACCCTAGAACAGTGCCGATCAGCATGTTCCATTTTTCTTTTTATCCCTGCAATAAAACTTGTTTATTATGTTCTCTTATATGCAAATTAAAAAGTTTATGCCATAACATTTACATATTTTGACTTGACCACCCTGTATATTAGGGAACTGTCTGATAATAAAACAAAACGAAAGCAACAAAGTAATTGTGTGCTCTGCAATAAAGATGAACAGGCCCACGTATTTGAGGAGCCTACTGAATTTAGCAGGTACATATTTTAAAACTACAGTAAGCAGAAGCACTTGAAAAACACATATTAGACACTTATCTGAATCTGAAAGGAATGTAAACTTTCCATAAAATCTAAAGGAGGAGATTCAGATAAGCCAGAGTGTAATTACCATATTTTTCTTCCAATATTTATTCCAAAGTGAATTTTTGGAAAAATTCATTTTGGAATAAATATCTGAACATAAATATTCACAAGTACTTAATTAACAAAATTATAAGTGTGTAACAAATTTACTTGCACTAAAATTGCAAAATATTATTACTGTCATTCTCATTATTAGTTCATCTTCATTGCATAAAGAGTAATGCTGATTCAGATTTATTGATCCTTTTTCTTCTAAAGAGTTCCAGTGAGACGTGTAAGCTCTCACTTGGATAAGCTGGGCAGCAACATACAGTCTGATCTTAATAGGAGAGAGGGTGTGTGTATGTGTGTGTGTGTGCGCGTGCACACATGAGTAAAAATATCACTGCACGTCCCTCAGAATCATAAAATGTATTATGGAAAGAATTCCAGGAAAAAGAGTGCATTCTAGAACATCTGGAAAATGCTGTAGAGTACTAAACAAATTATTCTTACCTCTAGCCCACGGTGGATTTTTTCCTGTTGTAGCAAACTGTGCCATCATTTACTTCAATGGTAACATTTGTGTCACTAATGTCCTAAATATGCATGCATAAATAGATACAATTAGGACTAACATGATTCCTAAATTAAATAGCATAGGCAAGTATTAGTAGCAAAGAATGCTATGTAAAAAAAGAATATTAATTAACATTCCAAAATGATTACAAATTTTTCTCCAAAGTTCTTACGGTTCTTTTATTTTCTTTTATTTTTTATGAAACCTCCAAACACGAGAGGTATTAGAACCTATAGTACTTAGTACAGTGCATGCGTTGGAGGTTGAGAAGATGAAAGAAGATATTTTTTAATATTAGACTTTAACTTCTGTAGATTGTAATTTTTAGGAAATACGTATGAAGGAAGATTGTTCCAGAAAACGGCAGTTTTCTCCAAAACTGCCGTTTTCTGGAACAACAATATGATGAATAAACGATGAAGATGAAAAGTTGGTTCTGTGAGTTTGAAGTTGGACAATAAATGGATGTTGGCTGGTGGCAGCATGTGTTCAGATTGTTTTGAAAGAGGGAGAGAGGGGAAATATAGAAGCCAATTCAGAAGAACAGTGCCCATGGAAGTATCTGTAGAAAAGGCATGCAGCAGAAACAGAACATCAATAAGATAAAGAGTGAAGAGACTCTATTAGGGATGATAAGTCATTAATTAAACTAGAAGCCTGAGAGAGGTTTTCGGGATATCACCCAAGATGTGGGAACAATATTCCATGGTAGGGTGAATTTGCGATTTGTACAAAGTGAACAGCTGTTTGGAAGAAAAGTAACGTCGAGAGTGAAAGAGAAAACCATGTTTTTTTAGATGCAGAGGAAGCATATTTGAAATGTGCTTGTGCCAAGAGAGATTACAGGTCAGGGTAATCCCTAAAAGAGACGTATCATCTTGCACAGAAATCTGAGTGTCACCAAAGATAAGCATAGGAAGCAGAAGACTCCTTTTTGCTAGATATAAGACAGATCTGAGTGTTAGAAGGATTGAAATCAATTAAACATTGCCCCACTGGAGAATTACCTGGAGATCGGTATTTAAGGAATTGGCAGCAGATATTAGAGATGTTGAAGCTGATTGAGCAGGGTGAGGTTTCTCAAACTGGAAAGTGGAATGCAATGTGCTATCATCAGCAAAACTATGGACAGGACTGCCAGTCAATGGAAGAAGATCATTAATATACAAGAGGAAAGAGTGGGGGAAAGAACTGAACCTTGGGGGACACCAGCATTAGTGGAGAAGTTAGATGATGGAGAGCCATCTATCACCATCCTCAAGTGAATGGTCAGAGAGAAAACTGGATAACCAATTACAAAAAACAGTTGGCAAACCATAAGATGGAAGCTTGTTTAGAAGTCCTTTATGCCAAAAACAATCAAAAGCCTTTGAGATGTCAAGAGAAACTGCTTGTGTTTCACTGAACTTTTCCACTGAATTTGTCCTTAGATGGGTAACATAAGCCAGAATATCACCTATGGATCGACACTGACAGAATCCATACTAGTGATCATTAATCAGACAGAAGGTTTCTAGATAGTTTAAGAGTTGGCGGTTAATTGATTTCTCCATTACTTTAGAAAGAGTCGAAGTAATTGCAATGGGATGATAATCGGATGGCAGGGATTTGTCATCCTTTTTAGGAACTGGCTAGATATGAGCAAATTTCCAAGCAGAAGGAAAAACACCTTTGGAATAGGAAAATTAAAAAAGGCAGAAAAGAATAGGAGTAAGTTCAAGAGCACACATTTTGAGAACAAGTGGAGAAATACCATCGGAACCTGAGGCTTTCTTAGCATAAAAAACGTCAAAATACTTCTGACATCCTTTTGACGGTATTGAATGGAGCGTGTTAGGAATGGTAGGAGGTGTTTTCCAAGATCATTAACACATGAGTAGGAAGAAAAATGTGATGCTAGCGGGTCAGCTTTATCTTTGGCTGAAGTGGCAACAGAATCATATCATTATGACAGGTGTGCAGTGGCAAATTCAGAGTAGGGGCACCAGGGCATGTGCCCCCTGTCGTTTTTTGGAAAAAATACATCAATCATTTAAATTACATTTAGCTTCAAAAAAAGTTTTTTTTTTTATTGTTAACATAGGATTTTATCTATTTTTGCATTGTGGCTCAACTTTTTTCAACTGACTACAGTTGGCATGATACTGAGGTGATTGCCATTCTAGTGCACAAAATGGTGTCCCTCCTGTCATTTTGTTCAGGATCCGCCACGAGATCCGGCAAGAGACCAGATCAGGATCCGGCAAGAGACCAGTATGCTCAGCTACCATTAGGGCAAAAAAGCAAGTTTTCTACTCTTAGCCTGTTCAAAATCTAGTTTGGACTGATTAATAAGAAGGTGATTATCCCCTTGTATAAGGCAATGGTCAGGCCGCACCTTGAGTACTGTATAGAGGTCTGGAGGCCTCATTTTAAGAAGGATATGGAGCTGTTGGAACGAGTACAGAGAAGGGCAGCAAGTTTAGTGAATGGAACAAAGAATTGCTCTTACGAAGAAAGGCTTAAATTTTGCAAATTAGTGACTGGAGACTATGCACCTGCAAGGTGATCTGACTGAGGTGTATAAAGCCTTGAATGGTTTGAGCATGCTCAATGCTGATGGGATTCTTCCTCTTGCTCAGAATAATCGCCTTAGAGGGCATAAATTCAAATTGAGGAAGGACAGTTGTAAGATGGATGTGCGGAAGTTTACCTTTAGCCAGCGGGTGGTTGATTGCTGGAACAAACATCCA
Organism: Mastigoproctus giganteus; assembly: GCF_048544385.1. Classification (NCBI taxonomy): domain Eukaryota; kingdom Metazoa; phylum Arthropoda; class Arachnida; order Uropygi; family Thelyphonidae; genus Mastigoproctus; species Mastigoproctus giganteus. The sequence goes on along the minus strand of NC_143582.1, from coordinate 67,348,812 downwards.
TCTATCATTGTAGAAGTTGATAGCTTAAATAGATGCAAGGCAGAACTAGACAAACATTTAGAGTGAGTATAGGGATGAAATGAGTAGGGTTTTTTTTTTTTTTTTTTTTTGGTTGATGCTATATAAACTTGCTTTCTTGCATCATATGCCTTTGCTAATGCTAATAACTGCTTTACAATTGTTGTGACCTCTGGTGTCGGTAGAAAATGAAACTGAATTCGAAACAAGACAATTACGATATACAACATTCTGCTCTTGAACAGCCTTAGCACATTTATTGGAAAAGCAAGGTTTAGATAAAGCACAAGATTTTAAAGTGGTGTGTGGAATAAAGGATTCCATTCCTGCAAGAATAATTTCACTGACACAATCTGAGCAAACATTGACATCAGAAGTTTTGAAACAGTAATCCGACCAAGGAAAAGAAGAAAATAAATCTCGCAGGTCATCCCATTTTGCATTCTTGTAATGCCAAACAATAAGAGGTCGGGAATAGACATGAGATAAAGGTTCCATTGGAGAAGAGACAATCACCAAGTTATGATCTGAGGTGCCTATAGGACCATTCACTTCAACCGTGTACTTAGAAGGGTTGTTTGTGAGAAAAAGATCAAGTGTGTTGGCTGTATGGTTAGGACTGTCCAGTATTCTGGCAGGTAAAAGAAATCTGTGCAAAGTCATTAGTAATTGCAAAAGTCTCAGCATCTCGACTAGGTAGGCCTGTGTGACTAGAAAACGGAAGCCAGCTAGAGTTGTGAACATTAAAATCACCGAGGAAAATTGGACTGGAAAAAAAGTCAAGTTGCAAAGGGAGGAAGTCATAGTTCCTAGTGATTAGTGGAGTTGGGAGAACAGTAGAGACAACTGATGAATTTTACAGAATGAGGTAGAGAGATTTTAAGCCAGAGAAGACTGAAAAGAGGAGATTCCAAATTACCAAGTATTTGACAGGGAATATTGGAACCGGCATATGCAGAAGTACCACCTTTGAGGCGAAAGGAATCAGCGAATAATTTGGGCAACTGAGATGAACAGTGATTGAATCATCCAATAACTGAGCTTCTGTCAGAAAAAGTACATGGGGTTTGGCAGACTCTAAGTGTAAATTGACATCACTGAGACCACGTATATTTGTGAAATAAACTAGGAAGTGTTTGGGAGATTTAGATCTTTTCACAGATAAGTTTGCTCTACTAGCATTAGCATTAGTACAGGCATTTGATGCAAGAAAGCAAGCTTATGCAGCATCAGCCAAAAAAAAAAAAAACCACTTCCACTTCACCCCTCTGTTCGTTCAAAATACCTGTCCAGCTGAGCCTTAAACTTATTTAGGCTATCAACTTCCACAACAAGGGATGGAAGTCTGTTCCACCAACCAACCACTCGCTGGCTAAAGGCAAATTTCCGCACGTCTGTCCTACATCTGTCTTTCCTCAATTTGAATTTATGCCCTCTCAGGTGATTATTCTGAGTGAGAGGAAGAATCCCATCAGCACTGAGCAGATTTGAGCAGCATATTAGTTTGACAGTTCATGGTGTATTCAATAGTAAAAAAAAGAAGGGGGGGATACATGCTGTATGAAGTAATGAAAATTTTGGATATCGTGTACACATGATAAGAACATACCCAGATTCTTGACATAACGTGGCCTTGACAATGCTCCCGTATGCACACTACTCAGTCCCCTCCAGTCACTATCTGGCAGAGTAGAGGCAGCAAGATTATATACTAGCTGATTCGAAAGGCTCCTAGAGAGTTACCAACAGGTTGGTTCCGGTGTACTAACTAGCAGCTGGCCTGTGAACAATGTTTTAGAGCTGTACCCTCAAAATGTAAGGAAGTTTGGATCTCGCCATAACTTCAAAAGACATCAATCACAGTGCATGATGGAAGAGATGGGGAAGGGCTGACTGGTACTTAGCTCTGGAGACTACACATGGGTTCCACCAATTTAAGCCTCCAATAAGTAAAGTGGTGGTATTGCACCAGTTGATGAGTCATTAACCACCTAGTATTGCCTGGTAACACAGAGGGGGAGCATTACTCGGTGTGGTGTGGGTGCCACGCCTCGACCCCTGCTTACGTTGGTTCACACCTGGGTGGCCACTCACAGCATGCTTGCACATGGGGTTTATACCGAGGATTACTAACAGTCCCACCATCGTGAAGGTGCAAGCAGAGGATTTGGCTATCGCAGACCGTCCGGACTTTGCCAAAATTAGGTCCACTTGACTTGAGTGTCACCCAAATATCAGTTCCATCAGCGTTTTAGACTCCCAGGTAGCAAGCACAACTTGTCTGGCATATCAGAGAGAATGTCTGCAACAGCTTCGAGGACCAAATGTTTATACTCCGGCATGACCACCAGGTCAGAGGAGTTTACAATAAATCAACAATACAAACATTAACCGTATTTAGCAGTCACGGGCTTAACCTCAGTTCGCTCAAAGAGCACATGCTACTGCACTCTCGCTCCTGACCATGCAGCTACCAAAGTTCAAGTGGCAGGGATGCAGGAAATTGTTTTGGACAGTTAAACATACTGTGTTAATATTTAACATACTGTTAACCAAGCAGCAATCATCCCTCACTTTAAAGAGATTCAGTGACTAGCAGAAGTCCTAATTACACTCTAACTACTCCTTTTGCACAAAAACAAATACACCATTATTTCTCATGTACAATACATTCAGAGCAGCAGAATTAGAGGATATCACCAGCTCATAAAGAATTCATATTTTCTCCACTTCATTAAATAAATAACAGGCAGAATAATCTTAGATTTCTCCAACAAACACTACCAAAAAACACCTCGAACCTGAACACTACACTCTGTTCACTCTTTAATTCTGACAAACAAACAAACAAGCATCACTAAATCAAGCTCTCATTGGTCAGCTGCAAAAAAAATATAGGATACTTTAGCAGCTAACCAATGAGAGCTTTGTTCAATGATATATATTTAAATGGGAATTAAAGTAAAAGCGAATAGAGTGTAGATGTTTCTTCATACATTGGCAAACTATTCTGTCCATGGCCATCACTACAAAGAAACTCAGACTGTCTGAGATCTCTGCAGTTACTGCAGTTGCACTTTTAGCAATTTTTCCCAACCTCTGTTCCCAAAGTTTGTTGATCATTCCAATTAACACTGCATTCTTAGCTCCCACAATAAAAATTTCCAGCAGCTGTAGCACTGAACCTTGAATGATCATGTGATGTGATGTGATGTGTTAGTCCATTTCTAGTTACAAAACTGTGTAACCTCAGTAAATGTTTCTGTGAACTATACCCAGATACAACAAATACATGGGCATAGTTCACCAACATCATTCATCAACAAGTGTTGTGGAAGTGAAACAGAATTTGTACAGATGATTTTTTTTTTTTTTTTTACTGATGCAGTACATGCTTGATTCCTTGATGCAGTACATGCTTGATTGTTTACTAATATTAACTAATACTAACATTTGTTACTAGCAGCACAATGCAGGTAAAGCAAAAATTATGATCAACAGAACCTGACAGTTTCATAAGCACACAGTCTTCTTTTAACTGCAAATTAGAAATACAAAACTAACCAGATGTAACATTTTCATTAAGAAAATTTATGGTAAAGAAAGTATAAAACAAAAGAAATGCATCAACAAAATCTGTTATAGCAGTATGCAAAACATGTTGGGACCAAGTAATTTGGGATTCACACCCCTTACTTTGATATAGAGTTGTTTTTCTGTTATTTTCTGTTTAATGTTAAAGTGTACATTTTAGTTAAGAGTTTCAAAAATGTTCTAAAACCTATTCAGTGAACTCCCCATCCCCGTACAATTCAGAGCAACAGTTTAATTCTCACAAAGTGTGCTACATTCCCTTTGATTTATAAATGTCAATTCAATGAACTTTTTTACCCTACAATTCTCAACAAAAGTATTGACTTCGTATTAGCTAAAACAGCAGATGGCTAGCTGTCAATCATGATCATAAAAAACAATCAACTAACATCAGCTATGTTGCACAAACAATCATGTTGGATTACAATTAGGCTTTTCAAAGCAGCACACTCTTGCCACAAGTACACCCAGCTGTCAGTCACAATCAGTGAAAGCAATGAAGGCTAATATTAGCTGTGTTAGACAACTGATCTTGGAAAAATCTATGGCAAAGTTTCAGATGGTAAAAGATCTACATAAAAAATTTTTAGTGACAAAAGGTTAGCTTTGACACTACTTGCACTCTTAACATTAACCTAACATATCAAAATATATCCACTTAGGTCAGAAAAATGAGAATAAGTTAATGAAATTTTTATTTCTAATTTGCATGTAAATGAAAACTACACACACATGAAACTATCAAGTGCCACCAATTGCAGTTCGCAATGCCTGCATCTCACTATTGATGGAGCTTACTGCAAGGAAATATTGGCACAAGTTCCATATGTCATTTGAGTACAGTCCTCACAAACACCTCCCTGCATAACGACATCATAAATAGTTTTATTATAAAATATACACCACTATCAATGTAATATTAAAATGCTGTTCTTTGTGATTAATGCACCATATACAAAAACACCATTAAACAGTTTTAAAATCAGAAAAGAAAAGGGGAAAAAAAATTACAATTTATTCTAAAGAAGTTTTGAATAAAGTTTTTAATTACAAAAAATAATTTTTTGCTTCTTTACTGAAATTGAAAATGGTGTTCTATTAATTATGATTTGCTAAACTCAATTACAAAATATTGAACAAAAGTAAACAAGAGAAACCAATAAACTCCCAGGGGCTCACATCTGGTGAATATGGGCTTGGCACACCCAGGGTCCTGAGCTGGATATCATCATTCTTCTCTTTCTTGGTGATTCCCTTCTACCTCTCTCTCTCTCAGGGGTAACTCAGAAATTTTTTTTTTTTTTTGGCTGGTGCAGCAAAAGCTTCAGGCTTCCTTCCACCATATGGCTAAACATTAATAATAATAATAACTAGGGAGCTGTGCTCGCTTCTTTTGATAAAGTAAAATAAAATACAGATGCTTTCGACAGACACTGTATGTCTCTTCCTCTGCTACAAATACATAAATATGTTACATATGTAAATCAAGCATGGTACTGCGCAGTCATGTTAAATAAACATAGCACGTGACCAAGCTTAAACAAGTACATTTACCACAGGAAAACAAGCTTCTGTTACATATTACCACATAACCCGCATCTCTCTTCTCCCACTGGCTGAATAAATATCACTAGGAGGAAAATTATATACAGGGGGTTCCCAGTATCAAAGTATTCATTATCCAAGTCCCCGCAGTTACGAGGATTTGAAAATTAAAGAATTAAAGGATGCTTGAGAAAACTGAGCACTTGAATATTTTTGTGAGAATGACCCTCTTCATAACCTAAAGCAAGGGTTAAGTGCAAAGTTAAAGACATAACTAAATACTACAACACAATTTTATCTAAAAAAAATGGGGAAAAAAATAACACACCTCTGGTTTCATTCTTTATTTGTAAAACTAAAAAACAGTGTAACTTCAATGAACTTTACTTAACCTTACATTGTTCAACATACAATAAAAAATGTTGAATAAAATAACTGTCTCATTTTTCAGTTCCTTCAATCCATTTTTTACATTACAAGTACATAATACACATTAGGAAAATTTGGTCTCATTTTAAGTGGAATTTTCTGGAACCAATTATCCTCGGATAACGAGGACCTCCTGTAATAATAAAAATGTTTTTATCATATTTCTTAAAATTTTCAAGATCACTCATCCCCCCCCAAATCTAAACACACAGACTTTCTCTTGGCATCTGGTAGACATCACATGAACAGTTGTGACTTTGTCAGCTGTTTGCATTTAGCCAGCAAAACAAAAGATCCTTGACAAGATTAGTCAGCTCTCATTGGCATCTCGCATATGCCCTATGATAATGGGAGTTGAATACAAGAATGATGTTTTTGCTCACCTGGCATCTATTTAATGCCAAACAAAAAATTGATTTCTCATAATTCGTAATATATCAAAATGAAAAAAATTAAAACAGAAAATATTGTATACTCATTTAGAGAATATCTCGTTAATATCATTAGTACTAATGATATTAATGAGAAGTGAATTGAGAATTTACTTTGTGGACAGAAGACAACGTTGAGAAAAAGTCAGAAGAGAACTCTGAAGAGAAGTCTGAAAGTGTCTGGAATTTTCTCAGAGATAGGGATCACATGATAAGAGCCATGTCAATCAATTTGGCTCTTGACAGGCTGTGCAAGTCACATAGGGTAGAATTTTTTTTCAGTGTGGTCTGTACTTGTTAACAGGAAGGACAGGGATGGGATGCCCTTAAATAGAATGGGTGCAATGGTCGAAATGGTAATTGAGCATTCTTGTCTCCTGCCAAAGCTATTGGCCACAACTTTTGCCCATCTCTCCTTCACCTGTTTAAACACGATGGTTCGCCATCTCAGCTAAAGATAAAACCAACCTGTTAGCATCCTACTTTTCTTCTAATCCACATACTGATGATCTCAGTAAACCACCTTCTACCATCCCCAGTACACTCCATTCAATGCCTCCTGTGGTCTTCCATCAAAAGGATATCAGAAGAATTTTGAAAATTCTTGATATTTTTCCACTTGTTCTTAAAACTTGCACTCGTGAGTTTACTCCTGTTCTATGTTGTCTTTTTACACTTTCTTATTCCACTGGTGTTTTTCCTTCTGCTTGGAAATTTGCTCATCCCTCCCATCCAACTATTGTTCCATTGCACTTACTTCTACTCTTTCTAAAGTGATAGAGAACTCCATTAACTATCTAGGAGCCTTCCAGCTGATCAATGATCACCAGTATGGATTCTGCCAGTGTCGATCCACTGGTGATACACTAAATAAGCTAAATATAAACTAATGTTAATACTAAATGAGCTAATGCTAAATAAGTTTATGATTAGTAAGAGGAAAGTGGAAGAAAATTGTTGAAATTCTAAAATTAATTAGGCACCTGAGACTGGTGGGATCTATCCAATTATATTAAAAGCAGCAGCAAAAGAGATAAGCAAATGTTGAGCCATAATTATGAGGGCATCAGAGGAGGTACCTTAGAGATTGGAAATGTACAAATGTTTCTGTTATTCATCATGGGGGTTGGGGGTGGGTGGGGGAACAAAGGCCAAAGTTAGTAATTACAGACTTGTAACTTGACTTGTGCATCAGAAGTCAAGCTTTCAGGTTGATATTTGTGGTTAGAGAAGTAATGCAGGACCATCTTGACAGGAAAGTAGTTTATGAAAACCATTGGATTTGTTAAGGGGGAGATCTCTTATCTAACCAATCTGATTAGCCATTATGATGTAGTAACAAAGGAACTTTATGCAAAAATAATATTCCACTTAAAAGTCTGTTCCACATGAAAGATTGCTATACAAATTGGAGCAGTGCGGCATTAGAGAAAAGTTACTGGTATGGATAAATGAACAGTTGAGTGGCAGGATATATATATTGGTTAATAACATATTCGCTGCATCTGACATACATCAAACAGTACCAAGTGATATGCCACTTGGTACTGATTGATATATGGTACCAAGTGATGTCATTAAGCACAAAAGCATTTGAAAAGTGCCCAAGTACTGTGCCATAAAACACATAGGCAGTCATTCAATATATAAGTGATGTAAAAATAAAGGCATAAAAATAACTGCTCAATGCTGTCAGCACGTTCAATAAACTCTGAGTCATTAACAGCAATGCTTCACTTTTGTTTATAGCCCGAGGCAGTTTATATACATGGATTAAACTTTTGATAACATTTTGCTTTGTTCTAATCTACAGCTCAACTTTTTCTTTTAGCTATAAATTCCAGATTCTTACTTTTCAACTATTATTTATGAATTTTCAGAATGCTGACGATTTCAAAATTTTATTTCTCAATCTTCCAAAAATTATGGCATATTGAATGCACTCTCTCAAATATTGGTGGAAGTGAAAGTGTTAATGGCCACTACTATACATAGACTAAAAGCAATGGGGTCCCCTCATGGTTCAGTGCTGGGTCACTTACTATTTTCAATATTTATTAACAATATTAATGAAAGTATATCAAGTTTAATGTCCACATGATGCAAAGGTAGGCACAGGGTGGTTAATGAGAGGAATCGGTATGCTACTCCGCAACCTGGATAGGTCTTGGAGTAGCGTACCCTAATTAGAAAAGGAAGATGGGCATACCCTGATTAAGTTTAGGAAGGTGGGTTGAAAAGTGGCAATTGAGGTTTAACAAGGTACTGCATTTTGGTAACAGTAATCACACAATAATACCAACTGGGTAGTGATCACACATTAATACCAACTGGGTGGTACCACACTCAGGGTAGTGGAGATTGGAATAGGACTAGAAGTAACTGTACAGTTCAACATGAAGTTCTCTGAGCAATGCAGATAGGTGGCTAGGGCAGATCATAGGGATCTATGAGTAATAACATAGCAATTTTGCCAGCAGAAACAAGGAGACAATTAACTCACTGTGTAGGGCAACTATTAGGCTGCATCTTGAGTTATGCATAAAGGTCTAGAAATTTCATTTTAAGATTATGGAATGAGTGCAAATAACAGCAGCAAGATTAGTCAGGAGCACAAAGTGGTACTCTTACCAAGAAAGACTAGTTTTGTAAACTGCAGCATCTGGAAACTAAGCATTTATGAAGAGACTTGATTGAGCTGTTTTTACAGTTTAAAGGAATTGAATAAAACTAAAATGCTAATGGCATTCCTAGTCTTTCTCAGACAATGAAAACAAGGGGACAAATTTAAATTGGAAAAATATGGTCCCAGAATTTGCTTTCATCCAGAGAGTAACTGAATGTAGGAACAAATGTCCATCTGGTGTTGTGCAAGTAGGTAGTATGAGTAAATTTAAGGACAGATGTAAAAAATTATTGGAGGGAATGAACAAAGATATGGGTAATAATTTTGCTTCTGGCTTGCTTCTCTACATTATTTGTCACAAATAATACTAAAATTTACACATTCTACACATGCACACAGTAAACTTTAAAATTCAGCAACCTCTGGGATTGAGAGGTGCCAGATTTTAAAATATTCTAGATTTTTGTGAGATATACTTGGTAGTTGAGCAGTTTAGAGGAGCACATTTCAATAAATATTAAGCACAGGGATTACAACTTTAAGTATTTATAGGATTAAATCTTTTAAACATTTATAATGACTATCTTGTACTTTCATCTGTTTTTGAGGGCAGCAGTATGTAAATTCCATGGAATGTTGAGAAAAAGTCATGAGTTAGGATTAAATTTGAGGGTGTCTGCAATTCTGCCCAAACAACACAGGAGGAAGCAAATGATAAGACCTTTGTCAAGCAATTCTGCTCTCAACAGACTATGCAAGGCACATTGGATAGAATTTTTTCAGTGTGGTCTATACTTGTTAACAGAAGAGACTGTTTTCACAGGTATGACTTAAACAGAAGGGATGCAAGGATATTTGAAGATGTTATCAGGGCACTGTTAGGTGGGTTGAAAATCTGCTAGTCTGAGGAAGATACACAGGCACAGAGGTGAAAGTGGTTCTTGTACCACTTCTGATGGGACAGAGCACCTTCAGAAGCAAGGTATCTCAGAATATGAGGCATGCTAGGATCACCAAATACATAGGACGTGTTAGGGTTACTAAAAGCAGGTGCATTATACTTACACGTACATTAATGCTAGGCAAACATATTTGACAAGTTTACAGTACTGGTTAAGTCATCAAGCTATGGACACTGCACAGATATTGGAGACACTCAAACATAAGGGATGGTGTCACCCAAACTTAACAGATGTAGAATTTGAATATGAGAAGTAAAATGTGCAGAGAAGAGACAGGGAGGGAAAGTAGTTAAACTCCTTGTTAACCCGCCAGCATGCACAAAAAGGATTGTTCTTCCTCTAATTGCATGGAGTCATTAAATCCCATTTGCCTATATATGAAAGCTTTGGAAAAAATAATTCAAAATTGTTCATTTTTTTTGATGCTGCCTTTATTTTCAATCTTCCATTTCAAAATATAACTGTTTGTAATGTTTACCTTTAAACTTCATAACTGGACCATGTTTGTCCTGTGCAGTACATAATTTTATCATGGATAATGGTAATTTTCTCTAAGTTAGTTTAGAAATGGAGGAATTACCTCTATGATGGCTTGTAGAACACTTCAGTGATACTCTCCGTTGTTGAATAACTATACAAATAGATTACATGTATTCCACACCCTCATAGACAATATCAATGATCCAATGCACCACAGAATTGGAGACCTGCAGACCCCAAACCCAACCCCAAAATACATTGAATCACCAACCCTAATCTTTGAGCGAGAGAATACAATACATCCATATTTTAAAAACAATTTAAATGCTATGATAAATAATGAATCCCTACTTTTAATACTTTAAAAACTAATATTAAAACAAAAAAAAATTAAGACTCTTCGAAACATTAAGAAACTAAAGAATTTTCTCTAAGTTGAACCCAATAAGACTAAGTCTTCGCACCCAGTACTCTGTGCTCAATCTTCAGTGAGGGCAGAAAGTGTCTCCATGACTGATTAAATACAAGTAAAGCATACAAATTTTAATTTGTTTTCAACTACTTGCATTAGAATATTCCAGCAACCATACAATATTTTGTAAATGTGGCCCAATTCTAGGGGTTAAAGATAAAATTAACTGTTATGTTTTGAAGACGAAATCTGATTTTCATACATGCGTGGTTGGTCATTTAGCCAAAATGAATTATTCAGTTTTGATGATGTTCACTAGTAGTGACCATCCACCAACTCATAAGAAACACGTAAGCTCAGACATAGCTAGCTATCTTAGCAGTTACTAATTTTTCAATGTATAGTATTAATAGTAGTAGTGTTAGCTGCATGGTGCAAGCCCTTGGCTTTTGCTGCACCAGCTAAAAATTAAATAATTAATTAATTAAAAATAGATAATTAATAAAATAAACTACCTATTACACCCCCCTCCTGATTGTATACATCTATCCAGCTGAGTTTTCAATTTCAACTGAATAAACATGTGTCAGGCGGAACCTTGAAATTTCCCCAAGCTATTAGCCTCAATTATCCAAGGAGGTAACTTATTCCAGTAATTAATAATTTTCTGGCTAAAAGAAAACTTCCTGCAATCTAGTCTAAAATCCCTTTCCGTAATCTGAATTCATGCCGAAAGTTCTGGAACAATTTAAAACACTGAAAATTACACCCTCATTCAATTTTACTTTCACCTCTCAGAACCTTATACACCTCAATCAAGTCCCATCTAAAGGCATCTGGTTTCTAAGCTCTGTAGTTCACACATTCAAAGTTTTTCTGCATTAACAACCTTTTGCCAATCTCATCACACAAGTTTACCTGTCTACATCTGCTTGTAGAATTTCATATCTAACCATATTGTAACTTCCAAATCCCTTTTTTCCTCTACTGTCTTCGATTCAAACCCAAGAAGTAGATAAGTTATTTCAGGATTGCTATTCCCCAAGTGCCAGACCATTGCATTTTGCTATATTAAAAGATAACTGCCACTTTTCTGACTATCCCTTGAGGTAAGTTATCCTGAAGAAGCACTGCTTGTTGCTTCTTCAGGATGACTTACATAGAGTTCAGGAATGGTCAGAAAAGCTCTCTTGACATACAAATTTTGACATCACACCCACCTTATGTCGACGTCATTAAGAAAAATCAAAAATGGTGGCCCCAGTAGCAATCCTTGGGAACTTGACTTCTTACATTAGCCCAATCTGAAAAATAATTATTAATCACAACCCTCTGCACCCTACCCTGCAATCCATCTATGGATTTTTCCTGCGATTCCAACGTATTCCAGCATGTACAGTAACCACTCATAGATTGATTCAAATGCTTTGTTGAAATCCAAGTAAACATTGTCGAAATTATTTACTGCACCCGGCTCATGAGTGACTGTCAAAATAGCTAACCAAGTTAGTTAAACATTTGGTGTTGCTATTCCCATAGAGCAACCCCACATATTTATTATTATAACCCCAAAATAACTTATACACTTGGGTTGAACTACAAACAATAGATGAAAAAAAAAAAAGATTTGGAAGTTACAGTATGGTTAGACACTAAGTTCTCCAACAGGCAGCAAGGAGAGCCCATGGTGTCCCATTTTCCCTTTACAAAACCATACTGTTTCATTCAAAATTCTACTTTTATCTAAACAATCCTGTTGATCACTGTCTCCATGATTTGCCATACAACTAAAGTCAGACTGACTGTTTAGTAGTTACTTGCATCACTGTTAGAACTGGTTTTATGTATTGGCAACACGTTTTCACTTCTTCAACCCAAGGGGATCTCTCCAGAGTTCAGTAATGTCCTCATAATTAACCTTAATGGTTCAATGCATTCTCTCACCACCTCCCTCAAAATTACTAGGTATGTGCCATCAATCACAGGAGCCTTACTTACCTTGTAGGCATGAAAATTTTTCTAATAAATAATATTCTAAAATTTCAATATCACTAATTTCATTTCATGCTTTCAAACTTCACTTGCAGTTTTTGCTCACGATGAAGGATCTTTCTTCTGTAAATCAATGAAAAGTACCCGTTCAATTCATCTACAATATCAGCTGAGAGACTGTTGCGGAACTATCAACGGAGGGTATCCAGATATTAATGGTAAGGCAGTTATTCAAGGCTTCTCTGAGTATAGCTTTAAAAGTACACCATAATTCATAAAGAGCTCGTAATAGCACCTTAAGCTGTTATGAGCTCTTTTATTGAAATTAAAACCCATTACTTTGCCTTTAACAACTGCTACTGCTTCCCTCTCATCATATAACTTAGAACTCAAGGATCATGACTCACTAATAGTTTCTGTATCAACAGCCCTGTGATATTATGTGATGCATAGTGGATTCATCTTTCAGATAATGATATACAATTTAAAAAGGTATTGTCAACTTAAGCAGAATTGTGGAAACAATATTTGTGTCTAAGTTGAATATAACTGGCAGCATTGTGCATGGTAGTGGAATTGTAGCGTTTTCATTGTGGTATATAAGTGACTTGAAGGTTCAAATCATGTAAGCTGTCAATTTTTTTTTTTTCCCCTAAGAAATTTTACTGTCTAGTAAGACTAATTTATAACATTACAAACATAACTGTATGACATAATATAAAGCCTAAAATATAGGCCCAATCATTAGCACTGCTATTTGGTTTTCAGCGAGGGCAGAGTCTCACCATGATCAAAATAGAATAAAGGTAAAGCACACAAATTTTGATCTAACTTCCACTACAGTGTTGAAATACCTCTTCAATCCTATAGTAAATTAACAAGGAATTCTTTGCTTATGTTAACACTAGAATGAAAGAGCTCAACCAGATTGGTCAAGTTGATATGAAAGGCTTAAATACTCATGATCCTGTACAAGTTGCTAACACACTGAATAAATGTTTTGCTTCTACATTCTCATAAAAAGATGTTAGAGATGGAGTGAGAAAAACTAAATCTCACACTGATTGGAGTTAAATGGTTTTTTTCGTAAGTGAAAGTAACCTGGAAAAGAAACTGAAGTTAAAAGTAAACAAAGGTTGTGTTTGAAGCTATAAACTGTGTAGTCGAAGCTCTTGGAAACAAGTTTTTAATGAATTCTGCCATTTTTTACTTAACATATTAAATTGTGTTCAATAAATAGTTTTAATAATCCTACTCATATTCATTAGTTTTAAATTTATCTAATGATTCTGTAAGTTGTGACTTAATATTCATAGAGCCTTTGTATTGGTAATTTGTGGTGAATATCATATCATATAACTGGCAGCATAGTGGTAGTGAAAACCATGGTAGTAGAACTGTAGTGTTTTAAATGTGGTACATAAGTGCTCAAAGATTCTAACCACAGAGGCTGTCTTTTTTTTTTTCCCAAAGAAATCTTACTATCTAGTAGGACTATATGCTCTCATAATTATGAGAGCATTCTTAGATTTAGGGGAGGTCCCTATGGACTGGAAATGTGTAAATGTATCACCAATTCATAAAGGGGGATCAAAAGGCCATGTCGGTAATTAGACCCATTAGCTTAACATCTGTTAGAGGGAAAATAATGAAATTACTGGTTAAAGAAGTAAAGCAGGTCCATCTGGACAGGCATGCAATTACAGCATGGGTTTGTTAAGTGGCAGTCTTGACTAACCAATCTGATTGGTTACTATGATGCAGTGACCAAGGAACTGGATGCAAAAAATAATGACATACTATACCTATATTTCAGGAATGTTTTTGATACTGTTACATATAAGACAGCTGTACAAACTGGAGCAATGTGGCATAAAGGACAAGTTACTGCTATGGATAAAAGGATGGTTAAGTGGAAGAAGGTCAGGGGGTGTTCGGTTGTTGGAAAAGGCTTCCATCTGTTGCTGTTGAAGTGGATGGGTTGAATAAATTCAAAGAAGAACTAGACAAATTCTTAGAGGGTATGGATAGGTGAACTGTGTAGGTTTTTTTTTCTTGGCTATCAATGGGCACTGCTCTTCATGGACTAATGTTATTAGTGGAGTTTCCAGGGTTCAGTGCTGGGTGATCAGTCATCAGGGTGAGCTTCTGCAACAAGGCCTAGGAAAATTGGGTCGATAGACTGAGAAATGGCAGTTGAAGTTTAACATTGACAAATGCAAGGTACCATATATGGGTAACAGTAACCCCAGAGTAATTTATCAATTATGTTATACTACACTCAGGGTAGTGGAGAATGAAAAAGATCTTGGGGGTATTTGTGCAGTCAGACATGAAATTCTCTGATCAGTGCAAACATGCAGCCATGCCAGCTCACGGAGTATGTCATTGATATACAAAAACTTTGCTAGGAGGTATAAGGAGATGATTATACCTTTGTATAAGGCCATGGTTAGGCCACATCTTGAGTAATGAATAGAGGTCTGGAGGGCTCACTTTAGGAAGGATGTAGGTCTGCTGGAACAGGTGCAAAGAAGGGGAACAAAAGGATGCTCTTACCTAAAAAGGCTTCAGTCCTACAAATTGTAACATCTTGACACTGGGCACCTGCAGGCAGATCTGATTGAGGTGTTTAAAGTCTTGAATGGATTGAATAAGCTGAAGGTTAATGGCATTCTTCCACTTACTGAAACTAAACACGAGAGAGCATAAATTCAAGTTGAGGAAGGATGGTTGGAGGACAGATGTGCAGAAGTTTACCTTCAGTCAGGGGGTGTTCGGCTGTTGGAAAAGGCTTCCATCTGTTGCTGTTGAAGTGGATGGGTTGAATAAATTCAAAGAAGAACTAGACAAATTCTTAGAGGGTATGGATAGGTGAACTGTGTAGGTTTTTTTTTCTTGGCTATCAATGGGCACTGCTCTTCATGGACTAATGTTATTAGTGGAGTTTCCAGGGTTCAGTGCTGGGTGATCAGTCATCAGGGTGAGCTTCTGCAACAAGGCCTAGGAAAATTGGGTCGATAGACTGAGAAATGGCAGTTGAAGTTTAACATTGACAAATGCAAGGTACCATATATGGGTAACAGTAACCCCAGAGTAATTTATCAATTATGTTATACTACACTCAGGGTAGTGGAGAATGAAAAAGATCTTGGGGGTATTTGTGCAGTCAGACATGAAATTCTCTGATCAGTGCAAACATGCAGCCATGCCAGCTCACGGAGTATGTCATTGATATACAAAAACTTTGCTAGGAGGTATAAGGAGATGATTATACCTTTGTATAAGGCCATGGTTAGGCCACATCTTGAGTAATGAATAGAGGTCTGGAGGGCTCACTTTAGGAAGGATGTAGGTCTGCTGGAACAGGTGCAAAGAAGGGGAACAAAAGGATGCTCTTACCTAAAAAGGCTTCAGTCCTACAAATTGTAACATCTTGACACTGGGCACCTGCAGGCAGATCTGATTGAGGTGTTTAAAGTCTTGAATGGATTGAATAAGCTGAAGGTTAATGGCATTCTTCCACTTACTGAAACTAAACACGAGAGAGCATAAATTCAAGTTGAGGAAGGATGGTTGGAGGACAGATGTGCAGAAGTTTACCTTCAGTCAGGGGGTGTTCGGCTGTTGGAAAAGGCTTCCATCTGTTGCTGTTGAAGTGGATGGGTTGAATAAATTCAAAGAAGAACTAGACAAATTCTTAGAGGGTATGGATAGGTGAACTGTGTAGGTTTTTTTTTCTTGGCTATCAATGGGCACTGCTCTTCATGGACTAATGTTATTAGTGGAGTTTCCAGGGTTCAGTGCTGGGTGATCAGTCATCAGGGTGAGCTTCTGCAACAAGGCCTAGGAAAATTGGGTCGATAGACTGAGAAATGGCAGTTGAAGTTTAACATTGACAAATGCAAGGTACCATATATGGGTAACAGTAACCCCAGAGTAATTTATCAATTATGTTATACTACACTCAGGGTAGTGGAGAATGAAAAAGATCTTGGGGGTATTTGTGCAGTCAGACATGAAATTCTCTGATCAGTGCAAACATGCAGCCATGCCAGCTCACGGAGTATGTCATTGATATACAAAAACTTTGCTAGGAGGTATAAGGAGATGATTATACCTTTGTATAAGGCCATGGTTAGGCCACATCTTGAGTAATGAATAGAGGTCTGGAGGGCTCACTTTAGGAAGGATGTAGGTCTGCTGGAACAGGTGCAAAGAAGGGGAACAAAAGGATGCTCTTACCTAAAAAGGCTTCAGTCCTACAAATTGTAACATCTTGACACTGGGCACCTGCAGGCAGATCTGATTGAGGTGTTTAAAGTCTTGAATGGATTGAATAAGCTGAAGGTTAATGGCATTCTTCCACTTACTGAAACTAAACACGAGAGAGCATAAATTCAAGTTGAGGAAGGATGGTTGGAGGACAGATGTGCAGAAGTTTACCTTCAGTCAGGGGGTGTTCGGCTGTTGGAAAAGGCTTCCATCTGTTGCTGTTGAAGTGGATGGGTTGAATAAATTCAAAGAAGAACTAGACAAATTCTTAGAGGGTATGGATAGGTGAACTGTGTAGGTTTTTTTTTCTTGGCTGATGCTATATAAGCTTGCTTTCTTGCATCATTTGCTATTATTGCTGCTACTGGGCTGCTAGAACAGCTCATGAGATTCTGTCAATGATAAACAGGAAATGTGCCAGGATGGACAGTGAGGCGATTATACCATTTATAAAATATCAGTTAGGCCACAAACTGAATACTCTATACAGCTTTAGAAACCTCATTTTAGAAAGGACATAGATCTGTTGGAAGGGGACAGAGAAGTGCAACAAGATTAGTTAGGATATTCTTACTAAGACTAGTTTCTGTAAATTGCAGCATCTGTACACTAAGTATCTGCATGGTGATCTAATTGTATCGTATAAGGCTGAAAAAGGACTAAATATACTAAATGCTGAAGACACCTTTATTCTTTTTCAGATAACAAACACACACAAGAAGAACAATTTAAAGGATGGCTACAAAACAAATGTGAAACTCAGATTTTAGCCAGAGTTAATTGTTTGAATAATCTTCAACTCAGTGTTGCAGAGGTGGATAGTTTGAATAAATTTAAAGATCTGCACAAATTTTTAAAAGGAATAGGTAAATGGAGTGGGTAAAAAAGTTTTGCTTTATTGGCTGATGCTGTTTAAGTTTTGCTTCCTTGCATCATTTTATCAATACTAATACTAAAAACACCTTTGTTTCTTTGGCAACTCAATTATAACATTAACTCCTCACCCCCATTATAAATGTCAAATAGAAAAAACTGCGACCACTTTATGAGGAATAAAAAATGTGCTATTCATAACAAAATAAAATGTTTTTAAAAATACACTGCCACAGATCTGGTAACAAAATGTTAACCCATCAGCAGTCACGAAAAGGCCTGTTCTGCCACCAAGCACATGGAGTCATTGTAACCCCATGCACATCTGAAAAATGAACAAAAAACTTCCAAAACAGTTCACTTTTTTGATGCCTTCTTTATTTTCAATCTTTTCTGAACACAACTATGAACAATCCATTTTTTTATATTAAAAATATATATTTTTTAAATTAATTTTTGAAATTAAAACTGCCTTTAGGTCTGCCAGTGAGAAAAATGCAAATTGAAAAACTCGTACTTCAAGAAACACACGAATTATTTTTTTTTATTTTTATTTTTTTGTTAGTTGTTGGCACATCGGCTTCTGTGGCCATAATGCACCTCCCAAAGTTTTTGCATTTTACTCTGATATAAGCCCGAGGCGGGATTCAAACCCATGACCCTTGGGTTGCCAGGCAGGCACTTTACCCACCTGGCTAGCCCGGTCGGCAGAAACACACACAATTGGACACCAGCCTGTCAACAACAATAGCACCACTTCACCAAACGTGAAACACATGCATCAACATTTTGACTCCAAATGATGAGTCAATGTCACAAAGCCAGAGTGTTAATTGGAGGAAAGCACACATCACCAACTCAGAATCATAATTATACATAACAAATGTCACTCAATATATGCATATAGTTAGGTTTAACTTAATTCTGAATTTTTCGAAATTATGCATTAACAGAAAGTTAACAACAGGGTACTGCATATGAGTAGCAGTGAACCCCAGAGTAACATGCCAACTGTGCAGTACTACGCTCAGGGTAGTGGAGAATGAAAAAGATGTGGGGTAATTATGCAGTCGGATATGAAGTTTTCTGAGCAGTGCAGACCGGCAGCCAGAGCAGCTCATGGGATTTTGTCAATGATATACAGGGATTTTGCTAGCATGGACAAGAAAGTGAGTTAGTTATTTGGTTTTTAGGAGCATTAGCAACTAAGGCCATATTGCTCCGGGATATGCGGTGGGCATTCCCTGACCTTTCCACATCCTCTGTATTTGGTGGTGATGGGCTCGAACCCCGGTCTAATCAAGAAGCATGTGCTATGCACTGCTGCTCCTTCCCACCTGGCTACGGAGGCGCCGACAAGGAAGTGATTATTCCCTTGTATAAGGCAATGTAATGCAGTTCTCAGGCCACACCTTGAGTACTGCATACAGGTCTGGAGGCCTCATTTTAGGAAGGATGTAGAGCTGCTGGAACGAGTACAGAGATGGGCAACGAGATTGGTCAGGGGAACAAAGGGATGCTCTTGCCAAGAAAGGCTTAAGTTCTTCAAATTGCATCTGGAGACTAGGCACCTGCAAGGTGATCTGATTGAGGTGTTTTACAGTTTTGAATGGTTTGAGCAAGCTCAATGCTGATGGGACTCTTCCTCAGATTATGCACTTGAGGGGGCATAAATTCAAAATGAGGAAAAACAGTTGCAGAATTAGATGTGTGGAAATTTGCCTTGAGCCAAAAAGTTATTGATTGCTGGAACAAACTTCCATCTGTCTGGAAGCTGATAGCTTAAATAAATTCAAGGAAGAACTGGACAAACTTTTGGAAGGAATGGATAGGTGAATGGGAAGTGGTTTTTTTTTTTTTTTTGGCTGATGCTGTATAAGCTTGCTTTCTTGCATCATCATCAGCCATTTTCAATCCACTGCAGGATGAAGGCCTCTCCAGCAACTTTCCAGTTCCTTCTGTTTTGTGCAATGGCATTTACTACCCACAAATTTGTGAATTTCATTTATTCATCTCCGCCATTATCTTCCAGGTTTTCTTCTAGCTCCTCTTGGGTACCTTTCTGTTATTTTTTTAGTCCATCTGTCATCATGTCTTCGAGCTACGTGTCCTGCTCAAGACTATTTTAGTTCTTTAGTTTTGATAAGAATGTCCTTTACTTGAGTTTGCTGCCTAATCCACGTGTTTCTCTTCTTATCTAACAGTCTGATTCCCAATATAATTTGTTCCATTCTTCGCTGTGTAGTTCTCAGCTTCTCTTCAATTCTTTTGGTGAGTGCCCAAGTTTCACTTCCATAAGTCATGGTGGAGAGTATACATTGGTTCACTATTTTACGTTTCAGACAAACTGGGATATTGCTCCTCAGTATGTGACTATATTTCCTGAATGCTATCCATTCCAAATTTATTCTTCTCTTGACTTCCAGCCAGTTATTATTACAGCTAATAACTTGTCCCAGATAAGTATATGACACCACCTTTTCAATTATTGCTACTTCAATCATTATGTCCCTTTCTATGGCATGCTTGTTCATCATTACTTTTGTTTTAGCCATATTCATCTTTAGTCAAAAATCCTTACTAACTGTGCATAACTGATTAAGATTTTCCTCTAATTCTTTTGAATAGTGGCTTATGACCACAATGTCATCTGCAAATGGTAAATGGTTTAGATACTTTCCATTCACACTGACTCCTTTCTGCGACCAGTCTAATCTTCTGAAGGCTTACTCAAGGGCAGCAGTAAACAACTTCCGAGATATGTCTCCTTGTCGAACTTCTTTCTCAATTTTAAATTTGCTATTCTCTGTCTAGTCTAATAAAGGAGGTAGCATTCTCATATATTTTCTTCAAAATCATAATATATGGGGTACTATGTCTTGTCTTTCCAGTGCCAAAAACATTGCCTTATGCTGTACGGAGTCAAATTCCTTTTCATAATCCACGAATGCCAGGCATAATGGTGTTTTATATTCATTTGCTTTCTCCATTAGCTGTGATATTATGTGAAGGTGATCCATAGTTGAGAATCCTGTCCTAAAGCCAGCTTGCTCTTTCGGTTGATTCTCATCAAGTATTCTTCCTAATCTGTTAGTATCATATTAATTTTTTAATCTGTTAGTTTATTTGTTTGGTTTTTTTTTTTTTAGGAGCATTAGCAACTAAAGCCATATTGCTCCTTGGATATGCGGTGGTCATTCCCTGACCTTTCCGCATCCTCCGTATTTGGTGGTCACAGGCTTGAACCCCGGTCTAATCAAGAAGCGTGTGCTACGCACTGCTGCTCCTGCCCACTAATCTGTTAGTATCTTTCTTTCTAAACTGTTAGTATCTTGCATCATATGCAACTACTAATGCTAATGTTTTTATATTCTTCATGAGTGCCTTGAACTGGCAAACAGCCTTTTCTGCAAAAGTCTTGATTATTTTTCTCTTCACAAGTTCCTAATGGGCTAATAAATCCACGCATAAATGCAGTGAGCTGGAGAATAATTGGTGTGGTATCAAGGTGGTGAAAAGACTAAGAAAATTAGACTCCAGAGGACAGTGCTTAATCATATTTTTTGCTGCTGGTTGCAAAATTTTGAAACTTTACTAACATTTCCTTTTTTTATTAATCAATACTAACCTGTACCAACAAGTTGGGAACCAACAATAGGGTCTTCTCCAATATCTGATAAAGTAACCAAGAGCCTGTGATTATGACTGTCACAACAGCAATAACTGATAATGGGTATATAATTATGATTTTCCTGAGACTAATAATTTTCAAATTTCCTGAGTTTTATGGATGAGTGGGGACCCTTGGGAGTGATGTATCACAGAATTTTTTGGCCACACAGTTCACTTTCTTTTGAGTTTTTCCTCACAATTTTTATTTTTCCTTTTCTGAAATAATGCATTGCAGCACTCCACCAGACTTCAGCATTCCTGCAAAACAAGACCGATTTTACACAGTATTCCTGTGCACAGATTACTATTCCGATTTTGCACAGATTAGTCTTGCAAAACAAGACTAATCTTCAATACATGGAGTGAAAAAAATGGACCAACAGAATGATCTGCAAATTGCTTGATTGCCCCCAGAGGCAGTGCCAGGATTTTCTAAACGGGAACACTAAAGCAGTGTTCTGGGGAATCATTAAGCTTTAACCATCATGCAGCAGTAAAAAAATTCACATTATTTTGATCATGGGAAGGTACTACAGCCCACCTGAAACTGCCCATGTAACAACACTGGATGTTTTCTTTTACAGCTTGGCCAAGAAATGTTGATGAACAGGAGAAAATTTTAAAGGCAATTATAATTTCTTTTAAAAAGTTGATTCAAATGCAACCTTGTTTTAAATAATCCAGTTAAGTGTAATTCACTTCAAATACAAAATCTAAAAAACAAAGAAAGAATTTAACTAAAACTGTATAGAATAAATTAGCCACCTAGCTCATGCAGACATACATTCACTCATATGTTCATCAACAGTGAGAATGCAGTTCTCAATGTTTTGCATCAGTTCATCCAGATTATGTGAGATGTTCACACAAGCTGTACAGATAAATGTTCCAAAACATACACATTCTACAAAAACTCATGTTATTACTTTATTTCCATCATGAAACTGCCTTCTGACACCTACATAAAATATCTCAATCCATAACCAATGTTATCATGTGCTTTGTTGCAATCATTATCTCAGTACACACTGTTGATCAGTGTGTTGTACAAGAAATGGATGACCATGTAATGTACTTTATTTTTTCTTTATAAAAAAATCAACTTTTTTAACCAACAATTTAAGATTAACAATGACAGAAAGGGCTGCAAATAAGCATTTAAGACTAACCTGCTGACAGAAGCTTAAAAACTCATATATGAACAGGAGTTATTGTGACTCATTATGGAGAGTTCTTGTATTTTCAATAGAGAAACCATGTAAAAATCTTTTCTCAAAAAATGAGTTACATATGGTTAATATGGAAATAGTGATCCCCTACACAGGTGTCATTCAATTCAGTTTATCAAAGACAGCTGGTATAAATATCAACAATGCAAGAAAGTTGATGAGGCTGGTAATGTAACTACTATCTCCCTGCTATTAACACAAACCTAACCAACATTGACATGCAATTAATATGAATAGCTGCGCACCATTTCTGGGAACCATCTAATTGCGGAATACCATCACTATAGTAATAAAGCAGTACATACTTCAAACTGATAAGCTGGTTGTTCAATTGGTACAAAGGCACTCTGGCTGTGTTCTATATTCACATGGCCTAAAGATCAGTTTGCCTGTGCTTCACTGATAAATCTTAAGTTCTTGGTAGAAACTCCACTACTACTGCCAAAAACTAATTAACTCAATACTATATTTAGCATCTTGGGGGGGGGGCCCTCCAATCAAGCCCCAGACCACTCCATTTAACAGTACTAATCATTACTGTCAAAAAGCATCTCAGTTTATACAGTCTTTGTACATTCACGTTTCAAAATCACCTCAATGACCAATTCCACCAATAATGAAATCAATTACCATTCAACAATTCCACGGTCTCTTTTGTGACCTTACAAAAGAGGTTGGGGAGGGAAATTAAGGGATAATATTGTGAAAATTGTGAGAAAATTTTATTTCATCTGATCAAATCTCAATCTGTGTCAGGGTTAAGTAAGGGTTAATGGTATAAACACCAACCCAAAACGAATATGAAAATTTCCACTTCATTTATAATTCAATTAAAACTGCAAGGGTCGATTTGGCATTTAAGCGTTCGCTGCCCATAAAATGCTAAGTTAACTAAAAAAAAAAAGTTGTGCTTAATATTTCACACACATTATTGACATAACGTGTGTGCTAAAAAGAAAAACTGTGCAAGAAATGCTTTCCCTGAAGCACTACATAAAATATCAATGGCCAGGTTTTTTTATTAAAAGAAAATAAATATAAAAGTAAAAAATTATCACATTAAAATAACATTCCCACGACACACAATAAAGGCTACACCAATGTGCAAAGATTTTTATCATGAACATCAACGTTTCCTCATCAATGTTTATTACTGACAACGTAACCGTTTCCTGTCTTTTAGTATTATTTTAAAACTCAGAGAATACACTTACATTTTATAATCATAATTAGTTACAGCTCCATGTATACCGGTATGTTATTAGTCTATGGAAAAATAGGCTCATCTCTCCTAACACTGATTTAAAAAAATCATCTGCAACAGCTGTACAACATGTCAATTACATAAATTCGGGAAAAAAATTAAAAGAAACATTAACAAAGGAAAAATAAGAATATTCCCCAATGCCCGTCATTTTCTCATCACCCCATCCGGAAACACCCGAACCTTGCCGAAGGAATACTATCGAGATTAATGTAAATAACTCCCTCAAAGAACGGGAAGTACAGTATACAACTAGATATACTATTGGGTATGTAGCCCAACCCAAGGCCATTGAAACATTTCTAGGTTTGGAGAATCGGAAAGCTCAAGAAAACATTAAACACCTAGAAAAAATTCTTCCTTGTTAAATTTCTCTTGCTTGGATGAACGTAGAGTTGGATGATGGAAGGGGGGGGGGGGATTTCAAGTAATTTCATTAAGTCCTTATATAAATAATATAATCAACATTTGCAATTTTTGAAATTCCACTTCCCAGAATTGAAAAATAAGTGTTATCGGGAAGGCCATTAATTTATTCTAGTGGCTTTTTGCAAAAACCCCAGTTCCTCATTTCATTCAGGAAAAATGAGCAGAGGTTCAAAAGAATTATACACGGGTCACACCAGTTAGAAGAGAACAGCCCATGCACACAATGTGTGTCAATAGGATGATATAAACAGGAGACTCAAGAGATGCTCGCCTGGAAGCAGATGACTCGGATGTTCTGGGAACAGATATTGTAAATGATATCCGGAATTCAGGCCTCGTGCGTAGCACCATCTAACCCCACGCCAGTTGGAAAAGACCTGAGATCAAATCCCGTTATGGTCTTTTTTTTTACAACGTAGTTGCCTTACACGGTCTAGGAGTAAACGTAAGAGTAGAAGATCTGAGTGCATACTTAACAATTACAGGTCAATGTCGAAATAAAATCGCAAGTTAGGTTTAAATTTTAACGTGTCCGCAATTCTGCCCAGACATGATAGGAGGGATAGGATGACAACCTTGTCAATCAGTTTGGCTCTGGAAAGACAAGGCTCATAGAGTAGAATTTTTCTCAGAATGGCCTGTGCTTGTTAACAGGAGAGTGCTTCTACATGGATGAGACACACTTAAGTTGGAAGGGTGTAAGAATATTTGCTGATGCTAAAGAGATAGTGTTAGCTGGCTGGGAAAACCGCTAACTAGAGGGGATTCAAAGAAATATAGATTTACTGTAGCCAGCAGGCTGACAGTAAATTGATTCTTGCACTTCTGTTATTGGAATGAGCAGTAGCCTGGAAAGAAAGGTGCTGGGGATTTACAGGACTGATGAGAAGCATCATAGAACAAGTAAATACATTACCAGTGTTAGGATAATTAAGATTAAAGAACAGCTGCATATATAATTGCATGTACGCCAATGCTAAGAGTTTAATAAATAAATTTGATGAATTTTAAGTGCTGGTCAAGATATCAAGGGCTGTTGGGAGATCAGAGACATGGCATCACATAGATACAAAGAATGGAGAATTAGAATTTGTGGTGTACAATGTGTACAAAGAGGATCAACAGGACAGAAAGTGAGAAGGGGTTATGCTGTTAGTTAAGAAATACATAAAATCTAAGGAAGTGCATCCAATTGACATGGGTGGACAGTGCAATATTAAGTCAGTTTGGTGTGACATAAGCACTGGGAAAGCAAATTTGAGAGTTTCACTGTATTGTAGGCCTAATGACTCTGGTGAGTACAATGAACAACTGTGCAGAGAAATAGAGGGGACCAGTAAATCAGATTGTCTTATAATGGGGAATTTTAACTTCCCCATAAAAAAAATAATAAATTTATTTTTTTATTTAAAAAATTATTTAAAAATAAATGAAAAGATAAATAAATTTAAAAAAAATATATGTGTATATTTTTTCTAGGGAGGTTGTAAAATTCTCGCCCCTCCCCAAATGTCGCGCATTGGAATACTAAGGATCTGGTCACTTTACTTTAGTCGCTTTTGCTTCATCATTGTAATAAGTAAATAGGAATGAAGAGAAGATTCTGAAAATTTAATTATGTTTTTTATATGATAGAAGATTTCAATGAAGGGGAAAAGTAAATAAAAAAGGTAAAGGGGAAACGTATTGCACCATAATACTATAACGTGCCTTTAGCCAGCGGGTGGTTAATTGCTGGAACAAACTTCCATCTGTCGTTGTGGAAGTTGATAGGTTGAATAAATTTAAGGAGGAACTGGACAGGCATTTGGAGGGAATGGTGTTATTTATTTTTTTTTTTTTTTTGGCTGATGCTGCATAAGCTCATACATTTGCTTTCTTGCATCACATGCCACTACTACTACTACTAGGTAAAAATCCACATAACTCCAGTTATCGGTATTGTCGGAAATGCAATAAGAACAGTTTACTACCCGTTTATAATAGATTGCGCTAACAGAAAACCCCAATAAACCCGAAAGTGGAAATTGTTTTTATTGTTTTATGCTATTGACCTCGAGAAATGTGCTTTAGAAAAATATAACAAAGGCATTCAAAATTGATTCTTATAATCGAACACATGATAATCATGAAAGTGTGGTGCATTTTAATTATTGGAATAGGTTTTTTTGAAATTTTATTCTATAACTTAATCGGCGCCTACTTATTTTACGTTACGATGGTCTTAGATTTGTCCCGATCGGGCTACGTAGCCCTTCCTCTCAACCAACAGCAGCGTTTGTAAACGTGTCAGCAGCATGTTTTGTTTTTGCATGCTTTAGTTAAAAGTGATTTTTGTGTTGTGCTCATTTGACATAAATTTATATAAAACTAATACAATTTCAATTATAAAAATGACCTTTTAGAGAGATAAATGGCTTAGTTTTATAGAGAAAATTTCAACTTCTGAGGTATTGGAATGAATTACCAAAAAAAAAAAAAAAAAAATTGTTATTGGTTTCACATTACCTCTCCCAAAGGAGGGTAGGAGATTCATAATTTTCGCTCAATGTGTTATGTTTATATAGAGATATTTCCGTATCCCACCAGTGCGGTTTTTATTTATATAAACTAAGGCGAAGTCACTAAGTTCGAGGTGCCAAAAATGGAAAAGCGATTTAATGATACTGCTGTTTGTTTCAGTTATATCCAAATCCAGTTATATCTTAAAGTATCTAAAGGTTGCAGTTTCCTTTGTACTTTACTTACCTCCAATCGTCTCATAAATGACTCTTAACGTTATAACTCACGTGGTAGAGCGCATCCACTTTTAAAACAGTAACAGATCAGCGTTAGTGCTGGTAAAGTGTTTTGGTAAAGGTAACGTTATTGAGATTTGGAGTGATGTATTCTGCTAGGTAACGGGTGACAACATAACCGCAGTTAGCCGTGCTGAAAGTCTATAAGTGTCATTTTAGATTTGTGCTAATATTCAGTGTTATTTTGTTTTTCGTTAGTATTTTGTTATTTAGTTCAGTATAACAATTTTATAATTATTTTTCGAATTAACCATGGAGAAAAAGCATAAAAGCAGTGCTTTAAAACGCAAAATAAAACGTGCTGTTGACGAAGTTCTAAAAAAAGAAGTTAAAAAATCCCAAAATTTACTTCGTATTTCGCTCATTCAGAAACAGAATTCACAACAACGACAAGTCAATCTACAACTTTTTTTGTTTTTTTTTTTTCTTGTTACACCGACGAAATGGGAAAAGAGCCATCGTTAAGCAAGAGAATGACATTCAAGAAACAATTGAAGAAGAAGATTCCTCAAGTAGACCATCTCCTTACGCAGAAGAAAGTGAAGTTTTTTCAACGTTGAAAGAAATTGAAAATCTCAATATCGAAAATCTTAAAATAGAGAATTACCCCACTGACATTGCAAACTATCCAGAGAATTTAACAGCAGATATGAAGTAATTTATTATAAAATACGGTGCTTGCAAGCCAAAAGGACCATTTCCGAAAAATAACAAAAATAGATCATTTTCTGTAAAATATTATCAACCACCAGTAAATCTGGATTAAAAATGAACAGGCAGTGGTTGTGCTAGTCCAAAAAACTGGACTCCGTATATTGCGAGCCATGCCATATGTTGTCTGGAACTAGATGTAACTGGATGAAAGGCATCAATGATTGGAAAAATTTGTCTACTAAAATTAAGGACCATGAAAACAGCTGTAAGCACATAGAAGCATACATGACGAAAGAAACATGGAAAAGCAATACAACATTTGATGGAATTAAGGAAGAAAATTTGCATGAACAATGCAATTTTTGGAGAAAAGTATTAGAACGGGTGATTAAAATAATCCTTAAATTGTTAAGAAATTCATTAGCTTTAAGGGGTAATCAAGAAAATTTAAGTGCTACCTACGTTGGAAATTTTTTGTCGGATGTAAAGTGGTATACCCCACAGCAGAATATGACCCAATTATGAAACAGGTTGTAGATGTACCGACCGGAAGACTTACTTATTTAAGTCCCAAGATTCAGAAAGAATTTCTTGAATGCTTGGGCCAACATTTAAGAAAACAACTAAGGAAATTAAAGAAGCCCCATATTTTTTCCATCATTGCTGATAGAACGTAAGATATCTCAAAAGTGGATCAACTAAGCTTGGTGTACCGTTATGTCCATATTGTAAAAGATCCGTATGACCACACACCTACACGTTTTCTCGCAGTTATTGAGGGGTAGGAGGCTGAATAACGTCAGTTATTTGCGACTCCATAAATTCAAATGAACTGGATCTTTCAAAATGTCGTGGGCAAGGGGATGATGGAGCAAACACAATGAGCGGTGCATATTCAGGAGTACATTCCCCCTAAAAGAATTACAACCGAATGCATTGTGCTGCGCATAATATCAATCTAATTATTAATGATTGAGTACCGGAAGCATCCAACTATTTCGGCATTGTTCAAAATATATGTGTTTTTTGGCTACAGTATTATTATTATTATTATTATTGTTCTTGATCTTATATTATTTCTTCCTAATTGGGGGATTCCACTCCGTCACGGGTACTGCTACCAAGTACACAGGGTGGTTGTAATGTCTGATGTTGCCGGTCGAGGAACTCTCTGACTATCCTACAGGTGTTCAGGATTGCGACTTTCCGGAGTTCCTTGTAGATGTTCTCTGAGAAACTTATTGCTGCTAGGCTGCTATGTAGAGCACCATACCGTTGGTTCATACGATGATCGGGATGGTAGTTACTTCTTGCATATGCCACAACTCCTTGCCCTCATGTCTCAGGTTCGTATACTTACTAATTTTTTCCTCATGGGTTTCTGGACATTGCTAGTGTTGGGCACCGCTGTGTCGATCAGGTAGGCAGCCTTTTCCTTCTTGTCCATAAGGGTTATATCCAGTCTGTTGTGCGGGATGGTCATATCGGTTATTATGGCGCGGTCCCAGTACAGCTTATGAGTTGCAGTCTCTAGTACTGCTGGGGTTCGTAATTGTATTACGGTACACTTTCTTTGGTCAACTGATATTTCCTCGCTAGCTTCTGATATATTATCCTTGCTACCTGGTCATGTCTATGAGTGTACTCAGTCTGGGTGAATCATCTTGCACCCCACGGTGATGTGATGAATTGTTTCTGAGGTCAGGTGGCATTGTCGACATGTGTCATTTGACATTCCGGGTTCCTTTGCAATGCATTTTCTATAGTTCCTGGCGTTAGTTACCTGGTCGTGGCTGGGCAGCCTGAATCCTTCAGTATCGGAGACGAGCGTCCCGCTTGTGAGCCATGCATTGGAAGCAATGTTATCGATGTGATCTTGATGGAACTGATTGTAGTGTCTGCCATGGAGTGACTTCTTTGTCCATCTTTCTATCTTCGTTTCTTGTACCGTTTGGGCTGGAGGGGCTTCTCGTTTATTATTATTATTATTTTAGGGTTTCCCGTAATTAAATACATTAACCCGTATTTGTGTCTGTAAATTGCGTATGTTCTATGGTCGATTTGCCTGTTTTGCTGGACGAAAAAACCCCAGTTACTGGGGAGAAAAACCTTGCTATATACGCCTGAGACCGACTAACTCAGCCACGGAGTGAAAAAAGCCCATTAAAGTTCCTCGCGTCATCGCCGGTATTCGAACCCGGGCCTTTTCCACCCGGTGTGGGGAGGACGGTGACGATACCACTGTGCTACACGCGCAGACGGCTTCCTCGTTTAGGTTGAGTGGGGTATACCACTTATCTATCTTCCTTATTGCCTGGTGCTGTGTTGTTCTCGAAGTAACCGTTCAGGTTAACTATCGCTGTTTTTATGTTGTTATGTCTGTTCTATCAGGCCCCTTCCTCCCTCTTTCCGAGGTATTGTTATTCTCTCCACTGCTGACTTCGGGTGGTGTTGGCGACTCTTGGTCATCATAAGAAAGAGAAGAATGATAATATCCAGCTTGGGACCTTGGGTGTGCCAAGCTCATACTCACCAGATTTCAACCTTTGGGAATTGTTATCTCAAATTACAAGTGAATCCGATATTGTATTAAGGAAATTAAATTCAACTCGTTGGTCTAGTTGGCTTGAGTCTATAATTGTTAAAATGGATATTTCACGATTTTCTAATGGCATTAAATAAAATTATCATACAATCGACAAAAGGTAGGAAGCCGTCCGGATTAAAAATAATATTGAAAATTTTGATTTTATGTTAGGCACCGTAGTGATAGAAAAAATTTTATCGAGTATTAATTCAACATCAACGATTTTGCAAAGAACGAATATGGATATCGAACAAGCTGCATTGGGCATAGAAACATCGTATAATCAAGTGAAAATATTAAGAAAGCGATTTGAAATTATCGTCAAGGAGGCATCATCTATTGAGCAGAAATGGAGTATACCTTGTCAATTTGCAAACAAACGGAGGCGATTTGTTAAGAAACATTTTGATGAATTAGCAGAGGACTATCGATTTGAAGTTCCTCCGTAGCCGAGTGGTCAGTAGCGGAAGTGCAGTAGCTCCCGCTCTTTGAGTAGACCGGGGTTCAAGCCCCTGACTTCTGAATACGGTCGATCTGCCAACCCGCACTGGACCAGCGTGGCCGGTTAATGGTCCACTTCCCTCAGCATGAATTGTTGGGGAAGCTTCCATCCTGCAGTGGGTTGTAATGGCTGCACTTTACTTTACTTTACTTTTATCGATTTGAAAATGCAGAACTGTTCTCTAAAGTTAACATTTTTTTATCGTGTAATAGTGACAACGGCACTGCACATAAGGTGCAATTCCGTTGTCATTAAGTCTAAACACATTTTCTGATTTCTTTCCATTTCTTAATCCAACTCAATTAATCCAAATGGATGACAGTTCCATTACAAAAAACTCAGAGAAGGTGCAAAAGAAATTTCAAGTGACTTACTTTTCAGAATCATTTGCAATGCAATTAATTACTACTTTGCGTAAAGTCAATAAAAAGTATTATTGCAAAAATTATAACTACTGTATTCGTGAATTTGCAGAACTAGTCATAGTAAAATATTACGATAAAAGCGCAAGTTTTTCGGAAGTGTTCTCCTTAGTGATGTTATTTTTGACAATTCCGATTACTGTATCAACCGCGGAACGCTCTTTCTTGGAATTATTTGAGAAACGCCTATCTTCACTAGGGCTGCTTAGAATAGAAGCGCAAGAAGCTGAAAGTGGACGTTTCTAACATAATTAGCATTAATATAAGTAGAGGCATACGATGCAAAAAAGCAGGCTTCTGCAGCATAACCCAAGAAAAAAAAAAAAAAATCCCTCCCATTTCACATCTCCATTCGTTCCAAATGCCTGTCCAGCTGAACCTTAAATTAATTTAGGATATCTACTTCCACAACAAAAGATCCAATTCTGTTCCAAGAAATAAAAACCCGTTCGCAAAAGGCCAATTTCTGCACATCTGTCTTCCCTCAATTTGAATCTATGTCCCCTCAGGTATAAATCGGAGCAAGAGGAAGAATCCCATCAGCATTCAGCTTGCTCAACCCATTCAAGGCCTTATACACATCAATCAGACCACCTCGCAGGTGCCTACTCTCCAGGAGCTACAATGTGCAGAACTTAAGCCTTTCTTGGTAAGATGGGCTTTTAGTAAAGGTCAGGGTGCTCTTACCTTCCTTGGAAAGAGCAACCCCTTTGTTCCCCTTGCCAATCTTGTTCCCTTCTTTGTACTCGTTCTAGGAACTCTACATCCTTCCAAAAATGAGCCCTCCAGACCTGTACACAGTCTAGGTGTGGCCTGATCATTGCCTTGTACAACGGGATAATCACCGCCCTGTCCCTATTAGCAAAATTTCTATATATCATTGACAAGATTGCATCACCCGCCCTAGCAGCCCATCTGCAGTACTCACCGGACTTAATATTTGACTACACATTTATCCCTCAGGTACCTTTTTCACTTTCCACTTCTCTGAGTGCAGTAACACACAGCTGGCACGTTTCTCTTCGGTTATTGCTACCAATAGGCAATGCTTTGCATTTGTCAAGGTTAAACTTCAGTTGCCACTTCTCAGCCCATTTGCCCAACTTATCTAGATCCAGTTGAAGTAGCATACTGTCTTTACTGTCGTTAAAAACCCTGCCAACCTTTGCATCATCTGCAAACTTAGACATTAAACCTGATATACCTTCATCAATATCATTGATAAATATACAACTCCACTAATAACATTTGTACACGTAGAGAAGTGTCCTCGTTTACCACTCTCTGTTGTCTCTCACCCAACCATCCATTTGTAGCAGCTTACCCTTGATGCCATACCTCTCCAATTTGTACAGCAGTCTTCCACGTGCAACAGTATCAAAAGCTTTCCTGAAATCCAAGTATATGATATCAAAATTATTTTTGGCATTCACTTCCTTTGTGACCACATCATAGTAAGCAATCAAATTGGTCAGAAAAGACCTCCCTTTAACAGACCCACGCTGTGTCTTTACTATTACTGCAGTCTTATCTAGATGATCCCGCAATACTTCCTTAACCAGTGACTCCATTATTTTCCACGGAACACAAGTTAAATTCACAGGTCTATAGTTACGTTTGTCAAATTTTTAAACCCCTATGTGAATTGGTGATACATTTGCACACCTCCAGTCCATGGGGATCTCCCCTGAGTCCAAGGAAGCGCTCATAATTATGGCTAAGGGTTTCTTACTTCCTTTGTTGTCGCCTTTATTATAACTGGATAGATCCCGTCCATTCCCCATGGTGCCTTCCTTATGTTTAACTTCAGAAATTTCTCCTCCACTTTGCTCTCAGTTATTACTAAATTATTTAGCTCCCTCTTAGACTTTGATGAACTTTCGGCATTACCCTCATTGAATAACTCCTCATGTGTGAATGCAAAATACTCATTCAGTTTACCAGCTACCTGATCATGATCATCAATAGTCAACCCATCTATGCTAAGTGGTCCAATCTGATCCATCCCTTCCTTCTAGAGTTTACATAAGTAAAGAAATCTTTGCTGTTTTGCTTTGCATCCTTTGCAAATGATTTCTAGTAGTCTGTTTTCGCCTGCCTAACCTCCTTTGTGACTTGATTACAGACTAGCTTATATCTGCCATAGGCTTCTGTGTCCCCTGATAATTTCTATGCATCCTATACATTTTTCTTCTCTGCCACGAGCCTCATTAATTCATCTGAAATCCATTTAAGCCTGAACCTTGAACAGTATTTCTTAGTTGGAATGAAAAGCCTAGTTGCCTCCAGAATTTAGTCCCTGAAGGCTTCCATTTAAAATTCAACGTGGTAACATCATCAGTTTATACCACTGTACAGAATTTAAAAACTGTCTGAGACCGCCGTATTCACCTTTACCACAGCAAAAGCCCTTCCCTTTAGCTTTGATGGTAGTTACATCTTTAAATAATTCCCTCATCAGTACATTGTAATCACTGTCATCCAGTGGTTCCTTTATCTGCAAATTCTTAATGCATGAATAATCACTGCTGATAATCAAATCAAGAGTATTACTCCCTCTGGTTGCCTCTCGAACATGTTGCTGCAGAACACAACCATTCAATGAATCCACATGTCTTGCTAGTGTGCGACTGACCAACCCACAAGTTCCAGTCAATATCGGGAAGGTCAAAATTCCCCATTATCAGACGTTCAGCTTTACTGGCCCATTCTATTTCTCTGCACAATTGCTCATTATACTCATCAGATTCATTACGTGTGACATTTTTTGTGTGACAATACATAGAATGCACATACAATACACATGCTATGTGTGACAATCCCTCTAAATCTTGCTAATGTGCGAGTGACCAAGCCACAAGTTTCAGTCAATATCTGGAAAGTTAAAATCCCCATTATAAGACATTCTGATTTACTGGCCCATTCTATTTCTCTGCCCAATTGCTCATTATACTCGTCAGATTCATTAGACTTACAAACCTACTCTCATTATTCCTTTCCCACTTATGTCACACCAAACAGACTCAACATTGTATGGTCCACCAACGTCAATTGGATGCACTTCCTTAGATTTTATGTGTTACTTAACTAACAGCATAATCCATTATCCCTTCCTGTCCTGTCTTTCCTCTCTGTACATATTGTACTACCCAAATTCCAATTTTGCACTGCTTAAATCTGGGTGACACCACGTCTCTGATATCCCAACAATATCTGCCTTTGATGTCTTTACTAGCACTTCAAGCTCATCAAATTTATTAACTATACTCCTAGCATTGGTGTAGATGCAAGTATACATGCAGCTGTTTCTACTCTTAGGTACCGTAACACAACCCATGTATTTATTTGTTCCAATATGACTCCCAACAATCCTGTAAATCACCATTGCCTTGCTTTCCTTTCTGCTGCTCATTCTCATAGAAGCAGTGAAAAATCACTTTTGCCTCTGCCTGCGGCCACTGTTAATCTTTTACTCTGTGTATTCCCCCAAGCTAGTAGTTTTCCGACCCACCTAACACTGCCTCGATAGCATCAGCAAATTTCTTCCACCCTTTCTATTTAAGTGTACCCCATCCCTGTAGAAACAGTCCCACCTGTCAACAAGCTCAGACGAGGCTGAAAAAAATCCTACCCCTTGAGCCTTGCACAATCTTTCCAGGGCCGAATTGATTGACAAAGCTCTCATCTTATACTCCCTCCTACCGTGTCTGTTCAGAATGGTCGACACGATACGAGGGAATAATTAATAACTTTACCAATGCGAAATCTAGACGAAAACCATTCTAAATCAGGTATATTAATATATTACTTCATTAAATATTGAGAACTTAATTTTCATATTTATATTTACAGAATTTAATATTATTTTTGTTTTTATATTGTCTTGATAAAGATTTTAAAATACACGTTTACCGTTGTATTGTTAAATTTTATTTTTATCAAAACTAAAGTGACCAGACTTCCCGGATTGCCCCGTTCTTTCGCCCAGCATTGCAAACTGTCCCGGAAAATGTTCCGGATTGCACATGTAGCCTCCTTCTTCCTTAATTGTAAACATAATGCATATCATTTTTATTATATTTGCAAATAACCGTTTGCCAGTAAACGATTATCAACGGAAAGAGTTTTTTCGGTAATTATTATTATTATTATTAGCCATATGGTGCAAGGAAGCCTGAGGCTTATGCTGCACAAGCCAAAAAAAAAAAAAAAAAAATTCTCAGGTTACCCTGAGAGAGAGAGAGAGAGAGAGAGAGAGAGAGAGAGAGAGAGAGAAGTAGAAAGGAATCACCAAGAAAGAGAAGAATGGTGATATCCAGCTCAGGACCCTGGGTGTGCCAAGCCCATACTCACCAGATGTGAGCCCCTGGGGGAGAATGAATTATTAAGAAAAATTATATTATTTAATTTCTAGTGTTCTTATTTTTAAAAGAAGTGTGTATTTTTATTATTATTATTCCAAAGAAATACTTATATAATATAGGTATTTCTATGAAATAAAACAAATATATGCGAAAAAAAAAATCAAATATAAGCTATATATATATATATATATATATATATATATGTACGGGCAATATGATAAATCGGAAAGTATACATAATTACCGGCTATTATGTATAATTCCCAATAATATTGGAGAATATGCTTAATTTATCAAACATACCGGATATTATGAATAATCTCCAATGCTTACCTGTAATATTGATTAATTGAAATTAGATGCCAACAGAATACAAAAAAAAAAAAATCAAAGTTTAATGTTATTTTTTATTATAAGATAAACTATGATGACATTTTGAATTGCACAGTTTGTTACTATTTCTACAACTACATTTATTACTGTTACATTTTCCTTTACAATTACATTTTTTGAAACCTTGACCACCAAATATGGAAAACTTGTTAACACACTCCCGCAAAGATAATTCTGAGTCTGGAACTTCCGCGACGCTTATAAATTTTTCATGGCATATAGAAAACTCATTTCTGGTATAAACGTTGGCCAATTTCCCTTTCTTTGTACCCAATTTATATAGTCCATTATCGCGAATATCCATAATAACTGCCAAGCAATTTCTTGGGTAGCTTCTGGCTCTGTAAACATCAGGAATTCTTATACGTACCGTATCACCTACTTTTTCAGTAGGAAACTTTTTGTTATACACGTTTATCATTTTTTTAGCTTGTATTTTAAGATTTTCTTTTACTATTTTACGTTTTCTATATATTTGTGCTTTCCTATTCGCAACAATATTATCCACGTCCTTGTTATTCTCTTTAATATTCTCCTTATTCTCCTCAAAGTTCTCCATATTCTCCTCAACGTTCTTCATATTCTCTTCAACGTTCTCCATATTCTCCTCAACGTTCTCCATATTCACTTCAACGTTCTCCATTATATTGTCATTTTCAATTTCAATACTCTTTATGCTAGTGTCTCCTGCAATCTCTCCAGAATCATAAACATTTGATTCATTCTCTATTATATGATCATTTTTAAATTGCTTCATTATGTTTTCTAGTTCTTCCTCTTCTTTTAAATTAACAACAACTTCTTTGGGAAGCCATGCCTCTACAGTTTCAACGGACAACTGGTTCCTTTCATCCAAAATGCGTTCATTAAAGAAAATACCCTCTCTAATGATGTATTTGTGCCCGTTATTCCTAACACAAAACTCACAATGTATATATTACGTTCCCAAATCTATTGTCTTCATTTTTCATTGTCTGAATTGTCGCAGTCCACCTGTCGCTAGTCGTCACACCACATTTCTTCCATTCCATTGATCAAGCTTAGATAGATTCACATATATATTCTTCACATGATTCACTTCATTAAATAGTTCGTGTTCATCTATTACTTTTAGTATGTTTGTGTCAATTTTGGATATATTTTGGACGCACTGTTGAACAACACACGAAGATGGAGGGATATTTAACAAAACGCGTTTAAAGTCACATAGCTGCACAAAAGGCTTGGCCCAATTTTCCACATATTATACGAAAGAATCATAGAAACTGGTGACAGTTTAGACAAATTCAACATCTCTGATGACACCATCTAGGATAGCAGATGCATAAAAAAGTTGCTCCTTTCTATTGAGCATTTGTTCTGTCAGGGCGATCAGTTCTTGTGCCACTTCACAGCCAAAAATGTCCACTCGTTTAATCTTTTTGATAGTGTTATTACACTTTTTAAGTTCGCTGTGAAAGAACCTGAACCAGAGAAGGGACTGTGTTTATTAAAAAAATCCGTCAAGAGTTTGTAGCTTTTATCTTGTGATAGAAAATATGACTTGAGACCATCAAACATTTCGATTATTCTTTCCACTGCAGGTAGCAAGGAAAGCCATCGCGTTTTCACACTTCCTACAAGTTGCTTGTATTCCACTTCAACAAAATTGCAGAAGTATTTCAGTGCCTCTACTCTAATAGTGGAAACATGAATATGTTCAAACACTTTGTTAATAATTGATTCCACATCAATTTGCAACATATCAGCACTTGTTTGCAAAGCGTTATGGACGTTATGTGCAGCACAGCCTATCCTCATGATGTTCATTTTCATGTTCTTGCTTAACTTACGAAAGACATTATTCTTGCCTTTTCTCGCAATGCCTCCGAAGTTGGTTTCCAGTTGTCACCACAAAATGCTGTTATCTTGTTGGTTAACTCATATTTCTCCAATATGGACAGAACGTGATGCATTAATATCTCAGACGTTTCTTCTCGATATTTTGGAATTCCGACAATTTCACTTGCGTTCCTTTCGTAGGTATAAAATACCTCACCAAAACTGCGACCAACTTCAGGCTTGTGTGATTTGATCAATCTACCATAACATATTTTGATACATATTTTGCCTCACGTGAATCACTCATCACTTCATGAAGTACAAGTGGAGCCAGTACATTCACAACTGTACTTTCACATTTTGTGATTGCACTTGTGAAACTTTTTGAGAATAAATTTCGTATGATGGTAGATGTGCAATCCACTGATCTTATCGAATGGTTATGTTTGATACAATTGAAAGCTAGCAATCATTGTGCGGCTAGAGGTTTCCGTTCACCCTTTACATCTTGTTGTTTTTTCATGAAAGAGGTCAGTTTACGGCTTGCCCTTTTTGCTGCAACTGTTTCTTTTTAGCAGTATGCTTTGTAATATCTGACGACCACCATGTTCAATAGAAAATTCAGCTGTACAAACATTATGACTTTCAGTTAGGAAAGGAAATCCTTGTTTCAACGTGTCCGTCAACAAACTCAATTTATAATTAATTACTAGATCCTTCATGTAATGATACTGAGTTTAAATCACCACCAAGATATCAATACTTTGAAAAAACACCAGAAAAAATACTGGAATTCATTCGCACGGCCATGCTACAAACAAAAGTCGCCTGCCGTATTAGTAGTAGTAGTGGCATGTGATGCAAGAAAGCAAGTGTATGAGCTTATGCAGCATCAGCAAAAAAAAAAAAAAAAAATAATAATAATAAAATAACACCATTCCCTGCAAATGCCTGCCTAGTTCCTCCTTAAATTTATTCAACCTATCAACTTCCACAACGACAGATGAAGGTTTGTTCCAGAAATTAACCACTCGCTGGCTAAAGGCAAATTTCCGCATGTCTATTCTACATCTGTCTTTACTTAATTTGAAATTTATGCCCCCCCCCTTAAGTTTCATAATCTGAAAAAGTGAAAGGATCCCATCATAATTCAGCGTGTTCAATTGAGGTGTATAAGGCCCATTCAAGGCCTTATACACCTCAATCAGATCACCTCGCTGGTGCCTAGTCTCCAGCTGCTGCAATTTGCAGAACTTGTAAGCGGATTTGCAATTTGTAAGCAGATCCCTTCATTCTCCTCACCAATCTTGTTGCCCTTCTCTGTACAAGCTCAAGAAAATCTACATCCTTCCTAAAATGAGGCCTCCAGACCTGTACGCAGTACTCAAGGCGTGGCCTGACCATTGCCTTATACATAGGGACAATCACCTCCTTTTCCCACCTAGAAAATTTTTTTTTTTTATCAACAAAACCCCATGACCTGCCCTGGCAGCCTGTCTGCATTGCTCAGAAAACTTCTCATCTGAGTACACAATTACTCCCAGGTCTTTTTCATTTTCTACTACCTTAAGTGTAGTACCACACAGTTGGTATTAGTATTAGTATTAGTATTAGTAACGGCCGTATGGTGCAAGAAAGCCTATGGCTTATGCTGCACCAGCCAAAAAAAAAAAAAAAAAAAAAAAAATCCGAACAAAACAATGATAAAAACAAAAATTAAATAAATAAATAAATAATAATAATTAATAAATAAATAAAAATAATAAAATGAAATAAAAAATAAATTAATCCTATCATCCTATGCGCTTCCCTTACCCAAAAGTACTATCCAGATGACCTTTGAATTTCCCCAAACTGTCGGCCTCCACAACCCATGAAGGCAACTTATTCCAGTAATTTATAACTCGCTGGCTAAAATAAAACTTCCTGCAGTCCAATCTAAACATTTCCCCGCGTAACTTGAATTTATGTCCCCTAGTTCTAGTATCATTTATAATCTTGAAAATTTTGTCCTCATTCATTTTACTGATGCCTCTCAGAGCCTTAAACACCTCAATCAAATCTCCTCTAAGGTGTCTAGTTTCCAAACTCTGCAACCCACATATTCGAAGTCTTTCTTCATAAGGACGCCCTTTTGCCGATCTCACCAAGCG
Organism: Mastigoproctus giganteus; assembly: GCF_048544385.1. Classification (NCBI taxonomy): domain Eukaryota; kingdom Metazoa; phylum Arthropoda; class Arachnida; order Uropygi; family Thelyphonidae; genus Mastigoproctus; species Mastigoproctus giganteus. Next base: position 67,308,888 of record NC_143582.1, on the reverse strand, counting down.
AGTTACCCTTCTTTGCACCCTTTCAAGAAGCTCGATGTCTTTCTTTAGGTACGGTCTCCATACTTGAACACAGTATTCCAAGTGTGGTCTAACATAAGCATTATATAATGGGATTATCACGTCCCTATCTCTACTTGCAAAAGTTCGATAGATCATCGATAGGACACCATGGGCCTTTCTTGCAACCTGTTTACAATGCTCAGAGAATTTCATGTCTGACCGTATCGTAACACCCAAGTCCCTTTCCTCCAGTACTGGGTTTAGTTGAACCCCACCAAGTGAATAAGTTATTTTGGGATTACTGTTTCCCAGGTGTAATACCTTACACTTTGTTGGATTAAAGCACAGCTGCCAATTTTCTGACCATTCTTGAAGTCTATCTAGGTCTCTCTGAAGAAGCTCAGCTTGACAGTGATCATTAACTACTCTACCAATTTTAACATCATCTGCAAATTTAGACAAAACGCCCTCTATCCCTTCATCAATGTCGTTTATGAAAATTAAAAACAACAGTGGTCCTAATACTGATTCTTGGGGAACCCCACTTCTTACATCAACCCAATCTGAGGAATAGCCATTTATCAAAACCCTCTGCCTCCTGCCCTGAAGCCATCCTTCTATCCATCTAAGGATTTTCCCAGTGATTCCAACCTGTTCCAGCTTATAAAGCAACCGCTCATGTGGGACTGAGTCAAAAGCTTTGCTGAAATCTAAATAAACAATGTCGAAATTATTCCCTAAATCCAGCTCGTGAGTGACCCTTTCGAAATAGCGAACCAGATTTGTTAAACATGATTTTCCCTTTACAAAACCATGCTGAGTATCCTTGAGAATTTCAATTCGATCCAAATGATCCTGAATTCCACCCTTGATCATTGCCTCCATGATTTTCCCTACTACTGAAGTCAGACTGACAGGTCGATAATTTCCCACTTCACTTTTAGAGCCACCCTTATGTATGGGAGATACATTTGCACTTTTCCAATCCAAGGGAATCTCCCCAGAGTCTAGTGATGCTCGCATAATTAGCCTCAGTGGTTCAATGCACTCGCTTGCCGCCTCTCTTAAGATTATAGGGTATATTCCATCAACTCCAGGAGCCTTACTGGTCTGTAGGCTTGAAAGTTTTTTCATTAAATAATCTTGCGAAATTTCAATATCATTAATTACATATTTTTTAACTTCGCTCCCACAATTTCCCATTGCCACAAAAGGCTTTTCGTTTGTAAATATCGATGCAAAATAACTGTTGAGTTCATCTGCAACGGCAGCTGGTGTATTTATTACTATCCCCTTTCCCTTACGTAAAGGTCCGATCTGGTTTGTCCTGCTCTTCTTGGCATTTATATATGTGAAGAATTCTTTATCCCCCCTCTTTGCTCTGTTTGCTAGTGATTTCTCATAAACTGCCTTTGCCTGTCGAACCTTTTCTGTGGCTCTATTACACATCACCTTCTAGCTGTTATAGGCTTCAGTACTTTTTATTGCTCTGTAACTTTTCCATGCCACCTTTTTCTGCTCAAGTAATGTGGCAACTTCACTATTCATCCAACTTGGAACCCTTCTCGTGGAGTATTTTTTTAATGGTATATGCGCATTCAAGGCATCTGTGATTAATGTTTTAAAAGCGTACCACAGTTCAATTGTATTCATTCTCTGCGCGATATCTACCCAGTTAATAGAGGCCATGTAGTACCTTAAGGCATCGTAATTTCCTTTTCTGAAATTAAAACCCATTCCTTTGCCTTTTACTTCTGCTACCTCTCTCGTCATCATCCACCGTAGAACTCCATGATCACTTCCTGCTACTGGTTCCTCTACTGTCAGCGCTGTTATGTCATCTGATTCATGTGTGATGATGAGGTCTAGGATATTCTTTTCTCTAGTACTTTCCCTGACATGTTGATACAAATAACAGTCATCTAGTTGATTTAAAAATTTTGTTCCCCATGTCGAGTTTCCTTCCCATTTACTCCAATCAATTAGAGGCAAATTGAAATCACCCATAATAAGGCATTGACGCTTACTTGCCCATTCCATTTGCATGTAGAGGCTTTTGTCATAGTCTTCACAATCACCTGGTCTGTAGATTACTCCTACTCGCATTGTACCTTTGTTTCCAACTATCTCACACCATACAGACTCTATACTAGCATGTGAAATGTCTGAATCCGGGAAAGCTATCGTCGCACTCAGGCTGCTTCTGATAAGAAGCATTACCCCACCACCCCTTCTGTCTACTCTATCCTTCCTAAATACATTATACAAGCCGTACTGAAACTCATCATCCCCAATTTCCGGGTGGCACCACGTCTCTGTAAGCCCTATTATGTCCGCGTTACTTGTTTTAACCAGCAGTTCGAATTCGCTCATTTTATTGACGACACTTCTAACGTTACTGTATAAACAATTAAGATTTACTGTTCTTGTATATTTAACAACCCTAACACAACCCTTGAAGTTTTTCAGGCTCTCTTCCTTGATATTAGCTACCCGCTCACGTGAAACGTCTCTGGCCCCAGAACATCTAGATAATACGTCCAGTTGGGGTAACAGATAAGAACTCTTAAGGTATGTGCAAGAGTTACATTGACCAATATTATCAGATAAACGCGTGTTAGTATTACCCACATCCCCCCTAGCAGTTTCCCTGAGCCTTTAAGGTATCCTCAATAATACTGGCAAAAACGTTTGCACCACCTTTGTTTAAGTGTATCCCGTCTCTACAAAACAAATTCCTTCTACCTACAAGTGTGGGCCATGCTGATAGAAATTTACCCCCTAAAACCTTGCAGATTCCTTCAAGTCTTGAGTTAATCCACAAGGCTCTTAACATATAATCCCTCCTATCGTGTCTGGGCAGAATTGCAGACACATAGACATTATGGCCAAGCTCGCGACATTTCCTCAGCATGGTCCTGTATTTTTCCAACAAATCGTCAGATCGTGTACGTTTAATATAGTTTGTCCCCACATGAATAATAATATTTTCTTTACCCCCTTTAAAATCTGACAGTCTGTTGGTGACATCATCAATAGTTGCTCCCGGCAGACATACCCTGGTTCTGCTCCACCTATCTTTATTACAAAAAATATTCCCCGTTTCCCTGACAATGGAGTCTCCTAATAAAACAATGTCCTTTTTAACCAGGGTAGTTTGCACTTGGTTTTTCTGTTTTGAGGCTCGAATCGGGTGTGCATCACTTGGTAGATTGCTGGAGTTTTGAGTCCCTGACGAGCTCCCAGAAGCATTATTTTCGAGGGCAAGCACTCGTTTTTTCAGGGATTCAAATTGTTCCATCAGTGCACCAAATTGTAATTTAAGATCGGTGCACTCCTTACATCGATCACAAAGAAAAGAATCCCCAGGTGAGGTAGGATTAGTCACCAGGTCGACTTTGGAAAACATTCCACAGGTTCCACAACGGATTAAATCATGACTCACCCGTAAATCGCCATCTGCTATTTCCGTGTGAGTCACGATACCCTGTGATGTGTTTAAGGCAGATCTCGTAACTACCATTATAAAATTAAATAAATATCAATGAAAGTAACTTTAAAAAATTATATCTATAATATTATTAAAATCAAACAGTTACAGGAAAACCTATAACAAAATAATCCAACAATATCTAAATAAATCAAATATTTAAAAGCACTATCCAAAAGTAAACCACTTAACTGAGGAGCCCTAGTCTAAGTGCGTCCGCTCACCTCGAATGCCAACGTACAAATCTTGTTGCCCTTCTCTGTACACGCTCAAGAAAATCTACATCCTTCCTAAAATGGGGCCTCCAGACCTGTACGCAGTACTCAAGGCGTGGCCTGACCATTGCCTTATACATAGGGACAATCACCTCCTTTTCCCACCTAGAAAATTTTTTTTTTTTATTAACAAAACCCCATGACCTGCCCTGGCAGCCTGTCTGCATTGCTCAGAAAACTTCACATCTGAGGACACAATTACTCCCAGGTCTTTTTCATTTTCTACTACCTTAAGTGTAGTACCACACACAGTTGGTACTTTTCTCTAGGGTTTCTTTTACCCATATGCAGTACTTTGCATTTTTCAAGGTTAACGTTAGTTCAGTTGCCACTTCTTAGCCCATTTGCCCAAATTATCTAGATCGTGTTGCAGTAGCACACTACCATTACTGTCATTAACAACCCTGCCAACTTTTGTATCATCTGCAAACTTCAACATTAAGCCTGATATACCTTCATCAATAACATTGATAAATATACAAAAGAACAGAGGACCCAGCACCGAACCCTGTGGGACTCCACTAATAACATGAGTCCACGAAGAGCAGCACCCATTAATTACCACCCTCTGTCTTTTCCCACTCAACCATCCTTTTATCCATTGTAGCAATTTACCCTTAATACCATTCTGCTCCAATTTGTACTATAGTCTTCCTTGCGCAACAGTGTCAAAAGCTTTCCTGAAATCGAAATATATGATATCAAAATTATTTTTTGTATCCGGTTCCTTTGTAACCACATTCTCGACTGTTGTGTGCGTTTTGCACTGTGCTGCCACATTATTAGGTACATCTACCTTGTAGCGTGTTGAGCCTCCTTTATCCTTCAAAACAGCCTGAATTCATCTAGGCATGGATTGAACAAGATGCTGAAAACTTTGTGCAGGAATGGAGTACAATGAAAACATGAGTGTGTCTCGCAGTTCCTTGAGATTCGACGGAAGTGTAGGTCTGCAGCGAACAGCCCTTTACAGCTTCATAGGACTGAGATCCAAGGACTGAACGGGCCACTGCAGCAAAGGAAAGTCATTGTCATGTTTCTGGAACCATTCCATAGTGATTCGGGCTTTGTGCACGGGGGCATTATCCTGCTGGCACTAACCATCTGACTGAGGATAAACTGTCAACATGGACGGATGCACTTGGTCAGCAACGATGTTTAGGTAAGATGTGGCATTCAGACGTGAATCTATGGGGATCAATGGACGCAACATGTGCCAAGAAATCATTCCCCTCATCACAACACTGCTCCCACCACCTTGCACAGTAGTCCTCAGACATGACAGGTCCGTGGATTCATGTTGTTTTTGCCAAATTATGAGCCTTCCATCAATGAGGCACCAGAAACTCCGACTCGTCCGAGCAAGCAACTGTTTTCCAATACTGATGTTGCTGTGCACACAGGACACGTGTTCTCTTGTTCTTTATTGATAACAAAGATACGGGATGTGGCCGTCGGCTGTTGTAACCCATTCGCGACAAAGTGCGACTAGTGGTCCGTTCAGATATTTTGTTCTGCACATCAAAGTTGTATTCTGACGTGATGTTCGACATTGTGGCCCGTCTGTTGGCTTACACAATTCTAGCCATCTTCCTCTGACCTCTCTCTCTCTCATCAAGCGATTATTTTCCACAGGAGTGCCGTTGAGATGTTTTGCGTTCGTTGCAACATTCTCGATACACCCTTTAAACTGTGGTGCGTGAAAAGTTCAAGAACTGTCGTTTCAGAGATGCTTTGTCCAGCACGTCTTGCACCTACTATCATGCCATTTCGAATTCCGTTAAATCACTCCTTTTCCCCAATCTTGCTTCAGTTTGTACGCTTAACTGATACTAGAAAGGCTGTTCTGCTGCATTTATATCCACAACTGTGGTCATGTTACTTGTAATGTTGTGGGACAAACAATTTGGGTGCACAGCAGGGGGGGGTGTACCTAATAAAGTTGCAGCCCAGTGTAATGCCACCTGTGAAAACTATGTGAAAGCTATCTGGATCACAACATACCGGATTATAGTGCCATCTATTGGAAATAGGCAAGCCTCTTTACTAATTTGCAAAAAAATTTCATAGTTAGGTAAGAGTTTACGAAAATGAGGAAAATTAAGAGAAATAGGAAGCGTTGTTTAAAAATCGGGACATTTGGTGTCCCGTTTACATTTTCTCGGGACAATGGGATCAACGGCTGAAAAGAGGGACGATCCCGTTTAAAACGGGACGTCTGGTCACCTACCCTAAACTATACAACAACAATAACAGCGTTTATTTCCCTCCCTCTCAGATAGGATTACATTTCCTTTCGCTTGACTGCGCGTGTGGCACAGCAATATGGTCACTGTCCTCTCCACACCGGGTGGAAAAGGCTGGGTTCGAAATCCGTCGATGACACGAGGAACTTTAATGGGCTTTTTTCACTCCGTGGCTGAATTAGTCGATCTCAGGCGTACATAAATTTTTTTTTCTCCCAGAAACGGATTTTTCATCCAGAAAAAAAAAGGCAAATCGACCAGATTACACACGCAATTTACAGGCACAAATACGGGTTTATGTAGTCAATGACGGGAACCCCTAATATAATAATAATAATAATAATAATTGAATTCCCTTATATTTTCATTTCCCTTAACGATTTTAATGATTCCTCTGACACCCTTGCGCAGACGTTTTCAGTGGAGTAAATAGCAACAAATCTATAATCTGTCATGAGAATCAAAATTTCGGCTGTGTTACAAAAACGAGATACAGTGCTACAAATGTAGAAAAAAGTAACTATGGGAGAGTAAATTGCAAGCTTCTTAGAAAGAACGCCATAGGTTTTGTTGCTTTTGCGCACTCACCAATGCCTAAACTGTAATCTCTGTACTTAACTCTACTTGAAGATGAAAACGTTTTCGTTTGAGAATGCAGTCAAACATTAGAGCTCACTGGTTTCAGGATTCTTTTCGTACTATTGGCATACACGTGCGCATGTCTAAGGTTCTTTCCAAAATGGTTTTCTGTTAGTAAGTGTGAATATGTGGTGAAAATTTATATTTATTTGAAACTAGTAGAGTTGTTTTTGAGGAAGAAATGGATAGACAGAGCGGATATATAAATTTATATCCGTCAGTAGACCCAAACTTATTACCACGTGAGTATTAAATGAAATATATTTTGATGAAAATTTCTGTTTATTGACCTCCGATCAAGAAGAATATACACTTTCATTGTATTTAATAACGATGGGCTGTGCATTTTTAGTATTTAATATGGTTCGATTTCGCACTGTACGTGCTCACTGTGAACCGTGCTGATTTCGGGGAGAAAGCAGGGAAGAAATCGAATCACGGTCTGATGCTGGGAAGTATGATTAGCATTAGTAGTGACATGATGCAAGCAAGCTTATACAATATCAGCAAAAAAAAAAAAAAAAAACATTTCCCATTCATTTATCCATTTGCTAAGTGTGCGGGCAAGGTGTGCGAACAAAAAATCCCTTTTTTGATATTTTTCAGGCTGAACTATCCTATTTAATACCTTCCCAATGCTTTCTTAAAATATTTTGTCTGTCCAGTTTTTTTTTTTTTTTTTTTAATTAATAAACTATCGTTTTTCCGTTTTCACCACGAGTGCTTCCAATTTTTTCAGATAGCAGAAATGAAAAAAATCACAGTTCTTGACTTTTATACAAAAGACATGGGAAATATTGTTCCCTCCCCACATCTATCTATACAGGAATCGGAAGGGGTACGAAATGACAACTTGTATAAACTTAATTGAATCAGTTTTCGATTTTTAAACGGGCATGTAGGGGAATACCGCCCTTCATATCTCGCAATTAAAATATCCAGTTTAGTAGCGAGAAATGAAAATATGCGAAACCTGCCCCCCCCCCCCACACAAAATATTAATTCTTAACATGAATATGGGAAGCTAATATTTTATCACTATATGCCCTTGAATAAAAGTCAGCAACTATTATTCGATTACCTACATGAATCACAGTTTCTGACTTATGCAAGGGAAATATTTATTCATATCTCGCTATTAAAATGAAAAAAAAAAAAAAAAAATATGTATATATATATATACGTATATATAAATTATTTATAAAAATTTTACAAGGAATGTAACAGTGTACTCATTAATGGTTTATGGACCAGGGACACTGCCAAAATTAATCAAAGGAAACCCAACAACCAGAATGAATACATAAGTTTGTAGGTAGAGTGTGGAATAGGTAAAGGGCTAACAGAACTGAAATTGTAACTATGGAGAGCAAGGAAAGACAGAAGCTGATAAGAAGTAATTAGAAGTACTTTATGCTGCATATCCTATGATTCCAATGCCTTCTTCCTGCGCCAGCATAGGGTCAGCCATGAAATATACATATGCTTATAATTTAAATTTCTACCCTTATTTATTACACTGGCTTTTAAAATCTGCCACCCACTGCATATATTACATGTCAGGAACAGAGGCCTTCTTGCTGCTTTTTACTTTGATTCTGGCAGCTGGCCCTGGAAGAAGGCATTGAAATCATAGGATACGCAGCATTAAGTTTTTCTAATTACTTCTTATCAACTTCTGTCCTTCTCCATGTTAGCCTTTTACCTTTCCACACTCTGCCTACAAACTTTTATATGTACAGGCAGAGGATAATCTGTACCTATTAAAAAAAAAATTGCTTTAACTGTGTTAAATGAAAAAACAACAGGGTTTTTTTGTTTGTTTGTTTGTTTGTTTTATAGCTTATTCAATGGGATTTTAGTCACTTTTCATAGTTCCATACATGCTCTTGCATTTCATATATGCTCGTGCAGTTGCACAATTACTGTTTATGAATTTCTGAAACTTTCATAAGTTTTTTTTCTGTACTTTAAACTTGTGACCAAATGAATTACCAGTTATGTATATGTTTCTATTCATTGTACCATGGAGATAGGGTACAAGAAAATTGTGAAAAATAGGTAGGTGGAATAGGACCAGGGTATTTCTGCCAGGGGGAAAAAATTGATGACGTGTAGAGCAGATAACATCTTTTAAGGGGACAAATGGTGATATTGTTTTACATATTAACACTAATGACATTAGGAGTAGAATATCTACAAACTGCAAAGTATAGGGCAGTGTTGAAAAAGTTGAGTTAGGGTTAAATTTTAAAGTGTCTGCAGTTCTTCCCAGACACAATAGGAAGGAGTATATGATGAGAACCTTGTCAATAAATTCTGCTGTGGAGAGATTGTGCAATGCTTATGGGGGGGTAGAATTTTTCTCAGAATTGTTTGTGCTAACAGGGTAGACTGTTTCTACAAGGATGGGATACACTTAAATAGAAAGATTGCAAGAATATTTGCTGATGCTATCAAGGCAGTGTTAGGCGAGTCAGAAAACTGCTAACTTGGAGGGATATACAGACTAACACATTAACAATAGCAGCAGTCAGATGTGAAAGTGATTCTTGCATTGCTTCTCTTAGAACGAGCAGCAGCCTTGAAAACAAGGTGCTTGGGATTTCGTGGACTGCTAGGAATACATGGGCTGTGTTGGGGCTACTAAGAGCCAAAAAAGGTACATGTACACCAGTGCTAGGAATATAATAAATAAATTTGGTGAATTTGAAATGCTGGTCAAGACATCAAATACAGACATTTTTGGGATTTCAGAGATGGTGTCACTCAGATATAAAGGATGCAGAATTTGAATATGGAGAGTACAATACAGAAAGGACAGATGGAATAGGAGGGATTATGCTTTTAGTTAAAAATCATATATAAAATCTAATGTAGTGCATTCATTTGACATGGGTGGCCAGTGCAATGTTGATTCAGTTGTTGTGACATAAGCACTGGGAATGCAAAAATGGAAGGAGTGTATTATACACTCCTTCCATTTTTGGTCTAATGACTAATGAGTACAGTGACTCTAATGAGAGAGAAATAGACTGGGCCAGTCTATTTCTCTCATCCCAGCTGCATGGAGAAAAGATTGGGCCGGTAAATCAGAATGTCTTATAATGGGCGATTTTAACTTTCCATATAGACTGGAACTTGTGGAAGGTCAATCATAGACTATCTAGACTTTGGTGGATTTATTGGGTGAATGTTTTTTCACAGCAGCATGTTAGAGAGGCAATCAGGAGTAATGCTCTTGATCTGATTATCAGTAGTGTTTATTCATGCATTAAGAATTGGCTGATAAAAGAACCCACTAAGTGGCAGTGATCACAATGTATTGATTTGGGATTTACTTAAAGACGTAACTACTGTCGAGGGCAAAGGGAAGGGTTTTTGCTTTCATAGAGGTGACTACAGTGGTTTGGGACAGTTTTTTTTAAATTCTATACAGTGGGATCCAACTGATGATGTTACCAACAACAAATTCTAAATGGGAAGCATTCAAGGAATTAACTTTGGAAGCTACTAGACCTTTCATACCAACTAAGAAATACTGTTCAAGGTTTAGGCTTAAATGGATGTCAGATTTATTTATTTATTTCGTATAATGTGATCAATACACGAAGGAACCAGTTTTTTTCTTGCTTCCTTCATGTATCGTGGCCGGGATATCCAACCAACCGGTTGGCTCGGCACCATCGTGATATCCAACCCGAGGCGGGAATCGAACCCGCGACCTTTGGGTTGCCAGGCAGGCACTTTACCTACCCGGCTAGCCCGGTCAGGATGTCAGATGATCTAATGAGAATCTTGGTAGATAAAAAAAAAAAATGCATGGGATGCATATAAATTATTAGGCAACACAGAATCTTAAGTTAGTCTGCAATCAAGGCCCAAAGGACGTTAGGCAGCTAAGGCAGATTATGAGAAATCTTTGGCAAAGGATATGAAGAAAAATAGCAGACTTAACCACTAGAAGGAAGGGGATGAATCAGATTGCTCCACTTGATTGATATTGATGGTTCGACCGTTGATGATCCTGCTCAGGTTGCTGACAAACTTAGAATATTTTGCATCTACATTCAAAAATGAAGAATTCTTTAGGGAAGGGGATGCCAGAAGTTTATCAAACTCTAATAGGGAGTTAAATGATTTTGTAATAACTGAAAGGAAAGTGGAAGAGAAATTCTTGGAAGTTAAACATAAGAAAGGCACCCGAAGTGAATGGAATCTATTCAATTACATTAAAGTAGGCAGTGAAGGAAGTAAGCAAACCCTTAGCCGTAATTAAAAGAACATCCTTGGATTCATAGGAAGTCCCTGTGGACTGGAGATGTGTGAATGTAACCCCAATTCACAAAGGGGGTTCAAAAGGTGACACAAGTAATTACAGACCTGTTAGTTTAACTTGTGTTCCAGGGAATATAATTGAGTCACAGGTAAAAGAAGTAATAATTTTGTAGACAAGCAATTATACTTTAGACAGCATGAGTTTAAGGTGAAATCTTGTCTGACCATTTCGATTGTATATCACAATGCAGTCACAAAAGAACTGGATGCAAAAAATAATTTTGATATCATATACAGTTGGACCTCTGTATAATGAAATCAATCGTTCGCTTGAAAAAATTCTTTATACAGAAATTTTGTTATAAAGAAATATGACCTTTTCAACAATGAAAAATACTGTAATTCAACATTCAGAAATACAGTAAAATATGGGAAATAAAGCAGAAATAAGTGGGAATGAATACATTTTCTAACATTTAAAAACAATTAATTTAGACTAGGTATATATTAAGTGGTGCAATAGCATCATTAATCTAAATACAACTAATTTATTAATACGCACAATATATTAGTACACTTTTAAGAATTATTTTGTAAAATATTTGGTTATTTTTTGTTGTACACTGGATTTTATTATATATCGTTCATAAAAATGTTTGCATTAGTTTAAGCACTCAAATATATTTTCTGGCACATTTTCTTCACACTGAAGGCCTCGACGCAAAGTTTCAAATTCTGCCAACATTTCATGTTTGAAGGGTTTAATATTGCACTCATTTCCATTCAACTCATCATCAATATTGTCACTAGTTCTTTGAATATTCTCCTAAATGTTGGAGTCACTTTGATATTCAACTACTATGACATTATTATCACCTCCTAAAAATTGTTCAAGAACAATTTCTCCACTGCTCAAACCTCTCGCTTGGAGTTCTAACCAAGATTGCTCAATGTCTTGTAGTAGTTCATCCCTCTCAATGCTGTTAATTAGAATTTTATTTTATTTTTTATTTATTTACAAAAATACATAAGCAAACTCTTTACAATCATTTGAACCTGTAAGAAACTCCAGCAGAAAATGGAGCTTCTCTTACAAAATTGTAAAACGTAACAACTCTCAAAGGGACTCAAAAGTAAAAGAAATGCATGTATGCACAATCAGTGACATTTGTGTGTGTACTCCGATGAGCCAAAACATTATGACTAGCAAGTCATTATACAAATCGAAGCAACTGTAGGTGAACTACGGTGCAGGTCGTGACACAGCATAAAAAAACACCTGATACTGAGCTCCGTTAATCAGTGTTACTCTTGTTCTTCAGATGGCAAAGGCAGCCAAGTTTGACAAAGGCCAAATTGTAACAGCCAGACAACTGGGTCAGAGATGATGGGATGCTCACAGTCAGCCGTGGTTAGTACTTACCGAAAGTGGTCCGAGGAGGGGGAACCTACGAATCGCCAGTGAAGTGTTGGACGACCATGGTTCATTGATGCTCGAGGTGAGCAAAGGCTCTCCCGGATGGTATGTAGCAATAGAAGGGGGGGGAAAACTGTGGCAGAACTCGCCGGTAATTGGAATTCTGATGACGGGTGTAATGTGTCACAACACACAGCACGTCAAACCCTGCTGAAAATGGGGCCGCGAAGCCGCAGGCTGCTCCAAGTGCCCATGCTAACCACAGTTCACCAGTGACACAGCGCGCCTTCAGTGGGCATGCAAGCATCAAAACTGGACCTTGAGTGATTGGAAGAAGGTCATCTGGTCCAATGAATCATACTTCCTGTTGCACCATTTGGATGGCAGGGTATGTATGCGTTGTTTACCTGGGGATAGTGATGGCATCTGAATAACTGTGGGACGAAAACAAGCCGGTGGCGGCGGTGTCATGCTTTGGGCGATGTTCTGCTGGGATACCCTGGGTCCAGTCATCCATGTGCCGGACACTCTCGCGTCTACCACCTACCTAAACATCATTGCTGACCAGGTGCGTCCTTTCATGACAACGGTCTTCCCCTCTGGCAGTGCCATTTTCAGCAGGATAATGCGCAATGCCACACCACCCAGATTGTTCGAGACTGGCTCACGGAACATGAGGAAGACTTCTAGGTATTGCCCTGGCCTCAAAATTCCCCAGACATCAATCCCATCGAGCACCTGTGGTTTGTGTTGGAACAGCAACTCTGATCTGTGGTGTTCCTCAACCACACACCTTACAGGAGTTAAAGGATCTGCTGGTTATGTGTTGGTACCAGGTACCACAAGATACATTTAGAAATCTTGTAGTGTCCATGCCTCTCCGGGTACAAGCTGTTTTGGCTGCACACAGAGGACTAACATCATATTAGGTAGGTGGTCGTAATGTTTTGGCTAGTTATGTGTTGGTACCAGGTACCACAAGATACATTTAGAAATCTTGTAGTGTCCATGCCTCTCCGGGTACAAGCTGTTTTGGCTGCACGCAGAGGACTAACATCATATTAGGTAGGTGGTCGTAATGTTTTGGCTCATTGGTGTATGTGGCCTGTTTGTATTCCAGTACCTGGGTCCATCTCCACAAATACTCTCTTTCTTGACTACAGAATATGTGTAAACAGGGCCTGAAATGTGAGCAGTCAACACCTGAGCAACTGCTGCCTGATGCCTGTCCCGAGGCATGTGGAGCCGGGCATAATCTTCCATCTGTGCCTCAGTAGTGTGCTAAAATTCCACATCCACTGGAGGTTGTGCAATACCAGTGGATGCCAGCAATCCTGTACTCAGGATGCCCAGTCCTGAGTACCAGCAGAAAGGGAAAAAAAAAAAAAAAAATAAATAAATTAATTAATAATAAATAAAATAAATAACTTAATAATGAATAAATAAAATAATAATAATAAAAAAAACACACAAGTGGTTGACATTTCTGAACAACCTCAAAGATAAAAAGAATTCAAGTCCAGGATGACTGGTAGGTGACACAGGGAACAGCCCACAAGAGCTTGTTGAATTATCCAGTGTGATGATGAAATATCTGCATTCTTCTGCTGAGGACATCGTTGGTGAAGATTTGAAGGGCTTGAAAATTAGTCTCATTTTCAATTAAGGCTTTAAGATTGATTTCTGAACCTTATTTTTAAGAGTTGCCCATTGTTCTTTGTAGTTGGGGCAGGGAAATAGGATGTGGTTCCAGGATTCCTCTTCCCCACAGGAGCAATGAGGATTTGTCGCCAGTTCAAATTGGAACAGTTTCGCTTTAAGAGCACCATGTCCTGTTAGGATGTAGGACATACTCATGGCAAAGGTGACATCCGGGATAAAAAGTCTGGTGACCTGTTTAGTGGGACTTTCATCCCATCTAACCTGCCAAAGGGAGAGGAGTTTATTCCATAGGTTTATTTTTTCCTGTTTGATATTTTTAGCAGGATTGCGGTCTATTCCAAGGAGTGAGGTTGGTAGGCCTTTTATGTGCTTGTAGATGCAGCTTCTATTAGCTATATATAGGTCTAGGGGAAGGGCCCCTGATAGATTAGCAAAACAATTAATCGTTTTCCATCACATCTTGACTCCGCTTTTGCAAATTCTGTAAGCCCATCTGCAAATCTATAACAGAATCTATAGGTTGGTTGGTTTCTATTCTCAGTATAATATTTTTCACTATGCTCCTTTGGTGGTGCATTTTCAAATTCTTGATTATGCCTTGGTCCACTGGGTGCAGTTTAGACGAGGTATTTGGAGGGAAGAAAACAAGATTTCACACTTGTAAGTTTCAAGATTACCAAGTGAAGGTGGGCAGGGCAGTTGCCGACAATCAAAGTGATTTTTCTGTTTCTTTCGTCATCTTTCTATTGAAATTAAAATCCACTGTTCAAAAATATCACCTGTCATCCAAGCTTTTTTTTGTTGTCGTCCAACTCTAATGACTTTACTCCTTTGAAACATCGGGGTTGTTTACTTTTACAAAAAAGCTTCAATTTTTCATTACCAGCCATATTTTCACCAAACAAGACTGCATACTCTCCTTATTTACTGCTTACACATTTATCACCTTTAAAAGTCAGTGTCTTGTTCACCAAACATTTAAAAAATAAGACCTATTTCATCAACGTTGAATATGTCTTTGGGCTCGTAGTTCTCCATAATTGTTTTTCAAAACTGTTTCTTTCCAATGGGTACAGTCTTCTTCAATTGCAACCCCACTTTCACCAGAAATAACCTTTTTGAGTAAGCCATGGCACTTTTTAAATTTGTCCTGTCAACCAGACCTGGCTTGGAATGTTTTATGTTCCAGAAAATGTGTACTCCATTGCCTTTTTTTTTTATTAATTGCCCCGATATAGGCATGTTTTGGTCTTGAATAAACTTCACCCACTTAAAAACGGCTACATCTACATCCTCATACAGGCATAATTTTGCAATTTTCTGGAATTCAAAAAAGGAAAAAAAAAAAATAATAATAAATAAATAAATTAATTAATAATAAATAAAATAAATAACTTAATAATGAATAAATAAAATAATCACTGTTTGAGGAAACAGAACCCAGTTCCGTTTCCTCAAACAGTGATAATTGTAACATGGTTTTTCAGAATGGCTGACAGTCTGGCAGGGATACCAAATTTTAAAGTGATTTCTTTTTTTTTTTTTTTTTTTTAATGCCCCAATCTACACTATTAAGCACTTACACTTTTTTCACTACTCTCAAGGATTTCTTCTTAGACATTGTAAGGTTATTTGCACAGCAGCTAAAACAAAACTGATTTAGGGACCACTTGTATCTACCAGTTAGTTTAACTTCTGTTCCGGGTAAAATAATGGAGTCACTGGTTAAAGATACATTGCAGGATCATCTAGACAAGACTGCAGCAATAATTCAGACACAGCATGGGTTTGTTAAGGGAAAGTCTTGTCTGACAAATTTGATTGGTTATTATGATGTGGTCACAAAGGAACTGGATGCAAAAAATAATTTTGATATCATATACTTGGATTTCAGGAAAGCTTTTGACACTGTTGCGCATGGAAGACTACTGTACAAATTGGAGCAGAATGGTATTAAGGGTAAGTTGCTACAATGGATAAAAGGATGGTTAAGTGGGAGAAGACAGAGGGTGGTAATCAATGGGTGCTGCTCTTCGTGGACTAATGTTATTAGTGGAGTCCCACAGGGTTCGGTGTTGGGTCCACTGTTGTTTTGTATATATATCAATGATATTGATGAAGGTATATCAGGCTTAATGTCGAAGTTTGCAGATGACACGAAGGTTGGCAGGGTTGTTAATGACAGTAATGGCAGTGTGCTACTGCAACAGGATCTAGATAATTTGGGCAGATGGGCTAAGAAGTGGCAACTGAAGTTTAACCTTGACAAATGCAAAGTACTGCATATGGGTAGAAGTAACCCCAGAGAAACGTACCAACTGTATGGTACTACACTTAAGGCGGTAGAAAATGAAAAGACCTGGGAGTAATTGTGCAGTCAGATATGAAGTTTTCTGAGCAATGTAGACAGGCTGCTAGGGCAGGTCATGGGGTTTTGTCAATGATATATAGGAATTTTGCTAGCAGGGAAAAGGAGGTGATTGTCCCTCTGTATAAGGCAATGGTCAGGCCACGCCTTGAGTACTGCGTACAGGTCTGGAGGCCTCATTTTAGGAAGGATGTAGATTTGCTTGAGCGTGTACAGAGAAGAGCAACACGATTGGTGAGGGGAATGAAGGGATCCTCTTACCAAGAGAGGCTTAAGTTCTGCAAATTGCAGTGGCTGGAGACTAGGCACCTGCGCGGTGATCTGATTGAGGTCTATAAGGCCTTGAATGGGTTGAGCACGCTGAATTCTGATGGGATCCTCCCACTTGTTCAGAATACGAACCTATGGGGACATAAGTTCAAATTAAGAAAGGATAGATGTAGAATAGATGTGCGGAAATTTGCCTTTAGCCAGCGGGTGGTTAATTGCTGGAACAAACTTCCATCTGTCGTTTTGGAAGTTGATAGGTTAAATAAATTTAAGGAGGAACTGGACAGGCATTTGGAGGGTATGGTGTGATTTTTTTTTTTTTTGGCTGATGCTGCATAAGCTCCTACACTTGCTTTCTTGCATCAAGTGCCACTACTACTACTACTACTACTACTACCATACAGAGACAGGTAAAATTTAGTTAAAGTGTGGATGACTCATTTCTGCGAAAGAGCAGATGAATTTCTGGGATAAAGGAAAATCACACTATCCTAATTCTCTAATAGTGTGCTTACAATAGAAAACTGGTTGACCAGAGCTGTCCGTGTCTGGAATATGCCTTAATCTTTGCCAGTATACTGTGGACACATAGGTAGCAGTAAACCAGCTCCCCTTCTTGGTAGAGTAGAGGATTTATGGACACCATTAAATTGTGAAATGCTCTTAAGAATTAGACCCTTTAGCTATTAAAAGCTAAAGTGATTAATTCTTAATCCTTTTAGCTCTTAATTCTTGATTTCAAAAGTGTCAGCTCTATTGCTTAAAGGCCAGAGGTGCGAACAATGCGTACCCAAGTCTCTCGAAATCAGTTTGTTTTAAACCGTAAAGTTTGTTTAGGGTCTAATTCCCCCATCTTCGCATGGTATACATTTTCGTGTGTTACAGTATGCTATAAAGACCAGAGATTTAAAAGCGTATGGATATTGTTAAGTGTAGTGTCTTGTACCGTTGTTTATCTGGCTATTTAGCTGTTGACCCCTATTGGGGCCCACCATTGTCCACACTTGGCCCCGTGGAGGCAGACCAGGTACACCAGTATTTTAAATAAGTACTCTGGCAGGTCCTGTCACCTAATTTCCTGAGATTTCAGTGGCTAGGATCTATGTAAAAAAAAAAAAAAATTTTTTTGCAATTTTCAGGGGTAAAATGTTATAAGGTTAGGAGTCTTAAAGAGTGATGCACAGCTAAGCAGTTAAATTTTGAATTTAAATTTCGATTGTGTGGGGTTTAGGAGTGTGTGGGGGGGGGACTGAAAGCTGGGGAAAAAGAGAAATATGGGGTCAGTAGAGATGACCCCAAGTATGTCAGTGAGGCATGCCCATGCCTTACCAGAAGGAAAATAGGGGGCAGCGGGGAGGGAAGAAGATGGAGAGGCTGTGCCCTCCCCCCTGCCAGGATAGAGAAAGAAAGTCGGCCAGGCAGGGTGCCCAGTCCAGCCGGCTATGCAGCAGCATATCTGCAGTCATGATCAAAGAAATGTCCAATCCAGCCAGGTCACAGAGTGGCTTGTGGTTTTCTCTCAGTAGAGTAGTACCTGGTGGTCTTCACTCCTAAGGTGATTACAGTCATTTCAGTCCGGTGACTTTTTTCAGTTGAGCAGGGTCAGGTAGTTGTGGGCACAGTTCGAGCGACCCATTCCTGTTGGTTGTCAGCTTGTACTGGTGTCTCTATCTGATGAAGGCAACTCTTGGGGCGCTTCCGTAGGCAGGAGCAGCAGTGCGTAGCACACGCTTCTTGATTAGACCGGGGTTCGAGCCTGTGATACGGAGGATGCGGAAAGGTCAGGGAATGACCACCGCATATCCCGGAGCAATATGGCCTTAGTTGGCCATATTGCTCCGGCCATATAAAAATTTGCTACATAGAAAAATTCATTTTATGGAAGTTCGTTAAAGAGAGGTCCAACTGTACATGGGTTTCAGAAAAGCTTTTGATACTGTTGCTAATGCTCCTAAAAAAAACCAAATAAAATAATAAATAGCAACTCTTGGGTACAAGATCCATCCAAAGTGAAAGATTGGGTCTGTCATTTAGTCTGTGTCTCGTCAGGGTTTTAATCAAGCATGGGTTGTTGACCAGTCCAGGTAGGTAGTATGTGTCACGGTCAAAATCCTAGGTGTTGGCTCAGAAGGTTCTAGTGTTCCCTATGGATTGCGTTTAGGGTTCTGCATCTGGTGAACAGTTCTTGCACATATTTGGTCAGGGCCTTATTTTCTTCTGTGAGTCCAGTAGGTACATCTCTTGTTTGTTATATGGAAATTTTCTTTGTTATACAGAAACTATTTTCAATGTAATGACCAAGGGGAAATTAAAAAAATTCGCTACATAGAAAAATTCATTTTATGGAAGTTCGTTAAAGAGAGGTCCGACTGTACATTGGTTTCAGAAAAGCTTTTGATACTGTTGCACATAGAAGGCTGCTGTACAAATTGGAGCATTGTGGCATTAAGGGCAAGTTGCTGCTATGGATAAAGGGATGGCAAGTGGGAGAAGACAGAGTGGTAATCAATGGGCACTGTTCTTCATAGTCTGATGTTATTTGTGGTGTCACTGACGGTTCAGAGTTGGGCCCATTGTTGTTTTCTATGTTTAATAATGATATTGATATATGAGGCATAATGTCCAAATTTGCACATGATACAAAGGTTGGCAGGGTGGCTAATGACAGTAATGAAGGTATGCTATTTCAACTAGATCTAGAATAGTTAGGCAGATGGGTTGAGAAATGGCAACTGAAGGTTAATATTGACAAATGCAAAGTACTGCAAATGGATAGCAGTAACCCCAGAGTAATGTATGAACTGTGTGGTAATACAATCAGGGTAGTGGAAATGAAAAAGACCTAGGAGTAATTGTGGAGTCAGATATGAAGTTCTTTCAGCAATGCAGACAGGCTTCCAGTGCAGCTCATGGGGTTTTGTCAATGATATACAGATACAGTCAGACCTTTATATAATGCAGTATTTCCCAAACTTCTTTAGCCATGGAACATTTTTCATTTCACAACGTATTCACGGAACACTTACAAAACACAAGTCTAACAGGAGCCAAAGAACTGTTTGCTAATATTTTATTACATATGACGCACACTGTGCATCAGGAGCATCTTTATTTCCAACACATGTTAAAGCTGAAATTCAAATAACTGTCATTATACTTTCATTTTGGTCTTTTATTAGCTGGTTCGGACTTTTTTTTTTTCACTTAGGATGTTTGGGGAACAAAAGGCTGCAATTGTTCATTACTTTGAAGTTGACAATATTGTGTTCATTTTCATCGACCACAGTTGCACTACTGGAAGTACTTTGCTTCTTGTTTTAAATTTCCTTTTTTCAACTACAAATCCATGGTCAAATATTTTAATACAGTAGGTCCTTGATTTAATGGCCTAATTGGGGGAAGGGGCGTCCGCTGTTGCCGAAAGTCCGTTAAATCGAATGTATTTTAAAAACATTAATAAGAACTTGCAATGTACAGGATGTATTAAAATGCTATTATAATGTATAAGTATGAATAAATATAATGTATATTGAGTAATTTATACATGCCACTAAAACATCTGTTAAAAATATAAAAACAAATTTGCAACAGGAACCAAACTTTTAATTAAACACATCAGAAACTATACAATGTAATGGAGTGTTTCCACTACTTATTTTTTATTTATTTTTTCTTAAAGCTCACACAAAGTTGTTTTCGATGTGAACATTAGTTTTTTTCATTTAAATATCGATTTTAGAGGGAAAAAATACCTTAAAATTCTTAAACTCCATTAAAAAAAGATTCATAATATTCAATATTAATATTAACTTAATTGAAATAATCACAATTTTCAGAGTCAGAAACAACTGTCATATGGAGGAAAAAGTGTTAATTCCTTGCTGGAATTCCGTTCTGGTGAAACAGGTCGTTGATGAAGTGATCTTGAAGAAATCAGTTGCCTTACACCTTGGTGCTGCTTCCTTATTACTGTAGATCGAAATTCTCTAAAATGTTCATAACAAGGAGCACATCAGGGTCTGATGATAATTTAATATAATGTATGATGTCGTCCATATGTTGTCTTATAACAGACAATTTAGGATGAGGTGCAACTGATTCTTTGTCATCATCGTTCTCTTCTTCTCCATGAAGAACACTTCCACAATCTTTCCTTCAGAAAAAATTTGATAGCCCGGATCATCTTCATCATTTTTGAGCCACTGTTCCACATAATTCTCAGTTGCATTTTTGTTGTCGGCCCTCAGAAGAATGTCCCGAAAATTAGACGCCTCAACTCGCTCAAAGTCCATTTCAGGTTTGACGCTGTACAACTTCTTCCAAGCATTGCCCAAGGTAGTACTACTGGAAGTACTTTGCTTCTTGTTTTTAAGTTCCTTTTTTCAACTACAAATCCATGGTCAAATATTTTAATACAGTAGGTCCTTGATTAAACGGCCTAATTGGGGGAAGGGTTGATGTTGTGTGCATGTAAATTTTGCAGTGTCCTGTGCCCCTTGTATCTTCTTCTGTTTCTTCCAAAAACTACTTCTTATACAACCTCTTACATGCAACGATTACACCCTGATCCATCGGTTGTATTAGTGAAGTAGTGTTAGGAGACAGAAAAACACATTTAATTCTCCCATCCCTGCTAATTAATCTCTCAGCATTAGGGTGAGCAGGTGCGTGCATTATCTAGCAGTAAAACAGTATTTATTTCATGAGAAGGAATTTTCAGTACACCTGTCATAAAGAACTTTTTCAACTTTTCTGATTAAAAAATACTTTTAATGATGCTGATCAAAAGCAAATATTATGTTGGAGAAATCCTGAAATTCACACCGATGCAATTCTAATAGATATGTAAATACATGAATTTTACTGTATTTAGTGTATAGAATATGCCCAGCACTAGAGGAGTGTCGGTATATCTGCTGCACATGATGCATATTTTCAAATATATTCTGCAACGTTGATTGCCCTGGATGGAAACACTTTTGTGCAGAGTTTTTCATTTGAGTTTTAATTTGTCCTTTAGTTCAAGGTTGTATATCTTCCTCTTTCATTTCTCCACCAATATATTTCTTATTGTAAGCTTGGAAAGATTATGCAACTTTGTTTTTAATAGCAGTTAGATGGAAATTAGAGTTGAACTTTTAAAAAAAACAACTGTTGGACCCTAAACTTCATATTATCAATCTATTATTGCACCCTGACTTCATAATGTGAAACTATTTTAACTCTTTGTTTAATGGTATTCCTTTGGTCATGATGATTCAGTTCAGCCAGAAACAAAAGCAAAGAGTAGCCCATGGTGTTTAGGCCTCATTTTAAGAAGAATGTAGAGCTGTTGGATCAAGTACAGAGAAGGGCAACAAGATTAGTGAACGGAACAAAGGGTTGCTCTTATGAAGAAAGGCTTAAGTTTTGCAAATTACAGTGTCTGGAGACTAGGCACCTGCAAGATGATCTGATTGAGGTATATAAAGCCTTGAATGGTTTGACCATGTTCAATGCTGATGGGGTTCTTCCTCTTGCTCAGAATAGTCGCCTGAAAGGGCATAAATTCAAATTGAGAAAAATCAGTTGTAGGATGGATGTGCAGAAGTTTGCCTTTAGCAAGCGGGTGGTTGATTGCTGGAACAAACTTCCATCTGTCGTTGTAGAAGTTGATAGCTTAAACAGATTCAAGGCAGAACTAGAAAAACATTTGGAACAGATGGATGAGTGAAATGAGAGTTGGGGGGGGGGGGGAGGTGTTTTTTTTTTTGGCTGATGCTATATAAGCTTGCTTTCTTGCATCATGTGCCCTTGCTAATGCTAATTAACATTAAAATCCCATTGACTGTTAAAAAAAATGTAAAAATATGGTAACTTTTTGATAGGTATTTACTTATGGCCTATTATCCCTGTTAACCCCAGGATTTCATATCTGGTGAGTGTGGGCTTGGCACACTGTCCTGAGCTGGATATCATCATTCTTCTCTTTCTTGGTGATTCACTTCTACTTCTGACTCACTCTCACTCTCCCAGGGTAACTCGGAAATTTTTTTTTCAGCTGGTGGAGCATAAGCCTCAGGCTTCCTTGCACTATATGGCTAATAATAATACGAGGTACAATCAAAAAATTTCAGGCCTGAAGTTGTTAAGAATATCTGAACATCAATTAATAACTTTATTTTGTAACCTATAATTTATAGAATTTTTTACAGTAGCCAGTGTGCTCATTGGACATATGCAAAGATTTACCTGTTACAGAAGAATTTACACATAATTAATGAGAATGTCAATTTTTCGGACATAGATCTATGAACTTGTTTAAATATCAGCATCAGAGACTAGAAGTGATTGTTAAAGCACACAGTGAATAAACTTTAAGGGATGGATTATTTAAATGGTACAAGTACTTAAAAGATGAAATGCCATTGTTAGAGGATTCAAGTTATAGGAAACTTTATGTTGTCAGAGACTGCTTGTCCTTATGGGACAAGAGCAGAAACAGTGGGTACACATTTGCTTGTACACTAATGATAGGTGTATATTAAATGAATTTCATGATTTTGAAGTAATGGTTAATTCATCAAATGCATACATTAGAGATATCAGAAACATGGTGCCACATAGCTGTAGCACCATGTGGCACCATGTTTCTGATATGGTGCCACATAGCTGTAGGGGATGCAGAATTTGAATATGGTGAGTGCTGTGTGTACAGACAGGATGGGGAGCAGTCACACTCCTTAGCTAAGAAGTACATAGAATCTAAGGCAGCGCACTCATTTGATGTGAGTGGCTGTGTAATGTTGTATCAGTATGGTGTGACATTAGCTCTGGGAAAACAAAAATGAAAATAAGAGTATATTATAGGCCAAATGACTGTGGTGAGTATAATGAACAGCTAGACAGAGAAATAATGTCTTATATTGGGGGATTTTAACTGGAACTTGTGGGTTGGTCATTCAAACAGTTGCAAGACTTCTGAATTTATTGAATGACTGTTTTCTACAGTAGCATGTTAGAGAGGCAACAAGGGTACTCTTAATCTAATTATAAGCGGTGACTTTTCATACATTTACACAAAACTTCATGTTACTATCATGCAACTACAACTAGGCGGCAGTGGACAGGGCCTTGCAAATGGGGGGGTGCATTGGATGTGCTACACCAGGGTCCACCTGATGTAGGGGATCCCAATTGAGGGCCCCCTTAATCCCTTTGTATCTGGACTCCCAAGTACATTTGCATGGCCCTGGCAGTGAACATGGTGTATTGATGTTGGAGTTACATCAAGAGTAAAGTGAAGGAAATATGCTTTTGGAAAGGTGCCTGCAATATGGTTAATATTTAAATTTAAGCATTTAAAATTTGTCTTAGTATTTCATCATTTAAAGAAATAATAATAGAAGCTACTAGGCTTTCTATACCAACTAAGATGTAGTGTTCAAGGTTGAAACCTAAATGGATCAATCTCAGATGAACTGAGGAGACTAATAGTAGAGAAGTAAGATGCATAGTAAGATAATCATCATGTGCAGTTTCTTTCGGCAAATTATTAGTAGATGCAGAAATCCAAAAAATTATCTAGATTCAAGTCACTAAGGAGGTTAACAAGCTAAGCAGATTATGAGAAGTCTTTTGCTAAGAATGCAAAGAATTCTTTGCTTACATTAACACTAGAAGGGATGACCAATTGACCACTAGATACTAGTGGTATCATTATTGATAAATTTGTTCAGCTTACTGACAAATGGAATAAATTAATTTCTTCCATCATTTGACAATACTATTAACAACAGTGGTTATCAGTGGACACTGCTCTTCTTGGAATAATGTTATTAGTGGAGTCTCCCGTGTTTATTGCTGAATCTATTGTTGTTTTCTTAATGACATTGATAAACGATATTGATGAAGGTGTATCAGATTTAATGTCTAAGTTGGAGATAATACAAAGGTTGGCAGGGTGGTTAATTGCAGTAATCAAGATATGCTACTGCGCATTTGAAGTTTGACAAATTGGCTACTGCATATAAAGCCTGGCCCTGGCAGTGAACATGGTGAAAGCAACTCTACACCTTCATTTTAGGAAGGTGTAGAGTTGCTGGAACAAGTACAGAGAAGTGTAAAGTGTATTAGTTGTTTGACGGCACCAGGGGTTTCCCCCATCTCCGCATTGTATTCTTTGTGAGTGACACAAATCTCTGTGGAGGCCAGAGATTTAAAAAGTGTGGGGAGTGGTCTGTTGTTTCTCTGACCATTTAGCCATTGGGACCCACTGTTGCCCACACTTTGCCACAAGGGGACAGGTAAGGCACCCAGTAGATTATTTAAGTACCCTGGCAGGCTCCACCTAATTTCCAAGGATTTAAGTGGCAAGCCTTAAAAAAGGGGGAGAGGTTTACACTAGAGTTTGGCGAAAAGAGATTTACAAGAAAACAGTAGAATTTAGACATTGATAAGGGGTGTACTCGGTCGGTTTAGTGAGAAAAGGGGGAGAGACTGAAGACTGGGGGGAAACAGAAGAATAGGGACAATAGAATAGGCTACAGAGAAGGGCAATGAGATTGGTGAGGGGAACAAAGGGAAGTGATCTAATTGAGTTGTTTCAGGCTTTGATGGATTGAGAAAGCTCAATGCAGATGGCATTCTTCCTCTTGTTCAGATTACTCACATATGATGGGGACAAATTCAAATTGAGGAAGGATGGTTGCAGAATAGATGTGCAGAAGTTTGTCTTTAGCCAGTGAGTGGTTGATTGCTGGAACAGACTTCCATCTATTGTTATGGAAGTGGATAGCATAAACAAATTCAAGGAAGAAGTGGGCAAGCTATTGGAGGGAATGGATAGATGAATGGGAATTTTTTTTTTGGCTGATGTTGTATAAGCTTGCTTTATTATGTTACTACTAATACTAAATGCAAGGTACTGCAATATGGGTAGCAGTAATCCTAGATTAACATATCAGCTGTGTGGTACTACACTCAGATTAGTCAAAAATGAAGAAGACTTGGAGGTAATTGTGCAGTCAGATATGGATATGAAGTTCTCTGAGCAGTGCATACACACTACCAGGACAGTACGTGTGGCTTTTGTCTGCATTGCAGTTCTAGAGGCCTCATTTCAGAAAGGATGTAGATATGCTGCAATGGATGCAAAAGAAGGGCAACAAGATTGGCCTAAAGCCAAAAAAGGGCAGTCTTGCCAAGAAAAGTTCTGGAAACTAGGCAACTATGAGTAGTAGTAATGACAAGAATGCAAGCTTATATAGCATCAGCCAAAAAAAAAAAAAAAATACACAGTTCACACATCTATACCCTCCAAGGATTTGTATAGTTCTTCCATGAATTTATTCAACCCATCCACTTCCAGAAAAAAAAACACATGGAAGCCTGTTCGAACAATCAACCACTTGCTGGCTAAAGGCAAACTTCTGCACATATATCCTGCAACTATCCTCCCTCGGCTTGAATTTATGCCCCCTTGTTTGTGCCTCAGCAAGTGGAAGAATACCATTAACATTCAGCTTACTCAACCCATGCAGTGCTTTAAGCACCTTAATCAGATCTCTCCACAGGTGCCCAGTCTCGGGATGCTGCAATACTGCAGCACCTCTAGACCGACAGAACCAAAGAACTGAAGTCTTTCTAGGTAAGAGCACCCTTTTGTTCCCTTCACCAGTCTGGTTGCCCTTCTCTGCACCTGTTCCAGCAGATCTATATCCTTCCTAAAGTGAGGCCTCCAGACCTGCATATAGTACTCAAGATTTACTCATCTTTACTCATTTACACAACTTTGTTGACTTCAGGACCTATAATTTAAAAAAAAAAGTTATTGAAACTGCATAAAACTTGGCGGGTTACAATTTGAAGTGTTATAAATGAAGTATAGAAATTTTTAACACATACCCCTATCCTTTCATACTCAGGCCATAAACTTTTCAAATGTCCCTTGTTCATATTCAGGTCATCGAAAAAGGTGTCTGTGATTTCCTTTTAATTTTCTTCAGAAATATTTGATCGATTGCTGTGATCGTAGCAGCAAACAGTGCGGTAACTCACCAAGTTTTATTTGACGCCTCAACAATGACCTTGGCTGCCCCGTGAGTGTGCTAGAATGACTCCTACGCCCACTGCCTCAGTCAATGTCAATAAGATGGCAATTGCCAGTTTCCTTAAACTGATTAAACCAACTTATTACAGTCTTGTCTGTAAGTACGTCGGTATTGACGTTGCACTGTTATGACAGAATTAAATTCAGCGTACTGCAACACACACTGCACTTTCTGTTGTATAGTCACCATCTTATTGACACTGACTGAAGCAGTGTCAGTAACCCACCATTCATCTCCAGTGACAGTACAGTTGAGGAAATTAGGATTGTCTGGATGAAGTCTTCTCATGATGACACTGTTCATTGCTTCTGCCCATCTTTGAGACTGTGCGGCACAAATTTTCACATACCTTCCTTTTCCCTAAATTTCATGCAGAATTTGACAGATGATCTCCTTATTCATATCCAATTCGTCAGCCATCATTCAATGACATCTCTTGCCACAATTTCCTTAACTATTGCAACTCCATCCTCATTTTGAGAAGTTGACAAACATCCACTTCTTGGGTCATCACAAATGTCCTCATGTCAGTCTTTGTACTGCTTATATCATCCAAACATACTGGTACAACTTTAATGTTTCACCACAATCAGTTTCTAACATTTGATACTTTTGTGTTACAGATTTTCCCAGTTTAAAACAATTTGGTATTTATTTGTTTCCATTGTAAAATCACAACACTTGAACGTTAACTCTACTAATGAAACTGATTGTTACGTGCATCCTCTCAGCCTACTGGATAGTCTTTATTCCAGTATCTGTTGAAGTTTGAACTACAACATACCACTTTTTTAAAACTCATTAAACATAACTGCAACAGCACCTCTCCAAGAACTTTATTGCCACGCCTTGTATATATTGTTACCTATATTTTGTGTTGAACACCTTGCATTACTGCATGTACTTGATTATTTTTTTTTCTATTTTCCAATATGCACTGATACACTGTGATGTGATTGGAAATCAGTGTATCACTGGAATAATATGCTTTGTAAAATAAATATATAATAGACAAACTATTTTATATAGTAATTGAAACTTAAAACAAATGTTAAGTTTCCATAAAAAAAGTGTTGACTGTCAAACAAAAACAACAATAAGGTGCAATTTAATAAGAAAGGTGTTGTGTGTTGTCTGTCGAATCCATTTCACTATTTTACTGAGATTTCACAATTTTACTTAGGGGTCTGTCCAACCTTGTGCCACCACTGCAGGGTTAAATTTGAATATTTCAAATTAATGGTTTTTATGAATTATAAGAAAACAATTTTTGAAATCCTGCTTCCTCTGGCAGGTATCTTTTGGCAACCCCCCCCCCCCCCCCACCACAAATACTCTCCAAGGAACTAATGTCACTTAGTGTTTTATATATAATCGTGTAAATTTGATGCTATTCCTTATATATATTTTTTATAATTTTTTAGCAGTTGTTTAATTGTTTATTTATTTTATTTTTTTTTTAACTTAAAATAAAATATCTTTCCTTAGTTGGATCAGCTCCATCAAGTGGCATTCGAAGTATTTCACCTTACCTAAATGTTGATCCAGCATATATTACACAGGTAAATCGCATTGGGCACTTTGTCATCTCATTTACCTAGATAGATTTGTATATTTGAATTCATATACAGGTAACCCTTGTATAACACGGTAGTTTGGTTCCTACAAAATCTCTGTAATGCGAAACCGTGTTATACGAGACTAAGAACCAGTACAAAATGTGGGGTTACGTTCCAAAAGCTAACAAAAATACGCCATTTTTTTTATAACTATTGGAAACTTAATTTTTATTGTAGTAATAACTTAATATTATTAAATTTATTTTTATAATAGTAGTAACTTACAGTAATAACTGAACAAACATCTTACCTTACAAATTGTGATACATATATGTCGAATAATGTATGTTCATTTAATTTTTTTCCTCTTCATCGCTGCTAAGCACAATCTCTTCTGCAGCATCTAGATTTCTTCTGTTCTCTTTAAAAGTCACAAACTGCATGCTTCAAAGTTGCAATTTTTTATGGTCTCAAACAAGCACAAGTTCAATAGCACAGAATCTAACCCAGGGATCTCCCAACAGAATACAGTGGTCCCCCACTTTAAATGATACATGAAAATCGGAAGAGTATTTTCCAGTTAGCAAAATAAAAATAAATTTCCGCTTACATACATAGCTTAATTAATACATACTGTAATATGTACATATTAATTGATATTTCTGTTCACTGACTTTTTTTGTTTTAAAATTTAAAACAGTAAAAATGATAAGCAATTAATAACAAAGAACATGGCACACACAAGTTGCAACAAACACGATACGCACTAGTGAGATACGGAGTAAAGAGTTTCTGAAAATTTTTGTTTTTTATATGATTGAATATTTCATGGAAGGGGAAACAAATTTCACTATAATAACATGAATTTCAGCTATCGGTACTATAACAAATGCAAGAAGATAGTTTACTACCCGTTTATAATTGATTACACTAACAGAAAAGCTCAATAAACCAGAAACTGCAAATTGTTGTTATTGTTTTATGGTAGTGACCTCCAAAATGTGCTTTAGAAAAATGCCATGAAGGCGATAACGACTAGCAAGTCAACAGCAGGGATTCACAAAAAGGCATTTAAATGTTGAAAATTGCATCTAATGTAACAGCACAAAAGCTCAAAAATACCATGTTATGCGAGATCACCCGCAATTCTCAAACTGTGTTAGAGTGAAACCGTGTTTGGCGAGGATTGCCGCAATTTATCAATCATCTTAGAGTAAAACTGTGTTGTAGAAGTACCGTGTTATACGGGGGTTGCCTGTATTTATATAAGTATGTAGAATAGACTATGCTGTTATTTGCTTTATATCATGTTATATCCATCTTTTAGATTTATTATTTATCACAGTGTTAAATTGAATAATAACAATTGTTATATGTACATTTTTAAAGGAAGTTATTATTTTGTATTAATTATTCCTTCAGGTATTATACTGCAAAAGAGAAATATGAATTTTAAGCGTTTGTTTCCATCTTAAATAATGAGAGAATTTATTCATACTCATTCTGCAATTTATATTCTGGAAAAGATGTGTGTGACAGCCACCTTATTTACCATAAAGCAGTCTATAGTTTTTGTAAGCTTATGTGGTAGTGTTCCAGTCAAACACATGCAAAAAAGAGAACTCACTTATGATTAGGTTATTTTTGCTTAGGAACATGATATAGGCAATCATTTTTTTCAGCTTTATTAGAAAATCATATTGCCCACTGTTTTCTGAATAAAACATTGGAAATATGATTTTTATCACCATGTGGATGTGATTTTTCTCATAGTGAACAGTTCTAAATGGTGACCATTCAGTTGGAAGCAAAGTGCTCATCACTTTGCAGTGTTCCGAAGTTAATATTAGCATTAGTAGAGGCATATGATGCAAGAAAGCAAGCTTATATAGCATCAGCCAAAAAAAAAAAAAAAAAAATTCTCATTTCACCTATTCATTTGCTCTGAAAGTTTGTCCAGTTCTTCCTTGAATTTATTTAAGCTATCAACTTCCACAATGATAGATGGAAGTTTGTTCCATCATTCAACTACCTGCTGGCAAAAGGCAAATTCCCACACATCTATTCTACAACTGTCTTTCCTCAATTTCATTTTATGCCCCCTAAGGTTCGTAATCAGGGGGCATAAAATGAGAAAGAATCCCATCAGCATTGAGCCTCCTCAAACCATCCAAGGACATATACACATCAATCAGATCACCTCGCAGGTGCCCAGTCTCCAGACGCTGCAGTTTGGAGAACTTAAGCCTTTCTTGGTAAGAGGACCCCCTTTGTTCCCACTCACCAATCTTGTTGCCCTCTGTACTTGTTATAGCAACTCTATATCCTCCCTAAAATGAGGCCTCCAGATCTGTATGCAGTACCTAAGGTCAGACTTGACCATTGCCTTATACAAAGAGATAACCACCTTCTCCCTGCTAGCAAAATTCCTGTATATCATTGACAAGACCATGGGAGCTGCTCTGGCAGCCTGTCCACACCGCTCAGACAACTTCATATCTGACTGCACAATTACCCCCAGGTCTTTTTCATTTTCCAATACTCTGAGTGTAGTGCTGCAAGTTGGTACGTTACTCCGGGGTTACCGTTACCCTTATGCAGTACTTTGCATTTGTCAATGTTAAACTTCATTTGGTACCTCTTAGCCCATCTGCTCAACTTTTCTATATCCTGCTGCAGTAGCATACTGCTATTAACAACTCTGCCAACCTTAGTATCATCTGCAGTATGCTACTGCAACAGGATATAGAAAAGTTGAGCAGAAGTTAAGCCTGATACATACAGTTGTCAATGTCATTGATAAATATACAAAACAACAGTGGGCCCAACACCAAACCCTAGGGTATTCCACTAATAACATTAGTCTATGAAGAGCAGTGTCCATTGATTACCACTCTGTTTTCTCCCACTCAACCCCCTTTTTATCCATTGTAGCAACTTTCCCTTAATACCATACTGTTCCAGTTAACATAGTAGTCTTCCATGTGCAACAGTATTAAAAACTTTCCTGAAATCCAAGTACAGTGACTTCTTAATTTAATCGGGTTATGTTCCAGAACGTCTCACACAATTTAAATTCATGTGTAATGTAAGTAATCACCAAAAAAATGCAATAATAGGCCTATGAGAGTAATTGTCCCATCTAGCTAAGTTACCCCTACCGATACATACCATTTGTTTTCTTTGGTTAGAAGGCTGAGTGCTCTAAAGAAAATGATGAGCAACCAAAGACATTCATTCATCTTTATTGATTTACATTTTTATTTTATTTTATTATTTTTTTTATATACATTAAAAAAAAAAGTATGTTCACTATAACCAACTTATACAGTAAAACACAAACAACAGCTGAGAGGGAGATTGAAATGGAAGGGGGCCTAAAGCCACTTCCATCTCAATCTCTCTCTCAGATGAGAGGGATCATCATGGTCAGATTCAGTTCCCCTAAATTTAGACCAAATAGGTGGTGGTGGTGTTACGCTAACCTGGGAGGTGGAGGGTTCACCTGACTGCTCCCTTGATTGCTTGAAAAAGGAATCCAGCATTAGTTGCTTGGAAAGTTGCCTCCTCATGCAACAACTAATAGTAGCAACCAAGTTCTAGCACAACTGTACTTTGTACTTTAGAGCTTTGGTCAAGATTAGGGTCTTCATCAGCTAACAGATTTAGGCCTTCATCTATAAAATTTAATGCTTTTGATATTCCTTTCATTATCACGCTACGTTCTTCTTTAACCTCTGGGCTTTTGCTCACCGATGCCTCCTCTTGAATGCGATGCTACTCCAGTGCAAACATATCTTCATTTGACAATTCTTGATGACCAGAATCAATTATAAGTAGTTCCCGACTTTAAGAGTTAATTCATTCCTAGCGTGCGCTCGTAAAGCGGGAATTTATTTCCCATAGACATAATGTTAAAAATAGGGGTTACGTTATCGACAGTGAAATTAGTTAGCTAATTAGTTTATTTAAACAATGATTGATTTATCCAAAAAAATCAAAATGTAGCCAGTAAAATCAAGCAAATTATAATAATAGAGAAATTATTTATGACTTACGTTGGCTCAGCACTCGTTGGTTTGTTGTACAAGAAGTCGTCTTCTTCAGAAATGCTTCAAGAGGCTTTGGTTCCAAGATAATCTCTTTTAATTATAAATTTCACGATTGCATATGCATAAGCATTTTTTAACGTCACACATAAATTGCAACTAACACGATTCGCGTGGAGTAAGAAGTTTACGAAGCTTTGAAAAAAAAAAGGAATGAAGAGAAGATTCTGAAAATTTATTTGTATTTTATATGATTGAATATTTCAGAATGGGAAACATTTCACCATAATAACATAAAAACCCACAGTATTTCAGCTATCGGTATTAATGCAAATGCAATAAGATCGAGTTTACTACCCGTTTATTATTAGCTATATGGTGCAAGGAAGCCTGAGGCTTATGCTGCACCAGCCAAAAAAAAAAAAAAAAAAAAAAAAACCCCGAGTTACCCTGAGAGAGAGAGAGAGAGAGAGAGAGAGAGAGAGAGAGAGAGAGAGAGAGAGAGAGAGAGAGAGAGAGAGAGAGAGAGAAAGAAAGAAGTAGAAGGGAATCACCAAGAAAGAGGATGATGATGATATCCAGCTCAGGATCCTGGGTGTGCCAAGCCCAAACTCACCAGATGTGAGCCCCTGGGATAATTGCTTGTAGTAACAGAAAAGCCCAATAAACTGGAAAGTGCAAATTGTTTTTATTTTTTTATGGTCGTGACCTCCAGAAATGTGCTTTAGAAAAATATCACAAAGGCGTTTAAAATTGATTCTTATAATGGGAACATATGATAATGATGAAAGTGTACTGCATTTTAATGATTTGAATTGGTAACTAATACACTTTACAAACCACACTCACTACCTTTTATATGGCCTTAACGTAACGCTCGTGACCTTAAAACTTTTTCGAGAACTGAATAGCTTAGTTAAACAGCGGAAATTTCAACTTCTGAGATCTTGAAACGAATTACAAAAAAACAATGTGTTATTGGGTTCACATTACGATACGATGGTGTCACTGAAACTGATTAATATCGTAAAGCAGGGTACACTGTATTGTACAGCTATGCACGTGGTTTGGAATGCGGTATTTATGAATGTGTAACATTCATTTTTTGCAATTAATGTTTATATTTTCGATTTTGTTGATACTTGATATTTGGGGGGAAAAAACTCGTAAAGCGAGAACTTCCTGTAAATCATTGATATCAGTTACCTCCACTTCAGTGAACCTTATCATTTTAACAAGTTTCATACATGTCTTTAGTTTGTGCCCAATCTCCATTGATAGCAGGGCCTTTGAAGAAGTTGCTAAGATCTGGACATAACTTATGCCACAGACTTTGAATACAGTTATGTGGAACTTCACGCTATGCAACATCGACGAATTTTAAAGCATATTTTATATTGAATGCTTGCCAATATCGCTGCACACGCATCTGTTTGTGGTCAGTCTTGTCAATTAGATCAGCTAGATGCAGAATTTGAATATGATGATTATAATGTGTACAGAAAGCATTAGCATTAGTAGAGGCATATGATGCAAGAAAGAAAGCTTATGCAGCATCAGCCAGAAAAAAAAAAAAAAAAACTTCCATTTCACCCCTCCGTCTGTTCAAAATACCCGTCCAGTTGAGCCTTCAATTTATTTAGGCTATCAACTTTCCACAACAGCAGGTAGTTGGTTGGTTCCACCAACCAACTACCTGCTGGCTAAAGGCAAATTTCCGGACATCTATCCTACATCTGTCATTCCTCAATTTGAATTTATGCCCTCTCATGTGATTATTCTGAGCAAGAGGCAGAATCCCTTCAGCATTGAGCATGCTCAAACCATTCAAGGCTTTATCAGATCACCTCGCCGGGTGCCTAGTCTCCACACACTGTACTTTGCAAAACTTAAGCCTTTCTTCGTAAGAGCAACCTTTTGTTCCATTCACTAACCTTGTTGCCCTTCTCTGTACTCGTTCCAGCAGCTCTACATCCTTCTTGAAATGAGGCCTCCAGACCTCATTTCAAGAAGGATGTGATTATTCCTTTATACAAGGGAATAATCACATTCTTATCCCTGCTAGAAAAATTCCTATATATCATTAATAAGACACTGAGCTACTCTTGCAGCCTGGCTACACTGCTCAGAGAACTTCATATCTGCCTGCACAATTACCTCCAGGTCCTTTTCATTCTCTACCACTGTCAGTGTAGTACTACAGAGTTGATATGTTCCTCTGGGGTTGCTGTTTCCCATATGTAGTACTTTACATTTGTCAATGTTAAACTTCATTTGTCACCTCTCAGCCCATCTGCTCAACCTTTCCAGATCCTGTTGAGCAGCATAGTGTCAGTAGTGCCCTTAACAACCCTGCCAACTTTTGTGTCATCTGAAAACTTGGACATTAAGCTTAATATACCATCATCAATATTATTTATAAATACAGAAAACAATAATGGACCCAACACTGAGGGACTCCACTGATAACATTAGTTCACGATGAGCAGCGTCTATTGATTACCACTCTGTCTTCTCCCCCTCAACCACCCCTTTATCCATAGCAGCAATTTGCCTCCAATGCCACACTGTTCCAATTTGTGCAGCAGTCTTCCATGTGCAACAGTATCAAAAGCCTTTCTAAGATCCAAATATATAATATCAAATTTATTCCCTGCATCCAGTTCTTTTGTGACTGCATCATAGTATGCAATCAAATTGGTCAGGCAAGACTTCCCCTTAACAAAATCATGCTGCGTCCGAGCTATAACTGAAGTCTTGTCTAGATGATCCTGTTGTGCTTCTTTAACCAGTGCCTCCATTAATTTTTCTGAAACAGAAGGTAAACCCAAGGTCTATAATTACTTGTCAGCCTTTGATCCTCCTTTGTGAATTGGGGTCACATTTGCACATCTCCAGTCTATGGGTACCTCCCCTGAGTCCAAGGAAGCTCTCATAATTATGGCTAAGGGTTTGCTTACTTCCTTTGCTGCCTCCTTTAATATAACTGGATAGATCCCATCCACCCCAGGTGCCTTTCTTGTGTTCATCTTCAACAATTTCTCCTCCACTTTACCCTCAGTTATTACAAGATTATCTAGCTTACTCCCAGAGTTGAATACACCTCTGGCATTCCCCTCGCTGAATAACTCCTCATGTGAATGTCGATGCAAAATATTCATTTAGTTTGTTAGTTACCTGAGCAGGATCATCAACAGTTAAACCATCGATATCAAGTAGACCAATCTGATTCATCCCCTTCCTTCTAGAGTTTACATAAGTGAAGAACTCTTTGCTGTTTTTCTTTGCATCCCTTGCCAAAGATTTCTCATAATGGTCCTTGAGGTTGTCACAGACATTCTCTCAGATATGCCAGACAAGCTGTACTTGCTACCTGGGAGTCTAAAACGCTGATGGAACTGATATTCGGGTGACACTCAAGTCAAGTGGACCCAATTTCAGCGAAGTCCGGACGGTCTGTGACAGCCAAATCCTCTGCTTGCACCTTCACGATGGTGGGACTGTTAGTAATCCTGGGTATAACCTCCATGCACAAATACATGGTGGGTGACCACCCAGGTGTGAACCAACGTAAGCAGGGGTCGAGGTGTGGCGCCCACACCACATGGAGTAACGCCGCCCCTCTATGTTACCAGGCAGTACTAGGTGGTAGATGACTCTCATCAACCGGTTAAATAACACCACTTTGCTTATTGGAGGCTTGAAGTGGTGGGACCCATGTTTAGTCTCCAGAGCTAAGTTCCGGTCAACCTTTCCCTATCTCTTCCATCATGCAGTATGATTGATGACTTTTGATGTTATGATGAACGTCGTGGCGAGAACCAATATTCCTTACATTTCGAGGGTACAGCTCTAAAACGGTGTTCGCAGGCCGGCCGCTAGTTAGTACGCTGGACTGAACCTATTGGTAACTCTCTAGGAAGCTTCCAGATCAGCTAGTGTATAATCTTGCTACCTCTACTCTGCCAGATAGTGACTGGAGGGAGTCCGAGTAATGTGTATGCGGGGAGAATTGTCGAGGCCACGTTATATCAAGGATCTGGGTATATTCTTACCACATGTATGCCATATCCAGAAATTTCATTACTTCATACAGCATGTCCCACCCACTTTTTCTTACTATTGAATACACCATGAATTGTCAAACTAATAGAGCAAGCTTATCTGCGAAAAGATCTAAACCTTCCAAGGACTTCCTAATTCATTTCACAGATATACGTGGTCTCAATTCTAATCTCAACGATGTCCATTTCCACTTGCAGTCTGCCAAACCCCATGTACTTTTTCTGACAGAATCTCAGTTATCGGTTGATTCATCTACTGCTCATCTCAGATGCCCAAATTATTCGCTGTATGATTCCTTTCGCCTCAAAGGTGGTACTTATGCATATGTCCGTTCTGATATTCCCTGTGAGAGACTTGGCAATTTGGAATCTCCTCTCTTTGATCTTCTCTGGCTTAAAATCTCTACCTCATTGTGTCAAATTCATTTGTTGTCTCTACCGTTCTCCCAACTCCACTAATCACTTGGAGCTCTTTGACTTCCTCTCTTTGCAACTTGACTTTCTCCAGTCCAACTTTCCTAACAGTGAAGTAATTTTCCTTGGTGATTTTAATGTTCACAACTCCAGCTGGCTTCCGTTTTCTAGTCACACCGACCCAGCAGGTCGAGATGCTGAGGCTTTTGCAATTACTAATGACCTAGCACAGATTGTTCATTTACCTACAAGAATACTGGACAATCCTAATCATACAGGCAATATGCTTGATCTTTTTCTCACAAACAACCCTTCTAAGTACACGGTCGAAGTGAGAGGTCCTTTAGGCACTTCAGATCACGACTTGGTGATTGTCTCTTCTCCAATGGAACCTTTATCTCATGGCTATTCCCAACCACGTGTTGTTTGGCATTACAAGTATGCAAAATGGGATGACCTGCGAGACTTCTTTTCTTCTTTTCCTTGGTCGGGTTACTGTTTCAAAACTTCTGATGTCAATGTTTGCTCAGATCATGTCAGTGTAATTATTCTTGCAGGAATGGAATCCTTTATCCCAAACTCCACTTTAAAATCTCGTCCTTTATCTAAACCTTGGTTTTCCAATAAATGTGCTAAGCCTGTCCAAGAGAAGAATGTTGCATATCGTAATTGGCTTGTTTCTAATTCTTCAGTTTCATTTTCTGCCTACACCAAAGCTCGCAACAGTTGTAAAGCAGTTATTAATCAGTCCAAACTAGAGTTTGAACAGGCTAAGAGTAGAAAACTTGCTTCTTGCCCTAATGGTAGCCAAGCATTCTGGTCTCTTGCCAAAGCTATTGGCCGCAACTTTTGCCCATCTTTGCTCCCACCTCTGTCCAAACAAGATGGTTCTGTTGCCACTTCAGCTAAGGATAAAGCTGACCTGCTAGCATCCCATTTTCCTTCCAGCTCATATATTAATGATCTTGGTAAAACACCTCCCACCATTCCCAACACGCTCCATTCAATGCCTCCTGTGGTCTTCCGTCAAAAGGATATCAGAAGGATTTTGATGAATCTTGATGCTAAGAAAGCTCCAGGTCCTAATGGTATTTTTCCACTTGTTCTCAAAACCCGTGCTCCTGAACTTACTCCTATTCTTTGCCGCCTTTTTTCACTTTCTTATTCCAAAGGTGTTTTTCCTTCTGCTTGGAAATTTGCTCATATCCAGCCAGTTCGTAAAAAGAGTGACAAATCCCTCCCATCCAATTATCGTCCCATTGCAGTTACTTCTACTCTTTCTAAAGTAATGGAGAAATCAATTAACCGCCAACTCTTAAACTACCTAGAAACCTTCCGTCTGATCAACGATCACCAGTATGGATTCCGTCAGTGTCGATCCACTGGAGATATTCTGGCGTATGTTACCCATTTATGGACTAATTCAATGGAAAGGTTCGGTGAAACACAAGTAGTTGCTCTTGACATCTCAAAGGCTTTTGATTGTGTTTGGCATAAAGGTCTTCTAAACAAGCTTCCATCTTATGGTTTGCCAACTGCTTTTAGTAATTGGTTATCCAGTTTTCTCTCTGATTGCTCACTGAGGGTGATGGTAGATGGCTCTCTGTCTTGTAACTTCTCCACTAATGCCGGTGTCCCCCAAGGTTCAGTTCTTTCCCCCACTCTTTTCCTCTTGTATATCAATGACCTTCTTCCATTGACTGGAAATCCTATCCATAGTTTTGCTGATGATAGCACATTGCATTCAACTTTCCATTTTGAGAAACCTTGTCCTGCTCAATCAGCTTCAACTTCTCGAAAATCTGCTACCGGTTCCTTAAATGCCCATCTTCAGGTAATTCTCCAGTGGGGCAAAGACAACTTAGTTGACTTCAACCCTTCTAAAACTCAGTCTTGTCTTATATCTCGCAAAAAGGATTCTTCTGCTCCTATGCTTATCTTTAGTGACACTCCGATTTCTAGGCAAAATGATATATCTCTTTTGTGGATTACCCTGACTTCTAATCTCTCTTGGCAGAAGCACATTACAAATATTGCTTCCTCTGCATCTAAAAAACTTGGTTTTCTCTTTCGCTCTCGGCGTTACTTTTCTTACAAACAGCTGCTCACTGTGTATAAATCGCAAATCTGCCCTGCCATGGAATATTGTTCCCACAACTGGGGTGGTGCCCCCAAAATCTCGGGCTCCTTGATTCCATTCAGAAGAGGGCAGTTAGGTTAATTAATGATTCATCTCTAACAGAGTCTCTCCACTCGCTTTCTCATAGATGCACTGTTTCTGCTGCATGCCTCTTCTACAGATACTTCCATGGGCACTGTTCTTCTGAATTGGCTTCTATAATTCCCGCTCCCTCTCTCTTTCAAAACAGTCCGAAAACCTGCCGCCATTAGCCAACAGCCATTTACTGTCCAACTTCAAACGCACAGAACCAACTTTTCATCTTCCTCATTTATTCATTCAACTGCCGTTTTCTGGAACAACCTTCCTTCATACGTATTTCCTGAAAATTACAATCTACAGAAGTTCAAGTCCAATGTCAACAAATATCTTCTTTCGTCTTCTTAACCTCAAACCCAAGCACGGTACTAAGTACTATAGGTTCTAATACCTCTCGTGTCTGGGGTTCACATAAAAAAAAAAAAAAATCTGCCTTCGCCTGCCTAACCTCCTTTGTAACTTGGTTACAGATCAACTTATATCTATCATAGGCTTCTGTGTCACGTGTTAATTTATATGTATCATATGCATTTTTCTTCTGTGCCATATGTCTCATTAGTTCATCTGACATCCATTTAGGCCTAAACCTTGAACAATATTTCTTAGTTAGTATGTAAAGCCTAGTAGCTTCCAAGATAAGTTCTTTGAATGCTTCCCATTTTGAATTTGCTGTTGGTAACATCATCAGCTGGTCCCACTGTATAGAATTTAAATACTGTCTCAGACCATCGTAGTTGCCTTTACGAAAGCAATAACCCTTCCCTTTACCCCTAATGGTAGTTACCTCTTTGAGTAAATCCCACTTCAGCACACTGTGATCACTGCCACCTAGTGGTTCATTTATCTGCAGATTCTTAATGCATGAAGAATCATTACTGGTAATCAAATCAAGAGTATTACTCCCTCTAGTTGCCTCCCGAACATGCTGCTGTAGAAAACAGTCATCCAATAAATCCACAAAAGCCTTGCTAGTGTGTGAGTGACCAACCACAAATTCCAGTCAATATCTGTGAAATTAAAATCCCACATTATAAGGCTCTGATTTACTGGCCCACTTTATTTCCCTGTACAGTTTCTTATTATACTCATCAGAATCATTAGGCCCATAGCACACTCCTACTTTCAATTTTGATCTACCAGTGCTTATGTCACACCAAACTGACTCGACACTGCACTGTCCAGCAATGTCGACTGGCTTCACTTCCTTGTATTTTATGTATTTCTTAACTAATAGTATAACACCTCCTCCCTTCCTATCCTGTCTATCCTTTCTGTAGACGATGTACACCCCAAATTCCAGTTCTGCATTCCTTATACAGTCAGTCCTCGTATAACACGTGTTTACACTACACAAATTCGATCATACACAATTTATAAATAGGGGAACGATATCTTATATAACACGAACAGAATTCGCTTATGCACGATTCGCCTTTGTGTTTACAAGAAATGGCAGTCGAACGCAGAATCACCCCAACCGAACGCAACACGATAGGAATGAAGAGAAGATTCTGAAAATGTATTTGGTTTTTATATCACACATTTCACCATAATAACATAAAAACCAGCACAATTCCAGCTATCGGTATAATCACAAATGCAATTGGATCGCGTTTACTACCAGTTTATAACATATTTCACTAGCAGAAACGCAACTGGAAATTGTTTTTATTGTTTTATGGTAGTAACCGCTAGAAATGTGGTTTAGTAAAATGTGAGGTGTTAATAGTGTATCTCAGCTTTTACGGTGTTGTTTATTCAGTTGTTACACACGCGCAGCATTGTTTATGTGTATCAAGCGTGCCTCCTCGTTTTGTAATTGTGCTTTGTTCCCTAAAAATGAGTAAAATACTTAAAAGGTGTGAAAAGGAAGCGTCCTGGTGAAGATACTGCAGATGCAGAGAGAAAAAGAAAAGCAATATCGATAAACAGAGGTGGACTGGGTCAAAAATTTCTACCCGGGAAAATTTATAGTGGCCTCATACTAGCGTTTATGGCCAAAATCACACCGGCCTCCGGCCCATCGGGGTTTCCCCGGTAAGGTTTATGGCCAGTCCGCCTCTGTCGATAGAGAAAAAATATGAAATTGTGAAACGCTTTGAACGAAATGAAAGACCATGTGATATTGCACGTGCTACAGACCGAAATGGGGCAACGCCGAAAATTAGAAAGAATGCAGAGAAAATAAAAACAACTTTCATTGCAGGAACAACTCAAAGTGTAATTAAAATCCATTAGATTAAGACACAAAGAATTGGAAGAGATGGAATGCCTGTCATCTGTTTGGATAGAAAATCAAACAAAAAACAAGTTTGTTTACGATAGAAGCAAAAGCATTAGCAATATTTTATTACGTAATAGTTGTAATAAAATGCATAATTATTTTATTACGATTATTTATTGTGTTTGGTAATGTTTTGGTTACAAATGTATGTTCAATCTTGGGTGGTCGGCACATAACCCCATTTTTCCCATAGGGCCTGTTGTTTATATTGCACGATTTTTGCATTGCACAACGGTTTCTAGAAACGCAACTATCATGATATACGAGGACTGACTGTATCTGTGTGACACCACGTCTCTGATATCCCAACAATATCCGCCTTTGGTGTTTTGAGCAATACCTCAGAACAGACGAGACCGGACGGAGGGGTGAATCTTTTGGTTAAGAAGCATACAGACCCTAAAACAATACAGCCAGTAAACAGGTTGCCAGTAATATTGAATTAGCCTGGTGTGACCTAAACACTGGGAAATCAAAAATGAGAGTTGGATTCTGTTACAGGCCTAATGATTGTGATTAATCTAATGAACAATTATACAGACAAATAGTGGGCCAGCAAATCAGAATATCTTATCACAGGAGATTTCAACTTTCTAGATATTGAATGGACACAGCAAAAGAGAGAAAAAAAAGTTCCAACATCACCTGTCCATCTCCTGTAATATTTTGTCTAATTCTCCCTTAGATTTATTCAAACTATCCACTTCCACTAGATGGAAGTTTGTTCCACCAATTAACTGCTGGATAAAAGCAAATTTCCAGACATCCATCCTGCAACGATCCTTCCTCAGTTTAAATTTGTGCCCCTTTATGTGTGTCTGATCCCGAAAAAAGATGCTATCAACATTTTAGCTTATGCATTCAGAGCAACATTAGCAACATTCAGAGCCTGAAGAACTTCACTCAGATCTCCTTGCAGGTTCCTAGTTTCCACATGCTGAAATTTGCAGAAATGAAGTCTGTCGGTAAGACTGCTTTTATTTCCTTCACTAATCTTGCTCTTATTTGTACTCATTCTAACAGAGCCATATTCTTCCTAAAATGAAGCTTCCAAACCTCAAGATGTGGCAGCCTTACTATTGTCTTATACAGAGGAATAATTACCTCCTTATTCCTGCATACCATTGGCAAAACCCCGTGAGCTGTTGTAGCAGAGAAAGAGGCCTGGGGCAAAGTTCAGAGAACTTTGCCCCAGGCCTCTTTCATTCTGTACTGCCATGTGATACTACACAGTTAGTATATTAATCTGGGATTGTCCATATGCAATACCTAACATCTGTCAATGTTAAACTTAAATTGCTACTGCTCAGCTGATCATCTACCTAATTTTTCCAAATCTTGTTGCAGTAGCATACCCTGATTACTGTCATTAACTATCAGGTGCACACTTAGACATTATGCCGTCATCAGTATCCTTAAATACTGAAAACAGTATTGGATCTAGCACTGAATCCCGGAGACTCAACTAATGATGGTAGTGCAACAAGAGCAGTGCCCATTGATAACCATAACCACTCTGTCTTCTGCAGAACTATCCCTTTATTCATTGAAGTAGCTTGCCCTTAATGCCACCTCTCTAAATTGTACAGTAGTATTTCATGTGAAACAGTATCATAAGTTTTTTGTAAATCTAAGTATATCTTGTTAAAATTATTTGTTGCTTCCACTTCTTTTGTTACTGCCATAGTATCCAGTCAAATTTCCCAGACAAGGTTTCCCCCTTCACAAATCCATGCTGTGAGTGCAGTATAACTGCATTCCTGCCTAGTTGGTCCTGCATTACCTCTGCAACCAGCTACACCATTATTTTTCTTGAAACAGAAGTTAAGTTCACAGGTTTGTAATTATCCACTTCACCCTTTGATCTTCCTTTCTGAATTCAGGAGACATTTGCACATCTCAATCCATGGGGACCTGTCCCAAATTCAAGGATGCTCTGATGATTATGGATATGTTTACCTCTTTGCTGCCTCTCTTAATATAATTGGATAAATCCTATCAGCCACAGGTGGTGCTTTACTTTTAGCTTCAATAATTTCTATTCCACTTTCTTCTCAGTTACTACAAAATTATTTAGCTCCCAGTTATAACTTAGTGTACTCATTCTAACAGAGCCATATTCTTCCTAAAATAAGGCTTCCAGCTTAAGATGTGGCAGCCTTACTATTGCCTTATACAGATTCTGGTATTGCCATTCCTAAAAATGTGCAGGTGAATGTAGATAAAAAATATTTATTCAGTTGGTCACCAATCTGAACAGGATCATCAATAGTATGACGCATACACCGATGAGCCAAAACATTGACCAGTGAGTCGTTATGCAAATTTAAGCAACTGCACGTGAACTATGGTGCGGGTCGGGACACTGTATAAAAAGCACCTGATACTGAGCTCTGTTAATCAGTGTTACTCTTGTTCTTCAGATGGGAAAGGCAGCGGACTTAAGCGAGTTTGACAAAGGCCAAATTGTAATGGCCAGACAACTGGGTCAGAGCATATCCAAAACGGCACAGCTGGTGGGATGCTCAGTCAGCTGTGGTTAGTACCTACCGAAAGTGATCCGAAGAGGGGAAACTCATGAACCACTGGCGAGGTGTTGGACAACCATGGCTCCTCGATGCTCGAGGTGAGCGAAGGCTCTCCCGGATGGTACGTGACAACAGAAGAGCGACTGTGGCGCAACTCGCTGGTAATCGGAATGCCATTGATCGGAGTAATGTGTCACAACACACAGTACGTTGAACTCTGCTGAAAATGGGACTGCGTAGCTGCAGGCTGCTCAGAGTACCCATGCTAACCACGGTTCACTGGCGACAGCACCTATAATGGGCACGTGGGCATTGAAACTGGACCTTGAATGATTGGAAGAAGGTCGTATAGTCCGATGAATCATGTTTCCTGTTGCACAGTGTGGATGGCCAGATACGTATGTGTTGTTTACCTGGGGAAGTGATGGCACCTAGATGCACTGTGGAATGAAAACAAGCCAGTGGCGATGGTTTCATGCTTTGGGCGATGTTGTGCTGGAATACCCTGGATCCAGATATCTATGTGCTAGGCACTCTGACGTCTACCACCTACCTAAACGACTAGTCGCCTACAACCGCAAGCAGAACTTGAGGACATCCACATAGCTAAATAAATTTTCAAAATCTTCTCTTCAT
This sequence comes from Mastigoproctus giganteus, assembly GCF_048544385.1. Lineage (NCBI taxonomy): Eukaryota > Metazoa > Arthropoda > Arachnida > Uropygi > Thelyphonidae > Mastigoproctus > Mastigoproctus giganteus. The sequence goes on along the minus strand of NC_143582.1, from coordinate 67,264,400 downwards.
CCCTTTTTGTTTTTTAAGCTTCGAAAATTTGTTACTCCATGCGAATCATGTTAGTTGCAATTTGTGTGTGCCGTTAAACAATGCTTATGCATGCAATTGTGAGATTTATAATTAAGAGATTATCTCGGAAATAAATGCCTCTTGAAACATTTCTGAAGAAGATGACTCCTTGTGCAACAATCCAATGAGTGCTGAGCCAATAATGAGTGATCAACGAGTGTGCATTTAGTCTATGATGATGAAGAATTAACATTCTTTAACATTTGTAAGTTGTAAATAATTTCTCTATTATTATAATTTGTTTGATTTTACAGGCTACATTTGCCTTTCTTTCGATAAATCAATCGTTGTTTAAACATAAACCAATTACCTAACTAATTTCATTGTTGAGAACGTAACCCCTCTTTTTAACCTTATGTCTATGGGAAATAAATTCCTGCTTTACAAGCGCGCGCTAGGAATGAATTAACTCGTAAAGTTGAGAACTACTTGTATTTTAATTCTCGTTTGATTACTTTCTCTGTAATATTTAGCAAAAGAGCCAAAATAAGAATAAATTAATATTCAACAGCTTTTATGTACCAAATTTTCACACAAAATGGCTAAAGAGGTGACTATTTGTTTCATTTTTATTTTCATTTATTTTTTAACTTTCTTTTTACTAAATTTTTTTTGGATTTCAGATGCTACATAAGCTTTGCATTCTTAGGATGCTTACACTTAGAATGACCATTGTACATGTTGAGAACACTTCATAATCTGCTCACTTGCTGTGGACATAAAGAAAGCAGTTGACCAGCAGCTATTATAAGTTCTGGGAACTTGGATTACTTGAAGCCATCAAATGTGCTAGTTTGTATGTGTGTAATGATTGCCAGCTTTTAAAAAGGAAAATTTTGAAAAACTTAATTATATTTTAAAAAAGCAGGGAATAATACAGCAAAAACTACTGTAGAAGAGACTTAAGCAAATCAAGAACATTTTGTTTCTGCACATTCACCATATTGCCAGTTCATCACTGCAATAAGTGCACAGCAACAAAACAATACCCGCTGTTTCAGCTGTTGACAGCTGCAGACTTAAACTAAAATTCATTACCATATGTAGCTAGATTAATACAACCATCAGTGACTTGTCATGACACGCTGTTACTGTGTAAGCTCCAATTAACGTACATGAGTCATTTAAGTGGTTTGAAGGTGCTAGTTCCTGGAAAATGGACCACTGGTGTTCTTTATGTAAGCACCCTTACATTTTTCTGCCAATCTAGTACTAATAGATAGTATGGTGTGACATTGGTAGTACACTAAACCCTCGCTATTCGTGGTATCTGTTTTCGCTTATTCGCAGTCGCTGATTTAATATAAAATGAAACCTGAAAAAATGTGAATTTTAAAGTGCCGTGAACATTTTCCGCCATAAAAAAAACATGAGCGTGGCTAAAATTATCTTTCCCGGTCAAAACAGCGCTCAGTAAGTGGGGGGGGGTGACAAAATCACAAGCGTGGATGTTTCTCGCTAATCCTTGTTCAGTATGTGTTATGCACTTGTCATGGAAGGTTTCGTCGTTTGCTTTTAATTTATATGCTTATAAATTGAACAAATTTATAAATTGATATGCTTACAAAAGTGATAAATTTACCGTTTTGCAGTGTAAAACAGACTTTTGCGAGTGTGTTAACGGAAGAAAGTGACTTTATTGTGGACAAGTTCTTTCTAACCCGTACAAAAATATGGCTACGAATAACAAGGGAAGTGTGAAAAGATCAAAGAAGGTGATAACATTAGCGAATAAAATTGAGTTATTAGATAAAATTTCTAATGGTGAAAATGTCTCCTCAGTGGCAAAACATTATAAAATCAATGAGTCAACGGTACGATCAATCAAAAAATCGGAAGAAAAAATCCGCCGTAGTGTCCTTGAAAACACACTAATTACTTCAAAAATTGCTCTGTAACTAGTGAAGTTAAATTAGAAAAAATGGAAAAAGCTTTAAATCTGTGGATAGAAGACCGAACTCAAAATAAAATTCCGTTAAGTTCACTCATCATTCGTGAAAAGGCAAAACTCCTTTATCAACACTTTAACGAAACTGGTGATAGCACTGGCGGGATAAGTTTTTTTAGCTAGCAAAGGTGCTGGTTTGAAAGATTTGTTTGAAATTTCTAATAAATATTACATTTAATATTAAATTGTTTCTTATTTTCATTTCGATGCCACATGCTTGCATTTCATTATGTACTGTCTATGTACATAGTCATATTATGAAGGTACATATAATACATACATAGACAAAATTTTTGACTAGTTTTTCTTATATATTTCATACTTTGGAATGAACCCCTTTATTACTATGGGAGCCATAACTCAGTATTCGCGGCATTTCTCAGGAACGTAACCCCTGCGAATAGCGGGGGTTTACTGTATTTCCCTTCCCTCACCACTGCTTATAGCCTACTTTGATTCTTCCAGTCAGATCTATCAGAACAGAGAGAGCAAGATTATTCATCAATATGTAAACCTTCTAGTACAGTGTTTCTCAACTTGTCTGCAGACCACCAGTGGTCCGTGAGTTGGTTGTAGATGGTCTGTGGGAAGGTAAATTTTATTGTAAGTATAAAATATAATCACATTTAAAATTGGTAATCAACTGTTTACTTTGTTGCAAATCAAGATGTATTCCTTGATTTGCAACAAAAATTAATTATATTTAATTAATTAAACACTTATCAATGAAATTTAAAGAAGATTTGATCGATATTTATTCAGATGGAGCACTTAAGTTGAAATTTGCAAATGCACTCTTGGCAGACTTCTGGATTCAAAATTCAAAAGGAATATCCTGAATTATCAAGCATTGCATTAAAAGTGTTGATTTCATATTCATTTTCGTATTTGTGCTAAACCGGGTTTTCAGCTTTAGTAGCAATGAAAAATAAGCATAGGAATTGACTTGATATAACATCAGACATTCAATTGAAGCCAACAGAAATGTAGACCCAAATATAAATCAACTTTGTAAAAGAAACAGGCGCAACCACACATTAAAATTTTAAAGCCCCTTTTTACTTTTATTTTTCAATAAAAAATATGACAACATATATATCTTTCTTTCTTTTAAAATTTCCCTTACTATTCTTACGTTATTGCCACCGATTCATTACTTAGCAGAGCTGATAATAAAAGAAAAAAACTATAAATTTGCGAGGAAAATTCATAATGTAAAGAAACCCTACCCAGTGGTCTGCATTAGTAAAGAATGCTTGAAGTGGTATGTAAATAATAAAAGGTTGAGAAGCACTGTTCTTGTACATTACCATTAGCTCTAGTGCCTAGCATATACCAACCATTTCAATGCTGTGTCATTGATTTGTTTTATTATTATTAGCTATATGGTGCAAGGAAGCCTGAGGCTTATGCTGCACCAGTCAAAAAAAATTCCCGAGTTATCCTGAGAGAGAGAGAGAGAGAGAGAGAGAGAGAGAGAGAGAGAATCACCAAGGAAAAGAAGAATGATGATATCCAGCTCAGGACCCTGGGTGTGCCAAGCCCATACTCACCCCTGGGGTTATATAAATCTTCATTGCTGAACAGTTCACTGCACTGACCAGTAGGCAATCAATATAACTGTTTTGTCATAGCGTGATGCCTGTCTTAAAACAGAAAAAGACATGTATTGCATGATAGAATGAGAAGAGGATGGAACTGCTCTGGAGCGCAAAAATGGTTTTAGTCACTTAAATCTTCATTTAACAAACTGGTATGTCAGATATTGAGTCATCCAATGTCTCAGTTGTATAATGTCCTTCCCTTATTGTGTACTGCATTGCTGCCACACATCTCTTATTGATGGTAAACAGGAAATAAGTTAATTAATATATGCAGTGTTACGTTTCAGTTGCACTAACAAATAGTAATGATTCATGATTTATAACAAAATAAATCAACCCATTAACAAGAAAATTTGTTGCAAAGATTCTTAAGATAGGAAAAATATAGCAGCTGTTTTTCAGTTCCTCAAGAAAATAAATTACTATAATCAAATATGAAACCAAATATTATCCCTGAAGCAAGCTCTAGTCACTCTGTGACTCTTTTTTTATTTTTGTGTTTTTGTACGGGCGACTCCTAGAACAGAAGTTTATCTCCACCTCGTTGCTCTGTTCAGTTTTTACAGACTCTGTCAAGGTAAGGCCAGTGTGTGTCGTGTAAAAAAAAATAACAATAAATAAATAAATAATAAAAATAAAAAATTAAAATATCTTATTTTATTATTTTTTTTTTACCAACCCAAATCCACACAGAAATATCCTGGGTTGGATGAAGATAGATGAAAAGGAAGGCGAGAAAGAGAGAGGGGGAAAAAAAAGAAGAAAAGTTTTTCATCCTACACTGGAGAAAGTGATAGGAAAGAAAAACTGTTTGTGAGCTTATGTGTGTGTTCTGTAGCATGATGTTGTGTTTTGGCCTTTTGGCTACCTGGCAGCAGTGATCACTCTGTAACTCTTGGAAACTATTAGCAGCAAAATACAAATTAGATCAAAACAGTTGTATAAAATCTTACAGGCACATTTTAGCCATAGTAGCTCTTGCGCCAAGAATTCTTAAATCAATTAATCAAGCAAAGATTCTTCCTAAAGTATTCTAATAGTATAAATTAGAGCTATGATACTCAATACGTTCTATGTTGATTTCAATATTTGTAAAGAATAAGAGAAGTCTATTTCAATATGATACACAAAACACTTCTGTATGACACTCTCCAGAAATTAAAATGAATAAAACAATGCAAAATAATTGAAAACAATTAAAAAATCAATTGAACACTTTAAAATTAATTACAAAAAAGTTTAACGTAAAGTGAAAAGTGATTTTCCTTCCTAAAGCTGACAATGCTTTTCGAACATATGTCGTGATCACAATGAAAATTACCCCATATGTGTGAGCATGCATCTTAAATAGAGATTATTAGTCTTCACATATGTGCGTAAAAGACCACGAATTAAAGATTAGTTATGGCAGGCGAATGTTAATAGAATTCTCATGTAATTTAATTTCAAAGGTTTCTGAAATTAAGTTTTGTATAATTTTGTTGGACACAGTATTTTGGCCTTGTTGAATAAAAACTTATGTTTTTCATGAAAGGCTAATTCTTATGCTGCTGAAAGAGAAGCACAAACTGAGGACACGTGCTATTTAACACAGAAATTCAGAGGAAATCACGTGGACCTTAGTAAGATGAGTCACAATCACCATAAGAAATGTATACTGACTCGTCTTACCAAGGTTCCAAGCAGTTTCTTCTGAATTTTTGCATTAAACAGCACGCGTGCTCAGTTCGTGCTTCTCGTTCAGCAGCATCAGAATTAGCCTTTCATGTAATGTAAAACGTACATTTTTATTCGAGGCCAAAATACTTAGTGTCTCACAAAATTATACAAAACTATTGATTTCAGAAACCGTCGAAATTAAATTACATGAGAATTCTGTTAACGTTCGCCGGCCATATCTAATCTCTGATTCGTGGTCTTTTACGCGCATGTGCAAAGACTAATAATCTTTATTTAAGATGCGTGCTCACACGTATCAGTAATTTTCGTTCCTGTGATCACAACATACTGTCGAAAGGCATTGTCAACTTCAGGAAGGAAAATCGTTTTTCATATTTACGTTAAACTTCTTGTAATTAATTTTTAATCGTATTCAATTGATTTTTTTTTAAATTGTTTTCAATTTATTTTGGTTATTTTGCTTTAGTTCTGTTGTGTTAATGTTTTAATTTCTGAAGTGTCATACGGAAGTGTTCAATGTATCATATTGAGGTAAACTTCTTTTATTCTTTTACAAATCTAAAGTATTCTAAGTAAACAGTGAAATTTTGAAATGGATCAGAGCTCCTGTTACATATTTAAATAAATAATAAATATAATCTTTATTGTGTACAAAGGATGTATACAATTTACCCTTCACGGCAGGAATGCCAGGGGCCTCACATTGGCTGGTGTCCAAAGGCCTTGAGGACGGGGCCCACATCGAAGTTCGGGTTCATCCCCCAGGGCCAACAATATAATACGTTTCACTTAAATTATTCACAATATTCATAAAAATGTTATACAGTATTTTTGACATTATATACAATATTATACAGATATCCTATTTAAATTTATTATACTGCGACATTACTGTGCAGTTTGCCTGGTTGAGTGTAGGTCATCAAGAATCTCCCTCCGGTATTTGCGGACCTTGACAAATTTGTAGAGGTCGCCTTCAATTGCTTGGACTGTGATAAGCATCTGCTTGGGGAGAAAGCGGTCGCTAAGGGCTAGTCTGTTATGGTTGGCTATAAGTGTTGGAGCTGATCTCAGTCCGGGTTGAGGGATCCTCCAGCTGCACAGTTCCCATATGTTTGGCTCCGAGATTATTCCAGTAGTCATTTTGACAGTTAGGGTGAGGCGTCTTTCCATTATAAGATTTGGCAGTCGGGCAAAGTTCAGTGCAGTTGCCATTGCAGTTCTTTGCTGGGGTGGACGATGATGTTTATGTGTGACCCAACGAAGGAGCCAGTATTCGGAGGAGTACACACGCTTGATATTCGTGGGGGCTGCAGATGCCCATATTTCTGAGGTGTATAACACGACGGAGTATACAGAGGTGTATACTTACCGCTGAGTCACATCCAGATCCTTAACGTGAAGTAGTTGTTGTTTGGTAATCCACCGCATTTTGCAGAATTTTGTTATGAGCTTGTCAATGTGGGGCTTGAAGGTCAGTTTGCAATCGAAAACTACTCCCAAGTCTGTATGTGTATTTACCACTGGAAGGAGAATGCCATTTAGAGAAACTTTGACTTCAGGGGTTGGTGCTTCAACGAAAAGACAATTTGGGCTGATTTTGCAGGATTAATAAGTAGTCCAAATTGATGGAGATAGGATTCTAAGTCGTGTAGCTTTTGATTGATCTTTTGATTGATCTTTTCATTAATTTTTGAGATATGTTCCCCCAGGTTAATCTGGGTGTGTAACTTAATATCGTCAGCATAGCAGATTATGTCTTCTCTCTCTCTTGAACAAACGGAATAATGAGTGCAGTAAATAATGCTCCGGAGAGGACTCCGCCTTGGGGAACTCCTGCAGTGATTTTTCTTGAGATTATATCTTGATCCGCTGTAAGAACAATGATTCTGTCTGATAGCAGGGTTGTGAAAAACCACAACAAGTCACCTTTTATATGGAAGTAATTTTCTAGGAGGTGAACAAGTGAGGGAATGCTGATTGAGTCGAAGGCAGCTTCCAGGTCGACATATGTAACAGCAAGTTCTGCTTTGGTTTCGAGTGCACTGAGAATGGTGCTGGTTATGGAAGTTAAATTGGTGACGGTGGATCTTCCGGGAATGGCATAGTGAATTTGTGGGGTTTAGTAGTATTTATAGCCATGAAATCAGAACTGAATTTTGAACCATCCCAGGGGTCAACAGAATATATGTAAAATTTGGTAGCAGTCCACATTTTTCTTGTCAATTAATCAAAAACATACTTTCATTTATGCCAGTTTTTGTAGAGGAGGAAGAGCTGTAAAATTATAATTGGACCTGAAATTTTCCCAAGGACCAACAGAGAACAAAGGTTGAAAATTTGTGAATAGATTTCTGCAGTTGTGGAGAGGGGATGGGTAAGGGAGGTTTTGATTGATCTTAAAAGGTTTCCATGGACCAAAAAAATGCTGAAAATGTGATATCAGCTAACTTTTCTTAAGTAATGCCTAAACCTCTAATATCATACTTTCATTAGAAGTTAGATAATGTATGCAATGTGTTACATTTCAAGCACATTCTATTTTTTAATTAAAATTAATGGATTTTACTTTTCACCTCAGTTAATCAGAAAGATCCATTCATTAAAATTAATGAATCTTTCTAATTAACTGAGGTGAAAAGTAAATAGTTTTCTTATCAATTTAATTACTGAGATCATAACTTTATAGAATATTCTATTTTTAATTAAAATTAATTGATTTTTCACCCCCTTCTCTTTCTGATTAATTGAAGTGAAAAGTAAATAGTTATCATCTTATCAATTTAATTACTGAGATATATAACTTTATAGAACAATTAATAATAAAACTATAGTTTTACATTCTGGAAACTTGGCAAGTTTCTAGAAGCCAACAGTCTCTCCTTGACTTAACAACATATGCAACTTACAACAATCTGGACTTACAATGGTTGTTTCCAGAAAAAAAAATTTTAATATTTTATACAGTTGTAACACTGCCACATGTTTACCTCAGTTACCTAAATAGTGGTATTAAAGGAAGCATCCACACAGATGATCCATGAAATGGATCATCTGTGTGGATGATCCATTTCATCCCAAAATCATCAATTTCTAGTTAGATGCATTTTTTCTAACAGTTAAAACTCTATGTATCTGCATTCAAAAGCCTCATCTATCTATGTATGTAAATCGTGCCTACAGGGACAAAAAAATGGAGAAACATCCTTCTGCTTTGAAGCCTAGCAACAGAACTGAAACAAAATACAAATTACAATTGTATTAATTCTTATGAAGGAGAATCCTGGCAACTTAATGCATATAACATGAAATATATTATCATTATGATCAAATAATGACAACACTGACACTCCCAGACAATGTGCATTGGAAATTACATGCTGTAAAGAAATGGATTTTAGTGTTTTGTAAAAACTAAACTTATGAAATAATAAAACATAACTAAAATATTAATATAAAAAAATTGTTTAATTAATAAATAACAGTTAAATAAAAAAGAGATAATAAATGTGTACATAAAACAAAAAAAAAAAAAAAAAAGCTGCTTCTATCCGACTTATGTGGTCGTTGAAACAGAACTCCATCGTAAATCAAGGAGCAACAGTATTATACAGTTATAAATAAACATTCAGTTTAATTACACAGTTGTAATTGCAACTGTATAATTAAATTGAATTGCAACAGTCCTTGAGACTGTCACAGACATTCCCTTGGATATGGCACAGAAGCTGTGCTTACTACCTGGGAATCTAAAATGCTGATGGAACCGATATTCATGTGACATTCAAGACAAGTGGACCCAATTTTGGCGAAGTCCGGACAGTCTGTGACAGCCAAATCCTCTGCTTGCACCTTCAAGATGATGGGACTGTTAGTAATCCTGGGTATAACCTCCATGCACAAGCACACTGTGGGTGACAACCCAGGTGTGAACCAACATAAGCAGGGGTCGATGTGGTGTGGCACACACACCACATGGAGAAATGCCACCCCTCTGTATTGCTAGACAATACTAGGTGCCTAGTAATACAGAGGAACCAGTGCAATACCACCACTTTGCTTATTTTAAGCTTTTTTGCCTATTATCTAACCCACGTTTAGTCTCCAGAGCTAAGTTCCTGTCAACACCCCCCACCCCACCCTAATTTCTTCCATAATGCAGTATGATTGATGTCTTTTGAGGTTATGATGAACACCATGGCGAGATTCAAACTTCCTTACATTTCGAGGGTACAGCTCTAAAATGGCGTTTGCAGGCCGGCCACTAGTTAGTACACTAAACCAAACTATATAATATCGGTGTAAATACACCATAGTTAACCCATAGATTTGCTGACACAAATCTATGAGTTAACTATGGTGTATTTACACCGATATTATATAGTTAATTATCAAAACCCATAAGGATTATGCCTAGTGCATTTAATTTTCCAAATCCAACTAAACCAAACGTATTGCTAACTCTCTAGGAGGCTTCTGGATCAGCTAGTGTCTTGCTGACTCTACCAGATAGTGACTGGAGGGAAACTGAGCAGTGTGCATGCTAGGGGCATTGTCGAGGCCACGTTATGTCAAGGATCTGGGTATATCTTACCATGTTTACGGCATGTCCAAAAATTTCATTACTTTAGACCCAGTTGGTTGAGATGCTGAGGCTTTTGCAATTACTAATGACCTCGCACAGATTGTTCATTTATCTACCAGAATACCAGACCAAACAGCCAACACACTTGATCTTTTTCTCACAAACCCCTTCTAAGTACACAGTCGAAGTGAGTGGTCATATAGGCACCTCAGATCACAATTTGGTGATTCTCTTCTCCAATGGAACCTTTATCTCATGGCTATTCCCAACCTCGTATTATTTGGCATTACAAGAATGCAAAATGGGATGACCAGCGAGATTTCTTTTCCTTTAGCCAAGGGCTAAAAGGAGCAAAGATGGACCATACCAATACTGACTCTTGTGGGATCAACGCCCCATCACATTCTAGAAAGCAGGAAGATTACAACCCTTCCTATGCAAAGAGACAAAAGAGGGATTACTGTTTCAAAACGTCTGATGTCAACATTTGCTCAGATCGTGTCAGTGAAATTATTCTATGGTATTTATCCACATGGTCTCAAAATGTGTAGGCCCCGGGTGTCAAGCGAATGTGACTAAGCGATTTCTCTGTACTTCCAGTAAGCGATTTACAGTTCCTTTTTGTTCTTATCGTTAAAAAATCCATTCATTTTATAACAGCTGTCATAACAAAAGTCCCTGTACAGAGCAAAGGAAGGAAAGCAACCTTTCTTCTTTTTTCACAGTATATTACTAACCCCTACTAATCTTCGCTTGGTCACACCAGGCACTGCTCCTGCCTCCCCGTGCCGGGGCCGGAAATCTTGGCAGAAAAGTCTCTCTCTGCCAAGGGCTAAAAGGAGCAAAGATGGACCATACCAATACTGACTCTTGCGGGATCAACGCCCCATCACATTCTAGAGAGCAGGAAGATTACAACCCTTCCTATGCAAAAAGACAAAAGAAGGATACAGACCAGAATATCTGGCCTCATTTCCTCATAATACATTCTTTGACTGACCAGCCAGTCAGCAAGCTTTCTCCTTTTCTGATTCAGAAAAGTTTAGAGAACGTCGCTGGCTCACCAAAAATGGTTCGCAGACTAAAATCAGGTGACCTGCTTGTTGAAACAGCACAATCCAAGCATTCTGACAAGCTACTTAACTACACAAACACTTGGAGGAACTCCCATAGAAGTGTCACCTCATGCCACCTTAAACTACTCAAAAGGAGTTGTAACAGAATGGGATCTTCTACATGTATCCAAGGAAGAAATTAAACAAGAGCTTTCAGAACAAAATGTTATTCAGGTAAAAAGAATACTAATCAAAAAGGATGGTTCACTACTTCCAACCAGAAACATTATACTAACTTTCAACTTGCCAAATCCACCAACATCTGTAAAAGATGGTTCACTACTTCCAACCAGAAACATTATACTAACTTTCAACTTGCCAAATCCACCAACATCTGTAAAAGCCGGATACTTGAACTGTTGTGTCCGACCATATATACTGAACCCAATCAGATGTTATAAATGTCAAAAATTTGGGCATTCACAGACAGTATGTCGAGGGACTGCTGTATGTGCTTCATGTGGATCTAAAGACCATATCCATACTGAATGCTCTGCACAAACCTTACAGTGCCCAAACTGTAGAGGCAACCACTCCGCTTACTCCAAAGTCTGTGAAACATGGAAAAAAGAAAAAAAAAAATGATTCAGAAGTATAAAACCGAGCACAAAGTCTCCTACCCTGAGGCAAAGAAACAAATATCACCAATTACAATAACACGCTCATATGCAGCAACTGTCCAACAGCATAAACAGATAACTGCAGTTACCACCACTAACACTTCAGTTCAAACCAACGTTACAATTCCCCCAAACATCTCTATTTCTGATTGGGCTCGCTCAATCCTAGCTCCATCAGCAAAATCATCTTCAATCTCAACTTCTAATCAAGCCATAAATACACCTGTTACAATTCTGTCAACAATGCCTTCTATGTCACGGCCAACCATAAATACTAAAAACATAGATATAAATGACAAACTCCCTGCCCATGATCATATGGATACATGTGAAAAAGAAGTCCCAGAATAACCAATCTTAGAGATACATGCTGAGGAAGAGATGGAAGTTCGCCCAACCTTCCCCAGAAAAGAGAAAAAGACTGAGCGATCCAAGCAGACCCCTACTCGTAAAAAGTCAGAAACAAATACAACTACAAAGCCAATATAATGCGCACAATAATACAGTGGAATTGTCGAGGTTTCCGCAGTAACATTGATGACATTCGCAATCTAATCGATGAATATCACCCAGCAGGTATATGTCTTCAAGAAACCAACCTAACTCCACAAGTAAACACAGCAGTGAACCGTTACGGTACCTATAGACAAGACCGATGCCTTTCCGGTGGAGCTCATGGTGGAGTGGCAATTCTAATTGACTCCAAAATTCCATATAAACGCCTCCAACTACAAACACCTTTGGAAGCAGTTGCAGTACGAGTCTCAATCCAGTTTACTTTCTCACTGGTCTCACTCTACCTTCCCCCAAATCAAGAGTATGCATATTCAGACCTAGAAGCATTAGTAACCCAATTACCACCCCCAGTCTGTATCATGGGAGATTTAAATGGACACCATCCTATGTGGGGATCCCGTCACCAAGACAAACGTGGTAAACTGATTGAGAAATTATTGGAAGAGCAAAATCTCTCTCTCCTTAATACTGGAATTAAGACATACATCCATTTGCCCACCAGAACAGCCTCTGCAATTGACATTTCCATATGTTCACCTGTCCTATATCCACTGATTGAATGGACAATCTTGAAAAATCCTCTTAATAGCGACCATTTTCCAGTGGTCTGCAAAATATTAATAAATGATGTTACGCATCACGATGGTAAAAAAAGATGGAGGTTTCACAAAGCTGACTGGACAAAATATAAAACAATCGCAGCAATGGACGAACAATTAATCACCACTCAGCCCATAGACAATTCTACAGCTCATGTCACAAACCAAATTTTAATAGCAGCTGAAGCTACAGTTCCTCGGTCGTCTGGAAAATATCATAAACATGACACAGCGTGGTGGAATGAAGAATGCAGGATAGCCAAAAGAGAGAAGAATAAGGCTTGGAATCTTTTCCAAAAGTATCCATTTCCATCAACCTCATAAATTTTAAAAAAAAGTTCGAGCCAGAGCTAGATATACCCAGCGTAAAAGTAGAAGGATTCATGGATACGATTCGCCTCCACAATTAACAAAAATACAGATACTCATGTCATATAGAACAAAATCAGAAGACTTAATGGGAAGGAAATAACTAACTCCAAGGAAATCGCAAACTTACTTGCAACTACTTTTGCAAATATACCAGCAGTATCGGCATATACCCCATCCTTTCAGAAAACGAAAATTGTAGCTGAAAAATACAGACTAAACTTTAATACCAGTCAACAACTCCCATATAACCAACCTTTCAACATAGAAGAATTGCAAAATGCTCTGGCTAAGTCTATAAAGAGTGCAGCAGTACATGATGGAGTTCATTATGAAATGATCCAAAACTTAATCAAAAACTCTAAAGGCATTACTTATGCTATACAATAGAATTTATATGGAAAACTACTATCCAAATTCCTGGCTTCACTCCCTTGTAATTACCTTTCCTAAACCTGGCAAAGATCATACGATCCCCCACAAATTATCGTCCAATAGCCCTAACAAGTTGCCTTGGGAAAATCCTTGAGAAAATGGTGCACAGATTAACCTGGTTTTTAGAAACATATAATGTACTTAACATAAATCAATACGGCTTTTGTAAAAATAGATCATCTCTAGATTCCATGATAAAAGCAGAAGCAAATATCCAAAATGCTTTTCTAAGGAATGAGCATCTAATAATGATCAGGCTCGATATAGAAAAGGCCTTTGATACTACCTGGCGATATGGCATTCTTAAAGATCTCCACAGCATTGGTTTGCGAGGCAACTTACCACTCTTGGTAAAAAATTTCTTGAAAGTCAGAACCTTCCAAGTAAAATATCAAAACAATCTGTCACAAATATATACTCAGGAAAAAGGAGTTCCTTGAGGCTCAGTACTGAGCGCAACCTTGTTTTCAATCAAAATAAATTCCATTACAAAAGACCTGCCAAAAACAGTGGAAACATTCCTTTATGCAGATGATGTTACTATTTCGTGCCATTCACAAAACATGAACATGACTGAAAGGCAGTTACAAAGCGCAGTGAAAAAAATAGAATTGTGGACTAAAAACAATGGCTACAGAATATCACAACAAAAAACAATGGTCATACATTTCTGCAGAAAGCGAAAAATGCACTCAGATCCAGAAATAAGACTTGAAAACCAGCTTATACCTCTAGCAAATAGTATGTTTCCTTGGCCTGATTCTAGATAAAAAAACTTAACTTTTTGGACCACCTCAAATGCCTCCGAACAACCTGTCAAAAAAAACTAAATATTCTCAGAGTTCTTTCTGCAATGAAGTGGGGAGCTGATCGGTTCACACTACTTCACCTATACCATGCTATAATCAGATCAAAACTAGACTATGGGAGCCCCTGTGTACAGCTCGTGTAGACCAAGTGTCATCAAATGGCTTGATTCCATACATCATAGTGCCTTACGAATCTCCTTAGGGGCATACAGAACTTCACCTGTCCAAAGCTTATGCAGAGACCCATGAGCCCTCACTATATCTCTGGAGGCAAATGCTGCTATTAAACTGTGCAATTAAAATCCGAAGTCTTCCTCATCATCCTACTTGGCAGTATCTTTTTAACTCAGTGGGAAATTCTCTACAACAATAAACCTACAGTAAATAAACCAGCTGGAATACGACTAAAAGAAATAGTTTCAAAATGGGGCCTAAGCTTTGACAACATACATGAGGATAATAGCATAAGTATTCCACCATGGTATACTTTCATGCCTAACTGTGACACTTATTTTCAACAATGGGGAAAAAGCGCTCTGGCAAATGTCAACATAAAACAGATGCATGCAGCCCACTCATCACAGTTCTCTGAATACCTTCATATATATACAGACGGCTCTAAAACAGACACCAAAGTTGGTGCTGCGGTGGTCTTTCCACACACTGTTATCTCACAGCAATTCCCAAACCAATGCAGCAGCTATTCTGCCAAGCTATTCGCCCTACTAATGGCCTTAAAATACATAGCATCTTCCCCGCATCTGAAACATCTCATATGCACTGATTAATTGAGTGCAATACATGCTCTGCAACAAAGGCAGACTCCATTGCATCCAATTCTTTATCAGATACAAGCTCATCTTGTGAAACTCAAAAGTAAAATGAGGCAAATAAAATTCTGTTGGATCCCCGGACATACAGGCATTGAATATAATGAAAGAGCCGATAGAGCAGCAAAGAATCCTGCAAACACAAACCCAAGGCTTTACAAAGTTCCACACTTTGATTACAGGCCTTTTATAAAACAAATTCTCCATACTCAGTGGTCACAAATGTGGCAAAATGAATCAAACAATAAACTGTTTCAAATAAAACATGAACTTCAGCCATGGAAATCGAGTCTTCATAAAAATCAGCACGAAGAAGTCATTTTAACCAGACTGCCCATTGGACACACACATCTCACGCACTTTTACTTACTCACCAACGCAAACCCTCCAGAATGTTTTCACTGTTCTTGTCAACTCACTGTAAAACATTTCCTTATAGAATGTCCACAATACCACATGGCACGACAATCAGCCTTTTATCTCCCTATAAATTTCCAAGATTCTCTGACCTCATCACAAATCCTAGGCGATAACTCCAACATTAAAAATATATTCACTTATTTAAAATTAATAGGATATTTTGACCAGATATAAATCATATTTAAGAAATATAAACTTCCTTGTCACTAAACATTAATAGATAGGCACAATATGGCCAAAGTTGCTTTTGCGCCAAAAAAAAAAAACCCCAACAAAAACAACTCAAAACAAAATGTGTGCTCCTGAACTTCCTCCTGTTCTTTGCCACCTTTTTTTCACTTTCTTATTCCAAAGGAATAAGAAAGTGAAAAAAGGGTTGCCTCTGTGTTTCACTTGAACGTCACTCAACACAGAGGCAACCCCAAGGCAGAATGCGCTGGTCTCAAAAGAACTAGTTGTAGGTGACTCTATTGTCAGGGAAACGGGGAACATATTGTGCAAAAAGGATAGAATGAACAGGACCAGGGTATGTCTGCCAGGGGCAAAGGTTGATGATGTTGTAGGGCAGATATCAACCTTTAAGGGCACAAAGGGTGATACTGTTGTACACGTTGGCACTAATGATATCAAGAGTAGGAGACCGGCAGAATTACTTAACAAGTACAAGACAATGCTGAAAAAAAGCCATGAGTTAGGGTTGAATTTGAAAGTGTCTGCAATTCTGCCCAGACATGATAGGAGGGAGTAT
Source organism: Mastigoproctus giganteus (assembly GCF_048544385.1). Taxonomy (NCBI): domain Eukaryota; kingdom Metazoa; phylum Arthropoda; class Arachnida; order Uropygi; family Thelyphonidae; genus Mastigoproctus; species Mastigoproctus giganteus. The sequence continues at coordinate 67,248,062 of NC_143582.1, read as the reverse complement.
ATGATGAGAGCCTTGTCAATCAATTCGGCCCTGAAGAGATTGTGCAAGGCTCAAGGGGAAGAATTTTTCTCAGGAAGGATGAGAATTGCTAGAACAAGTACAAAGAAGTACAAAGGGCAACAAGATTGGTGAGGGGAACAAAGGGGTGCTCTTACCAAGAAAGGCTTAAGTTCTGCAAATTGCAGCACCTGGAGAGTAGGCACCTGTAAGGTGATCTGATTGAGGTGTATAAGGCCTTGAATGGGTTGAGCAAGGTGAATTCTGGTGGGATTCTTCGTCTTGCTCAGACTAAGAACCTGAGGGGGCACAGTTTCATATTGAGGAAAGATAGTTGTAGAATAGATGTGCGGAAATTTGCCTTTAGCCAGCAGGTAGTTGATTGGTGGAATAGGCTTCCATCTTTTGTTGTGGAAGCTAATAGCCTAAATAAATTTAAGGCTGAGCGGGACAGGCATTTGGAACGAATGGAGGGATGAAATGGGAGGGGTTTTTTGTTTGATGCTGCATAAGCTTGATTTTTTGCATCGTATGCCTCTGCTAATGCTAAACAAGCTCCCATCTTATGGTTTGCCAACTGTTCTTTATAATTGGTTATCCAGTTTTCTCTCTCTGACTGCTCATTGAGGTGATGGTAAAAGGCTCTCTGTCTTCTAACTTCTCCACTAATGCTGGTGTCCCCCAAGGTTCAGTTCTTTCCCCCACTCTTCTTCTTGTATGTTAATGACCTTCTACCTTTGACTGGAAATCTTATCCATATTCTTGCTGATGATAGTACATTGCATTCCACTTTCCAGTTTGAGAAAACTTGCCCTGCTCAATCATCTTCAACTTCTGAAATATCTGCTACCATTTCCTTAAATGCCAATCTCCAGGTAATTCTCCAGTTGGGCAAAGACAAGTTAGTTGACTTAGTTGATTTCAGTCCTTCTAAAACTCAGTTCTGTCTTATATCTTGCAAAAAGTATTCTTGTGCTTATCTTTGGTGACAGATTTGTAGGCAAGATGATATATCTCTTTTTGGAATTACTTTGATCTCTAATCTCTCTTGGCACATTACAAATATTGCTGTTGGTGTTACTTTTCTTCCAAACAGCTGTTCACTCTGTACAAATCACAAATCTGCCTTACCATGGAATATTATTCCTACATCGGGGGAACAGTATTTTGGAGCTCCCCAAAACCTCTCTCAGGCTTCTAGATTCTGTTCAGAAGAGGGCAGTTAGGTTAATTAATGACTCATCTCTAATAGAGTATCCACTCTATGCAGCAGAAACATCTATAAGACGTACTGTTTCTGCTGCATGCATTTTCTATAGATACTTCCACGGGCACTGTTCTTCTGAATTGGCTTCTATAATTCCCGCTTTCTTTCAAAACAGTCTGAACACGTGCTGCCACCAGCCAACATTCATATTCAAACTCACAGAACCAACTTTTCATCTTCGTTGTTTATTTGTTCAACTGCTGTTTTCTGGGACAACTTTCCTTCACACGTATTTCCTGAAAATTACAGTCTACAAAAGTTCAAGTCTAATGTCAACAAATATCTTCTTTCATCTTCTCAACATCTAACCCATGCATGGTACTAAGTACTATAGGTTCTAATACTTCTTGTTTGGGGTTTTCATAAAAAAAAACAAAAAAAAACTTTTATAGACTTTTTGAAGACCTTTTATAGGAGGCGCCTCCGTAGCCAGGTGGGAAGGAGCAGCAGTGCGTAGCACACGCTTCTTGATTAGACCGGGGTTCAAGCCCGTCACCACCAAATACGGAGGATGAGGAAAGGTCAGGGACCACCGCATTTCCCGGAGCAATATGGCCTTAGTTGCTAATGTTCCCAAATAACAAACAAACCTTTTATAGGCTTTTTTCACTCTGTGGATCTCGGGGGTAGATAGCAAGGTTCCCCCCCAGAAACTGGGGTTTATCGTCCAGCAAAACAGGCAAATCGAGCTGAGAACACAGGTAATTTACAGGCACAAATACATGTGGGTATATAAATTAATATTCTAGATGACCCTAATGTAATAGTTTGGATTATATCGTTTGTCACTAAGCTTCAACATTTTTCTTTTCTCTGTATGAGATTTTTTAACTTTAGGAGCCATAGTGAGGGGTTTTAAATTTAAAATAAATGTAAAACAGTGGTATAATCTTTGATATCAGTTCACAATTCACTTTGAAAATGGTGAGCGTAAACAAATACAGTAACAATGTGACTTGCAGTTTTATGTATTTATTTATTATTATTATTTTTTTTTTTTTGGCACTGCAAACAGTGGCAAAAAAAATAAGTGCTGCTTTTATTTTTTGGCTGCCCAGGGCGGCACTTTTCACATGCGACACAATTTTATTTTTCAATGATTCTTTTATATATGTTAACTTAGTAATTTTTATTACCTAATTAACAGAAAAGCAAGAAAAATAACATTTTAGAATGTTGGAATTAAAATTTTACTTCAAAAATAGTGTTTTAATTTATTTCCCTTTACGCCATTTTTGACTTTTTGTAGTATTTTTGGTGTGTATTGAGAGGGGGGCGGCAAACTCAGTGACTGCCCTGTGTGGCAAAAGCTCTAGCTACAGTACAGACAACAAAACATCTGCTCTGTATGTGTGTATATATGCAATCTCAATGTGCCGTTATTTCGACAGTCTACTACTGTAAATGCAAATTACTGTGATTAAGTTTTTATCTGTTTATCTTTTACACTCTAGATCAGTGGTTCTCAAACTTTTTAATGTGAAGACACCTTAATTTCCATTATGAAAAATTCCTGACATCTGCAGCACCAGGTGCGTGGGCACTGGCAGAATATTTTGTAAGGTGGTGGGTGCATGTGGAAGGGCAATGAGGGAATGTTTTTTTTTTTTTGAAAATGAATGAAAAAACATTTGGCTTTTGGTACAGGATTTTTAAACAATTTTTTTATTTAAAGAAATTGGCCTCATACCACATTTTATGCACAATTTCTATATCTCTAAGAATTATAAATTGTATGAAAAAATCTAATTAAAAGAAATAATATTCGATTGTTTTTTTTCATACTTATTTTAATGTTTTTAGAACAATAAGTACATTTTCTAATTTATATCCAAAAACTAAAATAATTCAAAATTTAAAAAAAAAAAACCTACAAAATTATATTGAAATTTTATTAATTTTAGGCTAAAATCTGCTAAGCGAGTATGAACATTCACAGCGACGCTGTGCTGTTTCAAATACAGTGTATGTGATGGACAGCTCGGCTTGGCTGTTCTATATATGTAGGTGTACATAAACACTGATGTGGTCGGCAATTATTTCATGATGACTTCTAATTTTACACAGTTGCATGAAAATCAATGACCTTTTGTAGCGATGGCCACAGTGTAAGCCGATGCTAAATTTGCCATTGTGGCACCCCTATAAAGAGTAAGCAGCACCCACTTTGAGAACTGCTGCTCTAGATAGTATATTTAAAATGAATTATCCAAAAATATCAGTTATCTGAAATACTCCAGTCCCATTTTTTTAGGTAACTGGGATTCTATTATACTAGCAGCTCCTAATCTCACTTTTCCTCTTTTCAAATATATTGAAAATATGTGATTTACCAATTGTTTGAATCACCATGTCAACACTGCATGCTAGAGAATGTAGTACTTACTGTTTGATTGACAACAGCTAATGTCCATAATTAAACTAACCTGGTGCTAAGTATGTGCTGGTAAACATTCTTTTAAATAAAACTTTTGGTTCAGAAACAAAATTCTAAAGTAATAATCATTTTTAAAGTTTTGGACTTTTTATATTACTGTGTCAAAGTGAAGAAATAAGTTTAGCCGAACACTGAGTTCAATAGCTCACCAGTGGTAAAGAGTAAGTTTCTGAAATTAATATAAATGTTCTATGTATATTAGGAAAATAAACAGTGTGAATTAAATTTCCAATTTTTTAATATTCAATAATAAGCAGTTTTGCATCTTTAGGCTGTGTTTTTTACTATTTTGGAATTCTGTTATTTAGCTCATACAATTATGATTCAGTTGTTTGGAGCAGAATTATTTATTCATGCATGCAAGATGACTTTAACCTTTATTCTATTCTTTTATTGGTACATCTGAGTAGAAAAGAAATACAGAATGAGATATAAAAGTACTCAAATATTTTTATATACTAAGCAGATACACAAATATAACTTGTTTAAAATTTGGCTAACTAGGGAGGTCCAGAATGGATATTTCCTGAAGGAGCTTCAAGACAACGAGGGAGGTTTGAACTGGCATTTTCCCAAATTGGTGGAGCAGTTATGACAGGTATGTAATTCAGCATGCTTGGCTTTTTCATTGGCCCATCAAACTTCTTAGGGGTTTGTTTCACATGCCTTATTATCCAAATTGTTATCTGTATTGTTTGTAGGCATTGGTTTACTCTGTATGATTAAATGAAATATGTGATAAACACTTTGAAAAAAATTTAATAGCAATTCACAAAACTAGAGAAAGCATGAACTGGTTATTATAGGTTGCTTTTGTTATATTGAATTGCTGTATTAAGTTGGGCAGTCTAAATGATACGAAAGGATCTGTAACAGTATTAGTACAAAAACTTCTTGATAACAAAGCTCTTATGTCCTCTATTTATGAAAATATAAAACATCTTTTCTTGTTTTTCCTGGTTAAATTTTGGAAACTGTAGATTTGCAATCGTCCATAAAAAAAAAAAAATTAACTTATTGTAAACATTGGAAAAACTACAGGATAGCCAGGTGTTTTTAACATTATTAGCAATTAATTTATCAAATAGGGTCATACAGTTTGGAAACCCAATGTAACGTTCATTGCAATTTTTTTAAATTATGTTCATTACAATTTTACAAATACAAAAAACATCTTTTCTTGTTTTCCCCACTTAAATTTTGGAAACTGTAGATTTGCAATTTTCCTTAAAAAAATAAATAAAATAAAAAAAATAACTATTATAAACAGGAAAAACTACAAGATAGGCAGATGTTTTTAACATTATTAGCAGTTAATTTGCCAAACAGGGTCACACAGTTTGGCAATCCAATGTAAGTTCATTACAATTTTTACTATGTTAAATGCCTGTAGTAAATCATTTTCTCGTCTAAGACTCAATTCCTTGCCCCTCCCCCATTGTTCAAATATACAGTGGCGGACAAAAATCTGCATTACCTTAAAAAAAAGTAACATTTGTAGTGAAGCGTATAAGATATTGTTTGATTACAATCATTTTGTTTTTCACAAAGCAAAGGTATTGCATCAGCCGTTTCTATAAATACACCATTGGGAGGGTATCATCAGCCATTTTCAATCCACTGCAGGATGAAGGCCTCTCCAGCAACTTTCCAGCTCCTTCTGTTTTGAGCACTGGCCATCCATTTACTACCCAAAAACTCATGAATTTCATCTATCCATCTCGACCTTTGTCTTCCAGGTTTTCTTCTAGCTCCTCTTGGGTACCATTCTGTTATTTTCTCAGTCCATCTGTCATCATGTCTTTGAGCTATGTGTCCTGCTCAAGACCATTTTAGTTCTTTAGTTTTGATAAGAATGTCCTTTACTTGAGTTTGCTGCCTAATCCATGTGTTTCTCTTCTTATCGCGCATTATAGCCTTAGTAGCTAATGCGCCAATAAAACCAAACCATTCTCTTCTTATCTAACAGTCTGATTCCCAATATAATTTGTTCCATTCTTCGCTGTGTAGTTCTCAGCTTCTCTTCCATTCTTTTGGTGAGTGCCCAAGTTTCACTTCCATAAGTCATGGTGGGGAGTATACATTGATTCATTATTTTACGTTTCAGACAAACTGGGATATTGCTCTTAAGTATGTGACTATATTTCCTGAATGCTATCCATCCAAAATTTATTCTTCTCTTGACTTCCCGCCATTTATCATTATTACAGCTAATAACTTGTCCCAGATAAGTATATGACTCCACCTTTTCAATTACTGCTCCTTCAATCATTATTTCCCTTTCCGTGGCATACTGTTCATCATTACTTTTGTTTTATCCATATTCATCTTTAGTCCAAAGTTTTTACTAACTGTGCATAACTGATTAAGATTTTCCTCTAATTCTTTTGGATCGTGGCTTATGACCACAATGTCATCTGAAAATCGTAAATGGTTTAGGTACTCTCCGTTCACATTGAGTCCTTTCTGCGACCAGTCTAATCTTCTGAAAGCTTCCTCAAGGGCAGCAGTAAACAGCTTCGGAGATATTGTGTCTCCTTGTCGAACTCCTTTCTCGATTTTAAATTTGCTACTGTCTTTGTCTAGTCTAATAAAGGATGTAGCACTCATATTTTCTTCAAAATCATAATTTATGGAGTATCTATGCCTTGTCTTTCCAGTGCCCGAAACATTGCCTTATGCTGTATGGAGTCAAATGCCTTTTCATAATCCACAAATGCCAGGCATAATGGTGTTTTACATTCATTTGCTTTCTCCATTAGTTGTGATATTACGTGAAGGTGATCCATAGTTGAGAATCCTGTCCTAAAGCCAGCTTGCTCTTTCGGTTGATTCTCATCAAGTATTCTTTTTAATCTGTTAGTAATGACCCTTGTGAACAACTTGTAGATGTGGGATAACAAGCTAATTGGTCTATAATTTCCAATTTCTGATTTATCTCCTTTCTTATGCAGCAAAACTATGATTGCATTATTCCAATTCTTAGGCATCACACCTTTTCTAATGCACTTTGTGAAGAGCCTTGCCAGTTTTTGTGTTATGTTTCTTCCTCCCAATTTTAACAACTCTACAGTAACTTCATCTTCCCCCGGGGCTTTCCGATTCTTCAGTGCATGTTCTACCTCATCAGGAAGAATATCGGTTATGTCGTATGTGTTGCTACTTTGCAATCCATCTTCCCCACTTCTGGTATCATTCCCTCGCTCCTTGTATAATTCTCTATAGTAGTCTTCTGCTATTCTTCAATTTCAGTATCATTTGTCTTTCTGTATTACTGCTCTCATGGCTGCTGATTTAAATCCTTTGTTTTCCCTTAATGCTTGTTCTACTTTTCTTGTGTTAAATCTTCTTATGTCCTCTCTGAGTCTCTTTCTAATGGCTTTGCATAACTCAGTATAATCAGTTTTCTCCCTGTCAGTGTGTTTCTTGACTAATTTTTTCTTCTTTGGATATCTGTTTCCCTGTAGGTTTCTTGGGCTTTATCACTTTCAGAAAGTTGTAATATTCCTCGTCGATATCTTGGTCCTGAGCAGTCTGCAGAAGCTCAAACTTGTTAGTTCCAGTACATACTGCTTTTTCTCCTCTGTTATCTCAAAGACCTTTGTATTATTTACTCGAGTCAGTTTTTTCCTTTCCTACATTTATATCAAGTGTATATCTTACCATTCTGTGATCACTTCCAACATTTACCTTATTCAGGACGGTAACATCATTCACAATATATCTTCTGTTAGTGAGGATGAAGTAGATTTCATTAGTTGTTAATCCATTTGGACTCTTCCATGTCCACTTTCTGTTCACCCTTTGCTTGAAAAAAGTGTTCATTACTGACAGTCCTTGAGATTCTGCAAATTCCACAAGTCTTTCACCTCTTATTTCTTTCACCAATTCCAAAATTTCCTATAGTTCCTCTTTCTGTGCTGTTTTGCCTTTTTCCAACCTTAGCATTGAAGTCCCCCATAATAATAGTGTAGTGGGTTTTCTGCTCATCTAGAAGACTCAATTTCGGTGTACATTTCTTCAACCTCTTCATCATCATCATCATGGCTCGATGTTGGTGCATAAATCATTATAATCTTTAGCTTGTACCTCTTAGAAGTCTTGAGTATTAGTCTTGACACCCTTGGTGATGTACTTTTTGAATTCCAAAATGTTGTTTTTAAAATCTTTATGGACCAGAAACCCAACTCAACCTTCACTCCTTTCACTGTTTCCATTGGTGTACAGCAGATTTCCACTTGATAAACTTATAAATGATTCATTTCTTCTTCTTGTTTCAGCCAAACAGATGATATTCCAATTCACATTTTCTAATTCCTTTTCCAGCTCTAATATCCTGTCTTCACCGATGAGTGATCGTACGTTATAACAGGCCAAGTTCAGTTTCCATGCGTGGCAGCCTGGTCGTACCCAGAGTTTCTTAGCACCCTCTGCTTCCACTCTGATCCTCTCGCTGCCTTAAGAGGGAGAGTGAAAGCTGCTGGGGACTGAGGGCCATTTGTATTGTTGTGTTCTCTCATATGCTGGAGGGTTTGGTCTTTTCCTCTTCACGCTGACCAGGCGTCTTGAAGAGAACCACCTAAGTGTTCTTGAAGAGAACCTAAGTGACGTAACAGGGCTTACCATCGAGAAGGTGTGCATGAGTGGATTTTAGGGAGGCAGGCCATCCGGAGTTCTCCTAAATCTTCTGTAATAGAGAGATATTGGATCCATCAGTGTTTTAGGCTGAGTGTCTGATAACACACAGGATACTTGTTCCCCTCTAAGCCCCTTGGGAGGGTATACACGCTCATTAGTATCCTGTTTTGTGGAGGTTTAAGCGTGGCTCCATATGTTCAGTTGACACCAAGAAAAAATAGTGTAGCTGGTGCTCTGTCCCAGGAAGGGCTTTCTACGCGTGTTATTGCTGATAAAATAGGCTGCCCCCAGTCAACAGTATTCCGGGTGCTGAAATTAAAACGTGAAACCGGTGATGTGAAGAGAAGACCTGGATCAGGCCATACGAGAGTGACTACGGCTTCCCAAGATTGATATTTGAAATGGCTATGCCTTCATAATCGACATGCTAGTGCTCCTGATCTAAAACTGGACTTTGAGATGGCTTCTGGTGTTGAAACAAGTGCACAAACTATCCAAAGACTGCTTTCAATATTATTATTTTAATAATAAGAATGTGGTCTGCATGCCTATCGGCCCAAGAAGAAGCCTTTGTTGAACCAACAAATGAGGAAGAAGCGACTTGTTTGGGCTAAAACGCATGTTTCATGGACAAAAGAGCAATGGGACACCGTCATCTTTTCTGACGAATCGAAATTCAACCTGCATGGCTCGGATGGGAAGCGATATGTCAGAAGATGAAAATTGGAGACGTACCATCCTGACTGCATAACACCGACTGTAAAGTTCCCCACCGGTCAGATGGTCTGGGGGTGCATAACAAGCAAAGGGGTGGGGCGAATTAAGTTCATTAACGGAACGGTGAATGCAGAAACCTACACTGCTATTTTGGAGGAGTGCCCGAAACCCATTATTAGGGATCACCACACAAGACGTCAAAACCGCATTTTTCAACAGTACTCAGCACCTTGCCACACAGCAAAATTGGTAAGTTTTATGCTATTGTGTTTGTCTTGTCTTATAAGGCTTAAAACATAACTTACACCAATGTTTTCCCTTGTTTTTCTCTGTTAAGGTGACATTATACCTCAGAAAACAGTGCAGATTTGAACCCTATTGAAAATTGCTGATACATAATGTGATATAAAATTGTTCAGAAGAAGCCAAAAGTGAGATTCAGCTGCAGGAGAGCATTGTAAGGGTGTGGTACCACGAAATTCGGCATATATCCAGAAGTTGATTAACTCTATGCCAGATCATTGCAAGGCTATAATTGCAGCTCGAGGAGGAACAAAAAAATATTGAGGACTTATTTTGCTGATTAACAGTACATAATACTATTACGTTAACTTGTCATTTCAGTTTGTACACGTAAATGCAGTAAAGTGTGTTTGGTTGTCATGATTGCCATTTGCATGATTTCTCATACTTCCATTAATTACTCATTTTACCATTTGGGAAGATATTTATGGCAGTTAGGTATATCAGGTGGAGTCTTTTTTATTGGATTTCATTCACAGAGATATATATCCCATCTAATAAATGCATTGTCGACCAGACTAGCTGGCTAGGTAAAGTGTCTGCCTGGCAGCCCAAAGGTCGCAGGTTCGAATCCTGCCTTCTGGCTTGGATCAGAGTAAATGCAAAAACTTTGGGAAGTGCATTATGGCCACAGAAGCTGATGCGCCAACAACTAACCAAAAAAAAAAAAAAAAAGCAAGCATTTCGAACCTTTCTGCAACCCACGGTGCAGAAAGGTTCGCATATTTTCGGTGATTCTGACTGGCCAAATGTTCCTCACCTTTGTGTTAAATTTTAACTTTGGTTTTATTGTAGTTTTTTTATTGATTAACATATTTTTATTTATTTTTTTTTCACATACCTCAAATAGTTCCCAGGAGACCTCAGAGTTATGGAGAATTTAATTTTGATAAAAAATTTAAAAGAGTTAATAACAGTTTCCTAACGCTTGGTTGACATACACAATGCATTCTTGGGAAACTATATGTTAACTGAATGTATGCTAACTGAATGTTAAATTCTCTCATTTAACTTGATTTTTTTAAATGAAGTACAAATATATACAATTACTGATAAACTAGTCCTGTCTGGAAAATTCATCAAAGAAAACTAAGGAGTTGCATTCTTTTCATCATAAAGAACCTTATAGCAAACAGTGACATTATAAGGCCTCTGAAAACATTACTGCTTCTTTCAGTATTGGGAGACTCCCGTAACTTCTATCCTTCCTTGGTAGCACAGTTGGTAGAATCGCTGCTCTCCTCCACACTGGGTAAAAGACGAATTTGAATCTTGTCAATGACCTGAGGAATTTTTATGGGCCATTTTCATAGCTCGGCTGAGTTGGATGAGGGTAGCATGGTTTTCTCCTCCTGGAAATGCAGATTTTTCATCCATCTAACAGGTAAATTGACCACAAAACAAGCACAATTTACAGATAATATGGCTTAAGTTGCTAATGCACCTAAAATGCAACTCCTTTGGCATTATTCCTTTTAAATTTTTGAAGTTCAGGCTCTTTAAAGACATACTGGAGCCTTTATTGCTGTCACCACTTTCTTTAATTTGCATTTGTGCTTGCAACTCAATGAACTTGTTTGTTATGATGTCTTCTCTATAAGATTTCAGTAAATCATTTACATCTTAGGTATCCAATTCTGGGTTAAGACATTTCACTCTGTCTAAAATTTCCATTGACATTTTCTTGCATTTTTTGGAAATGTTCATAATCATGGACAATATACAGGCAAAGTTTTCATTAACAACTCTTCATAGGAAGCTATAACTTTCCAGCATGTAGTGATGTTTCTGACTGTCATAAGTGTATAACATTCTTCCAAAGCTATATAAAAGATTGTGCTTCCTTCCTGCCAATAGCAACAATAGTCTCAGCCATGGTTCTCAAATAACACTGCTTAAAAGTTGGCAGAGTGGTTAATGACAGTATGCTACTGCAACAGGATCTAGAAAAGTTAGGCAGGTGGGCTGAGAAATGGCAATTGAAGTTTAATGTTAATAATGTAAAGTACTGCATATGGGTAGCAGTAACCCTAGAATAATGTACCAACTGGGTGACACTCAGGCTAGTGGCAAATGAAAAATATTTGGAGATAATTGTGCAGTCATATATGAAGTTCTCTGAGCAGTGCAAACAGGACAACTCATGCAGGTTTTTTCAACAATATACAGGAATTTTTCTAGCAGGGATAAGGAGGGATTATCCCATTGTATAAAGCAATAGTTGACCACATCTTGAATACTGCATATAGGTTTGGAGGCCTCGTTTTAGAAAACATGTGGAGCTGCTGGAACAGGTACAGAGAAGGGCAATGAGATTGGTGAGTGGAACAAAAGGAGTGTCTTACCAAGAAAGGCTTCAGTTCCGCAAATTGTATCACATGGAGACTAGGCACCTGTGAGGTGTTTAAGGCTTTGAATGCATTTAGCAAGCTCAGTGTGATGATACGATTCTTCCTCTTGCTCAGACCACACATATGCGGGGGCACAAATTCAAATTGAGGAAGGATGGTTTCAGAATAGATGTTTGCCTTTAGCCTACAGGTGATTGATTGTTGGAACAAACTTCCATCTGTTGTTTTGGAAGTTGATAGTTTAAATAAATTCAAGGAAGAACTAGATAAACTATTGGATGAAATGGGAGGTTATTTAATTATTATTATTTTATTTTATTAATTTATTTTTTTTTTGTTGATGCTGTATAATATTGCTTTCTTGCATCATTTACCACTGCTAATGCTAACTATGGGCAGTTTTCATCAACTCATCACAGTTTAAATTGCTCTAACTTTCTACCTTGTAGAAATGTTTCTCACTCTTATAAGTCTTCTTCTAAAGCTGCATAAATGTTTTTGCTTCCTTCCTGTCAATAGCAACAATCTGAGCCATGGTTCTCAAATAAGATGGCTTAAAGGTAAAAATGATCCCTTGATCTACGGACTCCTCTCCCTCAGTTCCTGTGGCACTCCACTTTTTCTTTTTTCAGTCATTTGAACCACACAGTGAAAACCACTTCTAGTTATTGTTCCACTAAAACTATGAAAACTGAGAATGCATAACCAAAGTAGCAGTGTGTGCTTGGGACTGCTGAAATTATATCAGAAACAAAACTAAAACCTTTGTTTTAGTTTTGTTTTTGGTTTTGTAAGACAACATCATCTAATTTCATAAATAAATAATTTTCTTTTTCTGTTAATACTGTGGATGATCACAGGAATCAGGAGTGTACAATTACTGTAGTCATTTACTAGAATAACGTCATAGCGCATCAGAAATGGGAAACTTTATGTAAATATGGATATACAGGGTGTCTCAAAAATACACAGCATAACTTCAGGAATGAGTTCCTTATACGTAGACAATAAAAATATTTTATATCAACATAGTTCCGGAAATGCTTGGTTCCCGCGTTATTAACTGGAATGTATTATCTCCCGCAGGTGATTTCTTTCATCACAGGGTACTGACAGAATCTGGTGGTTTTCCATTCCGACCATGTACTCAAATCAGGAGCAAGTGGATATGCACTTTATGTACGGTTTGGCAGATGGCAATGCTCTGGAGGCTCGTCATTTGTACCATGAAAGGTTCCCAGAACAAAGGTGTCCAGACAGGAAAATGTTTGAAGGTATCCATCGCCGCCTTTGTGAACATGGGACCTTTACACCTTGTGCTGCCGACAGAGGACGACCAAGATCTGCGACTCCTGAAGTAGAGGAGGAGATTTTGGATCTGTATGCCACTCCTGGAATCAGCACACGCAGAATAGCAATGCAACTGGCTGTTTAACGTTCGACTGTTTGGAGAGTGTTGCGAGAACACCAACTGTATCCTTACCATCTGCAATGGATACAGGCCTTGTCACCAGTATATTACCCTGTGGGAGTAATGTTCTGCCAGTGGTTCTTGCAGCAGTGTGGTACAACTCACTTTCCTGTCTTAGTGATATTCACAGGTGAAGCACAGTTCACACGAGACGGAATCCAAAACTTTCACAATCAGCATGTATGGGCTGAGGAAAACCCGCATGCAATTCTTCCATCACATCACCAACAGCGGTTAAGACTCAACATCTGGGCGAGTGTTTTTGTTGATAAGTTATTTTCATGTATTTCAAAACAAACTCATATGGCAGGCGTACAGAAACTTTCTAGAAAACAACATGCCTGATTTCTTGGACGACACGCCACGCCACTGATCAGTCATCAATAAGCACACTTCATGCACGATGGTGCTCCCGCACATATCAGACACCTAGTCCGCAATTACCTGAATCGAAGGTTTCCTGGTCGGTGGATAGGTAGAGGTGGACCAACTGCCTGGCCTCCACAGCTCACTGATTTAAACCCACTAGATTTCTTCTTGTGGCACCATTTAAAGTCATTGGTGTATTAGACCGGTAGCTGATATGGAAACTCTCCGCAATCAAATTGTGGCAGGTTGTGAGACAATACAAAACATGCCAGGAATTGAACTGAGCTCTTGTAGGTGGAAGGTAGTGCAAGGGTCTTTGTTGATATCATTGAAAAGTTCCAGCAGAATGGCTAGTTGTGGGGGTGTAATATCAATGCACTTTTTTTTTTGTGATATTTGTCAAAATAACATTTGCACTGATATCAAGAGTTGTATGAAGCTACTTGTATTAATACTCTGGTGGACATGAAGGATTGCATTAAAAAGAAAATTATGTGCGCGTTCAGTTTATTGTTGAACAATCTGCTCATCACGCATTGAACAGCTTGACATGTGGGCTATACCATATTAAATAAATAAATTTGTTATATAGCACAGCTAGTTGCTAATTTTATATTGGTGCAAAATCACTTTTTGGAGATGTGGGGGGGGGGGGTTTCTGTGTAGTCATTTGGATAATATCTAGTTCAAATTAAAGCCGTGTGCAATTAATTATTTCACATCTGCAGTCGTCAGTTTAATAACTGCAGTTTAATTATAACCACTCTGTTAATAGAAGACACTCACTATATGGTTTAGAATTTTTAAGATGAAAATAAGACCACTAAATGTGGCGAGCCTCTAACTTTGAACCTTTCTAAAAGATCAAATAAGATAGATATGAATTGAAAATAAAATATTTAGTGCCTTTAGTTATTTTATTAACTAACAAAATGTGACTGTCTAAAAGGCCTAAGTTGGCTATTAACAGTCTTGTACCAGAGCAATTCTTTAACAGAAAAACAAAATGAATGCCAAATCTCTGGACATTGACCATAATACCTCCTGTTCTTTGATAAGGAATTACTTTGATAGAGGATGTTTATAGCTCATTTAGGCCTTTTAGACAGTAATAATTTCCTTCATTTTCAATGTCCCACCCACACCCTTATTGTTCTTAATATCTCTAGTTATTTTATTTTAAATTCACTCTGATTTTGCAAGACAAAATTAGATTTGATCTTTTGCAAATACTGTGTAGTAAAAACCCAGAAAGGTAGCCTTGTTTTTCTTAGCCACACAGTTATTTTATTATAGTTGTATTGCAGTCTAGTTGTCGTTACTCCCTGCTTATTTCTCCTACCACAATATATGGGCATTTCATAACATATGAACCATACATTCCCCCCCCTCCCATTTCTTCCACATGCTATATGATTGCTGTCTTTAGAGGTTTTGAAGACAGCATCACATCAATACAATATCCTGACCATTTTGAGGGTACAAAACATCAGTTGCTAGTAGTCCACTGGACCAAATATATTCATTATTCTCTAGACTGTACCCGGAGCAACTCATGTATAATCTTGCTGCCGCTACTCAACCAGATAGATTTGAGGGAATCTGAGTAGTGTGCATTCTTACCATATCCAAAAATTTTCTTGATTCCTGCCAATAAAACAAACTTATCTGCAAAAAGATCTAAACCTCCCAAAAATGTTGTCATCCATTTCACAAATATACATGGTCTCAGTTCCAATCTTGGCAATCTTCATTCCATTTATTATATGCCAAGCCCCACTTACTTTTTCTAACCAAATCCCAATTACTGGCTGTCTCGATCACCATTCATTTTAGTTATCCTAATTATTCATTCTGATTTTTTTTTTTTTTTTTCACTTCAAAGGTAGTATAGGCCCACTATGCATGCATAGGTTTACTTTGATTTTCCTTGTCAGAAACGTCCATATTTGGAATCTCCCCTTCCAGACCTTGTCTGGCATAAAACCATAATCCATTCTGTCAATTTTATCTGATGTCTATATTGTTCTTCCAACTCTATTCATCACTCAGAACTCTGACTTCTTTTCATTGAAACTCTACTTTCTCCAGTGTAGCTTTCCTAATAGTTACGTAATTTTCATTGTTAATTATTGAGGTAATTTTCCTTGGCGATTTTAATGTTCACAATTACAGCCCTATAAGTTTGCTAGTTAAATGGACCCAGCTTACAGAAATGTAGAGGGTTTTATTTAATATTCCTTCAAATGGCCCTTGAGGTTGTCACAGGCATTCTCTCAGATATGCCAGACAACCTGTACTTGCTACCTGGGAGTCTAAAACGCTGATGGAATTGATATTCAGATGACATTCAAGTCAAGTGGTCCAAATTTTGGCAAAATCCGGATGGTCTGTGACAGCCGAATCCTGTGCTTGCACCTTCACAATGGTGGTACTTCGTAATCCTGGGTACAACCTTCATGCACAAGCATACTGTGGATGACCACCTAGGTGCGAACTAACGTAAGCAGAGATCAAGGTGTGGCGCTCGCACCACATGGAGGAATGCCGCCCCTCTGTGTTCTAAGGCAATACTTGGTGGTAAATGACTCATCAACTGGTGCAATACCACCACTTTGCTTATTGGAGGCTTGAAGTGGTGGAACCCATGTTTAGTCTCCAGAGCTAAGTTCCGGTCAACCCTTCCCAATCTCTTCTATCATGCAGTATGGCTGATGACTTTTAATGTTTTGATGAACATCATGGTGAGATCCAGTCTTCCTTACATTACGAGGGTACAGCTCTAATACGGTGTTTGCAGGCCAGCCGCTAGTTAGTACACCGGACTGAACCTATTGGTAACTCTTTAGGAGGCTTCCTGATCACCTAGTATATAATCTTGCTACCTCTACTCTGCCAGATAGTGAATAGAGGAAATCCAAATAGTGTGTATGCGGGGGGCATTGTCTAGGCCATATTATGTTAAGGATCTGTGTATATTCTTACTATGTGTACGCCCTATCCAAAAATTTCATTACTTCTTACAGCATGTTCCCCCCCCCCCCCCCCAACTTGCTATTGAATACACCATGAATTGTCAAACTACTAGAGTAAGCTTATCTGCGAAAAGATCTAAACCTCCCAAACACTTTCTAGTTCATTTCCCAAATACACGTGGTCTCAGTTCTAATCTTAATGATATCAATTTCCACTTGCAGTCTATCAAACCCCATGTACTTTTTCTGACAGAATCTCAGTTATCGGTTGATTCAACTACTGCTCATCTCAGTTGCCCAAATTATTCGCTGTATGATTCCTTTCGCCTCAAAGGTGGTACTTGTGAATATGTTCGTTCCGATATTCCCTGCCAGAGACTTCATAATTTGGAATCTCCTCTTTTCAATCTTCTCTGGCTTAAAATCTCTCTACCTCATTGTGTCTAATTCATCTGTTGTCTCTACCGTTCTCCAACTCCACTAATCACTTGGAGCTCTTTGCAACTTTACTTTCTCCAGTCCAACTTTCCTAAGAGTGAGGTAATTTTCCTTGGTGATTTCAATGTTCACAACTCCAGCTGGCTTCCGTTTTCTAGTCACACCGACTCAGCTGGTCGAGATGCTGAGGTTTTTGCAATTACTAATGACCTTACACAGATTATTCATTTACATACAAGAATACCGGACAATCCTAACCATACAGCCAACAGGCTTGACCTTTTTCTCACTAACAACCCTTCTAAGTTTAGTCTCTAGAGCAAAGTTTCCGGCATCCCCCCCCCCCCCATACTTCTCTTTCAACCCATGCACGGTACTAAGTACTATAGGTTTTGATACCTTTCGTGTTTGTGGTTTTCATAAAAAAAAAAAAAAAGTACACGGTCGAAGTGAGTGGTCCTTTAGGCACCTCAGATCACAACTTAGTGATTGTCTCTTCTCCGATGGTTGGCGCCTCCGTAGCCAGGTGAGAAGGAGCAGCATTGCGTAGCACACGCTTCTTGATTAGACCGGGGTTCGAGCCCGTCACCACCAAATACGGAGGATACAGCAAGGTCCGGGAATGACCACCGCATATCCCGGAGCAATATGGCCTTAGTTGCTAATGCTCCTAAAAACCAAATAACAAACAAACAATAACAATCTTCTCCAGTGGAGTCTTTATAACCTGTTTGTCATTACAAGTAATGCCAAACAGGTTATAAATTATTGTAATGCCATCATAACTTTTTGGCATTACAAGAATACAAAATGGGATGACCTGCGAGATTTCTTTTCTTCTTTTTCTTGGTTGGACTACTGTTTCAAAACTTCTGATGTCAATGTTTTCTCATATCACGTCAGTGAAATCATTCTTGTATGAATGGAATCCTTTATTCCACACTACACTTTAAAATCTCGTCCTTTATCTAAACCTTGGTTTTCCAATAAATGTGCTAAAGCTGTTCAAGAAAAGAACATTGCATATCATATTTGGCTTGTTTCCAATTCTTCAGTTTCATTTTCTGCCTACACCAAAGCTTGCAACAATTGTAAAGCACTTATTAATCTGTCCAAACTAGATTTTGAACAGGCTAAGTGTAGAAAACTTGCTTCTTGCACTAATGGTAGCCAAGCATTATGGTCTCTTGCCAAAGCTATTGGGTGCAACTTTTGCCCATCTCTGCTCCCACCTCAAAACCAGATGGTTCTGTTGTCACTTCAGCCACGGATAAAGCTGACCTGCTAGCATCCCATTTTTCTTCCAACTCATGTATTAATGATCTTGGTAAAACACCTCCCATCATTTCCAACATGCTTGATTCAATGACTTCTGTGGTTTTCTGTCAAAAGGATGTCAGAAGGATTTTGACGAATCTCTCTCTCTCTCTCCACAAGCACATTCCAAATATTGTTTCCTCTGCATCTAAAATACTTGCTTTTATCTTTCCCTCTTGGCATTACTTTTCTTCCAAACAGCTGTTCACTCTGTACAAATTGCATATCCACCCTACAATGGAATATTGTTCCTACATGTGGTGAGGTGCCCCCAAAACCTCAGGCTTCTAGATTCCATTCAGAAGAGGGCAGTTAGGTTAATTAATGACTCCTCTCTAAGAGAGTCTCTCCATTCACTGACTCATAGATGTTCTGTTTCTACTGCATGCCTTTTCTACAGATACTTACAGCACTGTTCTTCTAAATTGGCTTCTATAATTCCCGCTCGCTCTCTCTCTTTCAAAACAGTCTGAACAAGTGCCGCCAACATCCGTTTAATGTCCAACTTCAAAATCACAGAACCAACTTTTAATCTTCATCGTTTATTCATTCAACTGCCATTTTTTTGTGGAACAACCTCCCTTCATACGTATTTTCTGAAAATTAGTCTACAGAAGTTCAAGTCTAATGTCAACAAATATCTTCTTTAGTCTTCTCAACCTCCAACCCAAAGCACAGCACTATGTACTATAGGTTCTAATACCTCTCGTGGTCGGGATTTTCATTAAAAAAAAAGAAAAAAAAAAAAGCAGTTTTAGTTGTTTAAGGCCCTATTCAATAATGATTTTCTTGTTTCTTTTGTATTTTCCACATTACAAAAAAAAAAAAAAAAAAAAGCTGCATTTAATAGTATTAGCATATGATGCAAGAAAGCAAGCTTATATAGTATCAACCAAAAAAATCCTTACCATTTCACCTATCCATTCACTCCAAATGCTTCTCTAGTTCTGTCTTGAACTTGTTTAAGTTGTTGACCCCCATGAAAACAGATGGAAGTTTGTTCCAACAATCAATCACCCTCTGGCTAAAGGCAAATTTCATGTCCAGACGCTGCAATTTGCAGAATGTAAGCCTTTCTTGGTAACAGCAACCCTTTGTTCCATTCACCAATCTCCTTTTGCCATTCTCAGTACTCATTCCATCAGCTCTACATCCTTCCTACAATGAGTCATCCAAACCTGTATGCAGTACTCAAGGTCTAGCCTGACCATTGTCTTATACAAGGGGATAATCATCTCCTTATCCCTGGTAGCAAAATTCCTATATATTATTGACAAGATGCAATGAGCTATGCTCAGAAAATTTCATATCTGACTACATAATGACCTCCAGGGCTTTTTCATTCTCCACTGCCCTGAGTGTAGTAGCACGCAGCTAGTACGTTATTCTGGGGTTACTACTACTACTACTACCCATATGCAGTACTTTATATTTGTCAATATTAAACTTCAGTTGCCACCCCTCAGCCCATCTACTGAAATTTTTTAGATCCTCCAGTAGTGTGTATTGTCATTAACAATCCTACCAACCATTGTGTTGTCTGCAAACTTAGACATCAACCCTGATATAACTTTGCGAATATCATTGATAAATACAGAAAACAGCAATGGGCCCAACACCGAACTGTGGGGGACTCCACTAATAATATTAGTCCACGAAGAGCAGTGTCCATTGATTACCACTCTGTCTTCTCCCACTCAACCATCCCTTTATCCAAAGCAGCATCTTGCCTTTAATACCATGCTGCTCCAATTTGAACAGTAGTCTTCCATGTGCAACAGTATCAAAAGCTTTCCTAAAATCCAAGTACAGTATATAATATTAAAATTATTTTTTGCATCCATTTCCTTTGTGACCACATCATAGTATCCAATCAAATTTGTCAGACAAGACTTCCACTTAACAAACCAATGCTGTGTCTGAACTATAACTGCGGTCATGTCTAGATGATCTTGCAGTGCTTCTTTAACCAGTGACTCCATTATTTTCCCAGGAACAGAAGTTAAAATAACAGGTCTGTTGTAATTACTCATGTCACCTTTTTATTATTATTATTATTATTAGCTTATGCTGCACTAGCCAAAAAAAAAAAAAAAAAAAAAAATTCTGAATTATCCTGAGATAGAGAGAGAGAGCAAGAATCAGAAGTAGAAGGGAATCATCAAGAAAGAAGAATGATGATATCCAGCTCAGGACCCTGGGTGTGCCAAGCCCATACTTACCAGATGTGATTCCCTTTGTGAATTGGGGAGACATTTGCACATCTCCAGTCTGTCGGGACCTCCCATGAGTCCAAGGAAGCTTTCATAATTATGGCTAAGGGTTTGCTTGCTTCCTTTAATATAAATGGATAGATCCCATCCACCCCAGGTGCCTTTTCCACATTCAACTTCAATTTCTCCCTCACTTTGCTCTCGTTATTATAAAATAATTTAGCTGCTTGCTAGAGTTTGATAAACTTCTGGCCTCCACTTCCCTACAGAATTCCTGGTGTGTGAATGTAGATGCAAAATGCTCATTCAGTTTGTCAGCTACCTGAGCTGGATCATCAACAATAGAACCATCAATATCAAGTGGACCAATCTGATTTATCCCCTTTTCCTTCTAGAGTTTCCATAAGTAAAGAAGTCTTTGCTGTTCCTCTTTGCCAAAGATTTCTCATAATCTGCCTTCGCTTTCCAACCTCCTTTGTAACTTCATTACAGACTAGCTTTTATCTACCATTGTCTTCTGTGTCAACTGATAATTTATATGTATTCCATGCATTTTTCTTCTCTAGCATGTCTTTATACTGTAGCACATCCACACAGGTATCAGAGGAATTACAACCAGTCATTTTTACATGTATATTATCATTAACCATATTTAGCCATGCACTCCCAACATTAACTGGCTACATCAGGCCCATGGCTATTTTAATGTTGAAATACCATATTTTTTATTAATTGAAAAAATGATGGCTGCTATCTGAAAACTTGCTTTTAGCCAGATAGTAATTGATTGTTGGAACAAACTTCCATCTAGTATTGCGGAAGAGGATAGTTGGAATAAATGAAGAATTTGGCAAATTAACTGAGGGGGGATGGAGAGATGTGGTGTATTTTTTTTTTTTTTTTTTTTTTTTTTGTGATGTTATATAACCAGTGCTCTCTTGCATTATTTTCCACCACTAATATGAAGCAATTAAGATATTGGTTCCTTGTTTATGCCCCACTAGTTAAAAAAAAAAAAAAAAAAAAAAAAAATTAATTTTCTGCCATCTTTTACAGGGGCTCTGATAGGAGGAATGCATGGTTTTTATAATGGATGGAAAGAAACTGAAATAGCTGGCCACAAAGGAAGCATTCGAAGAACACAGTAAGTTTTATACCCTAACTACTAGAATCATACTGTAATACAATATTTTGTGTTATACAAAGGGTACTAGGAAAGTTTTTCAATATGACGCAACAATGAATCACATGAAGCTGCTCGTTGCTGCATGTTGAGACATGTTCATACGTGCATAGTAGCCGCCGCGCCAAGTCGATGGGCTCAGTTATTCATTAGTAGTGAGAGTGTAAAGTGCTTGCGATGGCATGGTGGTCACGAAATGAGATAGGGACAGTTTTGCGGTATAATTTCGTGCGTGGTTTAACCATAGACCAGTGCTTAGAAGAAATGACTCTTACACTAGATGATGATTGTCCACATCGTACGATATTCAGGTGGTATAGAGAATTCTAAAGGGGAAATTTCACTCTGGAGGATTCTGAGAGGCCGGGAAGGCCACGAACGTCAGTTACGGAGGAAAACGTTACTGCTGTGAGGAAAATGCTTGACGAAAACAGGCAAGTGACCTACCAACAGATAGAGGATACTTTGGGCCTAAATGCACCAGCAATTCGTTCGATTCTGCAAGATCATTTGCACGTGAAGAAACTACTTTGTTCTCTCTGAGTGCCGCATCAACTGACTGAAGAGCAGATGACACGACGTGTGACTTGGTGCCGGGAGAGGTTAAAAAAGTTTGATAAGGGACAATCTCGGTATGTGAACAACATCGTGACAGGTGACGAGACTTGGCTGTACTATTACGATCTGCTGACCAAGGCTCAAAACAAAGTTTGGGTCCTTGATGATGACGACACACCCGTAATTGTCAGAAAATCCCGATCTGTAAAGAAGAAAATGATAGCTGTATTTTTCAAATCGAGTGGAATTGTGGAACGTGTCGTTTTGGACACGCAGAAGACAGTCACAGCTAAGTGGTATACTGAACAGTGCCTGCCTAAAGTCATTGGATCTATGAAGAACCTGCGGCCAAAATCAAGAATGGACACCTGGCACCTCCATGACGATAATGTTCCAGCTCACCGCGCCAAAGCCTGCACCGAATATTTGACCACGACAGGACTGAAACTTCTCGAGCACTCTCCCTACAGTCCAGACCTTGCTCTCTGCCACTTTGCACTGTTCCCGCATGTGAAAATGAAGCTAAAAGGGAGGCGGTTTTCCAGTGATGAGGACCTTCTACGGGCTTGGGACAACGAGTGTGCTTTACTCCCTAGTGAAACTTGGCAGAACTGGTTTAAAGATTGGTTTCGGAGGATGGAGAGGTGTATTGAATGTAGAGGAAATTACTTTGAAAAAATTAAATAAACAAAGCTGTATTGCAAAACTTTCCTAGTACCCTTTGTATGAGAATGTCAGGTAAGCTTCTGTTAATGTGTTATATTTTTTTATTGCTTACATTATACAGGGTGGAGTGCAGTGGACTGATGGTTTTTAATTCATAATGATTACTTTTGGGGCCAGTATATGGTGCTATAAGGAACATAAATGTGTTAAATAAATTTGAATTTCTTCAAAGGCATGCAATATTATTCAGTCTAGTGTAACGTTAAGTTGTGTTAACTTGGAGAAATGCAGTTTGAAACATGCGTTTATGGTTGAAAGCTCTATGAAATGGCAAGCTATGACTCATTTGGTGTAGTTTTCGCAATAAGTTTGGTGTGAATTGAGATGTTGCTCCTTCACAAAACACTATCATCGCTTGGCTAAAACAATAGTGGGAAACCAGTTCTGTTGTTCAAGTGAAACAGGCCCAACAAAGACAGTAAGAATGCCTAAAAATGTTGCAGTTGTGAGAGACATGTTTCAACAAAGGCCTCACTCGGTGTGGAGACATTGTCAATCATTAGGAATCTCCAGACGATCCCTCACCGAATTTTACGTCTGGACTTGCACTTTTGTCTGTGAAAGATACCACTCACACAGGAATTGAGTTAACACGATAAAGCAGCATGTCTTCAGCTTTTGCTGGGATTTTAAAAGATTGTTAACACAGAATCCAATTTTTTATTGAACAGAACTTTTAGTATTGGTTTGACTGATATCTACAACAAATCAATGAAAGACCACTGCAGAGTCCTAAGGTTGTGGTTTTGTGTCAGATTACATCATTTGCATTTGCAATTGCACTCCACATGTCCTTGATTTTTAAGTTGTCTAACTCCGTTTCAAATTGTCCTTCATGCGGGCTAAAAGTTAAAGCCTCAGTTACATGTTCAAAGAGCTGCAGGTTGCTGACTCTTGTTCTGTACGGGATGTCCATAAATTCCAGAAGAAATGTAAACTGATTTTATTGTAAAAGATTTTTTGAAATTTTGTTTTCTCTTTTGTTGCAGGTTTGTGCCCATACACAATAAACATGTTAAGCTTACAAGAGTACACAGCAATTATGCTGTAGTGTGGATGTGAAAGATGGACATAGAAAGAAATGGCTACAGATTTCAGCAATCATCTAAAAAATTTCAGTATCTGAATCTGAAATAGCAAAACTTGATAAAAAAATTTAAGGAAACAGTTTCATTTAATAAGTCCTCATTTTGATCATTCCGACATATCAGAAGCGTAGCTACCAACTCTTTAGTATTAACTATTTACAAATTCATCTTTCTTACTTGATTTTTCCGTTCTCTGTCTTGCCATTACAACATAGTTGGTGACAGAGTTTCTCTGTATTTTTGCAAAAACTCAGATCTTTCTTCTTTTACCATGAAAAAAGTAAAGCTACATTAAATTTGTAATTAAAAAAAAATGCAAGCAAATTTCTGCTTATTTTCATTAACAAATGGACTGTCAGATGCATTAGTATATATGGCAGAATCATTGTTCTCTATAATGTATACTATTTAATCATACTTCTTGGTGCAAAGCTGATTAACATTTTTCAGTAAGATGCCGAAGAAATAAAATGTAAAATTTCTTAAAACGTTTATGCAGATTTTTCCATGTATAAAATCTAAAAAGATGACATACTTGCATTATGTGCCATATGTAATGTGATACAATCAAACATAAGGACAACATAGAGAGAAATGCAAAAGTAGATGTAGCAGATTGATAGGTCAAGTTCAAAGCAGAATTGGACAGTTCCTTTTTTTGGCAATGAGGAAGATATGAATGATGCCAACCCCCTTGCAGATGCAGAAAAAAATCTGCTTCCTTGTATAATTTAGCCATTATAATACAATTACTAATGCTGAGGTAGCACAAATTTCATGAATTGGCAGTGCATCATTTTCGGATTTGAAATTTTTTAGGGTCAAGTGTCCACTAATTCTTGGCATTGTTATGATAAAGAAATAGATCTTTTGCGCCATCATTTCTGTTGATTTCACTGTGAGAACCTACCAGAGACAAAGAATTTTAATGTACATTGGCCCTTGGTCAGAGAACTGACAATTGCACAAGGAAGCATGGAATATAACAAATTATCCCAAACCATTATTGGCTTTTCATAGCATTGCTCAGTGTTAGAGAATATTTAACCACATGAAAAAAAAAAACAATCCAGACTTCTTTCTGATGATACTTCAGAAATTCTCTCCCCAGCCAAGGCTGAATGCCAGTGCCATTGTTATAAGTGAAACATTGACTTGATACTTCTGAAAAGTTGTAGTAAAGTCTGCATATCTTTCTCAATGTAATCATATTCAATTGGTGTCTAATAGACCAAACAGAATCCACAGACAGAAAAATCCTTGTTAAGGTAATGTTGGAAAGCATACTGTATTTTAATGTGTATTTTGTCAGTCAACTTGATTTCTAGTGCAAAATGACTCAAATGCCTCTTGCTTTTTCTGAAAAATCTCCTGCTTTGCTATTTTGTGGCAAAGTTTTTTTTTTTTTTTTGAAACTTACCTTGTTGTGGCCCAAAAATCTATTTTCCTACTGCTTACAATTGCTTAATCTCTAGCTTTTTGAAAGTCAAAAGTTGACAGCTATGCATAAGAAACTCGAAGTGAGCAGAGCAAAGGTTTGTGCAAGGCCTAGAAAATCAGTGTCACATATGGGCTGCTGAACTAGATATTCCGAAGAGTGCAGTTCATAAACTCTTTTCTGCACAGAAGTTTCACTCACAACTTGCAACTCCATCACCTATTAGAAGATGATCTGAAGTGCACATGTGGTTTAAAAAAAAATGGTGGTAATACTGATTTCCTGAAGGAAGTGCTGTTTTCTGACAGTGTGATCTTTTACATTAATGGAGAGGTGAAAAAAGACCCTCATTGTTCACAGGAAAGTCCTCAGTGGTGAACTTGGAGTAAGCAACATGGCTGCAGTGAAATCGATAGTTGGTGTATGGAATTTAAACACTGAATAATCTTTTTCTTTAAAAAAGAAATGTAATTAACTTACACTCAAACGGAACATGTTTGGGTATGAGGTAATGTCTCAACTTAATGGGCTGGGAGGCAAATGTAACTGGTTTATGCAAGATGGCACATGCCACCAAATTATACACTTAACATTTGATATTGATAGAATGGAAATTTTCCTCCTTGAAGTGATTGGCCAAAGAGGAGTATGGGAATGGACTCGTAGATCACCCCATCTTAATCCCATAGATTTTGCTGTATAGAATTATTTAAAGTTGAAAGTTTATTCTGCAAAAATTACAAAACCTGCTCTAACATTAGCAAAAATATTTTGAACTTCAGTTTAAAATGAAATATGTATACATTGATTGCAGACTTGATGGACAACCTATGCTGTATGCCAGAGCCAAACTAAGGCAAGACAAAACATGACCTTGCCCAGCTGTCCAATTCAAGGAGCACTAGAATTATAATTTGTTAAAAGAAAATATTTATTTATTATTTTGATGGGTCCTCACATCATCCTGTTGAAACCAGTTGTCATCCAAGTCAATGCCATAACCATACGAAAAAGGTACAAAGTTGTTCCTAATGACACTGTGGTAGACATCACATCACTTGTGATGTTTCCATTGAAAAAAGTGGTCCAATTTAGCATTTATGGGCCAGTGTTTGTTGATTTGAATCATGTTTTTTCTACAGAGTAAATGATATTTTTGATACAAAAAATTTGAAGTATGCATGCAAAACTGAAAGAAAAGAAATAGCATAATGCATAAAAATCACCCTGTACATGTAGTTTGTTACTTGTTTTTCTATTTTAAGTTATACTGAATTTATTCATGGGTATATTTATATTATTTGTCTTGGTCATGATAGTGTACTTAGTTATCTCTGGAAAGCCTCCTACTGAAGCATTTAATTCTGTCCATTCAACCAGTTTGGCTTAAGAACTTCATTACCTTCTCTAGGATGTGTTGTTAATATAATCTTGCCACCTTTTTAATAAAAATGCATTCTTATTGAATGCATTCTGTTGTCAGAGACTTTTGACTAAACACTGACAGCAGTGGAACAATCACTTTTTTGCTTTGTAAATGACCCAAGCAGCTTCTTGAGAGAAGCAAGCACAGTTTGATTTTTTAATGTTCTTCAACCTTCAGTAATGAAGGTTTTTCACAAAAAAAAAGAATAAAAATAAAGGAAAACACACACACACACACACACACACACACACACACACACACACACACACACACACACACACACACACACGATAATGATGTGGTTCATGCTTTCGGGATTAATTCAAGACCTGAAACAAAGTTTATCATGTAAATTTATACAATTCTGAGTGGTTACAGAGTTAATGGATATATGGAATTTTCAGTGGTAAAAAATAAATAAAAATAAGCAAACATGAATCTAGTATGATTAAATATTTTATTTGGTATGTCTGCTTATTCTTGTTATTTTATTAGTTTTATTATTTTTCTGATTTTTTACCATTGCAGACTCCATAGTCATTTTTTAAAATTCAGAAAACCATAGCTTCATAACTGTTCAGAATCATACTTGTGTATATATGAACTTTTTTCATTGTTTTCTGGTTCTAAATTGATCCTGAAAATTCACTTGCTATAGTCTAATATAGTAGAGACAGGTGTCAGAGAAGGTCCAGGGTGTCCTGTCATTATGATTTATGGAACAATTGCTTGTGGAGGAAAACTATAATTTTATTATCTAGGACAGTTATGAGACTGAACTGAGAATGCTGTATCCAGGTATGGAGGGGGGCCCCCCTGTGTAAAAAAAAAAAAAAAAGCAAACTCCCCCACATTATCTTCATGAAAGTGTATACTACAACAGCAAGCAGACATGGAGAAAAAGGTCCCTCATACCACATGAGATGCAAATATTTGCAAATAGATACCTTTGAAGGGAACTAGCTGAAGTTTGTAAGGCTCTGAATGAGGATGAAATTTTCTTGTATTAATGACAACTGAATAGGAGGCTGTGTGTTAAGTACCAAAACAACTAAGGCGTAGCATCAGTATGTTGTGTCTGTATATTCTTCAGTAGGTTTGCCGAATGAATAACCTGTATTTCCAGGAAGGAGTTAAAAAGAAACCTGAGACCTCAGAGGGTTCCCCCTTCTCTCTTTCTGTCATTTTGGGTAAAAAAAAAAAAAAAAAAACCTTGCATCACTGATGGATTTGAACTCAATTGACCACTGTGTTTCCCACTATGTCAGACCAGGGTATAAAATTCAAACTGTGGGGTATAGAATGGATATGAAGCTTTGCTTTTATCAGAAAGTTCTTAATAATTGAAATAAGATTCCTCCATAATTAGTTGAGGCTGATAACTTAGGTTAGATTCAAAAGCCAGCTTGGATCAGTACCTGTGGGAGAAGGGTAGTCATCAGGTCCTTTCTCAGTGAAACGATACTATCCCCCTCTCCCTTTTCTGTAGAAGCCTTCTACTCTATTCTGTTTCCTGCTTCCCCCTCCCCCCCACCTAATTTCAAATATTGCCCTATTCTTTCCATTTTCAAGATCTAGTATTCTGCAGTGCCAGGTACTGGAGGTGGCCCTGTAAGAGCTCCAGGTAGATGACCCACCTCCTTGTTTTTTTTTTTTTTTTTTTTTTTTTTTGGTAGTTGTTGGCGCATAGGCTTCTGTGGCCATAATGCACCTTCCAAGGTTTTTGCAGTACTTTGATCCAAGCCCGAAGCAGGAATCAAACCCGCGACCTGTGGATTGCTAGGCAGGCACTTTACCCACCTGGCTAGCCCAGTCTGCTCCACCTCCTTGTGGCATGGACCAGAACCAGCCAGCAGCCTCCTCAATGATTGCTACATCCGAGTTGCTAAAAGTCCAGTCAGAACACATTTCAAATACAAAGTGATACCAAACATAATCCCAACAATGCACACAACTGGCCATTATTTATTTCTTGTCTGAGGCAGCAAAAGCTTTTAATTAAATTAGTAATAAATTTATTAATTAAAACTTATAATCTTTTGTATAAGATGGAGATAAACAATCCCAAATATTAAATTATTATTTAACTAGAATAATATTCTGTGGCAAATATTTTGCCACAAAATATTTCAGAGGATTAAACTGTTTCAGAGAAGAAGTAAAGATTAATATCAAAGTAATTGCAAAAACCTTGGCTCCCCTCACTGCTGGCAAAGATGGTATAGTGTGTAGTGTTAATTGTAATGTGGCTCCAGGGGTTCACCAACTCCATCTAGCTATGTGATGATTACATACCCTGTAAAGGCCTTTACAAAGAATTCCATTAACAGTTACTGTCTATCACTCGTCCTGTCACTCCTGGTCAGGAATCTGTTTTCATTTCTTCTCTTACTTTTTTTCAGTCCTTTCAGAATTTCTCACTCTGTCTTTTTTTAAATATTACAGTTATTGTAATCCTATACTACACTTAAATTCATTCATAATTCCCAAATTCTTTCAGAACTTCACCAAGCTTCTCTCCCAAATTTGTTAATTTCTAGATTTTTAGGAATGTATTGAAACATTTTATTGTTGCTTTTAGCCTGGTAGCACAAATTGTATAAGCTGTAACATTCATCTCAACTGTTTGCTCCATTTTTTTAACTTGTTAAATTTAACATTTTGTAAATATGCTCACATTGTGTAAATAGTGATTAAGTTTACATTTAAAAAAAAAAAACTTGTTTCTTAGATTTTGTGGTAAAGTATGACAATAATATAATTTATGTCATTATCTTGAAAAATTTATTGTGTTGAACTGATTGGACATTAATCATTAGTCAGACAAGCCTTCTTTCCCTTAACAAACCCATGCTGTGTCTGAATTATTCTTGCAGTCTTGTCTAGATGATCCTGCAATGCATCTTTAACCAGTGACTCCATTATTTTTCCCCGGAATAGAAGTCAAACCAACTGGTCTGTAATTACTTTTATCACCGTTAGATTCGCCTTTGTGAATTGATGATACATTTGCACATCTCCAGTCTGTGGGGACTTCCCCCTGAGTCCAAGAATGCTCTCATAATTATGGCCAAGGGTTTGCTTACTACCTTGGCTGTCTTCTTTAATATAACTGGATAGATCCCATCCATCTTGGGTGCCTTATGTGCAACTTCAACAATTTTCCCTCTACTTTGCTCTCAGTTATTAGAATATCATTAAGCACCCTGTTACAGTTTGATAAACTTCTGGCATTCTCCTCCCTTAACTGTTCATGTGTGAATATAGATACAAAATACTGATTCACATTGTCAGCTATCTGAGCAGGATCGTCAACACTTGAACCATTGATATCAAGTTGAGCAATCTGATTCATCCCCTAGTTTTTGCTGTTTTTCTTAGCATCCTTTGCCAAAGATTTCTCATAATCTGCCTTCGCTTGTCTAACCTCCTTTGTGACTTGTTTACAGACTAGCTTATATCTACCATAGGCTTCTGTGTTGCTTAATAATTTATATGCATCCCATTATTTTTCTTCTGCCACGAGTCTCATTAATTCATCTGACATCCATTTAGGCCTAAACCCTGAACAGTATTTCTTAATCGGTTTGAAAAACCTAGTAGCTTCCACAATTATTTTCTTGAATGCTTCCCATTTAGAATTTGCTTTTGGTAACCTTATCAGTTGGTCCCACTGTACAGAATTTAAAAACTGTCTGAGACCACTGTAGTCACCTCTATGAAAGCAAAACCCTTCCCTTTACCCCTGATGGTAGTTACTTCTTTAAGTAAATCCCACATCAGTTTACTGTGATCACTACCACCTATTGGTTCCTTTATCTGCAAATTCTTAATGCATGAATAATCACTGCTGATAACCAGATCACGAGTATTACTCTCTCTGGTTGCCTCTCTAACATGTTGCTATAGAAAAGTCATCCAGTAAATTCACAAAATTCTTGCTGGTGTGCGAGTGACCAATGCACAAATTCCAGTCAATATCTGAGAAGTTAAAATCCCCCATTATTGGTTTTTAAGTATTAGCCAGAGTACTGCTATTTTCCATGTCATAGGAAATTTGCCTCCTATTAAAACAATGATTATACAGTTCTGTGAGCTTTTCTGGTGCTATTTCTACAAATTTTTTAATTTCTGCCTCTAAGTGGTCATGCCCAGGTCATTTATTATTCTTACTTTTTGAGTAGGGCAGTTCTTATGAATAATGGTTCAATGTTGGCATTTGCATATCCAGTATTTTCCTAGATTATTACACTCTGAGTAGGGGAATAATCCCCAGTCTCAGTCTGGATAATATTATCTAGTATATTGTTGACAGTTTGCGCAACGTGTAGTTGAGGTTCTGTCTGGTCTTAATGTGGTCTCAACTACATCTCCTCTTAGCAGCTTGTTGGTGACTATTATGTACATGACTCTCCATAGGTCGGTGTTTTCTGAAGTCTCCACCAAGTGCCGCCAGGATTCTTTCTTCTTCTTCTTCTGTCTTATGAGGGCAGTGTATTGTTATTATTATTATCTGTTTTCACAGAAGGAAACCACCCCGGGACAGCAAAGTGTCAGGAGAGTGCTAATTACATAGCAGAGTACAATATACTGTGAGCAATGGGTTACATATACTGAGCACGTAGTCTCATACTGAAATATTATATATGCATTTTATATTTAATATATATTTAAACATATAATTCTGCATATATGTTATGCAATTATACATTTACAAGTCAGTAATTCAATATAAATTATATACAGTATTTACACAATTTTTTTTTTTTTTTTATTGTAAATAAACAACATAATTTACTCAAGACATGATAAAGCCTACACCTGAAATTTTGCCATTAATTTGGATATAATTTTCTTCATCAAATTCTTCTGCACCAACTCCAGTTGCTAAAACATGAAGTTGAAGTGTCTTTGAAAAATCTAAATGAAGCTCTTATTGCAGTTCTGTCTCATCACTGTGTGCTTCTGAAATATTGGTTTTAAAAGATGTCCCACCTAGTTCTGTCATCTGAAGTTTCTTGTCATGAATAGCTCCCTGAATATTAAACTCTTCCACCTTCAGTCAGTTAAGATTATCTTTTAATCTAGCAGTCATATTTAATAGTAAACATTCTTCTTCTTTCAAATACTTTAGCTCCTTCAAACCACTCATTTTGCAACGAGTATGAGTTCCTGAGAGTCCTATAGGTATCTCTTAGGGTGTCAACCTCATTTTGGGGCACAGTTGTTCGGGCCCTTTAAAAATACCTCTTTTCTGGTGGACCCTTTTCCTGAGTGTAGTCAGTTCAGAGGACTAACTGCTTTCCCAGTTTTTTCTTTGGGACAGAAGGGTCAGTTAATTTTAGCCTGGAAGAAAATGCACTGGATATGACAAATCATATCCAGTGCATTTTCTTTTTTTTTTTTCCCTTGGCTGATGCTGTGTAAGCTTGCTTTCTTGTATTGTATGCATCTACTCATGGTAATGATATATATATATATATATATATATATATATATATATACACACGTTTACAATAGTTCGATTTTCTTAAATACTGGTGTTTTTTACATATAGGTATTGGCGTTAATACAATACTGGTCTTTAAGCTAGCCTTTATAGCCGAGAGGTTATCTTATATATATATAGCCTCTAGCCGAGAGGTTATCTTATATATATATATATATATATATATATACACACACATATAAAAATTAAATCAGCTATTCTTGCAGGTCAAGTAGTATTTGAGTGAATGTCACATGACCAAATGAATTGTGTGTAGGATTAAAAAAGAAATGTGGTGTCTTGTTAGTTGTTGTATTTAGGTAGCACATCTGCCCTGCTGTCTGTATGATGATGGAACTAAGATGATAAATGTGAATGTGTTGTTATTCACTCTGCCCCTAAATATGTATTATACAAAAAAAGTATGACATGTGTGCAATTGGGCTGAGTGCATGTAGAGTGTGTTGTTCTAACAGGCTCTACGAAATTAGATTGCAGTGGAGGCAGCCTACTAGGAACTCTCCCTCTCTGCCTTGCTGACATAATATCTGCTGTTCTGAGGCATGATGTGGGATTTGCTGACACGGGCTACAGCTGGCCGGTTTGGGATTGCTAACAGAGCAGCACTGCATATATATACAGTGTGATATTCCTCCCCTCACATAGGTCACCCTTGCCCTATGGTTTTAATCCCCTACAATCCTCATCTCACTTGCTCATCTTCCATTCCAAGCTTTTCACCTGATGTACTCTACCACCACTAATCTTTTCCTGCTCTTAGCTCCCATGGAGGATGGGCACCTTCCACAGGGGTGCCCCTCTTTCTCTTTAACTTCTTATTTCAAGGTGGAAAGTCTTACCATTTTTTTATCATCATCTGTTCCTCTCCTTGTCATCTGTCCCCCCCCCCCCACTTGCCTTTTTTAATTTCCAGAATTGTGTGAGGTTTTTTTTTTTTTTTTTTTTTGTTTTTTGTGTTTTGTTTTCCCGGTCTGCTTCTCTGGGGCAGTGGGGGGGGAGAGCCTGCAGCTAAATGGTTGGAGAAACAACAGACTAATATAACCCAACCCTACACTGCAGAGCAACACTAAAACTCACATTATCTCTGGCTTTTACAGAGCTTGTTCTGCAACACAGTGTAAAATATAAATGCAGAGTTGGGGGACCACAGTGCCTCTTGACAATCTACACTATGTCCTATGTATCCCATTTAAGTGTTTAAGTGTGATTAATCATCCACAGTAAAATTTTTCCCCTGGTAGTGATTTTTGTAACTAATTTTGTTTTTAATGTAATTCTTTTCCTCATCCTCTGAAAACATGCCTGCCAAATTTGCTCTTACTCTTCCTAATTGCAGCCACTCAGCATATACAATAATTAAGAATATGTGTATATAAGCAGATAAATTTAATTATTATTAAAATTTATGGTAGTGAAAATAATTTTATACAACACTTTTCATGGGTCTGAAAATTGTTACATGTTATAATGCTTGGAGCTTAGAAACATGATGGTAAAGTGAAAATGATATCTACTTCACTGTAAATAAAAAAAATTAAAAAAATTGTCACCAAGTTAATTATAACTAGTTTTATAGGATTCAAAAATAAACCAGGAATGTAGTGTAACTGCTGGGTATGATATCATGAATTAACCTTTGATAGAATTATTTTTATACTTCTATAAACTGGTGGGGAGGTGAAGGCAGTGATTTAATTCAGGGAAGCATGAAAAACTGATGTTTGTGAACTGCTCCTGTAAAATATATAAACCCAGTATTGAATCTGCACCACCCTTTTAAAAAAAAAATTGTATATCTCTGGGGAGAAAAATTGTTTCTTTTAAAATCTTGTTTCTTTTAATGTTTCTCAATGCATTGAGACTACATAAAATTCTGATTGTGGAGTAAATTTAAATACTAAATTTCTCTCTCTACTTTGAAATACAGGAAAACCTTGTTAATACAAACTTCAAGGGACCTAATTTCTCTCACTTTGTTATAATGAGCTTATTAATTGTAATAACAAAGTTCTCGAAGTGAACATGTCAAAATTAGCTTTCTAATTTTGTTTCATAGCTTACTCTGATTAAATTTTTGTTGTTTTACACACGATTTTATTTAAAATTAATGAGGAGCATTCGTTAAATTATCTACCTGTCTATGAAGGAAATGAGATAGAGGCAAAAATCTAGTTTTATTTTTCGATGTAACTCCCAATACACTTGTTCCATTTTGTTGAATGGAAATAGTCACTGGGGGCCAGATCCAGCTGTAAGGTGGATGGGTAAGTTCTTTAAGGTCAGTCTCTCAAAGCAGCAGCAGCAACAGTATATGACCTGTGCACTGGTATAGTCATGAAGAAGCAGCATACCTCTAGAAAGTTTTCCACATCATTTTTCCTTTATGTGGTGTCTCTTAGTTTGTACAGTGGTGATGCATATGACTCCCCAATGACTGCCTGCTTGTGTTCCAAGTAGTGAATGTACAAAACTCCCAAAAAAATGGTGTCTATAATCTTGCCAGATGAAGGTTGTATCTGAAATTTTTTGGGCGGTGAGAATTCTTGTGCTTCCATTGCATTGATTCTTGCTTGGTCTCAGGTTCCTAGCGATGAACCCATGTTTCATTGCCCATAACAATTCTGGAGGTTGGAGATGAAAGTTTCAGGTTCCCTTTTATGAAGCTCTAAATCCTGCTCACAACAGCATACTCTGAATTGCTTCTGCACAGGGATCAGAAATCTGGGGACCCACCTTGCACTGACCTTAGTCATCCTGAGGATGGTTATAACTTTCCCTCAAATATTTCACATTCCCTAGAGATTAGGGACACCTTTAAATGTCTGTCATTCAGCACCAAGGGTTTCCAAGGAAGTACTCTTATCAGAGGCCTTCCTTGACATGGATCATCTTCGATGGACTCTCTACTCCATTTGAATTGTTTTGACCAGAATTTCACCTATTCCTCTGAAGGTGCACTGTTGCCATACACTGCCACCATCCTTTTGTGAATGGCATTTCGCCCATTTCCTTCTTTGCTGCAAAACTTAATAACTAAAGATACTCCAATTTCAGCAAATCCATAATTTACAGCAGCACAACCTAAAAACAGTGGGATCAAAATTAGTATGATTCAAGTTGA
Source organism: Mastigoproctus giganteus (assembly GCF_048544385.1). Lineage (NCBI taxonomy): Eukaryota > Metazoa > Arthropoda > Arachnida > Uropygi > Thelyphonidae > Mastigoproctus > Mastigoproctus giganteus. Next base: position 67,212,520 of record NC_143582.1, on the reverse strand, counting down.
GATATGTAGGAAAGTGATAAATCATGAATCGTTAAAATATAACTGTGGGAAGTACCTTAGATAGATAACTTACTGAATGCCCCCCATATATTCATAAAAATAAAAGAAAAACAACTTAATTCTGAAAGAATGAAAATCAGTGTACTTGACCAGAACTACATCAATAGAAATTTCAAATGTAATTGTTATAAAAAAAAGTTTGTTACAATAAGGATTAAGTGTCTTCTATTTTACTTAAAAATTTTAATACTGTCGATAACATTAATAGAAGAATCTTAAATTTCTTTGCAATTTGTTGTGCTCCACTTTAGTGATTTGGAGTTTTGTATACACGTTGAACATTGGTGTTAATTTCACTTTTGATACAAACAAATTGTTTGTTTCACTAAAACTAAAAGTGGTCAAAATTTAAAAATTTCACTTGCACAGAATAAGTTGATGTTTAAAAGTACATGCTGTTGAGTGACTGTCATTTGTGCATGTATGACTACAAAATAAATGCAGTGATGTTCTTGTATTCTCTATATTTTGTGGGAACTCATCTGGTCATCCTTAAGTATAAACAGAAAATTTATTTTATTACGCCCATAGCTGTGGCATGAATTATGCCACAATTGTGTTAGCTAACCTCATATTTTACATTAAACCGATAGATCTGACTACCCCTCTTCTGAAATGACAGTGACCTCAACATCGCATTTATATTGCAGTGTGATCAGCATACTTTGTACTGTCCATCCTGAAAAGTATGGTTGCACTATCCATTGCACAAACATTAACTGTATTTTGTATTAAACTAGTTTTTAACATGAGAATACTTGCTCCTTTTGAATGGGAATAAGATCTAAACCGACACTTTATTAATGAGGTTTTCCTGTATATATTTGCTGTGATCATACTCATTGACCTCATGAATGGTTACTTCAGATTATTTGGTTATCATCTCTTAAAATAAATTAATTTTACATAACTGACATTGGCTTATATATTTTCCCTTCAGGATGTTAAATTATATTACCAAAAGAAGTGCAGCAACAGCAAATACACTAGGTGTAATTGGTGAGTAATTTTTTCTTTGTATTGTATTTTTAAATCCATAGCTATATGCAGCCACATGGATTTTAGTATTCTTTCATCACTGTTTTGACTTTCAGTGCATCATTATTTGAATTAAACTTCAAAAACTATGGCAATTAAAAAATCACACGTAGCTACCAAATCCCCAGGTTAAAACACATTTGGTCCCTTTCCCCCATCTCACCTAGCCAAAAATAACGAACAGGCACAATTTGGCTCAGCCTATTAGTTGGATTTTCATAAAATTTTATATTTGATTATTTTTGTTGAGCATTTCCAAATTTCATAAAAATTGGACCAACAGAATTCTGGCAATTGCCATTTGCTGTATATTATAGCCAAAGCATGGGTATTGTAGCATTATATTTGCCATGCACTAATCGGAGGAACGAATGGCCAATATGATGGATGAACAGATACAAGATGTTCTCAGTTTGTGCATAAAAGTTGTTGCCCCCCCCCAACTGTGTTCTTTCCCATATTGAATTATTAGTATTTACTAACTTGCCCAAAATTTAACTCAATACATACATTAACCGAATTATTGCTTTAAATATCTGCTTAATTATATCTCCCTTCTCCCATCCTATGTTATATCTATACTACCTCAAGTTTGCTTTGCTTGCTTTTGACTGGATATAAGTACCCCAGAAACATTATTTTTTTCATTATCCTCATTTGGAATGTTGTTTTGCTATTTGCTTCTATCTATTAATTCCATTTATTTTACTTAAGACTAATCTCTGGAGATCTGATTTAGGATTTCCTTTATTTCCTATTCAGTTCTCAACTTCATAGGTTAAATAGGTGTAAAAAAAACGGATCTTCTCTTAGGATTTTTTCTGTTATCACAACTGTTCTCCTCAACCTAATATCGAAAAGTCATTCCTTTATTCTTTTTTTTCCCATTTTCTTCTATCTTCCCAATCTCCATTCACCAGTCCTCTTCTATTCATGGCTCCTCTGGCTGCTCTCACACCCTCTGTCCACGTCCTTGATCTTCCCTGCTTTTTCCTTCTCCAATGGCTCCTTTGGGCAATCTATCTTTCTCCATTCTCTTCATATGGCCAAACCACCCAAATCTTTCTTTCTCTGTTTTATCAATTATGGTTTTTTGGACATTCATTATATTCCTTATCATGTGATTTATAACTTTTTCAGTCCTAAACTTTCTTGCTGATCTTCAAAAAAATCCATCTCATTGGCCAGTAGTTTATTTATTTATTTATTATTATTTTTTTTTTTTTGTCTTTCAGTTAAGGTCCAAATCTCATATCCATATAATAAAACACTTTGTAATATTGCATTATATATTTGATGTTTAGTTTTGTTAATATTTTTATTCCATAGCACAGAACTGAGCATTCCTATGACCTTTCTACCTTCACCCAGTCTTCTCAATTTCCTGTGCAGATGATCCATCAGCTTGAATAATTGCACCCATGTATTTAAATTGCTGTACAGTTTTCACCTGTATTCCATCTAAATCCAGAACATCCTCACTTCAATTCATGTACTCTGTCTTATTAAAATTAACCGTCAGTCCCCGTGTTTTATATTCTTCTAGTAACTTTCTGCCCATGTAATTTACATCATCATCATATGCTACCACAACTTGGTCGTCTGCAAACGGTAGATTGTAAAGGTACTTATTTTGACCAAGGGGAACACCCATTGAACTGCACTTCTGTGATCATAATCTTAGAACAACTTCCAAGTACAGTTTAAACAAAGTAGGTGACAAACAGCATCCTTGAAGTAGTCGTTTGGAAGTCTTGATATTTTTGAACCAATTTTTATACAGCATGTATTCTTGTAGATTCTGCTAATTATTTCAATTAATGGCTGGCTTATTGACATTTTTTTACATAGCCTTTCACAGAAAATTTCTTAGCACATTATCATACACTTTCTCTAAGTCTATGAACAGCATATCTACATCTTGGTTTGTAGCCTGGCATTTTTCCAGAATTTGCTTGACAGTGAATAAATAGTCTATTCATGAGCATCCAATCAAAAAGCCACACTTCCTCAGAAATAACAATCTCTTGTTCCAGTTTTGATTTTATCACTTTTCCAAGTAGTTCAGCAATAAAGCTCATAACACAAATTCCTCTATAGTTGGAGCATTTTCTACTTCTGTCATCTTTCTTGAAAATTGATAATGTATCCAGGTTAATTCCACCTGGGCTTGGTGCTTTGCCATTTTTATTTCCAGTTCCACTTCCTTAATTTGGATGTTCAACCCATTTTCCATGACAACTGTCTCTGTTTCAGTTTCTCTAAATTCCTCTCTTCCTTCATTCAATAGCTGTTCATAATAATTGACCCATTCCTCCAGATCTTTCATTTCCAGTTTAGCATTTTGCTTATGAGGTTTCCTTAAACTCTTATTGCTCTCCACGCCTTTGCAGATCTTGTACATCCTAGTTTGCTGTTCACCTCGGCACATGCCATGCTCTATCCCAGGACGCTTTCTTTGCCTTGATGACTTCCACTTTCACTTCCTTAATTTTTTATTTATGTATTTTTCTATGAACTTCACTTTTTGAGCTTGACCATCTTTGGTATGTTTCCTTTTTCTCCTTTATTAGTTCCTTAATTTTCAAGTTCAGCCAATTATTTTGTTTCATCTTTTGAGATTTTCCTATTGCCTCTCCAGCAATTTTCTTCACTGTTTCCTTCAGATATTCATATATATATATATATATATATATATACCTTGCACTCTCCCCGTAGGTTTCATCTAATTCTTGGTCTTATCTTCTTTGATACAAGCCCCTAGTGCTCATCTTTTAATGAGCCCACATTGAATCTTTAGGTGTCAAGTTGTTTATTCCTCTCAAAGTCTTCCTTTTTTTGGCACATCCATGGGAACGACAACATAGCCTTCACCAAAAAGTGATGAGCCACAATTTGCTCCTCTCTGGGCCCTAACATCACAAATAAAAATTGTGCTTTGTTGTTTAGTGATCACATAATCAATTATTGATTTTAGTCCTTTTGTTTCTTGGGACCATATGAACTTATGAATGTCTCTATGTTGGAAGGTGTTACTAATCCTCAGCTTATATTGAGAGCAAAGTTCTATCAGTCTCTCTCCATTATCATTCTTTACATTTTCTCCATGTCTTCCCACCACTTCATTATCCTCAGTTTGCCACACTCTGGAGTTTAAATCCCCCATTATGACTGTCTCTCTGCAAAGTGGGATTGCTTCTGTTACTTCAAGTTTTCCCAGAAATCTGCTTTCATTATTAGGAGTGCATACCTCAATAATAGTAATTTCTCTTCCATATATTTTAATTTCAAGGGTCATGATTCATTCATCAAGCTCCATTTTTTTTTTTTTTTTTTTTTTTTTTCAATAAACTTTCTGAGATTCTTGTGAATAAGCACAGCCACTCCGTCTTAGCTCTGACATGTTGGTCGACGCCAGACCAAAGGAAAATATATTCTCCAGTCATTTCTTAACCTCTCCTTTTCTTCTTTGTTTCAGTTAAGACCACCACATCCAATTTATATTTTCCCAATTCCAATAAAATTTCATCTTGTTTTGTGCAAACTCCTTGTACATTCTAGCAGCCAAAATTCATAATCTTCTTTCATTTGCCAGTTTGATTCCTATATGTTTGATTCCTGTAGCAGTAAGCTACAGAATCTTGAAATAACTGGGAGTAAAGTGGAGGAGAAACTGTTGAAGATAAACACAAGAAAGGCACCCGGGGTGGATGGGATCTATCCAGTTATATTAAAGGAGGCAGCAAAGGAAGTAAGCAAACCCTTAGCCATAATTATGAGAGCTTCCTTGGACTCAGGGGAGGTACCCATAGACTGGAAATGTGCAAATGTGACCCCAATTCACAAAGGAGGATCAAAGGCTGACACAAGTAATTATAGACCTGTGAGCTTAACTTCTGTTCCAGGAAAATTAATGGAGGCACTGGTTAAAGAAGCACTGCAGGATCATTTAGACAAGACTTCAGTTATAGCTCAGACACAGCATGGATTTGTTAAGGGGAAGTCATGCCTGACCAACTTGATTGGATACTATGATGCAGTCACAAAAGAACTGGATGCAGGGAATAACTTTGATATTATATACTTGGATCTTAGAAAGGCTTTTGATACTGTTGCACATGGAAGACTGCTACACAAATTAGAGCAGTGTGACATTGGAGGCAAATTGCTGCTATGGATAAAGGGGTGGTTGAGGGGGAGAAGACAGAGAGTGGTAATCAATGGACACTGCTCATCGTGGACTAATGTTATTAGTGGAGTCCCTCAGGGCTCAGTGTTGGGTCCATTATTGTTTTCTGTATTTATAAATGATATTGATGATGGTATATCAAGCTTAATGTCCAAGTTTGCAGATGATACAAAGGTTGGCAGGGTTGTCAAGGACACTACTGACACTATGCTGCTGCAACAGGATCTGGAAAGGTTGAGCAGATGGGCTGAGAGATGGCAAATGAAGTTTAACATTGACAAATGTAAAGTACTACACATGGGAAAAAGCAACCCCAGAGCAACGTATCAACTCTGTGGTACTACACTGCCAGTGGTAGAGAATGAAAGGGACTTGGGGGTGATTGTGCAGGCAGATATGAAGTTCTCTGAGCAGTGCAGACGGGCTGCAAGAGTAGCTCATGGAGTATTGTCAATGATATACAGGAATTTTTCCAGCAGGGATAAGGAGGTGATTATTCCATTGTATAAGGCAATGGTCAGGCCACACCTAGAGTACTGTATACAGGTCTGGAGGCCTCACATCAAGAAGGATGTAGAGCTGCTGGAACGAGTACAGAGAAGGGCAACAAGATTAGTGAATGGAACAAAGGGGTGCTCTTACGAAGAAAGGCTTAAGTTTTGCAAATTACAGTGTCTGGAGACTAGGCACCAGCGAGGTGATCTGATAGAGGTGTATAAAGCCTTGAATGGTTTAAGCATGCTCAATGCTGATGGGATTCTTCCTCTAGCTCAGAAAAATCACCTGAGAGGGCATAAATTCAAATTGAGGAAAGACAGATGTAGGATAGACGTGCGGAAATTTGCCTTTAGCCAGCGGGTGGTTGGTTGGTGGAACAGACTGCCATCCCTTGTGGTGGAGGTTGATAGCCTAAATAAGTTTAAGGCTCAGCTGGACAGGTATTTTGAACGAACAGAGGGGTGAAGTGGAAGGGGTTTTTTTTTTTTTTTTTTTTTGGCTGATGCTGCATAAGCTTGCTTTCTTGCATCAAATGCCTCTACTAATGCTAAAATGCTAATGTTCGTCCGATTTTTTTTTTTTTTTTTTTTCTCTGTTAGGTCTTTTAGCACTGAAAGAATGCTTTATGATGAATGGGGAGCTGGCCCATTACATCAACCCCCAACCTGGAGGAACAGAGTATCTTTTTTTGTCTGGTCTATAGCTACAAACCTTTCTGGCTTTGGAGGCCTTACCAGTAGCATAGCTCTGTAGATCATTGAGACATGCAAGCCCCACCACCACGACAAAGTAAAGATACAATCGGTGGGGATGAAAACTGATAAATAGGTAATTTGTCTTTAGCTCATTATGTTCGTCTGATTTTTTTTTCTCTGTTAGGTCTTTTAGCATTGTCTAGTCTATAGCTACAAGCCTTTCTGGCTTTGGAGGCTGTGCCAGCAGCATAGCTCTGTAGATCACTGAGACATGCAAGCCCCACCACCACGACAAAGTAAAGATACAATCGGTGGGGTTGAAAACTGATAAATAGGTAATTTGTCTTTAGCTCATTTTGCTTTTGCACAAAATTAATTTGTGTAACTAGCATCCTGTACTTCCTGCTTTATTTATTCTGTTGTTTATTTCCATGTTAGTATTAGTAGTGGCCAAGTGGTACAAGAAGCTAGCTTATACAGCATCAGAAGAAGAGGGGGAAAAAATGCCACGCCAGCACTTCCCATATCACCTGTCCATCCCTTCTGACAGTTTGTCTAGTTCTTCCTTCAATTTATTCAAACTAGCCACCTCTAAAACGCCAGATCAGAATTTGTTCCACCATTTGACCACAATGTCAGAAGGCAGACTTCTGCATATCTACCCTGTAATCATCTTTCCTCAGTTTAATTTATGCCTCATGTGTAGTTGGAGCAAGAGAAAGGATTCTATCAGCATTGAGCTTACTCAGTCCAACCAAAACTGTAAACACCTCAGTCAGATCTCCTCGCAGGTTCCTAGTCCCTAGACATTGCAGCTAACAAAACTGAAGCCTTTCCTGGTACCCTTTTGTTCCTCTTTCTCTGTACCTGTTCCAGCAGATCCACATCCTTTCCGAAAACAAGTCCTCCAGATCTGTATGCAGTACTCAAGATGTAACCTGACTGTTGCTTTATCCCATGAGCTCTTCCGTTTGCACAGTTAACCCAATTAATGTTTATTCTTCATTAAAAATTAGGTATACAAAATTAATAACTTATTACAATTTTTGGTTATTAGTCTACAGTAAGTTTTCCTTGTCCCTTCTTACTTTCATAGCTTGTTTTTGTGTAACTAATTTTCATGCCAAATTATCTGCAATAATTATCAAATTTGTTTAGATTTTTATATTTGCAGCTAATATTTAACAGTATACTATAATTTCCCTGTGATAATGATACAATTTTTTTTTTATTCCAACTCGAACATTTGTCAGTAACTTGCATTTTTTAATTAATCTTTTCCAGCATATGTACTTATACACTGCCCTATGTTGACACCCCTCTCTTAATAGTTCACACCCTAGGTAGACAGTTTTGTGATGTAATCTGCAAATGGAAGCAGAGTGATGCTGAAACCATCACAAAAAGACCCAGAAAACATTAGAAAATAGGCCTTGCGTGTCAGGTTGCACATCATCCAAGTTTCTTGCGAAGACTGACTAACTGGTTAAAATAAATTTATTAAAATAAATAAATGATATATACATAAAATACTAAAACAGAGATACAATAAGATAAGTGTTAAAATATAATATAATAAAAGCGTTGAAATACATAGAAGGTTTCAAGACGAAGTGCCTCTTCATCAGCTAGTTGGTGAATGGTGTACTTCATTATATATTGATGGTTACAACAGCAAAAGTCAGCTGGGCATGATCATGTATCACGAGTCTGGTATCGGTAGAAAAGAATTAGGTACATGTGATGATCACCAGTGCCCTATTATAGAATGTACTGTATTGAAATGCAATAAGTGCTAGCGGTCATCACCTGTACGTAATTCTGTTCTATCGACACCAGACTCTTGATACATATCATGCCCAGCTGATTTTTGCTATTGTAACCATCAATATATACTGAAGTACACCATTCACCAACTTGCTGATGAAGAGGCACTTCATCCCGAAAGCTTCTATGTATTTTAACGCTTATTTTATCTCTGTTTTATCTTATCATTTATTTATTTATTTTAACCAGTTAGTCAGTCATCACAAACTTGGATGACCCAGAAAACCTCTGAAGCTTACAGAATTTGTCAGGAGAGCCATACAAAGAATCATTTGCTTAGAACACAGGCTCTCAGTGAGATGATAGATACATGTGTTGGCACCAGTACAGTGCTCAGGAAACTGCATGACGTGTGTTACTACAATTGTGCAGCTGACCACAAGCCAATAATCATTCCGACTAATGACAGATATTGTCTAGCTTTCCATTACTATATGATAATGGAAAGCTGTGCTTTAGAGTGACGAGTCATGGTACGTAGCCTACCAGTCTGTGACTGTCTTGCCTGGGTGTGATTATTTCCAGAGAAATACTTGACAGACTGTGTTGGCCCAACAGTCAAGTTTTGTGGAGGCAGCATGATAGTCCGGGGGATGTTTTTCGTGGTTTGGCCTGGGACCTTTGGTTGTCATGGACTACGAATGCTGAGGTCTATCTGGACATCCTGGACCATAATTCATCACCAAAATGTGCATGCCAGCACATTGGGATCAAACCAGTCCATCACATGTTGTTCCTGTATCAGCAGAACAACATGTGATGGACTGGTTTGAGACAAACGTAGAAAAGTTGTACTGGCTAGCCCAGAGCTCTAACCTTAATCATACAGAGAACCTCTAGGATGAACTTGATTGTTGAGTATGAGTGAGGAGAGATTGTCTGAAAAACAGAGCTAAGCTTGTCACTGCTTTAAGGGATGAATGGCAGGTAATATTGGAGGGCATTTACAAAAAAAACTAGCAGAAAGAGTTCCCCAGAGAATAGGAGCTGTCATAAAGGCTATAGGTTTCAGCCCGCTGTTTGTTTCCTTGTAAATGAAGATTATTTATAGATATGCAGGTATCTGGATATTAATAGTAGAGCAGTGTATATAATTTTTTAAATTTTTTTTTGTTTCAAGTGTGTTTCAAATTGCATATCCATTTATATATGATTTGTCTTGATCTGCTAGTAAATGTGCTACATCTCTCATTTGTGTTTCCAGTTGCAGAAAGGTTATCAATAGATATTATAAATTTATCTAGAATACACCCAACCATATTAGACTAGTTTTTTATGAAAAATGATTTCCAAGATATTGGTTTTCACCCGTATCACTGATTTCCCAAAATGCATTAATTGCATAACTGAAGATATATTTATTTGAACAAAACAAACTTTTTTCCTTCCTGTAATGGCATGGGAAAATGTACTTCTTTCTTTTCAAGTTAAAAATTTACGTTGCAATTGTTATATAAATTTTACACAGCTCTGTGTTCCCAAATTTTGAAAGGGATTTCAGAAGGCACCACTGTTCAACTTTGCTTATCATTAATATGTACCATATAAGTTTGTTGAAATAAGAGCTTGTAACATTACCTGTTTTAGTTATTTCTGAAATCATCTGCACTATTGAACGTTGATACATTTTAAGGCCGCTACACACATTCAGGTAAACCTGTCAGTTATGCCTGTGCAGGCACGCCCATAGTGCATCCACTCACTCTGGTAAACCTGACCTGGCAGGTTTACTTGAACGTGTGTAGTGGCCTTTATTCTAATTAAACTTTGTTACTCAGAGATGTTAAACGGAGATTGCTAAAGGAACTAAGCTTTGTGTTTGCTAAATTCACTGCAACATAAAGTTAGAATATCACCCTTCATAAAAGAGAGTAAAAGTGTATTGAATGTACTGTCAGGGGCGTTATGAGCCGGTACAGGCCTTGGGGAAAACAGTCTTGCTGTGCCAGTCTGCCTTGCCAGTAGGTGAGGTGGGGGGGGGGATCCAATTTTGGACTGGCTTCACAATTTTCAGACCAAGGAAGCTCCCTCTCCCCAGTGCTGCTTCTAGTTAATGCACTCCTTATTGAAATTCATGTAACTCAAAACTTGCAGAACCACAGTACCAGATATTGTAACATTATTTTAATTTATGTTACTTGCATACTTTTATTTGTGAAGTTCCAGTTATGTAGAATAGTTCCTATTTTCTAATTTATATGATATATTGTAAAGATCTCGCTCTTAAATGGAAGATTATTATAAGAAACTGACAATTTTAAAATTTTATTTAACCTGGCTGTAATGGCGGATAACACCTGGCAAAAAGTGTACTGTGTTTAGGGTCTAAAGCAGGGGCGGGCAATTTTTTCGTCAGCGGGCCGAATGAAAATTTCGTATCATGATGCGAGCCGAATGAAATTTTTCGCATCATGGTGCGGGCCGGAATAGATGGAACAATTTTATTAAAAAAATCAGAACCTAAAAAATGTTATATTACTTGAATTACCAAATTATTAATGTATTTTTTAAAAAAATATCTGAATGTCCAATTATCATTAAAAACGGCATTCGGCATGCATCAATTTTTCTTTTTTTTTTGATTGGCTCATTTTATGGGCTATAAATTACATTAAATTAAAAATTGTAATAATTAGAAAAGGCATAAAACAAAATATCTCGCACCAATATTTTTTTCAATAAGAAGTCAAACCCAAAGGAACTTCGTTCGATCGATGCTACAATAATAATTAGGAAATAACTCTTTGACGCTGCGTAGAATCACTTGGTTACTGTTGTACTGGCCGCGATTCCCGATTGAACCGAACGTTTACGGCAAGTGTAGTCGGGTATGGATTTTCTATATTTATGCATTTACCGAGGGGGCCGGATTCAACATCGTCGTGGGCCAGCTGTGGCCCACCCCTGGTCTAAAGGCACCAGGGGGTCCCCTCAGCTTCGCGTTGTATACATTGTTTGTGTTCACAGAACACTGTCAAGACCAGAGATTTGCGGCACCTCCGTAGCCAGGTGGGCAGGAGCGGCAGTGCATAGCACACGCTTCTTAATTAGACCAGGGTTTGAGCCCATGACCACCAAATACGGAGGATGTGGAAAGGTCAGGGAATGACCACCGCATATCCTCGGAGCAATATGGCCTTAGTTGCTAATGTTCCTAAAAACCAAATAACAACAACCGGAGATTGGTAAGCATAGTGTTGTGTACAGTTGTTCTTCTGACGAGACCCACCATTACCACACTTGGTCACGGAGAGGCAGGTATCTGTGGCCCTTTGGTGAGGTTCCTAAGCAGAGGCTGAAGTAGGTGGTTCCTCTCAGTTAGTAGTTGTGGCAAAGTTTTCAGGGGGTGCCACTCCAAGAGCAGCTTGCGGGAGTGTTCTTCTAGTGAAGAGATCCTGAGCAAAACGGGTGAGGGCAAAGTGTTTTTCTTGGCTATCCAAAAGGTGGAATTCCTGATCCTTTGGCAGGTAGGTGATGGTTAGAGATAAAGGTTCCGAGAAGGCCCTCATAAAGTGGACAATCATGGAAGAGGTGAGACCAGGTCTCCTGCTCCCTGCAGGCACACGGGGTCATCCACTATCCCCAAGGATGCACATTTGCTCTTCATTTCACCAGTTACCTTCTGGCTTGTCAGAAGGTAAGTGGTGAAAAGTCTAAGTGAGAACCATGGTCTGGATTTGTGGGTAATTTCCCCTTTAGTGGAGATAACCCCTGACAGGTGACTCTAAGAAATAACATTCCTGAATTAACCTTTAATCAGTGATTAAAAATCTGACATTTTTTCCCTCCTTCCTACATATAGCCAAACTTTTACTGCAGTAGTTCTGAAGTGATTTATTTTTTATGGTTTTCATACAAAAATTAACAAGAACCTGTCAAGTTACCTGCTTTTGCCCTTGTAACTGTTTGGAAACAATAAATCTTGCAAAAATAACCAGTAAACATCTACATTCTTATCCTGGTTGTTTTTGCAAGATTTATTGTTGTTTTCACAGAATAAAGATGATTAATACAGCAGGCCCCCGTTATAACGTGGTTCGCTTTACGCTGATTCGCTATAACGCTGTTCTTATATTATAATCCGTATCTGACTATAACGCTGTCACAGATCACTATAACGCTCTTTTACAGATTACATTTTTGACATATTTAACGAAATCGTTTCATTTGATGGAGTCGATAGCTTGAAAATGAATAGCAAAACGGCATTAAAACGTTTCCCACGCCGACTTGAGCAATTTTCCCACGCTCAGTGAAATTTTCTCTCACGCTAATTTAAGTACAGTCACTTGTTACGTAGTTCCGAGATCAACATTTTAAAAAATGATCAAATATATTGCTTGTAATATTTGCGTTATATGCATTTATCCGAAGTCTAGTTAGTCATCACTCAGTACAGTATTAGGCATCGTGCGTAACGGACAGTTTACTTGAACATTGTATCATAATTAATTCAACCAACGCAGTTATATTTTCGAAGAGCTAATAATGACCGACAGGAATGAAAATGCAACAACGTCTGGGCGCAGTACGAAGACTATAAATGTAAGAAAAAGACTGAATTTGAAAATTAAATTAGACGTTTTGAAGCGAATCGATTCCGGTCAACGACAAGCGGATGTGTGCCATAATTTAGGACTCGCAAATTTAACTGTAAGAACAATTATGAAAAAATAAAGAATTAATTTTAGCAGCGGGAAAGATAGCTGTTCCACTGCAAGCAACTAGGACTAGACCGGCTATTAGGATTGAAATGGAAAGACTAATTTTTTTGAAGATAATATTCCAATGCAGAATTCAGTTAAGTTAAATATTAAAAAAAGAGAGAGAGAGAGAAAGAGATTAGCCAATACGATGATCTGAAGAAAACTCGCCTAAAAAAAAAAAATGTGGAACCATTTAAAACTGGTAGAATAGATTTAAAATCCCGGGAGAAGCCGCTAGTGCAGATTAAGGAGCCGAAACTTTCAAAAAAGAACTTGTTAAAATTATTGAAGACGGGTATTATGTGTTATACTTCTCAACAAGTTTTTAACATAGATGAAGCAGGACTTTTGTGGAAACGAATGCCTAAAAGAAGTTTCATATTGAAAGAACAAAAAACATGCCAAGTTTCAAAGCGGCGAAGGATCGGTTGACTTTATTGTTGGGTGGTAACGCTGCGGGCCATTTAAAATTAATACCCCTTTTAGTTTATTTGGAAGAGGGCCAAAGTTCAACTCAAAATCCACATATTTTTCATGATTAAATTCATCCATTAAATTAAATCAATTAAATTCATTATTTTAATGAATTTAATTGATTTAATTTAATGGATGAATGAATTATTAGTCCACTTCATGGACTAATAATAACATTAGTCCATGAAGAGCAGTCTCTGTTGATTACTGCTCTCATCTCCCACTCAACCATCCTTATATCCATAGCAGAAACTTCCCTTAATGTCACGCTGCTCCAATTCATACAGCAGTCTTCTATGTGCAACAGTATCAAAAGCTTTCCTGAAATCCAGATATCCATCACCATATATCCATAGCAGAAACTTCCCTTAATGTCATGCTGCTCCAATTCATACAGCAGTCTTCTATGTGCAACAGTATCAAAAGCTTTCCTGAAATCCAGATATCCATCACCATATATCCATAGCAGAAACTTCCCTTAATGTCATGCTGCTCCAATTCATACAGCAGTCTTCTATGTGCAACAGTATCAAAAGCTTTCCTGAAATCCAGATATCCATCACCTGTCATTGTTCTGCTATTCCACGGGTTGACGTATGAAGCGTTGCCACCATGCCCTGTCCATGTACTTTTCTCCGTCATTGATTTCACTCCAGTTTCCTCCTCTCTTAATGACATCGGTGTTTATCATGTCTTGCATCTCATTCGTGGTCTCCCTTGGTCTTTTGTCCCTTAATTGTAAATCAAACATTCTTTTTGGCAAACGCCTCTTGTTCATTCTCTTGACATGTCCAAACCATTTCAACGGGACCTTTCAATCCTATTCTGGAGTTTTTCAACCTGAATTCTCTCCCTAATCACATCATTCCTGATTTTGTTGTCTTGTCTTTCCAGCTATGCTCCTCACAAATCTCATTTCTGCCTCCTGAATTCTGCTTTCACCCCTTTTCCAAATTTCAGTTGCATATGTCAGAATTGATACGTAACAGGCCTGATATATAGCCTTCTTACATTTCAGTGGTCTGTTCCAGATCAGATCTGTTGTCTGCCTATAGAAATTCCCACCCACTTGTATCCTTCTACTTGTTTCATCATCTATCATTCCAGTCATTGTAATGGTGCTTCCTAGATACTTGAAGTTGTTAACCATTTTTAGCTCTTTCCCTTCCATTGTAATGTGTCCGTCAAGCTTGCCACTCCTGTTTAGAACCATTACTTCGCTCTTCTCCTGACTGAAAACCAGTCCAAAATCATTGGCCATACCAGCCCATATATATCAACTTGCCGTTGCACTTGTTCCCTGCTCTCTCCCCATATGCAGTGGTCATCTGCAAAGAGCATTACTTTCATCTGGTCCTGTCCAGTTTTTCCACCACCACTACATTGCACATCATTCATGACAGCTATGAATAGTAGTGGTGACAGGACACCACCTTGCCTCAAACATGATGTTATTTCGAAGCTCTCCGTATACCCTATCACTGTTGTTACTTTGCTCACTGTAGTTGTGCACATATTCTCAATTCTCTCCACAAGATGTTCCTCTATCCCCAAGTTTCTCAAAACCTCCCACACTTTCTCTCTCTTTACGGCATCAAATGCTTTCTTTATATCCAAATCCATCCATAATTCTTTATTGTGTTCATAACACTTTTGCATCAGTTTCCTGATGCAGAAAATTGGATTCACCGTCGATCTGCCAAGCCTAAAGCCATAATGTTCCTCGGCCATCCTATTTTCAATTGTTCCTCTTATCTTCCGCTCTAACACTCTTTCATACAGCTTACTCACATGTGATGTCAGTGTGATGCCTCTATAATTGGAACTTTTTCCTGTTCCCCTTTTGAACAACAGGATGATCAGACCTTCTTTCCAGTTCTTCACTCATCCCAGATCTTACAGAACAGCCTGTATGTCCACGCTATCCCTGCCTTGCCTGTAGCCTTCAGCATCTCTCCCTTTATTTCATCCATACCAGCAGATATCCCAACTGTATCTTGATGTATTTCCATGCCTGCACTACATCATTCCACATCAAGTCTGTCTGCTCTCTCTCCATATCTTCTATGATCACCCTGCCTCTGTCCCTTTTGCTGGATGTCCTGCACGTTCAACAGATTTTCAAAATACTTTTTTCGTGTTTCTCTTATCTCTTCATCCTTGGTTATTAGATTCTCATCCATCAAGTATTTGCTGTTCATCTCTTTTTATATTCCTCACCATACAGCATCCTTTTATTACCGTTGATATCTTGTCAGAGTTTCACTCCATTCTTCTAACCACAGTCTTCTCTCCTTGTTAACTATCCTCTTAGCCGCTCTCTCTTAATGATTTCGTATCTCTCTTTATTCTCATCATTTCTGTTCTGAAAGTAGGTCCTGAATGCATTATTCTTGATTTTCACAGCCTCTCTCATCCTATCATTCCACCATGGGGTTTCTTTCCGTCTCCTTCTATTGCTTGTTCTTCCACAAACCTGCTCTGTCAGTCCTACTATATTCTTTGAATGCTTTCCATTCTGATTCCATGCTGTTCACCACTGTCTTAGGTACAACCTTCCTGAACTTTTCTCTGAACATCACCCCTTTTTCCTCTTATTTCAGCTTCCACAATCTTAGTTTTCTCTCTCTTATTGATTTGATCCTCTTCAATTTAGGGAATCTTAACTCCAACAAGTAACCTGTAATCACTACCCAAGGAGACACTAGGAATGACCTTTATGTCGACTAGTCTTCTGTGTTGCTCTTTATCCACGAGTATATAGAGTCAAGGAGGGATTCCTCGTCCCAGCTGTATCTTATCACTTTTTGACTCTTTCTCTTCTTGAACCAGGTGTTTCCTATGACCAACCTGTTCTGTAAACAGAAATCCCAACAGCCTATCACCATCATCATTCCTAGGTCCCCAACCGTGCAAGACCCATAACGTATTCTAGTCCTTGTCTCTCCATTCCGACTTTTGTATTCAGTTCACACATGATAACTATATCTCCACCTGTAATGTTCTCTTTGAGCTTGTCCTAAAACTCCAGCCCCTCCTTTTATTCGCAACCAGTTTGCAGTGCATAACATTGTACTATCTTCAATGTTTCACTGTCATCCATTTTCAGTTTAATTGACATGAGTATGTTGCTGATATTCACCTCCAGTAGCCTTTCCTTAATCCTGTGGTCTATAATGATGGCTATACTCTTCCTCGTAACTCATTACACCCATTTCCTTTCCATTTTGATTCACTCAAGCCAAGTATGCTTCTTTTTCTGTCCTTTAAAATGTCCACATATACTTCAATTTTTCCTGATAATGTCATAATATTGAGTGTGGCTAGTTTAATATATGTCATCAGCTGATCTTGTTGGTTGCATATACCACCATGTCCAGGCTAATTAGCTTTGAGGCTTCTTTTTCTATTGAACGCGATAAATTTAAGATGCCGGTCTGCCGAAATCCAAGTGGGAAAAAAAGGTAAAGTGCAGCCATTATCAACCCACTGCAGGATGGAAGTCTCCTCAACAATTCATGCTGAGGGAAATAGACCATAATCTGCCACGCTGGTCCAGTGTGGGTTGGCAGATCGACCGTATTCAGCAGCTTGAACCCCGGTCTACTCAAAGAGCACGTGCTACTGCACTTCCGCTCCTGACCACTCGGCTACAGGAAATCCAAGTATACAATATCAAAATTATTCTTTTCATCGAGTTCCTCTGTGACCACATCGTAGTATCAATCAAATTGGTCAAACAAATATTTCCCTTAACAAACTCATGCTGTGTCTGAAGTATAATTGTAACCTTGTCTACATGATCCTGCATTACTTCTTTTACCAGTGACGCAATTATTTTCCCCAGAACAGAAATTAAAGTAACAGGTCTGTAATTACTCGTGTCACCCTTAGTGAATTGTGGATACATTGTACATCTCCAGTCCAGGGGAACTTCCCCTGGATCCAAAGATGCTCTCATAATTATAGTAAAGGGTCTGCTTACTTCCTTTGCCATCTCTTTAATATAACTAGATAGATCCCATCCACACTTTTTTTATGTTAATCTTCAACAATTTCTCCTCTACTTTGCTCTCAGTTATTACAAAATCATTTAGCTCCCTATTAGAGTTTAAGCTTCTGTTCTCCACTTCCCTACAGAATTCCTCATGTGTGAACATAGATGCAAAATACTCATTCAGTTTGTCAGCTATCTGGGCAGGATCGTCAACAGTCAAATGATCGATATCAAGTGGACCAACTTGATTCATTCCCTTCCTTCTGGAGTTTATATAAGTAAAGAAGTCTTTGCTGTTTTTCTTTCCATTTTTTGCCAAAGATTTCCCGTTATCTGCCTTCACTTGCCTAATTTTTGTGAATCGATTACAGACTAGTTTATATTTACCATAGGCTTCTGTCACCTAATAATTTATATGCATCTCATAAATTTTTCTTCTCTGCCAGGAGTGTCATTAGTTCATCTGTTATTTATTTAGGCCTGAACAGTATTTCTTAGTTGATAAACCTTCTGCAAGCTTTCAGAATGTAAATTACAACTCATTAATACAATGATTTGTCACCTGTAATATGCAATAGAAATATGAAAATAAGTTTGCTCTCTCTCTCTCTCTTACATAACAGCAACAGGGCTTAAAACAATATTAAACAAGATTATACATAAAGTGTTTTAAGTATTTATTTATTATACAGTACCTTGCAGGTGTTATTTTCAAGGGCTGGCTGTTTTCCTGGGGAAATATACATGGATGTCAGATTGGGCCTGTACATTGCCATAAAAATGCACAGCCTATTGTTAACTGTTGGGTCAGTAAAGTGGCTAAAATAAAGCAGTTGTGATGAAGTTGGGAACTCCTCTGTCCCCATCCATAGTAGAGTATAAAAATAGATTTTTATGTAGTAATCACATCTACTAGCAATTGAATATGTAAAACCGTTCTACAAAAAAAAAGCTCCAGTCCTTTTACTTCCTCCAACTGTATACATCAAAAAGCATATTACATGATATGGGGGGGGAATTCCCTTTCTGTGTAATATTTTTTGAACAATGAAATATATCCACGCAAATACAGAATAAATGAATGGGGGTAGGGAATCCTCTGACTGGTATCAAGTAGCAGGCATGTAACACAAATGGTGACTATTTCTAAAGAACAGGCTTGGTTGACATGCTACTCATGTTAACCATTTAGAAATGCTGCTCATAAGATTTATTCACATGCATTCCTTTAATGTAAATAAGATGATGCTACGTTGAACTTCCACTGAAACTTATGGCATGTATTTTGATTAGCATGTACATCCAACAAACAAGAAAGTGGGGAAAATTTTGCTATAAACTCCCTAGATAGCTAGGGAGTTTATAGCAAAATCTTAGGACTCAAGTACTCTGATCATGTGAGCTGTTTTATTTAAAATTGACAATCTTAATAATAAAATTTTAATTCCTAAATTTTACTGTTTTTCATATACTGCAATATTTCCTCTTTTTTTTTATCTTTCCGTAGCTGTTATGTATAGTGGCTTTGGAGTATTGTTCTCATGGCTTCGAGGAATTGATGATGAGCTGAATACAGTTACTGCCGCAACAGCCACTGGACTTCTCTACAAGAGTTCTGGTATATGCTTGCATAATATATTTAAGTACAGAAAATAAATGTTCTCATTTATACTCTGGCTCAACCACCATGTCAGAGAAGTTTATGATAAATCGTGAATACAATTGTTAACCATATTTTGTAGTCACACAGACTTGAACCACAGTCCACTCAAAGATATAGTAAAAACCTTACAAATCCAAAAGAAATCATTTCAGGCAACCAATCCATTGTGCACATTTGTTTTCTTATTTACATTGGGACCTTAAGCATCACATTCAAGGCCTTGCTTAAGTTTCAGTAGATAGGGAGAGGTGAACTGCTCACATTTCAAGTTTAAGTTATGGACCATTTCAATAACAGAGTGGTATAGCAAAGTGCATCATTGTTCATAGTTCAAGAGATGACAACCCAGTTGTTGAGTTATTTGTACAATATGCCAGAAAGTGTATATTCAGACTAATAAAATTCTAGTGCTATTTTCCTCAAACTGAGAAAATTCAGACTATGCCATAACATAGTACATTTGCATCTTGTTCATTAGTTGAATTTTCAAAATAAATTAAATGTTTTTATATCAGTGCTGGTACTCAACTGAGAATAAGTAACAGCAGACTTCTCTATCAGAGAGGTGTTACTTATTCAAAATAAGGCAACTACATATAACTAGAGGTAGGAAACTATATCTCATATTCTGAAGGATTTCGCAATATGAGATGCAGTAAAATGATAGATGATATACAGCTTTTTAAAAATTCAGATATGAATATTGATGCAAATGCACTGTTATAGCATAGTCTGAATTTTCTCATAGTATATAGCCTTATAATTTCATTATTTTGAATAACAGTATTTAGTACAGTAGGCCCTCGATTTAACAGACTAATTGGGGGGAGAGGTGTCCGCTATAGCTGAAAGTTCGTTAAATCAAATGTATTTTAAAAACCTATATGAATAACAAACTTACAATGTACAGGATGTATTAAAATGTTATTATAATGTATAAGTATGAATAAAATATGATTATAATGTACATTGAGTAATTTATAATGCCACTAAAACATCTGTTAAAAATATAAAAAATAAATTTACGACAGGAACCAAACTGTTTTAATTAAACACGTCAAAAACTATACAGTGTAACTAATGGAGTGTTTCCACTATTTTTTTTTTTTTTTCTTCTTCTTAAAGCTCACACAGCTTTCAATGTGAACATTAGTTTTTTCATTTAAATCGATTTTAGAGGGGGAAAAAAATACCTTAAAATTCTTAAAATCCATTGAATAAAAAACACAAACGTTAAAAAAGACACACAATATTAATATTAACTTAATTGAAAGAATCACAATTTTCAGAGTCAGAAACAACTCTCATATGGAGGGAGAGGTGTTAATTCCTTGCTGGTAGAGGGTTCTGGTGAAACAGGTCCAGTTGATGAAGTGGTCTTGAAGAAATCAAGCTTATGTTTGCCTTACACCTTGGTGCTGCGTCCTTATTACTATAGATTAAAATTCTCTAAAATGTTCATAATAAGGAAGCACATCAGGGTCTGATGATGATTCAATATAATGTATGATGTCATCCATATGTTGTCTTATAACAGACAATTTAGGATGAAGACTAAGAATCATGCAACTGATTCTTAGTCTTTGCCATCATCATTGTCCTCTTTTTCTCCATGAAGAACATTTTCCACAATCTCTACCTCAGAAAAAATACTGATGCAAGCCATCAAGCATTTGCACAAAAAACTGGAATTTTTGCTCTTTATTTAGCTTACAATCCCTGGTCGTAAGCTAAATAAGGGGCAAATTTTGTGAATACCCAGGCTTAAATGCTTGTTTCATGCATGTAAGCCTGTGTATTTTCAGGAACAGCATGATAAAAAAAGCCCAGTCTCGTCAGCATTATAAAGCTGTGATAAAATGATGCCCCCATTTTTTATGAGGTCATTTCTGAAAGCCTCAACTTGTTCTTGATCTGCACCTAAAGATTCACCACAGGTTCTTTTATTAATAATGCCATGGTGCTTTTGAAAATGCCACAGCCATCCATCACTCCCCTAAAATTTTAGGCCCATATGCTTAGCAAGTCCTGACTTTAACTCAACACCTCTAACAACACCACTTAAGCCTTGCTGAACAAATCACTTGTGCACTGCTTACTCTAGGTTTTTATCTTTGGCCACTTTCATATGTTTTCTACTACCAACTGTAGAAGTAGTCTTGGAACAACCATCTACACCAGGGGTGGGCAACTTTTTTCGTCAGCGGGCCGAATGAAATTCTCGCATCATGATGCGGGCTGGAATAGATTGAACAATTTAATAAAAAAAATCAGAACCTAAAAAATGTTATATTACTTGAATTACAAATTATTAATGTATTTTTAAAAAAAATATCTGAATGTCCAATTATCATTGAAAATGCGGCATTCAGCATCAATTTTTCTTTTTTTTTAATTGGCTAATTTTATGGGCTATAAATTATATTAAATTAAAAATTGTAATAATTAGAAAAGGCATAAAACATAAAATATCTCGCACCAATATTATTTTTTTCAATAAGAAGTCAAACCCAAAGGAACTTCGTTCGATCGATGCTACAATAATAATTAGGAAATAACTCTTTGATGCTGCGTAGAATCACTTGGTTACTGTTGTACTGGCCACGATTCCCGATTGAACCGAACATTTACGGCGAGTGTAGTCAAGTATGGATTTTCTATATTTGTGCATTTACCGAGGGGGCCGGATTCAACATCGTCGCGGGCCGGATGTGGCCCACCACTGATCTCACTGTATTTTAATGCAAACTCCGTAAGTTTTTTTTTTATTTTGGTGAATGTTTGAAACTTTTCTTTTTGACTCTAAATCTCGCACACACGTGCAACGGTTACACAACCTTCAAGCTTCTCAATCAGTTCTAATTTTTGTGCAATATTTCAGTTAACAAGTTTACACTTTACTTCTTTATCCCATAAAGCCTTAATGATAGACAAATAAATCACAATTACGTAAAATGCAAAAACAATACTGGCAGTGCTGATGCACACTGCTAATCACTCTCTGTTTAACCCCCTCCTTCACCTAGATGACATAATACCCTGAGCCCAACATCAGATGCATGATAAGGTGATGCTGACTCATTAACCCAACCTTTTAGTGTGCTCTATTTGCGAATAAAAAAGTTCTAAATTTTTCCTTTAGGACAGAAATTTTTTTGTCCATTAAATCGAGGGCCAATATATTATGTAACTGCAAATAATGCAAGGAAACAACCTTATACAGCATCAAATAAAAAATTTAAAAAAAACTGCCCACAATTTCTCCATCTCTAATGATTTATCTAATCCTTAAATTTATTCAAACTACCCATTTTCACAACAATTAGAAGTTAGTTCTAACAATCAATTACTCTAGCTGAAGGCAAATATTTATCCATCTATCCTACAACTATCTTTTTCACTTAAAAAAATTCATGTTGCTTTTATGTGTTATCTGGAAAAAAGTAGTGATGCCATTAGCATTTAGTTTACTCAATCCATTCAAGTCCATAAACACCCCAGCCTCAATTCTTGCAGGTGCTCAGTTTTCCAGACAGCAATTTTCTCTGTAATCTTATTACTCTTCTTTGCACTCCTTTCAACAGATCCACATCCATCCTAAAACGAGGCTTCCCGACTTGTGTAGTACCCATGATGCAATCTAATTATTGCATATGTAATTTAATCATCTCCTTGTCTCTGCTGGCAAAATTCCTGTATATCACTGATCTGTCTGCACTGCTCAGAGAACTTTGTCAGACTGTATGATAACTATAGTTACTTTAAGTGTGGTACTGCCCAGTTGATGTGTTATTCTGGGATTAGTGCTATTCAAGTGTGCAGTACCTTGAATTTATCAATTTTACACCTCAGCTGACGCGCATTCCCTCTGCCTAATTTCTCTAGCCCTTGTTGCAGCACTTTTTCCTATCATTAACCACCATACCAGTCTTTGTATCATCAACAAGCTTAAAACTTGATATGCCTTTTGGTTAGTCGTGATTCTCCCCCCCACCCCAATGAAAAGCATAGCTGTGACACCAGAAAATACATTCATCAAAGCTTCCTGTGGCCATATACACTGATTTGGGTTCGCATTAGCAACACCGACTTTTGTAGGAATGGACTGAACTGTGATGCTGGGGAAAGCTTGAATTGTAATTACTGTTGTGGCACTCAGTTGGAACATTGTTCTACGGTAGTTGATGATTTTACTAACAACAGTTTCATATATTATTCAGTTCTGAACATTGACAAAAAGTCCTAATGTTTGGGGTTTCCTTCTTATCAAATTAAAATGATTGATAAAATTGTCTATTTTTGGCTTGGGGAAGAATTTTTTTCAGTAATCTCAAATTGGGATGCTCTTATGTGGATTGAACTACAGTGCCTCAGAAACAGTTAAGTAATCATAATACATTATGATCACTTAACTGTGTAAATCACTACTGGGAGGGAGTTGTAATGTGACAGTTATATTTAGGAAAGGTCTGTATGCCTCCCCCCCCCCCCAATTCAAAGTGCCTTGCTAGTATAGTGATCATCACAAGTTCAACATGAAATCTTACTAAAAATTAATTATTTTTAATAGTGCACCAAAAAGAGAGCATAATACATTGTATGCAGATTAGCTTGTTTATTAACCATTGCTTCATAAATACTGCAAAAAAAAAAAAGAAAAATTAGTGTTATCAAATTGAATTGTTCCAACTCAACACAGAAGTTTGACTTTGCGTTCACTACATAATATCAGTTGGGATAAGTCGAGGACTTTGTAACCACAAACATATGCAGGTGATGTACCCATCACATAGCAATTTTGAAGCTATAATCAAGAACAGCACTGCTCAGGAAATGGAATGCAATCCATATATAAGTCTATGCAGTAACGAAATGAACAGGGGATGTAACATCCGTTCATTAACTATTAAGGAATATATAGCTCAGCAGCAGACCAGTCTGAACCAACATCTTCAAGAAGGAAAGCAATGATTCAATATTCAACTGTTACCCTCACAGGCAGCAGGCTCACTGTGGTGATCTAATCCTCCACAAGAGCCCCCAGTTTCTCCGACATGAACCCAGCCACCCAGAGATGACAGGTCCGCTTCAAGGGTGATGGATCACAAATTCAAGCTCAAGGCTAGTCCAGTGTGCAAAAATGGGTGACTCATGCAAACCACCTGAAATTTTCAGATTTAGTTCTCAGATCAAGGTTTCATCTCAGAACTAGTTTTTACTGGTGCTAGATTAGACCACAAGTTATCTAATTGCTAACATTGGGCAACACTTTTGAGTTTCCCCACCCCCAAATATGGTATCGTCATGTCTTTTGATGAGCTGAATTCAAATATGAAGTCAGATGTTGCTTAATGCCAACAAATTTAGGGGAATGCTTGCAAACACTTACCAAAATTTTTAATAAAATTATAACAAGTAATGAAAAATATGCCATAATTCCCCCCCCCCCCCTTTTGTAATGATCGTGAGCCTCTTTGACATAGCCAAAATCATCTGCGAATAAAGGGAAGAGTATTTTTTAGAGACATTGCAACCAAGAAGCTTTTAATAAATTCTCAGTTGATATTCTATAATTAGTTGTATGCAGTGTTGTTACCATTCACAAACTTTCTTGAAAGATTTCCAAGTGTCTAATTCTCTTTACTCCACTTCTTCAGCAGTCCAACTAATATGAACAGATAGACCAAAATCTACATGTGGTAAAATTTCATTACAATGAATACCTATTTTACAAAAATTTCACTGCCAATTCCCCTATTAATAATACTTTTTAATTCTTGTTTGAGAAAAAATTGGTACAAACAAATTATCAACAGTCCTCATTTAAATGCAACTACAGGAGGTTTCTTTAGAAAAGACAAAATAGATGTTAAAAGATGCAATGAAAGAATTCAGTTTTGACCCCCCCCCCTCAAATTTTCCACCATTTGAATTATTATGCTCAAATTCAATTTGGTATGGAATACCCACTCCAAATGACAAATTTGCACATGTGCACACTTTTACTGTTTTACTTGTCCCCCCACCCCAAACAGATAAGGAAAAACTCTCAAATTGAAGAAAACAGTCCTTGTTTTCATCATAAAAAAGCCTTGTACTTAATAATCTAATTTAACTCAGTGCAATTCTCAACACCTTAAGCCACACATTTTCTACTGCCCTAGTCAAATCACAAAAGATGCAAAAATTGACACATTAAACTTTTATATATGATATGATACAGTATTTTGTATGTATACAATATGCTTTCAAGCTGATGATCTCTGAACAGCTATTTTTACTTTCTTTTAAAGTAAAGGAAAAATTGCTGCTTTTTTATTTGTAATGTGCAACAGAATTTATTGGAATAGATAGTGACTAAGTAATTTTCAGCGAAATGATTTATGCACTTCCCCCACCCCCAAAAAAAGTTCATTGTAACAGGAATATTAGAATGGGGTTCAAGCCCGTCACCACCAAATACGGAGGATGCGGAAAGGTCAGGGAATGACCACCACATATCATGGAGCAATATGGCCTTAGTTGCTAATGCTCCTGAAAACCAAATAACAACATCTTGTAACAGGAATTTACTGTGCATTGAAAATAAAATAACTTATGAACTGAGGCTACTAGGAAAAAATTGGCTTCGTATTCAAAATTAAGTGTTAAAAAAAAAATACACCGGTCCACCATATGTCCATTGAAAAATATTTTCATTGTTGTTCAGTGCAATAAGTGATGGATGATTCAGGTTCACGATTCCATAATGAAGCATTAGATTAAGTTGTTTACTGTTTGGTGAAATTTTAGATCATAGAAATTTACTGTTATTTTTAAACAACATGTAAACTTTTATCAATATGCATTTCAAAACAGATACACCGATCATTATTGATTGAAAAAAAGTTGTGTTGTCAAAAATGCTTGAAATGGACACGGTGAATCAGTTGTGTAAAACTTTGCTTTATTCCTTATGTAGAAGAAATTACTTTTACTGTACTTTTCCAAATACCATACAGTATAATGAAAATAAATGGATGTGATATAGAAATGCAATAGTTTTCGATTGCTGTGTACAACCAACAAAAAAATTCCAAATTCTAGAAAGAATTAAGTTCCGAGGTTAAGGGTTTCACCAGTAATCCATTTCTTGCATCCTTCTTCATTTTTGACTAAATTTTTATGGGGAAAATGGGTGTGTAATTAATAGGAAACAAAGTTTCTGATTAATTCACTATTACACACACTGGCCAGAAAAATACAAACATTTGTATCAAAACAGTTGCATACAGAAGCAATGTAAATAGATGGAAAGAAAACTGACTTGGGGTGATGACACAATGCCTTATTGAGTATAAAGACTGCATTAATCTGAAGCCAGAATGGGGAAAAGGCGTGATCTATCAGACTGAAAAGGTCTTATTGTTGGTATACATTTAGCAGAAGTCACGATTCAAGAAACAAAAGACATAACTGGTTTCTAAAAAGAATTGATCTCAAAGGTTTTTAATGACTGGAAAACAAGCATTTCTTCCACATCTCAAAGGCATAAATATAGCACACACAAAAAAAAAAAAAAAAAAAAAAAAAAAACCTAACTTCAAAAGCAAAACTGTCTTACCTCATGGAGGACAGTATAGAAAACAGAAAAATAGGATATCTGGTGTGCAGCAAATAACATCTGAATTCAACCAAGCCCCAAACTTCCCTGTTTCAACCCATACCACACGCAGAATTGAATAAATTGTGTATTGGTGGTTGCCTGCTTACAGCAGTGCCGAGAACATAGTGATCGGGCAGTGGAACAATGAAAGAAAGTCGTGGTCAGACGAATCAAGATGCACTTGGTTTTACACTGACAGTAAGCAGTGCAGCAGAACTGCACAAAGCGATGGACAATGCTTGCCTTGTCTGAATTTTGTATCATATCTACTGCACCCTGCAATGTTAACTTTTATCCAGGTGGTGATGGCCACTTTAGAGATGACAGTGCATTGTACAAAAATGGTTCAGAGAACACTACACAGATCTCTACAATCTTCCTTTGCTCCTACACTCACCCGACCTCAATCCTATTTGAGAATGTGTGGGATATGTTGGAGAAGGCTATTCAGCAACAAAGTCCTCTTCCTTCACAGCTGCACAAAGTTTTACTGGAAGAATGGCTACACTTAGACTAAAATGCACTAAAACACCTTATGGAATCCATGCTGTTCTACACACTTTCTATTATTAGAAACAGTAGAGGCCTGATTCGTTACTGAATAAATGTCTATATTTTTTGGCCAGTGTGTGTATTTTTGATATTTCTTATTTTTAATTCATACAAAGCACTTATCTTGTTTTATTTTATTGCAGTTGGAATTCGCAGGTGTGCAGTCGGTGGTATTCTAGGTTTTGGTCTTGCATCAGTATACTGTTTATGGAGCAGTAGGGATCGTTTAAAAGATATCTTTCAAACACAATCCATATAGACCACTGCAGAAGATACTTGAGTAATATGTAAATGCCATCATCTGAAACTGTGAAAAATAGCAGCTTCCAGTCTGCACTTCTTCACATGTGTTTTGGTTTCATCTACTGTTTCATATATAGACTACTAGATCTTGTAAAATACAAACATTTTCTTAGATATATATATATATTAGCCATTTAGAATTTGAAAATATTTGAGAGAGGTAGTGAATTTTTTTTTTTTTTTTTTTTAATGAGCCTGTTGAATGAAGTAAAGGACTAGATAGTGAAAACCTAAATAAACACTTAAATGCTTCACTAGCTTCCTGTAAATTTATAAATTCCCTTGTCATGTTGCGCTGGAACTGATAGTATTTTGAAATCAGCCTATAGCATAATTGTGTATAAAGCTGTTTTTTTGTTTTTTTTTTTTTAACCAGATTAAAAAAAAATAAATAAAGAATTAAAGCTTTCAACAGAGTTATTAATATACTGTTTTATTTATTGCTAATATTGGCAATAAATTGCTAACTCACTGACTGATGTAGATGTTGGTTTCCAATTGTCTTGCCCTCTTTTAAGAATAATTAGTATGAAATAGCTATCAATGATTGCCCTCTTAAACATATTTTTCTGCTAAAGGAACCTTTATGCACTTTTTTTCTGAATATAAAAATTATTTAAATATTCCTCTCATATCAGGCATTTGAAAAATTTCATTTTCTTGAAGACCAGCAAGCAACATGTGTTGGCCTTAAATCATTATTAATGATTATATGTAGCACTGATTACTCTGCAATGGGTTATATGTTCTTACTAGTTATGTTATAAATAAAGCCTGATTAAAATGCATATAAAAGATGTATTTTAGTAAGGATTATTCAGAATATGTCTACAATGAAAGTCATTCTGAATTTGAGTTCCCATAACTTGTGAAGAATTATCTAATTTGAAAAGACTCTGGAAACCAACTACAGGCAAACATCATTATACCAAAATATGGAGTTATAAAGGAAATTTGCTAGTGTGCTGTTTTTTTTTTTTTTTTTGTGTGTGGGTGTATATCATGGCACCTTAAAATTTTGTATTTTTGTTCATTTTCCAAAGATTTGCATACGGAATCTATATAACTAACTCACATTATGGGGTAGTGTACAGTGTATTTTGTTTCCACTACTTGTGGGGGTGGGGGGCAAGTGTGTTTGTATTTATTTTGTTATGTATTGTTTATTTCAGTATATAGTTGTGTGTAATATTTTCCTCACAGTAAACAGCCTCTGTGGTTAATCTTTTCCATAAAGAGAACTTATTTACAAGTGCACAAAGAAAACCTGTAATAAAACATATTTCATCTTGTACTCAGACACTGGGCATTTTCTGTCCACCATGCAGCTGTTCTAAAGTGACATTAGGCTGGCCAGCAGCTTATGTAGTGTCGTTACCAAGGGTAGTTAGTGCTAATGTGAAAAAGAGAGAAATAGCACTTATTTTGTCCTGAGACAAAGTGTCTCTCTCTCTCGCTCGCAGATACGTACAATTATACATAATAACCAACAAAGCCTATATTAATGTACAGCTTGTATACATTGAATTGTATGACTAGTAATGGTGAATGACTGAATGTGTTAACTCTATTCGTGAGTGTTCACCGCAGAAAAGCTAAAAAATACTAAATTTTAAATCAGAATTGCACAAATTCTGCACAGTATCTGACTAAATTTCTCTTCTCTAATTAATGCCAAAATATTATGAATTTGGATACTTCAAGCCTATTTAAATCAAAACATATTTTGGTCCCTTGAACATTGAATTAACCAGGTTTTCCCTAGTATCACTAGTCACTTATAAAGCATCAGCCAAAGCGAGTGGAAAAATCCCTTCCATCTCCATTAAACAATTTTTCTAGTTCCTTGAATTTATTCAAACTACCCACCTGTACAAACACCAGACAGGAGTTTTTTATACCGAATGATTGACCATCTGCTTGCTGAACACAAATTTCCCACACATCTACATTGCAGTCATCCTCCCTTAGTTTGAATTATCCCCCATGTGCAGTCCAAACAAGAGGATTTCATTAGCATTGAGCTTACTTAATCCATTCAAAGCCTTAAACACCTCAATCAGATCACCTCACAGGTGTCTAGTCTCCAGATGCTGTAATTTGCAGAACTGAAGCCTTTCTCCATAAGAGCATAGATCAACAGACCTTTATGCAGTACTCAAGATGTGACCTGACCCCTTGCCTTATACAATGTGATAATCACCTCCTTACCAGTGCTGGCAAAAATTCCTGTATAACAGTCACAAAATGTGATGAGCTATCCTGGCAGCCGGTCTGCACTCTCCAGAGAACTTCATATCTGTCTGCACAATTATACCCCAAGGTCCTTTTCATTCTCCATTAACCCCAAGTGTGATACCACACAATTGGTATGTTAATCTGGGATTACTGCTCTCCTTATGAAGTACCTCACATTTGATAAGATTAAACTGTAATTGCCACTTCTCATCCCATCTACCTAATTTGTCTGGATCTTGTGGTACTAGCATACTCTGACTACTGTCATTAACCAGCTTCCCACTTTTGTGTCATCTTTAAAGTTATACATTAGCCTTCATCAACATCACTTACGAATAACAAAAACAATTTTCCAAGCAATGAATCTTGGGGAACTCCACTAATAACATTAGTTACGAAGAGCAGTGCATATCGATAACCACTATCTTCTCAACTCAATCACCCCTTTATCCATTGCAGTAACTTGCCCTGAATTCAGCTTGTTAGAATTTCACACACTTCCAGCATCACCAGCCCTAAAATATACCTATTCAGTTTCTTAGTCACCTGAGCAGGATCATCAACAGTTAAGCCATTTGTATATAGTGGACCAATGTGATTCATCCCTTCCTTCTAGGGTTTACATAAGTAAAAAGTCTTTGCTGGTTTTTTTTTTTTTTTTGCCAGAGATTTCTCATCTAATAATAATCCTTATCCTAACTTGCTTTCTGACTTGATTGCCGACTAGTTTATATCTACTGGAGGCACCTGTATTATAAGATAATTTACATGCATCCCATGCATTTTTCTTTTCAACTACAAATCTGATTAGTATGTCCAACATCCATTTGTGTTTTTTTATGAAAACCCTAAACACGAGAGGTATTAGAACCTATAGTACTTAGTATCGTGCTTGGGTTGGAGATTCAGAAGATGAAAGAATATATTTGTTGTCATCAGACAAACTTCTGAGACTAATTTTCAGGAAATATGTATGAAGGAAGGTTGTTCCAGAAAACGACAGTTGAATGAATAAACGAGGAAGATGAAAAGTTGGTTCTGTGAGTTTGAAGTTGGACAGTAAATGGATGTTGGCTGGTGGCGGAATATGTTTGGACTGTTTTGAAAGAGAGAGCGGGAATTATAGAAGCCAATTCAGAGAAACAGCGACCATGGAAGTATCTAGAAAAGGCATGCAGCAGAAACAGTAAATCTATGAGACAGCGAGTGGAGAGTCTGTTAGAGAGGAGTCATTAATTAACTTGACTGCCCTCTTCTGAATGGAATCTAGAAGCCCGAGAGAGGTTTTGGGGACACCACCCCAGATGTGGGAACAATATTCCATGGTAGGGCAGATTTGCAATTTGTACAGAGTGAACGGCTGTTTGGAAGAAAAGTAACACCGAGAGTTGAAAAAGAAAACCAAGTTTTTTAGATGCAGAGGAAGCAATATTTGTAATGTGCTTGTGCCAAGAGAGATTAGAAGTCAGGGTAATCCCCAAAAGAGATATATCAACTTGCCTAGAAATTGGAGTGTCACCAAAGATAAGCATAGGAGCTGAAGAATCCTTTGTTGCAAGTGAGACAAGACTGAGTTTTAGAAGGATTGAAATCAACTAAGTTGTCTTTGCCTCACTGGAGATCACTATTTAAACAATTGGTAGCGGATATTCGAGAAGTTAGGCTGATTGAGCAGGCCAAGGTTTCTCAAAATGGAAAGTGGAATGCAATGTGCTATCATCAGCAAAACTATGAACAGGGTTTTCTGTCAATGGAAGAAGGTCATTAATATACAAGAGGAAAAGAGTGAGGGAAAGAACTGACCCTTGGGGGACACCAGCATTAGAGCAAAAGTTAGAAGACTGAGCCATCACCCTCAGTAAGTGATCAGAGAGAAAACTGGATAACCAATTACAAAAAACAGTTGGCAAACCATAAGATGGAAGCTTGTTTAGAAGACCTTTATGCCAAATACAATCAAAAGCCTTTGAGATGTCAAGAGCAACTGCTTATGTTTCACTGAACTTTTCCATTGAATTTGTCCATAAATGGGTAACATATGCCAGAATATCACCAGTGAATCGACACTGACTGAATCCATACTGGCGACCGGAAGGTTTCTAGGTTGTTTAAGAGTTGGCAGTTAATTGATTTCTCCATTACTTTAGAAAGAGTAGAAGTAATTCCAATGGGACAATAATTGGTTGGGAGGGATTTGTCATCCTTTTTAGGAACTGGCTGGATATGAACAAATTTCCAAGCAGAAGAAAAAAACACCTTTGGAATAAGAAAGTGAAAAAAGGTGGCAAAAAACAGGAGTGAGTTCAGGAGCACAGGTTTTGAGAACAAGTGGAGAAATTCCATCAGGACCTGGAGCTTTCTTAGCATCAAGATTTGTCAAAATCCTTCTGACATCCTTTTGATGGAAGACCACAGGAGGCATTGAATGGAGCGTGTGGGGAATGGTGGGAGGTGTTTTACCAAGATCATTAATACATGAGTTGGAAGAAAAATGGGATGCTAGCAGGTCAGCTCTATCCTTGGCCAAAGTGACAACAGAACCATCTGGTTTTGACAGGTGGGAGCAGCAATGAACAAAAGTTGCAGCCAATAGCTTTGGCAAGAGACCAGAATGCTCAGCTACCTCCTTTAATAACTGCTTTACAATTGTTGCAAGCTTTGGTGTAGGCAGAAAATGAACAAGCCAGTTACGATATGCAACATTCTCCTGAACAGCCTTAGCACATTTATTGGAAAACCAGGGTTTAGATAAAGGATGAGATTTTAAAGTGGATTGTGGAATAAAAGATTCCATTCCTACAAGAATAATTTCACTGACACAACAGATGGAAGCCTGTTCCAATGATCAACCACCTGCTTGCTGAAGGCAAGCTTCCACACATCTATCCTGCAACCATCCTTCCTCAATTTAAATTTAAGCACCTCATGTATACAGGGTGATTCACTACCAGTGCGACAAACTTGCAGGAAGTATAGGGGGCACAAAGACGAATCGGAATCACAGCATTGCAGGGTCTAAAATGCCTTCGTCATGCGGTAGAGGACGTTGAACAGGAGGTCGCGTGAACAGCGATCCTGCTGGAAGTCAGCATATGTGAACCGGTTCCCGAGGCAGTAGGATGGACGGGTATTCAAACGTTGAATTGGCCGACATGCACCTCGCGTATGGAACGGGCGCTGCTCTGCCCTTGTACCAGGAACGTTTCTCGCACAGGCGTGCTCATCCTACGATTTTCGCACTTGTGCACAGAAGGTTACGTGAGACTGGTTGTTTCACGAGGGGTACCATGCATCGAGAGCAAACGACGACGCCAGACAATGAGGAGAATGTCCTACGTCTTGCAGAAGGCTATCCGAGTAAGAGTACTCAAGCGATAGGCCAACGATTAGGTATTTCCCAATCCACTGTATGGAGGATACTGTCAACAAACCAAATGAGTTCATACCATCTGCAATGCGTCCAATCATTGGAGCCTGCGGATTGTCCACTCCGGCGGACTTTTGGTACTTGGTTTCTTCAACAGAAACTGTTCGCAAGTGCTGACTTCCAGCAGGATCGCTGTTCATGCGACCTCCCATTCCTCTACCGCATGAAGAAGGCATTTCAGACCCTGCAATGCTATGTGATTCCGATTTGTCTTTGTGCCCCCTACACCTGCAAGTTCATCGCACTGGTAGTGAATCACCCTGTATAGTCTCGGCAAGAGGAAGAATTCAGCTTACTCAATCCAAGCTTTAAACACCTCAATTAGATCTCCCTGCAGGTGCTGTCTCCAAAAGCTGTAATTTGCAGAACTGAAGCCTTTCTAGGTAAAGCACCATTTTGTTCCCTTCCCAATCTGATTGCCCTTCTCTGTACTTGTTCCAGCAGATCTACATCCCTCAAAGTGAATCCTCCAGACCTGTATACAATACTCAAGATGTAGCCTAACCCTGCCCTTGTACAAAGGGATAATCACCTTATCCCTGCCAGCAAAGTTTATGTATATCAAAAATCCCATGAGCTGTTCTGGCAGCATGTCTGCACTTCTTAGAGAATTTTATATCTGACTTCACAATTATCCCCAGGTATTTTTCACTAACCTTGAAGTGTACTACCACACAGTTCATAAGTTACTCTGGGATGACTGCTACGCATATGTAGTACCTTGCATTTCTCAATGTTAAACTTCAACTACCATTTCTCTAGATTGTGTAGCTCACCCTGATTAATGTCATTCACCACCCTGCCAACATTTGTATCATCTGCAAACTTTGACATTAAGTTTAATGTCGAAGAATGGGAACCTTCCTGAATCCAATAATGCTCTCATAATTATGGCTGTTTTGTTTACTTCCTGCTGTCTCTAAATATGATTGGATAGATCCCATCCACCTCAGATGCGTTTATATTCAGCTTCAACAATTCCTCCTCCACTTTCTGTTGTTGAAAAGGGGGTTGCATGCCTTCCTGTGAAAATAGATGAATATTTGGTGGAAATTTATTGCTATCTAGAATAGATAGTGCTAAAAGGAAAGATAGATTTAAACTATTTCAACTGATGATGCATGCATGTAAAGTAAAGTAGATGCATACATGCTAGTTGTCTTTGGTTAAATGTGTAACTAGACTGATAGAACAATGACAACCTCTGACGATTCTATTTAAATAAGAATTTAGAAGTGAGAAAAGCCATATGAGCACTTTTTAGAGTTACAAACTTGAAAAATTCAACAAGCAATTACTGGTGAGTGACATTTACTTATCCAAATCCAATTCACGATCCAAAAGTTTTGAGAGACAAATTGATGAGTTCAAGAAAAAAAAAAAAAAACTTTGGAATCACAAACTTGTGATGAAAGCGATAGGCATGTTATCCTCATACAGAAAGTTGGTTTCTCTCGAAAAAAAAAAAAAAAAATAGTAGTTTGCTTGTTTATTTTAAACATGCAACATTTGAAAATCTGATCATGGCTCTTCAATCCAACACATTCCATATTCATGCATTGAAGTCATTCCTAGATAAGTGGAATGTTATTTGTAAATTTAAATCTTCCACATCCATTTTGAAAGTTGATTCCTCACATGAGGA
Source organism: Mastigoproctus giganteus (assembly GCF_048544385.1). Lineage (NCBI taxonomy): Eukaryota > Metazoa > Arthropoda > Arachnida > Uropygi > Thelyphonidae > Mastigoproctus > Mastigoproctus giganteus. The sequence continues at coordinate 67,177,563 of NC_143582.1, read as the reverse complement.
ATACTTTATAGATGAGGATGCCAGAAGTTTATCAAACTAACGAAGAATTAAATGGAAGGAAAGTAAAGGAGAAATTGTTGAGGATGGATATAAAGTCACCTGCAGCAGATGGAATCTATCCAATTATACAGGGTGTCCATAAATGTTTCCAATTTTGATTTTTTTTTTATTCAGAATTACTTCAAGCTACACTCATAAAACACATACCAGCTGAAGATCAGTTCAATAAGCTTTACATAAAAAGTTATTGGTAAAGTTCAATGGAGGCACCATGAGTAACTCGAGATATTCAATCTCCTGGCACACTGCTTCATTTCGCGATCAACAGGCCGATGATCCGTGTCAGTAGCGGAGGGATGTGCATATTGTCCTTCGAATGGCGCCAGTGGATTTTTTGGAGGCCATTCCATAAAAAGCAATAAAAGAGCAAAGGAATGAAAAGCTTAGCAGTATGAGTATATAACAGTTATATGATAATCTTGACAAGTGGAGTTGTCACTCATTTGGAGAAGCTTGTCACTGAGAATATGCAAGAAATAACTTGGATATTATTTATTTGGACTTCAAAGCGTTTGTCTTGGTTCCGCATGAGAGATATCTATAAGTTTTAACATATTGGGATCTCCAATTAGATCCATAGATGGATTGATGCATGACAGGAGGCAAATATTTGTAATTAATGGTCACTCTTCAGAATGGATTAGAATTATAAATGGGGTCCTCAGATCGATGTTAACCTAAAATTACTTATACATTTGAATTAAATATGGCAGAAGACACGATTGGGAGATTACGATTCAAACAGACCAGTTCAGTAAGAAGTGCACCTGTAAGGTGTTGTGTTAACAGTCATTTTGATGATTCATTCAACAATAAGGAAGTTATAATTCCACTATATTGTGGCAAACCGTGAATGCATTGAGAACACTACATCCGCCACACGTAAAAAAAAAACAGACTGCTTCGTGAAATGGTCAAAAGACAGCTAAGCCTTTTCTGATGAGACTAGTTTAAAGGCGCCATAGCAGGTGTATCATATCGTGACAGCATCCCATAGAAAAGCATAGGGAGCAACGTTTTGTTCAATACACCTCCGTTGATTTCGGTTATTTCTTTACAAAAACTGGTCAGATTACATGAACTAACAAGGCCGCCGTGGCCTAGTGGTCAGGCGCGCAGGTGCATAAGTACACGTGCCTTGAGTGACCGGGGTTCAAGCCCGTGACTACTGAATACAGTGCTGTTTCTTGTAATCTGTCTATCTTGTGAACTCCTCTGACCGTTTGGTCGTCCCGGAGTATAAACAGAAAATTTATTTATTTTATTTATACTAGAAAACATTTAATTTTTATCAAAATCCTTAAAGTTCGAATTTGTGAGCTACGGAATTTGGTAACTGAATATCTTAGAGATAATTGGACTCAAGCTTGTGAGGCTCAGAATGAAATTTTTAATGAAGCTTGAATTAGGAGTCATTAACTCAAAGGGTATACAGTGGACTGTATGAAGTTTTGCTTTAGCCACCGAGTTATTAAATCATCGGAATAAGTTGTCTCCATAAAGTTCAGGCCAACTGCTTGCCTCTGAGAAACTCAAGAGGCAAGCTGAGATCAGTACCTATAGAAGTGGGGAACATGATCGATTGATATCTATACTCTTACACACGATAAAATCATTTCATTATTCATCAATACGTTACAGCACTTTTAAAAAGAAACCTGAAAGTTAATTCAACTCCACCATGGTAACAGTGAAGACAACTCCATAAAAGTTTAGTTACTGTGTGTCGTCAAAATTTTAAAAAAATAACCAAAGTGTAGGCTTCATGTCTGTAATTATGTGCATCCTATGGTCAGTTTGGTTTGGGAAATAAAATCATAAAATGTGCTCGAAACGTAATTCTGAAATAGTGCTAAAAAATGGCCATAAAAATTCCTTCCGTTTCGACATAATACCTAGTTCTGTCATACCCGTACCCATTATGGCAGAAAGGGGGTTGTACCCCATATGCAACACAGAGTTTTAGACGTGATGTCTGAACTGAATAGATGTTGCTCAATCACTTATCTCATATTGTGAATACCTTCACAGCGAGTTGCCATGGTATTGCACTACCTCGAATAAGTAACGCTTCACCTATGGAGAAGACTATTATTACTTATTCTCGGCTGATACCACCACCCATTTGGGTGGTAGTATCAGCCGAGAATAAGTAACAATAGTCTGAATAAGTAATAATTTTCAAAAGGCCTTTTCGCCCCTCTTTGGTGGGTGGGAAGATACCCGGTTGCTGCAATAGTGACATACCAATCATGAAGCATAACTCCAACAATATGACAGATGATGTGCGTGGTTTAATCTTAAAGATATTTCTTGGCTAAATGCCCAAGAGTATGAAGGAATTTACTTATGAACTGACTGCTGCCTTTTCTTATAAACAGAAGTGCCTTCGTTTAAAACAAAAAATTTCCAATGATCATAACTGTTATGTCTATGCGCCCAGAGACTTTCGTCACACTTTCAAAAAGAAATATATATCAATTTTAAGTTCAGACTTTTTTTTTATGGATTTCTTCTTTCGCGTCAGTAACTCCCTTCCACCCTTGATCTCCATGATGGTAAGTAGATGTCATGACACTTCTCTGTCAGTGATATTGTTTCTCCCACAAATTCAAATTTTTTTTTTTTTTTTTTATGGTAATCTTATATACAGGCTGTCTCAAAAATATTGGTACAAACGTTTAGGGGAGGTAGGTAACATCAAAAGGAATGTGAATCGCATAGGAACCCATAACCGGACACGTCACCGTAAGTCGGTACACGGCGCTGTTCATCAGTTCGCGAGAGGGAAAATTTCTGGTTTACTCATTCAAGCAGTAGTCGCCGCACGAAGAGCATGCATCGATATACGAACTGTGAGCTGGCAGACATGCACCTAGTGTATGGATTAGCAGAGGGCCCACACGGTGTGCACCCCCATGCGCCACAACATCGCTTCGCAATAAATGTGTGGGCAGGTATGGTCGGTGACTACTTAGTCGGCCCATACCTGTTACCATCCCGCATGAACTCCGCTAAATATCGATTCTTTCTTGAACAAGTTCTACCAGGGTTACTTGAGGATGTTCCAGCAAATGTGAGACGCAACATTTGGTTTCAACATGACGGGGCGCCTGCCCATTATGGAATGTGTGTTCGTGACCATTTGAACAGGCGTTTTGGGCGTCGATGGATTGGCCGTGGTGGACCCGTTGCCTGGCCCCCACGCTCACTTGATTTATCGAGCCTTGATTTCTTTCTGTGGGGTTCCTCAAATCTATCGTGTATGAATCGCCTGTAGAGACGGAAGTGGATCTCGTGGCGAGACTCGTCTGCGCTGCTGCTACTGTCAAAGAAACGCCAGGTGTGTTCAACAGTGTCTGCCAATCCATGCTGCGTCGGTGTCACGCATGCATCGCGTCTCATGGTGGAACCTTCGAGCATCTGTTGTAACATCATGAAATGCATCCATCTCGTACTCCATTGTTAATATTATGTAAAATAAATGTTTGCCACTAATTACTCTCTGTCATTTCTGCTTCTTGTGCCTCTGCTACTACTTTCCCGTGACGTTTCCGGTTATGGGTTCCTATGCGATTCAAAGTCCTTAATAACTTTCGGCTTGGTAATAAATAAATAAATTTTGCATTTATACGACGGATGATCAACATGGTAAGAGGAGGTAATAAGCTAGGGTAAATACAAGGACAGCACCGTATTTAGTGTTCACGCGAGCTTGAAACACGGTCCCTCAAAATTCACATACTTCTGTATCGCGCTTGACCATGCGGCTACGTCCGGTCCTGATATCAAACTTCGGTAAAAAATGGCATTTTTCTTGCTGTCTATTAGATGTTTGACTGAAATATGGCCGGTCGGACATAAATGACAGGCGCCTCCGTAGCCAGGTGGGAAGGAACAGCAGTGCGTAGCACACGCTTCTTGATTAGACCAGGGTTCGAGCCCGTCACCAAATACGGAAAGGTCAGGGAATGACCACTGCATATCCTGGAGCAATATGGCCTTAGTTGCTAATGCTCCTAAAAACCAAACAAACATAAATGACAAGAGTTTGAGAGAGTAAGTTGTCACGGCTCAAATATTTCGTAATTTTCTGGTAAGAAATAAACTTATTTTATTTATTTATATAAATAAAATTAATGGGTTCTTATCTAATCGAAAATTTTGGTCAGTACAACTGAATTTGATGTTTTTGTGCTTGTTCCTTAGTTTTTGAGCACTACTGTACATTATCCTGTTTTTTTTTTTTTTTTTTGGATCAGTGATTTTAAACCTCGCAACCTGTGTACATGCAAAGGAGATACGGGGTGTGATACTGTGCATCACAACCTGGTAGTTGCTCGGCTCCTTCTATCATTATATCTGTGGCAAAATAGCGACTTCGAAATCACATTTAATACAAAGTATCTGATCTCTATCTGTCGATTAAAAGTCTTTCCTTTTCTGTTCAGTTGTCTCTCATAATCAAACTGTTGATTAATGGTTCCACACACTAATATGAAACTCGTATCTGGTGGGTATGAGCTTGGCACATTCAGGGTCCTGAGATTCTTCTCTTTCTTGGGGATTCCCTTTTACTTCTCTCTCTCTCGGGGTAATTCAGAAATTTTTTTTGGCTGGTGCAGCAGTATAAGCCTCGAGCTTCCTTGCGCCATATGGCTAATAATAATACATGCAGTCATCCATCAAACAGACCGTATCCTGTTGGAAAGGTAGCGTCTTCTCTATATATATTTTTAGTTACAGGTTTAGTTTCGTAAAATAGAATGCGTTATTGAAATATCTGATTGTTTTAGATTCGTGGCATTAAAGAAACAGAACATAAAATATCTGAAGAACAAACTATTGTTTAGAAACAGAAATTAACACATTATTATTATTATTAGCCATATGGACAAGGAAGCCTGAGGCTTATGCTGCAGCAGCCAAAAAGAAATTTTTTTTTTTAATTACCCTGACAGAGAGAGAAAGAGAGAAAACAAGAGTCAGAAGTAGAAGGGAATCACTAAGAAAGAGAAGAATGATGGTATCCAGCTCACTTGAACTATATTTAGCAGTGCTGGGAAATTCATGCCACATATTCAATGTGTCCTTCACGTTTATCTATTATGTGTCATAGTTGGAGTGTGCAGTTGCGAAGAACATGCTTCAACGTTTCCTCCGACACAGAAAAACACAGATTTCATCTTCAATCGCTTTCTTCAGCGTAGCAATGGTTTGTGGATTCTTCTGAAACTCTCTGAGATAACCCCAGTCCCCAGAGATAAAATTCACATGGGTTTAAATCAGATGACACTGGAGGCCATGCCTCGAATGTCCTTTTCCAAAAATGTGGCGGTTAGAAACCACCCGTCATCAAAAATTTAATCCACAAACTCCAGGAAAACTGCAGTATTCAGTGTTACCAACCAAACTCCAAACCTTTCTCTAAAGAGTAATAATGATTTTGTTGGTACGAAAAATTCGAAGCTTGCGAAACTACAAAGTAAAGAAATAGTACGATGAATAAAAAAAACATGCTGTATTTTAATAATGATAACACAATGCTATCTTAGTCAACGTTTTTCTAACGGTATATGTGTGAGTAAAGACACCAATATTATACATCTGGATACAGATAATGTGAGAACCACCTGGTGCAGTTAAGAATCTCCCTCAGATAGGGCAATGATATCTCAACATTCTAAGAAGTCGTTTTACTGGACTAATTTTTAGTTCTGCTTTTCACAGCACCCGGGGGTAGCAATTTATTTAAAGAGCATTTCACAATGATTGGCAAAACGTTGATTGTCATTATGGGTAAGTTTAAACAGTACCTGTTTCATAAATTTTTCGTTATCAGCTCTGATTAAGACTGTTTTATTTTTGAACGCATCATACAGTGCAATTCACGAAATTACCAAAACCAATGAAGGTTTCTATAAGAGACAGATTTTCATTCATAATTAGCGTGAATTTTAGAAATTATTTTACTAAGATTTCATTAACAGAAAAATGGATTCCAAACAAACGTGTTAAATCCCATCTTGAATGTAAATATTTGTTAAAATATACATTGTTCATCAATGTAAGACCTAATTATGAAAATTAAATGTACGTTATCGGGAGTCGATGTGCTTTTGCACTATTAGAGCAAAAAAGCTGTGTAGTGCACGTGAATGAACACGCTGGCTCTTTGCTAGACCATCTGACATTCTGGTTTATTTAAACTAAACTTCTTTCCCTTTTCTTCCCCCCCCCCCCATAATAAGCATCTTTCCTAAACTTTCAATCGCCATAATTGTCAGCCAACTGTTGTGAACTTGGATTCCACTGCCATATGGCTTTTAAGAGACCACCTAATGCAAGTACAGATTCTGATTGGAAATAGAAGCTTTTCTACTTCCAATTTCCCTGGACATTATTTCTTACTGTTTTCTTTGACAATATAAACGCCGTTAATAAATTGGAAATTACACAATGGTAGAAGGTATTGTACGAGGTGGGATCTTAATTAAAGTGCACACTAGGAACTGGTAGATCGCATTAAAATTTGGAATTTACAGAGTGACAGAGCTACACAAATAACCACTTGGAAATTCCCAGATAAAGCATTTTTGTTGTTATTTGGTTTTTAGGAGCATTAGCAACTAAGGCCATATTGCTCCGGGATATGCGGTGGTCATTCCCTGACCTTTCCGCATCCTCCGTATTTGGTGGTGAGGGGCTCGAACCCCGGTCTAATCAAGAAGCGTGTGCTACGCACTGCTGCTCCTTCCCACCTGGCTATGGAGGCGCCTGATAAAGCATTAAGCAACTACATGGAATATGTTTGGATTACAAAAAATCTGACCTATGAAGAGCAAGGGAAGAACGATCCGAGGCCAGTTATACTCCCACGTGGTCTAGTGGTTAGGATACCTGACAATACCGTGATGGGTATTGGTACCAATACCCATCACGGAGTGGAAACCCCATCAGGGAGAAAAAAAAAAAAAAAAAACAATATTATATTAATAATATTAAAGAAATATTATTATTATCTGTTTATTTAAAAATTAAAAAAAAAAAAAAAAAAAAAGACTTATCCCCTATATAGCCGGAAGACAAGGTCTCTGATTGGCCAATCAGGGATCAATCGCTCTTATGAGTGCGATTGATCCCTGATTAACGTCGTCCTCCCTTTTCTTAAATTTCCCGGACATCATAATTACTCAAGTGGAGCGGTATATGTGACCAAGGAAGAGATTCAGAAATCTGACACTATTAAAAAATGTAATAATCGCGGTGTAATAGTATATTAATTTCTAGTTATCGCATTTAAGTTTCTCTACTTTTAATTTTTTAGAACTGGGAATGAAGATCTCGAGATTGAAGAATATTTTACAGGCTTTTCCAGTTCAGCTTCTTCGGATGCCGAGGTCAATGATTCAATGGTGAGGCAACAATGGCAGGAATCTCTTTTTTGAGGGGCGGGGTTCAAACTCAATTTTCCGTTAACATTATTGCAATCGGGATGAACTGACCATCCAGATGGCAGTACGTTCCTCTCTTCAATTAGAGCTTTGTTTTGTAGACTGATTCCCTAATATAAGTTTAGCACTCCAAAGTATAATACAGTAATTATAAATCTTTCTACTTACAACAACACGTCGAATATAACGAAATTAATTACGGATCTATCCGGAACTCTGCAAAAAGACACATTGCTCAAAAAATTGAACAGGAAGGGCATTAGAACAAGGTAAATTCTATCTCCAATTTTTTTTTTTTTTTTAATCACAAGGTGGACTCTTTATCATCAGCCTTAAGAATCAGTGAAAACCACAGTTCCCTTGAAATTCAGAAAAAAATTCTTAAGCAGAATAAAACTGACCGAGAGACAAAAACCCATGGATTTTTGGTTTATATAAACTCTTTCAATTTGTTTTCATATGATCTTTCAATGATATTTAGAGACTGAAATTGTAAATACTTCTCTGCAGGAGAAAAATTATCATATCAGTGAGCATATTGTGAAAATTGGTTTTCTAATAGAATTACTGAAAAGTTTTCGTGAAAGAATTAGACATATGGTTACAAAACACTGAACTTCAGTTACAAAAAAAACTGAAGCCCTTGGTCTCAATGAGCTGGAGCTGCCGCATCAAAGAATGGTTCCTCAAAAATCTGAAAATAATGAATCTCAATTTGAAACTGAAATGCTACTATCAAAAAAATATATTTTGAACTAACAGATACAACTGTTTCATATAAAGATGCAAAAATTAAATCTTCAACTTCCTAAACAAAATGGAAAATTTAATCTTCGACATTGCAGGTCGCACAGGAATCTGTGCGACCTGTAATGTCTATAAATTTAGATGAGAAAAGGTTGAGGTTGCACAGTTATGCTACTGGATTTTTCAAAAACCAAAAATTACGGTCCATAATTTCGACGATCTGGCAAATTAAATGAGAACTGAGAAACATTTCTGAAATGTTGACCAAAACGGCACTACTTACCATACTTAACGGTACTGATAATACTGAATAACAAAATTTGGATCATATCTTGTTATGGGCACGAAAGTAAGTTTACTTTCTACATTTTGAGGTGCTAGTCACGGAAATAGTGCTTAAAATGACAGATAGGCTCTTGTTTTCGAAAAAAAGTAGTTTTTTATATTTATATGGCAGTAAGATGTAGTTACGAACATACCTGTATCGAACACTGGACCTTTTCGCCTTTCGCTTGTATTCGGGACCATCCCTTTTCACCATCCAACAAAAATCTGGTAACATGGCAGCACTCCATTTGCTTTTGTATCTTTGTATCATCGCTGCGATGTCTTGATGGAAGCATTCACCACGTTCGTTGCTGATGGCACTACAGTTTGGTGGGAAGAAATTCAAGTGTGAATGCAAGACGTGCATCTTCAATGACATGTTGCATCCCAGTTCTTCGTAAGAAGTAAAGTGTATTGATGTTTAGCGGCACCAGGGGTTCCCCCCCCCATCTCCGAGTTGCTTTCACTGTGGGTGTACCAGTTCACTGAGAAGGCCAGAGATTTAAAAGTGTATGGACATTGTCTACGTGTAATGTTATGTACCGTTATTCTTCTGGCCATTTAGCCGCTGGACCCCTGCTGAGGCCCAGCGTTACCCCACTTTCGTCCCGTGGAGACAGACCACCAGGAACCCAGTAGTTTTAGATTTACTCTGGCAGGTCCTGCCACCTAATTTCCTGAGATTTCAGTGGCTAGGACCTGGAAAAAAAAAAAAACGCGCGGGTATATCCATCATCGTCAGTTTTGATGATCATTATGCGATCGGGATCCCACTTGCATAATGATGGCTGAAAATATGGGCAAACGGTAATTTGGACATAATTAAGTTTTTGTGTGTGGGGCATTCGCTGGCGTAAAGATAGAGTGGAAGGAGACTAAAGGCTGGGGGAGTTAAGGTAGAAATATGGGGATGATAGTGCAGGCAACCCCAGACGTCAATGAAGTAGGCACATGCTTCACCAAGCAAAAGTAGGAGGAGCCGGAGGAGAGACCATCCTCCCACCGGCGCGGGGGGAAAGAGGTGGAAACGCACCGGGCAAGGGAGCCCGGTTCGATCACCAACAGGCGTCTGCAGGAAAACTATACATAGATCCTGCTGGTGGTGTCCAATCTGGTGTCATGTCCGAGTTGTCATCCGTGGGACTGGGTCCCGTCCGTGTTAATCCTTTACCTTAGTGGGGTTTATTTCCTAAGTCTTTCAGTTCTCAATAGTGAGTCTTGTTAACATACGTAGACCTTCTTTGTGGGTATCTTTTCTGGTGGTCATGTCCATATTTTCGTCTGTGGGACCGGGGTCCCGTCCATGCTAGTTCTTTGCCTTGATGTGGTTTATTTCCTAAGTCTTCCAGTTCTCAGGAATTGTGTCTTGTTCACATAGACTCATGTGGTGGGGTGGCCGAATTTGGTAGTCATCTCCATGTCGTTCATGGGGCCGGGGTCCTGTCCCATATACTTTAGTATGGTTTGTTTCCTGAGTGTTCTAATTCTTGGGGGTGGGTCATTTCTGGTGTCCCAGTCCAAGCGAGCTGAAGAACAAGTGTTCTCTGGTTATAGTGGTAGTGGATTGCGGCGATTTGGTTTCTCCTCCTCGCGAACAGTGCCTGCGCGTAATCCGAGAAGGCTTGGTATTCCTCCTTCGTGTCTAGGAGGTGATGTTCTTCTCCTTGTGGTAAGTAGTGGATCCTGGTGATTAAAACACCACGTAGGTCTTCGTAGAGCCGGCAGTCATACATGCGGTACTGCCAGCTCTCCAGCCCCCCGCAAGTATAAGTTGGATCGTCCTGGATCCCAAGCAGAGATAGTTTGGCATTAATCGCTACGTGTCCAATTAAGAGGTAAGTTACCTGTAGACCTGGGAAGAACCAGTTTGATGAGGTTGGGTAGTTTCGTTCAGTATTGGGTAGGAACTTCTATGTGATGTCTCCCTTTTGAGAGGTGCTCCACTTTTCTTGCCATGTCTGTTGCAGGTGAGTTTGTATCCTCTTCTTTTCCACATTTCTATTGCTGGTTAGGTCAATAGCGAATCCCAGAAAAGTCTGGAGGACTACCTTCGTCTATGTAGTACATTTATTTATTATTTATTATATTAGGGTTACCCGTAATTCAATACATTAACCCGTATTTCTGTCTGTAAATTTCCTATTTTGCTGGACAAAAAAAATCCCAGTTTCTGGGGGGGGGGGGGGGGAACCTTACTATCTACGCCTGAGATCGACTAATTCAGCCACGGAGTGAAAAAAGCCCATTAAAGTTCCTCGGGTCATCGAAGGGATTCGAACCCGGGCCTTTATCACCCAGTGTGGGGAGGACGGTGACGATACCGCTGTGCTACCGCGCAGACCATATATCTAGGTAGTACAGAAGGCCGCGACGTACGATTTCTAAGTCCAGCGGGAAAGTGCCAGCGAGTACCTGCAGAGCATGGGCGCTCACCATGTGGCAGGTGCGGGAAATGGTTAGGAGGATGGATTTATGAATTTAGTCTGTGATACGTCTGTTTACTGATGCTGTGGTTTTTTGAAACCACGTGCTGGATGCGTAGGTGACGATTGGAGTGAAGATAGTTTTGTAGAACAGTTGGAGGACTCGCTTTTTCAAGCCCATTCTTTACGTGTGACCCTGACGACGATGGCTGCGTAACGTCTTATTTTTTCACGGAGATATTTCAGATGGTCCTGAAATGACAGGTTTTGACCAATATCACGCCTAGGTATTTCAGTTGGTTAGAGAATTTGATTGTTTCCTGCTCAATTTTTATTTGCGGAGGCCGCCTAAGATCAATCAAGTCCCTTTAGTAGAATGGAGTTTGTTTTTCTGGGGATATTTTGAGTTGGTTTCGGTTTGACCCCCATTCTTAGAGAGTGGTCAGGGCCCGATTTGCGAGGACCTCCAATGCGGCTCTTGGAGTTTGCCTGTATAATCAGAATGAGATCGTCCGCGAATGCCTGAGATTATACTTCATCGAGATTGATTAATATTAATAAATTATATGAACCTTGAGGGCAGCCCCGATGGACCCGCCTGAAGAGTGTGCCGAGGGGGCGGTGACTTTGATTGTTCTGTTGGTTAATGGTGTTAGAGAGGTTTTCCAGCATGCTGGTTTCGCGCAGCCTTGCCAGGACGCTTGGCCACCAAAGTGAGTCGAACGCCCCAGCGAAGTCCACGGCTATCACTAGGCAGTACTTTTTATTTCATCTGTCGATCTTGGTCGGGAGGTGAGTTAGGGCGTCCACAGCGGAGGTGTCCCGCCTGAAGCCGAACTGGTTTTCTGAGGCCAGGCCAGCCTCATCGCAGCAATGTTGGATCCGTGTCTAATCGTTCATATAGGTTACTGATGACTGTTAAAAGTGCAATGGCCCGGTAGGAGTATGAAACGTGATCTTCCACAAGCTGCCTGTAGTTGCCGGCTTTAACATTTTCTAGAAAATCAGTCGAAACATTTCGAAAGGTTTTCCACGCTGATTCCTTGCTATCACTAAGGGCACATTCTAACTGTTCATGTTTAAAAGTTGACTTATTTGTGTACCAATGAAAACGCCTGCCTTAAACTTCTCTGTCCTAAGTCTTGGGAATTTCTCTTGCAAGTATGTGAATCCAGGACCGTTTACTTCCAAAGCCTTCACGAACTTTTTCATGAGTCCCAGTTTGATGTGGTGTGGTGGAAGCAAAACTTTATATTGATATACCAGAGGTTCAAATGTTACGTTCTTTATTCCAGGCGTTAATGATTTTCGTTGGAGCCAACTTCTTTTCTCGTAGTGCATATCCTTGTCACGACTATCCCACTCGCAGAGAAACCAATAATACTTAGTGTAACTCTTTTCTAGTCCAAATAAAATGGCCATTACCTTTAACTCACCACAAATCTGCCACTCATACTTCTGACAGTGTACACCTAAGAGGAAGTTCTCCATGTTTGTGTATTTTTTTTTTTTTTATTTTTTAACGGCACACGCAAGAGGTATTGAAGGCAGCATATTTCCATTGTGTAATAACATAGCTTTAAGGCTAAGTTTAAAAGCGTCCATAAATAGTCACCATTCTTCGGACTGTGCCTCATGTTCATTGCTGCTATTAGACCATCAACATCCTTACAAACAGCGAGTTCATCTTCTGTTTGAGAGAATTTATCATAGTCTTTATTTCGAATACGAAATGTTGCCACTTTCACAGAATGATCTAGAAGATTCCACTGTTGTAGCCTCGAGGCCAAAAGCTCTGCCTTATTCTTCGGCAGTTCGAGATCCCTGATGAAGTCATTAAACTCACTTTCTGTGACCTTATTGATTCAAAAGGATAAAGGTTTGTACAAAATGGTGAATCCCTTGACGTAAACGGCTGACGTACACTTGATATACACGAAGTATATCAAGTGTACGTCAACCAGTCTCACGTAACCTTCTGTGCACACGTGCGAAAATCGTATGATGAGGAGCACGCCTGTGCGGGAAACGTTCCTGGTACAAGCCCAGAGCGGCGCGCCCGTTACAGTCCTCAGCTCCATACGCGTGGTGCATGTCGGCCAGTTCAACGTTTGAATACTCGTCCATCCTACTGCCTCGGGAACCGGTTCGCAAATGCTGACTTCCAGCGGGATCGCTGTTCACGCGACCTCCCGTTCAACGTCCTCTACCGCATGACGAAGGCATTTCGGACCCTGCAATGCGATGCGATTCCGATTTGTCTTTGTGCCCCCTACACCTCCTGCAAGTTTGTCGCACTGGTAGTGAATCACCCTGTATGTAGCTGTGCGGTGAATCACAAAACTACTACATTCTCCGAATTGTAAACAATCGTGACTCCTCCTATACACTAATTCGTACGGTGCTTACACGATGGAATTCATGTTTCAGAATGCGCTGCAGGGTCACCGAAATATACGAGGAATACAGTACGGGCTTGTTAAAGGTAAATCACGTCTAAATAATCTGATGAGCTATTATGAGGTTTCCATAAAAGAAGGGGAAATTTTTGACATTGTATAGATTTCAATGAGATTCTTGATGCTGTCTAACTGATACACCCTTTGTATAAATTACAATAATATAGTTGAAAAAATGGTCGGTTGCACAATAAGTGAAAAAGGGTTGTCTTTGAGTGGACAGTGGTTCAAGCCAGCGTGACTGCTAAATACGATTAATGATTGTATTCATAATTTATTGTAAACTCCTCTGACTTGGTAGTCATTCTGGAGTATAAACAGGAACATAAATGGCCATCGTTCTGATTGGAGTTCCACAGGATGCAGTACTGGGTTCGTTATTCCCGATATTTGTTAATCACATTGCTTAAGGCGTAAGGGACTTGATGCCAACTTTTGATTATGACAAACAAGGATGGGAAGGTGGTAACCGATAATAATCAAGGTATATATATTTTAGTTATGTATATTTTATACAACTTAATGTATATTTATGCTGCTTCAACAAGACCCAGATAAATTATTTAGATGGTTAGAAAAATGTCAGCTAAATGGTATACTTAAAATGTATAAAGTTTTATATCTGGGTAATAGTATCTACACTTGGATAGTGAGCTCTTTGAGCTCTACCTATGCAACTTTATTAATCAACAACTTACTTTAGATAAATACCCTGCGTATGCTATTTACATGTATTTGTTGCAACAACTATTACTTAACAAGCCTCCCAACACTCAATAAATGGCAATGGTCACGGAGGAATATACGAGGGATTTCTGAAAAGTAAAGGTAACACATTTTTTTTTTCTTAGTAATGATGAAAGGGAATGAGATGAAACGTGGTGGACAGATAGACCCGTTAACAACGTTCAAAAAGACCTCCAGTGCAGTGTTGTGATACTGTCGCCTCAAAGCAGATTCCAGTTGCAAAATGGGGACTACCCTGCGAGTGTGGTCCAAAACAGGTGTTCGTGAAGTTGTTCGCTTTTTGCCAGCAAAAGGGTCTTCACCAAGTGACATTCACCGCGAACTGGTTGCTGTGTATGATGAAAAGTTCATGACAAAGAAGCAGGTGTGGTTTTGGTGCAATGAATTTAAAGCGGGCCGTGTTGACAATGAAGATCGACATCGGGCGGGCAGTCATGGCCACATTGTTCTAGGATTACCAAGGCATTCTGTTGATGGATTTCTTGCCGAAGGGAGGAACAATCGATGCACAGCTTTACTGTGCAACGTTGGAAAAACTGAAAGCCAACATTCGACGCAAACGACCAAGACTCCTGACAAGTGGAGTGATTTTGCTGAACGACAACGCAACTCCACACACTGCCGACACCACTCGTGGGTGGTTGCGCCGTAATCGTTGGGAAACTCTGTCATATCCCATCCGCTACAGTCCAGACTTAGCGCCTTCAGACTTCCGTTTGTTCGGCCCTCTGAAAAAACACCTTTCAGGAAAGCATTTCACCACGGATGAGGAAGTTCATCAGGCGGTGTGACGTTGGTTACTGCGTGTGGGCACGGACTTCTTCAGTACTGGTATTGATAAACTGATCCATTGTTGGGACAAGTGCATCAATAAAACTGGAGACTTTGTGGAGAAGTAGTGCATGTTCACTTATTCTTGGTGTGTAATTTCAACTTCGTAATATTAAACATCATCGAGAGAAAAAATGTGTTACCTTACTTTTCGGAAACCCCTTGTAATAGATATAAAATTTTAATATACATGAGTTGATAAAAAAAAAACAAAAAAAATCATTTCTGTACAAAATGCATACCAAGTTTCACGGCCACAAAAGAGTGAAGTTTCTTTCTGACAACTCTTGTAGTGCTCACTACAAGAGTTGTCATAAATTTCATTCTTTTATGGTAGTGAAACTTGGTGTGCTCTTTGTACACAAATATTTGATACAAATGCTAAGGCTAATATTAACTTAAAACTTTAACGTCACATGATAATTTTGCTTTCAAGTGTTCATCATGCCTGTCAATCGCTAATTCAGACACTGTCTTCAATCACTGCTATGTAGCTATATTTTTTTCCCATCATTTCAATATTTAGATGCAAACTAAAATAACTTATTTCCTCTCCTTTATTTCAGTCCTATTCACGTGTGTGGAGTATTTATCAGGAGAGGAGGATAAGGAGCTAGAAAGACTGAAAAACTATTACCATGTTAGAGAGACTGCTACAAATGAGCTTGAGAACACCAACAGCACCAAAAAGACTGTCTGTTATGATTTTATTGGATGTTTCTCCACTGGGGGAACCTTTCGTCATCTGAATGTACTGCCGGATTCTCCAGAGAACATAGGGACAGTATTTCTTTTGTATACGCGTCAAAATCAAAAAAATCCAGTGAATGTACACTATTCGGACGAAAATTCGATAAATACCTCACTACTAAATCCTAATGCACCCGTGAAGATAATTTGTCATGGCTTCATTCAAACTGAAAATGCAAACATGTTTCTCAAGATGAAAGACGCGATCCTCTCACAAGTATGTATGTCTGAACAAGATTTGTTTTTACTTTATTTTATTTGTCTTTCATACAGGATATTTCAAAATACAGCATTTTGTAATACACTTTTGCGTTTTTGTTATACACTATGTTATCAAAAGTATTGGGTCGCCAAGAGACATTCTAACACGAAACAAAAAAATTAATATAGTGTAGCCCCATCTTTGGCCTAGGATACAGCAATAGCCTCCGTGGGGAACTGTCGCCATTCCTCGCACAGGAATGGTGACAGTTTGTGAAGCCGCAGTTTGTGAAGTTGACCGCCACTGATTTCGTACACGCCTCTCAAATTCGTTCCACTGCCGCCGTTGAAATCGACAGCCAGGCCCGATTAGCCCAATGGTAGTACGTGCTCTCTTCAAATCAAGCCATCTGGCATTGGGCTTCAGAGCAGGAAACATTGTTCTGTTGAAATGTGAGTGGTCCTTCACCATTAAATTTTCTCAGTGCAGTAACCGAAATACTGTCTAGAATATCAATGTAAAACAATCCATTCATTGTAGTGTCAACAAAATTCTGCAGTCCAATGCCATATTATAAAAAGTAGTCCACACCAACACACTTCGAAAACTGTATTTCACAGCTTGGACGATGGTAGTCCTTACTGAAGGATTTTCCTGCCTGACGCCAGGCCCAAATTCTTTCACTAGTCTTAAAGAGCGTATAACGCCAGGAAGCATCGAGAGGAAGGGGTTCAGAAGGGTCAGTGTCCTCATGACCAGGGCTCATTCACAATGTTCGTTCCGGCACTGACCAGCCTGCCCGACTCCCAGGCGCCTCCGTAGCCAGGTGGGAAGGAGCAGCAGTGCATAGCACACGCTTCTTGATTAGACCGGGGTTCGAGCCCGTCACCACCAAATACGGACGATGCGGAAAGGTCATGAAATGACCGCCGCATATTCTCGGAGCAATATGGCCTTAGTTGCTAATGCTCCTAAAAACCAAATAACAACAATAACAGCCCGACTCCCTCGACGCTTCTGGTGCTAAAAACTGTTTTAAAAGTTTACGCGGTGTAAATCTGATGTAAAAACTTGATAAGTACGAACAGTTTCACTGGGACAGCCAGATGAGGCTGTCCCTATAAAAATTTAGTTCAATGGGAGAAAGGCTCGTGCCTTCCGAGCTCTGCATGTGACATTCTGCTCTGATCTCCTCTCCCTTCCTTAACTCCCAATATCTGCTATTCACCTGATTGCATCTCCTCTATTGAGTTGTGTGCTGCCAAGATCGTGATTATATTCAATTTAGTGATCATACATACTTGATGGACTGCTGATGACGGGTGAACTTAACTTTGTTTATCTGGACGTCTGCTAACAGTGTTTATAGTATGCCATGATGTACCTCATGTGGAGGGCACATGTTTGGTGAACCCATCACTTCTTTTGGACTTCACTGAATTAAGTCAACTAACGTGGATTCTTCTTTCTGGTGGCATCTTCGTTAAGTCTGAACTTCATTAATGTGCACTTGATGGAATTTTAGAGCTTCCTATCTAGTGAGTTTGTAGTTCCTGTGCGTCTTTGAAACTCATTCAAATATCATTGGCTACATTAACTACTGGACTGGCCTAAGTGTATATATGTACTAAATATATGGATTTATGTATTGTATAAGTAGATTCATGTATCTATATCTTTAAGTGCGGTATTGTATAATAATGGCCGGGATGCCAGTTTTTGGCAGGGAATGCCTAGTATAAAAAAAAAAAAAAAAACCTTTTGGGACAAGGAACAATGAAAACAAAATATACTGTATATATATATATATATATATATATGTACCCACACTAAAGGACAGAATTCATGGGATACCTGATTCCTGGGCAGCGCGACGCTGTCACCCCTCTCGTTATTGGACGAACCCACCGCTTGGCAGGTATATAGGTACACTGCATTCACGTAGACGGTAATTCGATGTCAGTATGGATAAACGTAGCGAGTTAACCGACTTTGAAAGAGGGATGATAGTTGGTGCCCGACGCATGGGTCGCTCTATCGCGGAGGTAGTACAGAAATTGCACTATCCCCGTTCGACAGTATGAAGAGTATATCGGGAACACGCCATTTACGGAATAACAACTCATCGTGGACAGCGCTGTGGGAGAAGAAAGGTGGTGGATGAACGTGGCCGTCAACGTCTGTCTCGCATTGTTTCCGCAAACCGGAAAACGACAGTGGCACAAATCATCGCCGACAAATCAGAGTCCCATTGCTAACAACACGACACAGGACTCTACGCCTCAACTCAACTGGGCCTAAGAACATCGGCACTGGACCTTGGATGATTCTAGACGGGTCTCCTAGTCCGATGAGTCCCGTTTCCAGTTATTTCGAGAGGACGGGCGGATGCGTATCGGACAGAAACCGCACGAAGCTATGCACATGTCATGTCAACAAGCAACTGTTCAGGCAGATGACGGTCGGTAATGGTCTGTAGCGAGTTCAACTGGCACACGTTGGAGAACTTCTAGTACGTCTAGACGCATCTCTGAATGGTACAGGTCCAGATGCATCTCTGCACCCATTCCAGTAGATCTGCATGCAGTACTCATGATGCGATTTAACCATTGCCTTGTACAATGGGGTAATCACCACCGTATCCCTGCTAGCAAAGTTCGGGTATATCACTGTCAAAACCCAATGAGCTGTACAGACAGACTGTCGCACTGCTCAGAGAACTTCATACTGGACAATTCGTAGGTGGTAGATTACTCTCATCAACCGGCGCAATACCACCACTTTGCTTATTGGAAGCTTGAAGTGGTGGAACCCATGTTTAGTCTCCAGAGCTAAGTTCCGGTCAACCCTTCCCCATCTCTTCCATCATGCAGAATGACTGATGACTTTTGAGGTTATGATGAACATCATGGTGAGATCCAATCTTCCTTACATTTCGAGGGTACAGCTCTAAGACGGTGTTTGCAGGCCGGCCGCTAGTTAGTACACCGGAACGGACCTATTGGTAACTCTTTAGGAGGCTTCCGCATCAGCTAGTGTATAATCTTGCTACCTCTACTCTGCCAGATAGTGACTGGAGGGAGTCCAAGTAGTGTGTATGAGGGGGGCATTGCCGAGGCCACGTTATGTCAAGGATCTGAGTATATTCTTACCATGTGTACGCCTATACCCAAAAATTTCATTACTTCATACATCATGTACCCCCCCCTCCCCCACTTTTTCTTACTATTGAATACACCATGAATTGTCAAACTAATAGAGCAAGCTTATCTGCGAAAAGATCTAAACCTCCCAAGCACTTCCTAGTTCATTTCACAAATATCATCATCATCATCAGCCATTTTCAATCCACTGCAGGATGAAGGCCTCTCCAGCAACTTTCCAGTTCCTTCTGTTTTGAGCACTGGCCATCCATTTACTACTCAAAAACTCATGAATTTCATCTATCCATCTCCGCCTTTGTCTTCCAGGTTTTCTTCTAGCTCCTCTTGGGTACCATTCTGTTATTTTCTCAGTCCATCTGTCATCATGTCTTTGAGCTATGTGTCCTGCTCAAGACCATTTTAGTTCTTTAGTTTTGATAAGAATGTCCTTTACTTGAGTTTGCTGCCTAATCCATGTGTTTCTCTTCTTATCGCGCATTATAGCCTTAGTAGCTAATGCGCCAATAAAACCAAACCATTCTCTTCTTATCTAACAGTCTGATTCCCAATATAATTCGTTCCATTCTTCGCTGTGTAGTTCTTAGCTTCTCTTCCATTCTTTTGGTGAGTGCCCAAGTTTCACTTCCATAAGTCATGGTGGGGAGTATACATTGATTCATTATTTTACGTTTCAGACAAAATGGGATATTGCTCTTCAGCATGTGACTATATTTCCTGAATGCTATCCATCCAAAATTTATTCTTCTCTTCACTTCCAGCCATTTATCATTATTACAGCTAATAACTTGTCCCAGATAAGTATATGACTCCACCTTTTCAATTACTGCTCCTTCAATCATTATTTTCCTTTCCGTGGCATACTTGTTCATCATTACTTTTGTTTTAGCCATATTCATCTTTAGTCCAAAATCCTTACTAACTGTGCATAACTGATTAAGATTTTCCTCTAATTCTTTGGGATCATGGCTTATGACCACAATGTAATCTGCAAATCGTAAATGGTTTAGGTACTCTCCGTTCACATTGACTTCTTTCTGCGACCAGTCTAATCTTCTGAAAGCTTCCTCAAGGTCAGCAGTAAACAGCTTCGGAGATATTGTGTCTCCTTGTCGAACTCCTTTCTCGATTTTAAATTTGCTACTGTCTTTGTCTAGTGAATAAAGGATGTAGCACTTTCATATATTTTCTTCAAAATCATAAAATATGGGGTATCAATGCCTTGTCTTTCCAGTGCCCGAAACATTGCCTTATGCTGTATGGAGTCAAATGCCTTTTCATAATCCACAAATGCCAGGCATAATGGTGTTTTATATTCATTTGCTTTCTCCACAAATATACGTGGTCTCAATTCTAATCTCAATGATGTCAATTTCCACTTGCAGTCTATCAAACCCCATCTACTTTTTCTGACAGAATCTCAGTTATCGGTTGATTCAACTACTGCTCATCTCAGTTGCCCAAATTATTCGCTGTATGATTCCTTTCGCCTCAAAGGTGGTACTTGTGCATATGTCCGTTCCGATATTCCCTGCGAGAGAATTGGTAATTTGAAATCTCCTCTCTTCGACCTTCTCTGGCTTAAAATCTCTCTACCTCATTGTGTCAAATTCATCTGTTGCCTTTACCGTTCACCCAACTCCACTAATCACTTGGAGCTCTTTGACTTCCTCTCTTTGCAACTTGACTTTCTCCAGTCCAACTTTCCTAACAGTGAGGTAATTTTCCTTGGTGATTTTAATGTCCACAACTCCAGCTGGCTTCCGTTTTCTAGTCGCACCGACCCAGCTGGTCGAAATGGCTAGGCTTTTGCAATTTCTAATGACCTTGCACAGATTGTTCATTTACCTACAAGAACACCGGAAAATCCTAACCATACAGCCAACACGCTTTATCTTTTTCTCATAAACAACCCTTCTAAGTACACGGTCGAAGTGAGTAGTCCTTTAGGTACTTCAGATCACAACTTGGTGATTGTCTCTTCTCCAATCGAGCATTTATCTCATGGCTATTCCGAACCTCGTATTGTTGGCATTACAAGAATGCAAAATGGGATGACTTGCGAGATTTCTTTCTTCTTTTCCTTGGTCAGATTACTGTTTCAAAACTTCTGATGTCAACGTTTGCCAGATCGTGTCAGTGAAATTATTGTTGTAGGCATGGAATCCTTTATTCCACAATCCACTTTAAAATCTCGTCCTTTTTCTAAACCTTGGTTTTCCAATAAATGTGCTAAGGCTGTTCAAGAGAAGAATGTTGCATATCGTAATTGGCTTGTTTCCAATTCTTCAGTTTCATTTTCTGCCTACACCAAAGCTCGCAACAATTGTAAAGCAGTTATTAAACAGTCCAAACTAGATTTCGAACAGACGAAGAGAGTAGAAAACTTGCTTCTTGCCTAATGGTAGCCGAGCATTCTGGTCTCTTGCCAAAGCTACTGGCTGCAACTTTTGCCCATCTCTGCTCCCACCTCTGTCAAAAACCAGATGGTTCTGTTGTCACTTCGCCAAGGATAGAGCTGACCTGCTAGCATCCCACGTTTCTTCCAAATCATGTATTAATGATATTGGTAAAACACCTCCCACCATTCCCAACACGCTCCATTGAATACTTCCTGTAGTCTTTCGTCACAAGAATGTCAGAAGGATTTTGACGAATGTCGATGCTAAGAAAGCTCCAGGTTCTGATGGTATTTCTGCACTTGTTCTCAAAACCTGTGCTCCTGAACTTACTCCTGTTTTTTGCCGCCTTTTTTCACTTTCTTATCCCAAAGGTGTTTTTCCTTCTGCTTGGAAATTTGCTCATATCCAGCCATTTCCTAAAAAGGGTGACAAATCCCTCCCATCCATTTATGGACAAATTCAATGGAAAAGTTCGGTGAAACACAAGCAGTTGCTCTTGACATCTCAAAGGCTTTCGATCGTGTTTGGCATAAAGGTCTTCTAAACAAGTTTCCATCTTATGATCTGCCAACTGTTGTTTGTAATTGGTTATCCAGTTTTCTCTCTAAGGGTGTTGGTAGATGGCTTTCTGTCTTCTACCTTCTCCACTAATGCTGGGTCCCCCAAGGTTCAGTTCTTTCCCCCACTCTTTTCCTCTTGTATATTGATGACTTTCTTCCATTGACTGGAAATCCTATCCATAGTTCTGCCGATGATAGCACATTGCATTCCACTTTCCATTTTAAAAAACCTTGCCCTACTCAATCAGCTTAAACTTCTTCAATATCCGCTACCAATTCCTTAAATGCCGATCTTCAGGTACTTCTCCAGTGGGGCAAAGACAACTTAGTTGATTTCAATCCTTCCACAACTCAGTCTTGTCTTATATCTCGCAAAAAGGATTCTTCTGCTCCAATGCTTATCTTTGGTGACACTACGATTTCTAGGCAAAATGATATATCTCTTTTGGGTATTACCCTGACTTCTAATCTCTCTTGGCACAAGCACATTACAAATATTGCTTCCTCTGCATCTAAAAAACTTGGTCTTCTCTTTCGCTGTCGGCGTTACTTTTCTTCCAAACAGCTGTTCACTCTGTACAAATTGCAAATCCGCCCTACCATGGAATATTGTTCCCACATCTGGGGTGGTGCCCCCAAATCTCTCTCTCAGGCTTCTTGATTCCGTTGAGAAGAGGGCAGTTAGGGGTTAATTAATGATTCATCTCTAACAGAGTCTCTCCACTCGCTGTCTCATAGACGTACTGTTTCTGCTGCATGCCTCTTCTACAAATATTTCCATGGATACTGTTCTTCTGATTTGGCTTCTATAATTCACGCTCTCTCTTTCAAAACAGTCCGAACACGTGCCGCCACCACCCAAAATCCATTTACTGTCCAACTCCATACCTTCCTCATTTATTCATTCAACTGCCGTTTTCTGGCACAACCTTTCTTCATACGTATTTCCTGAAAATTAAAGTCTACAGAAGTTCAAGTCTACTGTGAACAAATATTTTCTTTCGTTTTCTCAACCTCCAACACAAACACGGTACTATAGGTTCTAATACCTCTTGTGTTTGCGGTTTTCATAAAAAAAAAAAAAATTACCCAAAGGTCATATACATTTTCCACAGTTTGTATGTTAATATGTGATTATTGCCATTCATATGCAGTACTTTGCATTTGTCAATGTTACACTTCAACTGCCATTTCTCAGTCGATCGGCGTAATTTTTAGATTTTGCTGCAGTAGCTTCTCCTGATTACTGTCATTAACTGCCCTGCCAACCTGTGTATCATCTACAAACTTAGACGTTAAGCCTGACATACCGTCATCAATATCATTAATAAATGTAGAAAATAACAACGGGCTGTCTTTAAGTTATCAAGTCGATGGTTTGGTTTGGTTTTGTTTAGTATGCAAGGTTCTTTGGTATTTTATTTATTTCGTATTTTATTCGTCTCCCCCCCCACCATAAAAAATTCTAGTATACAGTTTACTCGGAGTTGAAATGGTTTGCGCCTGTTTCGCCTATGTCTTCAGTGATGAGAACCTAATAAGGTTCTCAACAGTGAAGGTTTAATGCTAATATCGCAAATTGAGAAAAGGATGTCGTGGACCCAATATATGAGACGATGCTGAGACCGCATCAGAATACGTACTGTGTTCAGGTCTGGAGCTACACTGAAAAAAAAAAAAAAAAAAAAAAAAAAAAAGATCGAGAGCTTCTAGAAAGAGTTCAAAGAAGCGCAACGAGACTGGTGAGAGGAAGTGCTAATCGATATCTATACGGAAAAACAGCTCCGAAAGAGTGCATTGCACGCCCTTAACACAATAGATATCTTTGAGTGGAGGGAAACCTGACTGGGGTTGGGGTATAAGGCGCTGAAGGGAGATCAGTTCGCAATTCATATCTGGTAAGCTACTTTGTATCTTAATTTTATATCTGGTAATATATATATATTTTATATTAGACATAATGATGCTGTAAATTAAGCAATCTCTGTTTCCCCTCTGTTCCCCCTTTAATTAAGAAATTGTCTTGTTTGGGCAAGTTGGGGTACCCTAAAGCGCACACACAAGTTGAGGAACCGTGGTATCCTTTGAAAAGACATATGAAGTGTTCTTTGTTGACTCTCGGTGATTTTTTGAAAACAAATTGATATATTCTCTCTACAAAATATATACAGAGAGAAACATCAGAGTGCTACCTTCCAAGTTAATATCTAAACATTTAATTTATTATGACTACATTTTGGTGGCATCTGCTAACCTAATTGTTATAGCAGTTAAACTAAGTTCTTTAGAACTAAACTCTACACTGTTCAAAGATAGAAGTTAATACGTATTAACAATTTTCGATGTTTTATTATTTTTTAATGTTCTCTTTATAGCCAATTCTTTTACTTAAAAACGTTTTTTCTTAATACGCCGATCTGATTAAAGAAAAACTTTCTTTTACCTGTGATTCTTTATAATGACATTGGTAACATATACACCGGTGAGCCAAAACATTATGACCACCTACTTAATATGATGTTGGTCCTCTACGTGCAGCCAAAACAGCTCATACCCGGCGAGGCATGGACACTACAAGATTTCTAAATGTGTCTAGTGGTATCTAGTACCAACACGTAACCATCAGATCCTTTAACTCCTGTAAGGTCCGTGGTTGAGACGCCGCAGATCGGAGTTGCTGTTCCAATACAAACTGGTTGCTCGATGGGATTGATGTCTGGGAATTTGGAGACCAGGGCAATACCTGGAAGCCTTCCTCATGTTCCGCGACCCAATCTCAAACAATTCGGGCGGTGTGGCATGGTGCATTATCCTGCTGAAAGACGGTACCACCAGAGGGGAAGACTGTTGCCATGAAAGGGTGTACCTGATCAGCAATTATGTTTGGTTACCAGGTGGTAGATGACTTTCATCAACCGGTGAAATACCACCACTTTGCTTATTGGAGGCTTGAAGTGGTGAAACCCATGTTTAGTCTCTAGAGCAAAGTTTCCGGCATCCCCCTCCCCCCATACTTCTCCTTCAACCCATGCACGGTACTAAGTACTATAGGTTTTGATACCTTTCGTGTTTGGGATTTTCATAAAAAAAAAAAAAAAAAAAAAGGTAAGTGGTAGCGGAGATGGGGGAAACCCCTGGTGCCATTTGACACTAAACACACTCTACACTCTTAAAAAAAAAAAAAAAAAATGCTAAACGTCAGAGTTCCCGACATGTGAATGACTGGACCCAGGGTATCCCAAAAGAACATCGCCCAAAGCATGAAACCACCGCCGTCACTGGTTTTTTTTTCGTTCCATGGTGCGTCCAGGAGGCATCACTTCCCCAGGTAAACGACGCACACGTATCCGGCGGTCCACATGGTGCAACAGGAAACGTGATTCATCGGACCGGACCGGACGACTTTCGGCTACGTAGCCCCATTTTCAGCAGGGTTCGATGTACTGTGTGTTGTGACACATTACTCCTGTCACTAGCATTCCAATTACCGGCGAGTTGCGCCACAGTCGCCCTTTTGTTGCCACGTACCATCCGGGAGAGCCTTCGGCCACCTCGAGAATCGATGAGCCGTGGTCGTTCAACACCTCGCCGGTGGTTCGTGGGTTCCCCCTCCTCGGACCACTTTCGGTAGGTATTAACCACTGCTGACAGTGAGCATCCCAACCGCCGTGCCGTCTCGGATATGCTCCTACCCAGTCGTCTGGCCATAACAATTTGGCCTTTGTCAAACTCGTTTAAGTTCGCTACGTTTCCCATCTGAAGAACAAGAGTAACACTGATTATCGGAACTCAGTATCCGGTATTTTTTTACACCGTGTCCCGACCCGCGCACACGCCGTAGTTCACCTTCAGTTGCTTTGATCTGCATAACGAGTCGCTGGTCATAATGTTTTGCCTCATTGGCGTATACTACTTGAGAGAAGATTCGCTAAATAAACAATTTACTTATTTAACTTAGCTTTTATGAGAATGAATTGCAGTAAATCTAGAATAGCTTTATCTTTTATACTCTTAACTGATATGGAATAACTATCATACAATTAATACATCTCTTTCCCGTTTTAAACTTTTTCTGATACCAATTTAAATGAATTTTATAAAGATAATATTAGCTAAATGTGCAAAACATGTAATCACACGCACTCTCATGTGTAATAAAATTGTGTAAAAAATTATCTCATGTGTAAAGTAAAATTAAAAAGGAACGTCTCAGTTACTTACGTGTTCTATGATTAAGAGTACATTTTATTTTATTATTCCTAATTGATGATCTTTGCAGGAGGATGCCAACGTTATAATAACAGGATGGGCAAATGGGGCCTTTACAATAAATTATATGCAAGCAGCTGTAAATACAGAAGTTGTTGGAAGGCAGATGGCGGAACTAATTAAATTACTGAATGAGAAACGAGGTGTAAATACAAGTCTTGTTCACATCATTGGATTTAGTCTTGGAGCCCACATAGCAGGATTTGCAGGAAAGAGACTAAGGGATTCGTATGCATTAAAATTAGGACGCATTAGTGGTAAGTGTGTGTGTGTGCATATATAGTACACAAAAACACATACAAAATGAACAAACAGCTGTTCAACATCTGATAAATATAAATGACATCCAAACACGGAAAAAAATACAAGAAACCAGAAGAATGACAGATTACCGTTTCACCCAATTTACAGGTGACTCTGCATTTTACAAAAAATTCTCTCATGTTTTACTGCTGATAAGAAGTCTGAACTACATTTTAATGAAAATTTCGAAAATGACTTTAAATTTGCTCTATCACGTCAGAATTTTTTACAAACAAAAAAAAAAAAAAATTAAATACTGCTAAAGGTGCTTCTGTTTTATTTTGTATTTTTACAAATAGATTACGTTTATATAACAATACCGATAAAATACATAAAAACAGAAATATCAGAGGCTACGCCTCCTCCTATCAAGAGCAGATGGCCGCAATCTGGATTTATTATACACTAGACTAGGTTAAACTCGCGCCTTTTGACTTTCTCAGTTAGATAGCTTCGTTGCCGTTCGTTTTAGAATCCAGCAGTAGTCGTCCATCATATTTATATTTCACCCGCCTTGGTACTTTTTTTTTCCCATTTATTTTATATCCTGATGGAATATTTCCCCCTGCTCTTCACTTTTCACTATATAAATTTTCTGGGAAAGAGTGAAGACGAGAGTGAAAGTGTACTTGTACTGCAGCCTAGTTTTCTGAATTTGTCCAGCACGTCAATCATGATCGTGTCATAATCTGGGCATTTATTGTTTCCCAAAAAATTGCGTACTACATTTTTAGTACGCAAATAGATTACGTTTACATATTCTATTTGCGTACTACATTTTTAGTAAATAGAATATGTAAGCGATGGTAATCGCTTACATATTCTATGGTTCATAGATTTTTCAAATACAGAATTTAGCAGAAGCTTGCGGATTTGAGGTCCAACAAAAATTCTTGCTTTAATTTTATCATATGTAAGCGATGAGAACTTAGTGAAAACATACTCGAAACAATTTCCTTCTTTATTTAGGGTTTGGACGAATTGTTTCATTAAACCTTACTTATATGCAGAGGAGATAACATTTGTTTCGATCTACTAATGGCTCGTCTTTGGATGTTCTTTGAAATTGGTGCCTTTGGTCGCCACACTCCTTTCTCCATGCTCACTTATTGTTCGATTGTATCACTCGCTCGACAATCCCAGAAATCAAAACATTTTTGTGTAACCAAGTCGCTGGTCGAGTAACAGACCAATAACTTAAAATTCCCATACAGTAGCCAACGATGATCCTTGTATTGAATTTTTTTCAAAAAGAAGTTCAACATTTTCGTAGTTTTCTTTTAAGTGTACTGAATGGGCTACAGGAATGGATGCATACTTGTTTCCATTATGAAGGAGAACATTCTGAGACTTTGCTTCGATGAGTCAATAAATAGCCTAACTCTGTTGGTTTATAGAAAATGTATCAGTGAACATTATTCAGAAAAATGGCGAACCAATTCCTTTTCGCGATATATATATCATGAACAGACTATTCCTAGATCCAGCAGATTCGTGGATTTCAGTCTAAGCCCTAAAAGCTCTGCAGATCCTTTGGGTAGTGGCTTTTTTTTGGCTGGTGCAGCCTAAGGCTTATGCTGCACCAGCCAAAAAAAAGCAAAATAATAATAATAAAATAAAAGGAAATAAGCAACCTATGCATTTCCTTCTTCCCATAGGTAACTATCCAGCTGACCTCTGAATTTCCCCAAACTGTCAACCTCAACCACACATGTAGGTAACTTATTCCAGTAATTTATAACTCTCTGGTTAAAATAAAACTTCCTGCAATCCAGTCTAAACATCTCTCCCCCGTAACTTAAATTTATGGCCCCTATTTGAAGTAATGTTGTTGGGATACACAATGCCCTGCTTGTTCTTCGTGTTTTAACCTACAATTACGGAACAAAGGTAGCAGTCATTAATATGATCCAGAGATTCCTTTAACACTTACAGGAATGGCAAATTCATGTGTTGTGTAACGACTGACGTAGTGTAACAAATTACACTACGTCAGTCGTTACACAATACAATGATCAGTCGTTACAAATTAAAAAAACGATCCTACAGTCCTTAAATGCAATAAATTTAATTATCACTAATGGTTTCGGAAACAGATAACCTGAGAGGATATAGGTTCAAATTGAGGAAAGACAATTGTAGAATAGATGTGCGGAAGTTTGCCTTTAGCCAGCGGGTAGTTTATTGCTGGAACAGACTTCCATCTGTTCCAGCAATGTTGTGGAAGGTGATAGCTTAAATAAATTTAAGGCTGAACTAGACAAACATTTGG
Source organism: Mastigoproctus giganteus (assembly GCF_048544385.1). NCBI lineage: Eukaryota > Metazoa > Arthropoda > Arachnida > Uropygi > Thelyphonidae > Mastigoproctus > Mastigoproctus giganteus. Next base: position 67,148,596 of record NC_143582.1, on the reverse strand, counting down.
AGTGACCGGATGGGTGAAATGGGAAGTTTTTGTTTGTTTTTTTTTTTTAAATGGCAAATCGTATTTGAAATATGCTTTGAAATTTTAAATGGCAAAGCGTATTTGAATTTGTAATTATAATTACCAGCGAATACGCGAAAACTTTGCTATTAGATATTTATCATTAGATGTTACCCTCGCTAATGACATTCATTAGATATGAGTGAGGAAACAGTACAAGTTAGATTCCCCTTGCCAAACAAAGCTGAAAGGATATTTCCGGTCTGACCAGGAGGAACATTTATGGGCTCTCAAATGGGGAGAGAGGGCTGCCTGCTTTTTTTTTTTTTTTTTTCTTTTTCCCTGGAAATTCGTGGTTTTATCTGACACTCAGGAGAGAAAAAAATGTGTGCAGTTTCAGGAGATTCCTGCAATCCCACTTCCACAATACCAGATGGAATTTCGTTCAAATAACCAAGTACCCTCTGTCCGAAGGCAATTTTCTGCACAATCTATCCTGAAATCGTCATTCTCAATTTAAATTCATTTCCACCTATTTGTGTTTCCGAAAAAGAGTGAAGATGACATCAGTATTTAGGTTGCTCAATCTATTTGAAGTCCTTAACGCTTCTTGGTAAGAAAGACTTCATTATTTTGTGCTACCCATATGAAATACCTCCCATTTTTCAATGTTAAACTTCAGTTGCCAATTCTCAAGTCCACCTGCCTCAATTTCTCATATATCAATAGCATACTGACAATAATCACCCTGCCAACCTTCGCATCATGCAAACTTAGACATTAAGCCTTATATGCCAAAAAATATATTTTGAACTGTATTACTGTAACTTTCATTCTGTGATGAAAAACCCAGTAAGTGAACTTACTCGTAAAAAGGAACATAATTTTCCTTTTTCATTTAAGTAGCAAAGGATTTTAAAAGCTACAATTTTTAACCTACTTGCAGAACCCGCAATGTCCTCTGAATGATTCTTTTATATTCTTTACAGCCCTTGACCCCGCTGCACTGTTTTTTGAGAATAGAGGTGAGGAAGTTCACCTTACCTCCAAAGACGCAGATTTCGTGGATGTCATGCATACTAGTGGGGGAAGCAGCGTATTGTTTGGAGACCTTGGAATGAAGGAAGCATTAGGTCATGTTGATTTTTATCCTAATGGTGGAATTTCTCAGCCGGGCTGCAGTAAGTAACTTTTTGACTAATTAAAAAACCAAAATTTTTGTTTATTATTGTGTAAAATTTTCTTCTCCCATATGAGGTTTAGTAAAATATTTCCATGTATAACACTATGCACATATCTTAAAAATAGCATTCACGTATGAGAACCTCTCACTTGAAAACACATGCAATAATTCTTATTTCTTAATCAATTTTTACTGCTAAAGTTGTTATAGAATTAACTTTCAGTATAAAGACTGGGTTTTACTTCTTTTTTTTTTTTTTTCGAAAAATAATGTAAGTAGGTGGGAGTTTGAACCCTGGCATTTTCTTACACCGCACAGAAGAAAATCGATTACAACCACTGTGTAAGACGCGAAGGCATGCAGAAGAGAACTTGCAAGTTGTTTTTCCACAGTTCATTAAAAAAGAAAGCGCTAACGGAAAGCAGCCTTATTAAATGCATTTAAAACTGGCTTTATTAGTCATATCGGTGCAAGACAGATCGGGCTTTTGAGCATCAACAAAAAATAAATAAATAAATAAAAAAATAGCAACGAAATAAAATATATTAAATTAACTACATATGTGACTCCTTCACATAGGTGAAGGAGGATTCGCTGATTTCCCCAAACTGTCAATCTGAACCATGTCAACCATGGAGGCAACGCACAGTCGATGATCACTGGATTTTGACCAGCACATCCGTAAAGGACTATGCCGCATAGCTCTCAGTATAAAAAGCCGAACAGCTTACTACGCTAAACCAGTGATAATTTGCATCTGGTCGTGCAAGTAAAATGATGAACAGTTATGGGACATAATAAAGACATCAGGAGTTTCAAAAGGACATGATCGTGGGAGCTCGTGCATCGCGCTTTCAAATCGGAAATAGCATGTTTTTTGAATTGCTCACGGCCCACTGTGGTTAAGGTGTACAAAAATGGTGTCGAACGGGTGAAACCACCTCCCGTCGACAGAACTCTAAAGGATTATGCAAGATAGATGTTTGTGGTAAGAGAAGAGTGCGGCGCGTTGTATTGGCTCAACGGCAGATAGCTGTGAGACAGTTCACATCGTACAATATCGGGAATGCAAGAACACTATCGCAAATGACGATGCGCCGTACACTCAGACGTATGCGGTTCCACAGCGTCATCTGTTATGGAACTCCATACGTCTGAGTGTGCAGTGTGAGCGATCATCGTCGACGGCGAATGCTGTTGTCAACAACACTCTGACTGAACATTGGAGGACTGGAAACAAGAGTGCTGGTCGGATGAGTCCAAATACCTGGTGCAACACACCGACAGATGCCTTCGTGCGTGGCGCAAGCAACACTAGAGTCTATGGACCCATCGTGCATGATGCCCACTGGTGTCCAGGCAGGTGGCGGTGGTTGCTTAATATGGGACACGTTTTGCTCGCAAGAACTAGGATCCCTGGTGGGTAAGGACCAATGTTTCACTCGTGAAGTCTAACGGCAGATGTTAGGAGAGCATGTGCACCCTGCCATGTTCCACTTTTTTCCCGGACAGAAACGGGATCTTCCTAGACGATAATGCGCCGTGTCATCGGGCCCACACTGGGCACGAGTAGTTCAAGGAACACAGTGAAGATATCACCTATCTTGATTGGCCTCCAAATTCGCCTGACCTTAATCCAATTTAACACCTGTAAGATGTTTTGGAAAAGGAAGTGAGGCGTCACGCAACCGTCAGCTATTCCAACGCTGTGGAAAACCTTGCAGGCAGCATCGCTGCAGGTCTCTATGAACGCTTTCAAACATCTAGTGGAGTCAATGTCTAGGTGAATAGTGGCTCAACATGGTATTTGGTAGGTGGTCATAATGCAGTGATCATTCAGTGTATTCTAGTAATGAACAAATCGCCTAGCTATATTGGCTTTTGTTACCCCTCTTTGGACGAATTCGATGAAATATTTAATGAACTCAAGAAGTTCCTCTTGAAATTTCTAAAGCTTTTGATCGTGTTTGGCATAAAAGTCTTCTAAAGAAGCTTCTATCTTATGGCCTGTGACCGTTTTTAACGCACTTCCTTCTTCAATTCTGGAGGTAGTTTCGCTAATAATCATATGATATGAATTACTTTCAGCTGTAATTAAAACTGACTTCTTTATATATTCAACATTATGTTCTGGTTTAATTTTTTAAACGCTATAATTTTATACACAGGTTTTGTGACGTGCAAACATATGCGAGCTCCATATTACTACACAGAAACTATTGAAAACAAGTGTGAATTCCGAGCTTACAGTTGCCCCAATGGTTTCGATGATTTTCATAAAGGCTTATGCAACTGCGACAATCAATGTGGAAGGATGGGCTATTACAGCGACCGTGCAAAGGGTAGAGGGAAACTGTATTTAGTTACTCGGAGTGAGGTTCCTTATTGTGGTAAGTACACAATTCTTCATTTCTAAAGAAAGCGCAAGAAAAAAAAAAAGATTTTTTTTTGTTTTTTCACTTAAAACCTAGAACTGCTTTACTTTTTATCAGTATTTGAGGAAATAACATTAAAACATATAGAGATCTAATTAACTTTATCTATCTAGTCTGACAGCAGTGACTATGCAGTAAATCCGAAAATTGTGTATGTACATACGATGATAGACAAACTACGCTCGATGATTTTTCTGATGATGTTAACACATCATGAAATTATCGGAACAAAGTGACTAAATATTGCCAAGTAAATCAGAAAACCATACGGACCTTTCACAAATTACGCAACTTGATTTTTTTAACCTTTTCAATTCTCTCTTATCAATTTAAGCAATATTATTTATTAATTTTTATTAAAAATAATTGTTGCATAATAAAATGTATACGATTATTCCGACCGATAATGCAATATAACATTTTATCTGCCTTCTTTTGCATTATGAAATTTGTGAACGGTCCATTTAGAGATCAATTTTATTACTGAACAATACAGCAAAACGCTGAAATATCAGTAATAAAAACAATAGCATTCAAGGTAAATCAGATTAAATTAACATAAAGCAGTCATAAATAACTGATAAGTTAGCCAGTTTACACGCATAAAAATGGGATTTCAATGTCTGATTTCAAGTTTTGATTTAAATTCAAACTTTCTGCTGCCTCCTCCCTATGGCGGATTTAGGCTAGGGGTACCGGGGAACGTTCCCCTCCTGTTGTTTCTCGGAGAGTTTTTTTTTTTTTTTTTTCATGAAAACCCCAAAAACGAGAAGTACTAGAATCTATAGTATAGTGCTTGGGTTGAAGGTTGAGAAGACGAGGGAGATATTTGTTGACATTAGACTTGAACTTCTGTAGACTGTAATTTTCAGGAAATACGTATGAAGGAAGGTTGTTCCAGAAAACGGCAGTTGAATGAATAAACGAGGAAGATGAAAAGTTGGTTCTGTGAGTTCGAATTTGGTCAGTAAATGGATGTTGGCTGGTAGCGGCACATGTTCGGACTGTTTTGAAAGAGAGAGCAGGAATTATAGAAGCCAATTCAGAAGAGCAGTGCCCACGGAAATATCTGTAGAAAAGGAATGCAGCAGAAACAGTACGTCTATGAGACAGCGAGTGGAGAGACTCTGTTAGAGATGAGTCATTAATTAACCTAACTGCTCTCTTCTGAATGGAATCTAAAAGCCTGAGAGAGGTTTTGGAGACACCGCCCCAGATGTGAGAACAATATTCCATGGTAGGGCGGATTTGCGATTTGTACAGAGTGAACAGCTGTTTGGAAGAAAAGTAACGCCGAGAGCGAAAGAGAAAACCAAGTTTTTTATATGCAGAGGAAGCAACATTTGTAATGTGCTTGTGCCAAGAGAATAGTCAGGGTAATCCCCAAAAGAGATATATCAACTTGCATAGAAATCATAGCATCACCAAAGATAAGCATAGGAGCTGAAGAATCCTTTTTTTTTTTTTTTTTTTGCGAGATATAAGACAAGACTGAGTTTTAGAAGGATTGAAATCCACTAAGTTGTCTTTGCCCCACTGGGGAATTACCTGGAGAAAGGTATTTAAGGAATTGGTAACAGATATTCGAGAAGTTGAAGCTGATTGAGCAGGGCAAGATTTCTCAAAATGGAAATTGGAATGCAGTGTGCTATCATCGGCAAAACTATGGATAGGATTTCCAGTCAATGGAAGAAGGTCATTAATATACAAGAAGAAAAGAGTGAGGGAAAGAACTGAAACTTGGAGGAAAACCAGCATTAGTGGAGTAGTTACAAGACAGAAAGCCACCTACCATTAGGTGGCTAATGGTAGGTGGCCGTAGGTGGCTAATGGTTAAGGCCGCCGTAGCCTAGTGGTCAGGGGCGCGGGTGCATAAGTACACGTGCCTTGAGTGACCGGGGTTCAAGCCCCTGACTGCTGAATACGGTGCTGTTTCTTGTATTCTGTCTATCTTGTGAACTCCTCTGACCGTTTGGTCGTCCCGGAGTATAAACAGAAAATTTATTTATTTTATTACCCTCAGTGAGCGATCAAAGAGAAAACTGGATAACCAATTACAAAAAACAGTTGGCAAACCATAAGATGGAAGCTTGTTTAGAAGACCTTTATGCCAAACACGATCGAAAGCCTTTGAGATGTCAAGAGAAACTGCTTGTATTTCACCGAACTTTTCCAATTCACCGAACTTGTGTACAGTATTTAATTTTTGTATAGTTGTTAAGATACTTTTTTTTTAACAATTTTTGAACAGAGTCTTTGGCTCCAACTTTGTTTGGTTCTTAGCGTCCCTCTCTTCTGCTGCTGTTGCTGGCTGGTAGCCCCTGGTCTACCTTCCCGTGGTGGTGGTGGCGCGTTTCCGACCTGCTGATTCCGGGTAGCCAAACAGACAGTTCATTTCTGGCCATTTCTATAGGGTCCTGAAACTTAAAAGTGAAACGAGACGGAGATGAACTAACGTTCCAGGTGCCGCCCTACACACATACATAAACTTCACTGCTGACCAGATACACCCTTTCATGGCAACGGTCTTTTTCCCCTGTGGCGGTGCCGTCTTTCAGCAAGATAATGCGCCATGCCACACTGCCCGGATTGTTCGAGACTGGTTCGCGGAACATGAGGAAGACTTCGAGGTAATGCCCTGGCCTCCAAATTCCCCAGGCATCAATCCGAATCCCATCGAGCATCTGTGGTTTGTGTTGGAACAGCAACTCCGATCTACGGTGGCTCAACCACGGACCTTACAAGAGTTAAAGGATCTGCTGGTTACGTGTTGTACCAGATACCACAAGACGCATTTAGAAATCTTGTAGTGTCCATGCCTCGCCGGGTAGGAGCTGTTTTGGCTGCACGTGGAGGATCAACATCATATTAGGTAGGTGGTCATAATTTTTTGACTCATCGGTGTATATGGCAACAATAACGTTCCGAAGGGAAGTGAATTATTAGCTATCGTAGTGGCCAGGTAGAATATACAGGGATTTCTCCGACCACATAATTTTATTCTAGCCATCTGTCACGGATTCATGCTTCTGATGGCCCCATAAGCACTTGTTTTCCAATTTGAAACCGAAATTCGACAAACGGTGGGGGTTATATGTAGAATAATGGAAACCAAACTTTGAATCTCAACGTTCTGCGATCATTTTATTCCACACCCTCATCAGTCCTAAACATGCCTGGGATGGAGATGACTAGACTGTTGACAAAGGGATTTGGTGTGAAACGATGAGGGCTGCTTCACGAGATATCATTCTGACAACATAATTAGGTCTTGTACGGTCTTATGATGGGTTTAGGAATGAATACCTAGTGCATGAGTGGCCAAGCTTAGTAACCTTGAGAATCGCACAAGACAGTTTAATAAGTGCAGCATGTGTCTTTTATTAAATAAAATCCATGTGCACGATAAAAACTTACTTTTTAGATTGAGCCATTTCAAAATCATGATTAATATCTTTGTTTTAACTACATTTAACATGATCGTTAATGAATAAAGTAGCATATTAAGAAAATACTATCGTATAACCCATCGTAAAACGACGGAAAAATACTGTTAAATAATAATAATAAAAATAAACAAGTCGCAGGCGGAAGTAGAACGTTGGGGTAATGCGTCACGTAGTGTCATCTTGGCACTATGGAAGCAGTTTCAGGAGCCAGGAACCATTACAACGAAGACTAGTCAAGGTCACCTGTGGGCTACGTTAATCACAACAGACCGCTTTCTGGCTCTAATAGCAAGACAGAACCCTTCGATGTCCTGTCATCAACTGTCTCTCAGGTTTCTGCGTCCACAATTGAAAACATTTCCAACCGGACTGTGTTGAGAAGGCTCATTTGAAGTGGATTTCTACGCAGGGAAGCTAATGGAAGGTTTGTATCCCATTAACCCCAAACCACTGCAGAGCCCTTGAAACTGGTACCATGAACTATAGCCCTGACAAAAGGGGTACAGTTCTGTTCTCTGATGAGTCAGTTTTAGCCTAAAAACAGATTCTATAAGTTATTTCATCTGGAGACAACGAGGAATGAGCTACCATCCCTACAAGATCAGGGAAAGGGACACTTATGGTAGAGACTGTGTTCTCGCATGGGGCGAAATAATGATCAACGGCTGCACTTCCCCTCCATGTTTTCGATAGGGTTACCGTAACTGCGCAGAGGTACCGAAAACAGATCCTCGAATCATATGTGACTTTTTAAGGATACGGTTGACTCAGAGTTTCGCTTCATGCACGACAATGCTCAAAAGCGAGAGCTCAAGTGGTGGAGGAATATCTTGAAACTGAAGATATCAAACGACTGCCGTGGCCAGCACGATCACAGTTAATCAGATCGAACATGTATGTGACGCCCTTGTGCGTCGCACTGCGCGCTGACAGTCGATACTTAGTCACTTGGTGAACTAAGTTCTGTGCTGGTGGAAGAATGGGATTTCTTGCCATGATCTTATAGACATACTTATATCGAGCATGGTCCATCGCTGTCAGACCTGTTTAGCCGTTATAGGGGATTATGCCGTATTATTGATGTCCTGTGACCATATTTTGAAGCAACTTGTATATATTGCCTTCAGTAATGTGACATTTTTGGTAATTCTATACAACCCCTATGGCGCCTCCGTAGCCAGGTGGGCAGGAGCAGCAGTGCGTAGCACACGCTTCTTGATTAGACCGGGGTTCGAGCCCGTGACCACCAAATACGGAGGATGCGGAAAGATCAGGGAATGACCACCGCATATCCCCGGAGCAATATGGCCTTAGTTGCTAATGCTCCTAAAAACCAAATAACTAACAAACAAACAACCCCTATAAATGTCCCTTATATCTGCTCGAAGTTTCTCGCTGTCTTCTTATTTCATCGTTATTCTTTGGTACACCACCACACCAAATTTTGTCCAGCTTCATCACAAGCTGCACGAGTTACATCACGCTTTCTACGTGTTTTGTTAATTTTGTCGACCAGTGTATATTACCGGTATATCTTTAAAACACAGATGGTCTTGCAAGCATCAGAGGCCATATGGTTATACGACTGCCACCTTATCCCTGTGAACTAAACCCGGTAGAAATGATTTGGGTACAAAAAGAGGAAATTAGAACAAGGAGCGCTGCATATAAATCAAAGGATGTAAAAGAACCGATAAGAAAACCCACAGAAAATATAAACCCTGAACAAGAAAAAGGTGTATTGATTATGTGATAAAATCAGGATATCGAGAAAAAGACCTTGTAGCTGAAAACCGAATCGAACCTTTTGTGATCTGGCAAAAAGTGAAAGAATGATTTTGATGATATCAAAACAATCCGAAAAACTGAATCACAGCGTTAACGAAGCAAAGGTTTACATTTTTTTATTTAATTTTTATTTATGATAACGTTATTTATTGTTTCTGTGGCACCTAAACTTTTTTGATGTAACAATTTATCAGATTGATTCATTTGGGTAGTATAGTGGGTTGTCGCAGAAACTGCTTGCATGTGTAAAGATAATCACAAATAAGTCTTCTCACTAAATTAAAATACATGGCAAGCAACAAAAACAATTAAGAAAATAATTTTAATTACTTATTTCAGTATAGTAATATACGTGGGCATAAACAAGTTATAATGCGTCGTGTCATCGCGCCCGCATTGGGTAGGAGTGGTTCGATGAATACAGTGTAGATATCATCCATATAAGGATGATTTAATTAAAATTTAAAGATGAATTAATTATATAAGATTATCCTCGATTTACAGTTACAACTTAACCCACTGGAAAGTAGATAAATCTGTCATGATTAAACAGATCGATCAGTATGACGGCAGTTACAGGCCACGTGCATTTCACCATTTGTCAAATGTACCAAAGTACTATAATACCCATTATTTACATATGAAGTAGTTCACGTCAACAGATATTTTCTTTAAATTGAGAACACGTTTTCTTTGTGCAATCTTACTTATGTACATGTGTTTTTGTTATTAGTACAGCAGTGTACTATAAATTTTATTCGTCCTTTATTTGAAAAAGGTATCTCGAACAAATACAGTATATCAAGTATGGATTTACTTTTATAATTATAACAAAAACGCAAAGGACTGTCTTTTCCAAGGGATCGATAAAATTAAATGAATTGCAATATCATTTAAATACTTAGCGCAATAAATTTAAGAAGTGATGTACTTTATTTTCCCTTTGGTGTAACATGAAAACAGCTTTCATTTGTCATCATAATTTTCAAAAAGTTTTTCCAGTCATTTCATTCCCATTTCCCAGGGTTCGAAATGACTTTGGTCACGAAGCCTTATTGAATTTTCGAAATTGTCAAAATGGGTAGCATTCTGAAAAAGACTGGAGACCACCTGCACTAGGCGTTTCTTATTTCCCCGATCCAGGAGATTCATGTTTTTTAAAATATAAGGATATGTGAAAAAATACCTCTTTGTCAGTCTACCGTTTCGAGTGCACCCTTGCAAGTCTGTTACGGGGCAAGTTCTCCACATCATTTAGATAATAAGGAAACCCAGAGCGATGAGATTGCGAGTATTCCTAGGATGTCCACCAACAAGCGCAATACCATTTTCTGGATCAATTCCAACAAACATCAAGTTAGCGAACAGCCAAATTGTCAAATTCCAGCAGAGAAGCACAGAATTACACTTGCTGTTCAATCATAATGTAGTTCTTCGTTAACACTATCACGACCATGGCAAAGGGCATTCGAACGACAATTCCAGTAATTCGGCAAACGCATATTCAAGTAGACCACTCCACTTACCCTATGACTTCCTTGATCGACCTCGACTTATTTTACTATCGTTACTCACACTATGTAAATATCCTGTTAATCTCTGTGCGAAAGCTACTATCACTTACTAAACGAAAGCACTGAATCCGCTATATCTGGCTATTAAAATAACTTCCTTGCACAATACTAATGCTGATACTAAATACATGCACGAGCTCAAGATTTTAAGTTTCCCTTTCAGTGTACGCGAAACTACTTTTACTTGTGCATTAATATACTAAAAACAGTAAGTGACTGCGGTGGGGCGGGCCCCTCTTCTGTAACAAAACAATGTGTTGCTTTTTTCGAAAACAAAATTTAATTCACATACCTCATTATTTAATGGAGGGCACGATCGTAACGAAAGTGCATTTCCTACTTTACCGACTTCTTTATTTATTATTATTTTTTAAAGTTTTTCTTTTTATATACTTCTCCCTAACAAAAGTCATTAAACAAGATTCAAACAATAAGAATGAAGATTCTGTATAAAACAATGTATTTTTCATGAAAAAGATGGAGAGTAGTGAAAAGAGCACATTCCTTTCTTTTAATGTTTGTGCGTTTCTGCTCTAGAAAGTTTTTTTTTAATATTTTAATCTCATTTTTTTATATATTTCTTTTCTGTTTCAAAACTTGTAATGACCTTCAACGTTTTGTTAATGGGATTAATGGAATTCTAATTATGCAATTAATTGAGTCTGTTAATGGTACTTGTATAAAAAGGCTGAAGACTAATAAGCTATCAATAAGCTTACTTTCCCCCTAATTTTAGTTAGGGGAAAGTAAGCTAGTACTCGTACAGGACTGAATCCATGCCTAACACGTGCGGACATTGCTCCTTAAAGCTCTTCAAACAGAGAAGTTTTTCCTGATTTATTTTCTGCTTTATTAGTTTAAATTGTCATATTAACTTATTTTCTAGAGTAGCTTTATATTCCTAGTTACGATACTTAGTTTAAAGTTTAACTTAGACAGAGATTTTGTAGATATTACTTAGTATCGGTAACGGTATCAAATCCACGTGTCACAAACCAATTTTTTTTTAACCAAATTTAGTCGATTTATTAACCAACTGTTATATCAAATTATCTTCTATAAGTAGATTATAGACCTAGTCAGGATCCTTAGTTTATTCTAAATTGAGATAGCGAGATTTGGAAGCTAATCAATACTTACGAGTCCGTAGAAATACCGTTCGTGAATTCCCGCCATTTTTACACGATAGCATAAGCTTAGTGTCGTATAGTGCATAATATAATATTGTCAATTAATCAGTAAATCTATTAATCTTGATAAACTTTATTGTCAATTAAATTGTACTTTTAACTATATATATATATATATATATATATATATATAACGACTTAATCGTAACAAATAATTAATACATAACTATAGTGGTACACGTGATACGGAAGTTGTATAAAGGGAACTCGTAGAAAACACTAGATACCGAAAAAAATATATATATAACATAACTGTTTTGGGATATAACTTAAGGATTTAATTTTTGTTTTGAATTTTATTGAATTAAATCGGAATCATGACTCTGACCAGAGCAGCAAAGCAAAAGGCTCAAGCTAATGGGAGTGCTGTGGTTCAGGGGAGAACTGAGGGGGGCAGTTGCCCTCTGAATCACAGTCTATTAAAATGCACTGTTTGCTTGATGTTTGCGGAGCAGTCGGGTACGGGACATGATATTGCCAAGGGGGATGTCTTTGTGTGTGCACGATGTAAGGAGTGCAAGGAAATCAGGCGACAACTCAGCGTTGTTATGGGCCTTTATGAGAGCTTGAAGGACAGGGTGGATGCCCTCGAAGGAAATAAATTGAGGGGCCCATCAAGCTCTCAGCTGCCCACATCAACGCCAGAGCTTGCACTTGGTCATCAGGCAACACAGAAGCAGCCCCCTAGGCAGAATGCGCTGGTCCCACAGTAACTAGTAGTTGTTGGTGACTCTATTGTCAGGGAAACGGGGAACATACTTTGTAAAAAGGATAGGTGGAATAGGACCAGGGTATGTCTGCCAGGGGCAAAGGTTGATGACGTTGTAGAGCGGATATCATCTTTTAAGGGCACAAAAGGTGATATAGTTGTACACGTTGGCACTAATGATATTAAGAGTAGGAGACCGGCGGAATTACTTAGCAAGTACAGGTCACTGTTGAAAAAAAGCCGTGAATTAGGGTTGAACTTGAAAGTGTCTGCAATTCTGCCCAGACACGATAGGAGGGAGTATATGATGAGAGCCTTGTCGATCAATTCGGCCCTGGAGGGATTGTGCAAGGCTCAAGGGGCAGAATTTTTTTCAGCCTGGACTGTACTTGTTAACAGGAGAGATTGCTTCTACAGGGATGGGATACACTTAAATAGAAAGGGTGCAAGAATTTTTGCTGATGCTGTCGAGGCAGTGTTAGGTGGGTCGGAAAACTGCTAGTTGGGGGGATACAAGGACTAATAGATTAACAGTAGCCACTGGCAGAGGTGGAAGTGATTCTTGCACTGCTTCTATTGAAATGAGCAGAAGTCTGAAAAACAAGATGCAGGATATTTCAGAGACTGCTGGTAGTCATTGCGGTACAAGTAAACACATGGGTTGTGTTAGGGTAGCTAAGAATAGAAACAGGTGCATGTATACCTGCGTGTACACCAATGCTAGGAGTTTGGTAAATAAATTTGATGAATTTGAGGTATTGCTCAAAACATCAAAGGCAGATATTGTTGGGATATCAGAGACGTGGTGTCACACAGATATAAGTAATGCGGAACTGGAATTTGGGAAATACAATGTGTATAGAAAGGATAGACAGGACAGGAGGGGTTATGCTATTAATTAAGAAACACATAAAGTCCAAGGAAGTGAAGCCAGTCGACATCGATGGACAGGGCAGTGTCGAGTCAGTTTGGTGTGACATAAGCATAGGGAAATCAAAATTGAGAGTAGGAATGTGCTATAGGCCTAATGACTCTGATGAGTATAATAAGATATTGTACAGGGAAATAGAGTGGGCCAGTAAATCAGAGAGTCTTATAATGGGGGACTTTAATTTCCCAGATATTGACTGGAATTTGTGGGTTGGTCACTCGCACACTAGCAAGGCTTTTGTGGATTTATTGGATGATTGTTTTCTACATCAGCATGTTCGTGAGGCAACAAGAGGGAGCAATACTCTTGATCTGATTATCAGTAGTGATTCTTCTTGCATTAAGAACCTGCAGATAAATGAACCATTAGGTGGCAGTGATCACAGTGTGTTGAAGTGGGATTTACTCAAGGAGGTAACTACCATCAGAGGTAAAGGGAAGGGTTTTTGTTTTCGTAAAGGCGACTATGATGGTCTGAGACAGTATTTAAATTCTATACAGTGGGACCAACTGATGATGTTACCAACAGCAAACTCAAAATGGGAAGCATTCAAGGAACTAATCTTGGAGGCTACCAGGCTTTACATACCAACTAAGAAATATTGTTCAAGGTTTAGGCCTAAATGGTTGTCAGATGAACTAATGAGACATGTGGCAGAGAAGAAAAATGCATGGGATACATACAAATTAATGGGTGATATGGAAGCCTATGATAGATATAAGTTGGTCTGTAACCAAGTCACAAAGGAGATTAGGCAGGCAAAGGCAGACTATGAAAAATCCTTGGCAAAGGATGCAAAGAAAAACAGAAAAGAGTTCTTTACATACTTGAACTCGAAAAGGAAAGGGATGAATCAGATTGGTCCACTGTATTGATGGTTCAACAGTTGAGGATCCTGCTCAGGTGGCTAACAATCTAAACGAGTATTTTGCATCTACATTCACGCATGAGGAGTTATTCAGGAAGGAGAATGATGTAGGTAAAGTAAACATTGGCAGTGAGCTGGATGATTTTGTAATAACTGAGAGGAAAGTGGAGGAGAGATTGTTGAGGATAAACATAAAAAAGGCACCTGGGGTGGATGGGATCTATCCAGTTATATTAAAGGAGGCAGCAAAGGAAGTATGCAAACCCCTAGCCATAATTATGAGAGCTTCTTTGGACTCAGGGGAGGTACCCATAGACTGGAGATGTGCAAATGTAACCCCAATTCACAAAGGAGGATCAAAGGCTGACACAAGTAATTATAGACCTGTTAGTTTAACTTCTGTTCCAGGTAAATTAATGGAGGCACTGGTTAAAGAAGCACTGCAGGATCATCTAGACAAGAATTCAGTTATAGCTCAGACGCAGCATGGTTTTGTTAAGGGCAGGTCTTGCCTGACCAATTTGATTGGATACTATGATGTAGTCACAAAAGAACTGGATGCAGGGAATAACTTTGATATTATATATTTGGATCTTAGAAAGGCTTTTGATACTGTTGCACATGGAAGACTGCTGCACAAATTGGAGCAGTGTGGCATTGGAGGCAAATTGCTGCTATGGATAAGGGGATGGTTGAGTGGCAGAAGACAGAGTGGTAATCAATGGACACTGCTCAACGTGGACTAATGTTATTAGTGGAGTTCCTGAAGGTTCAGTGTTGGGTCCGTTGTTGTTTTCGGTGTTTATGAATGATATTGATGATGGGATATCAAGTTTAATGTCCAAGTTTGCAGATGATACAAAGGTTGGCAGGGTCGTTAAGGACAATACTGACGCTATGCTGCTGCAACAGGATCTGGAAAGGTTGAACAGATGGGCTGAGAGGTGGCAAATGAGGTTTAACATCGACAAATGTAAAGTGCTGCATATGGGAAACAGTAACCCCAGAGCAACGTATCAACTCTGCGGTACTACACTGACAGTGGTGGAGAATGAAAAGGACCTGGGGGTAATTGTGCAGGCAGATATGAAGTTCTCTGAGCAGTGCAGACGAGCTGCAAGAGTAGCTCATGGTGTCTTGTCAATGATATACAGGAATTTTTCTAGCAGGGATAAGGAGGTGATTATTCCCTTGTATAAGGCAATGGTAAGGCCACATCTTGAGTACTGTATACAGGTCTGGAGGCCTCATTTCAAGAAGGATGTAGAGCTGCTGGAACGGGTACAGAGAAGGGCAACAAGATTAGTAAATGGAACAAAGGGTTGCTCTTACGAAGAAAGGCTTAAGTTTTGCAAATTACAGAGTTATAGCATTAGCATTAGCAATAGCATTAGCATAGGCACATGATGCAAGAAAGCAAGCTTATATAGCATCAGCCAAAAAAAAAAAAAAATAAATAAAACCCTTCTCATTTCACCCATCCACTCACTCCAAATGTTTCTCCCTTGAATCTATTTAAGCTATCAAGTTCTACAAGAACAGATGGAAGTTTGTTCCAGAAATCAACCACCTGTTGGCTAAAAGCAAATTCCGCACATCTACCCTACAACTGTCTATCCTCAAATTGAATTTATGCTGTCTCAGGTGATTATTCTGAGCAAGAGGAAGAATTCCATCAGCACTGAGCATGCTAAAACAATTCAAGGCTTTATATACACCTCAATCAGATCACCTCACAGGTGCCTAGTCTCCAGACACTGTAATTTGCAAAATTTAAGCCTTTCTTCGTAAGAGCAACCCTTTGTTCCATTCACTAATCTTGTTGCCCTTCTTTGTACTCGTTCCAGCAGCTTTACATCCTTCTTAAAATGAGGCCTCAAGACCTGTATACAGTAACCAAGGTGTGGTGGCCTGACCATTACCTTATACAAGGGGATAATCACCTCCTTATTCCTGCTAGAAAAATTCCTGTATATCAGGAGTGGCCAACTTAATTTGTGATGCGATCTACTTTTTTCCTTCAAAATGTCCTGTGATCTACCATCTCAAAAATTTCATTGCACAAGGTGCACAAATCAAGGGATGACTGTATATTTAAAATTTGCCGTGATCAACCGAAATTAAATCTGCGATCTACGTAGACCGTGATTGACTCATTGGCCAAGCCTGCTGTATATCATTGACAAGACACCATGAGCTACTCTTGCAGACCGTTTGCACTGCTCAGAAAACTTTATATCTGCCTGCACAATTACCCCCCCCCAGGTTCTTTTCATTCTTTATCACTGTCAGTGTAGTACCACACAGTATCACCTGCTTCCCATATGTAGTACTTTACATTTGTCAATGTTAAACTTCAACTGCCACCTCTCAGCCCATCTGCTCAACTTTTCTAGATGCTGTTGGAGCAGTGTACTGTCATTAGTGTCATTAACAACCCTGCCGACCTTCGTTTTGTCCACAAACTTGGACATTAAGCTTGATATACCATTATTAATATCATTAATAAATACAGAAAACTACAATGGGTCCAACACTGAACCCTGGGGATTTCCACTAATAACATTAGTCCACAAAGAGCAGTATCCATTGATTACCACTCTCTGTCTTCTCCTACTCAACCATCCCTTTTCCATAGCAGCAATTTGCCTCCAATGCCACACTGCTCCAATTTGTGTTCACTGCTCAAAGTTGTCTTTAATGGAAACTCAATGTTCGGAGGTGGCTGTTTCAACAAGGTGGTTTCTAGAATGAAGTCTCTTCACCATTTTTGGTGATCCTGCAATTGATTCCAAGTATTTTTGGATCATAAATGGTGACATTGTAAATGAAAATAGCTTTAATTATTTTTCACAGAGAATGAGAGTTCTAACTTCCAGCATCTATGATAGCTATTTCTCAATATTTTTGTTTTAAGCACAAGCCAAATAACAATAAAAAATTATCTTATTTGAGAAAATATTAGTTATTTATTACTGATATCACCTTCTCTCTTATCTGGAACAGACCTGGCCAATATGGCATTCTTTCATGCTTTGTCTGGAAAAGCATAAAAAAATTACCTGAGGAAGCCCATAAAAGTATTACCATGATACTGCCCCAGCTATTATTTTACAGTGAGCACAATTAAGAATGTTTTTGTGCTCAGTAAATCTCTAAACAGAATCCCTGATTACACACATAAGATACCAGTAAAATAATTTAATTTCATTACATTACATTACTTAATCTTGTTATTTAATATTTTACTATATAACTGGAAAAAAAAAAAAAAAAAGTATTTGAATGTAGATTTGAAGCTAACTAATAATCATAAAGGGTTCCCCCCCTCACATTTGTATTTTATTTACCAATTAAGAGTGAACCAATAGGATTCCAAGACTGAGTATTGGGATCAAAGACATGGCATCGAGTAATACCTCTCTGACCATTCCAGCCACCAACAACGTAGATCTTTCCTTCCAGAGAACAGACTCCTAAATAACAGTTTGGAGACTAGGCACCGGCGAGGTGATCTGATAGAGGTGTATAAGGCTTTGAATGGTTTGAGCATGCTCAATGCCAATGGGATTCTTCATCTTTCTCAGAATAATCACCTCAGAGGGCATAAATTCAAATTGAGGAAGGACGGATGTCGGATAGATGTGCGGAAATTTGTCTTTGGCCAGCGGGTGGTTGGTTGGTGGAACCGACTTCCATCACTTGTTGAAGTCGATAGCCTAAACAAATTTAAAGCTCAACTGGACAGGTATTTCGAACGAACGGAGGGGTGAAATGGGAGTGGTTTTTTTTTTTTTTTTTGGCTGATGCTGAATAAGCTTGCTTTCTTGCATCATATGCCTCTGCTAATGCTAAACTAGGAGAGTATCGATATAATAATTCAAATGCTGTTAATTGTTCAAACAGGGTGTTTCACTTAATCTGATTCGATGTCTTCAAGAGGCGATAAGTATTCTTATTTTATTCTTATATATAAGAATATATTTTATTTTTTTATATTCTTATATTTTATTATAAGAATATAACAAAATAAGAATAAGAACTTAATTACAAAATTATTTATTAATATGTAGGAAAGACAGCTACCATTCAGATAAGAAGTTCTATGAATCAAACGAAAACTTATGGAAGAATTTATATTAATATCGTTGGAAGCAGTAACCAAACTGAACACCTGCCACTGATTCAGTAAGTATATCCTTCTTCATAAAGTTAATAAAATAAATAAATTTTCGTTTATACTGTGGATGGTCCAGGCCAGAAGGGTTTAAAACTTCATTGAAACTTCATTGTAGCCGGTTCACTAGCACAACAGCTAACATTCGGCGTGCACTTTTTGTGAACTGAGTATGCTTCGGAATGCGAGAATTTGCGACTGCATGTTACCACAGCCAACCCTTCCCACCCCAATAGTGGGGTTTTGTAGAAGTAATGGAAATATAGGAGTGGCGGAGTTGGAAAAGAAGACTACGTCGGAAAATTTCACTGATGAGCCACTCTTTCCGAATATAAAATTACATATAACTCTGGGCCCATTTCGCCACTAATGCTACTCTAATGTTATGTCACTGAATACAGAGCCTGTTTACTAGAAAAATTGACCACCAAGTTATGCCTGGCGACACAGATTCCAAAGTCTCATGGACTAGACAAATGTTTATAATCTTTGGAGGAAACGCTACGAGGGGTAGAGGTTTATCCAATCTTCGTAATCGTGATGGAAAGCGAAATGTTATGTCGGGCTCCAAAATTCACAATTTGAGTAGCCATACCCATTATTTACATATGAAGTAGTTCACGTCAACAGATATTTTATTTAAATTGAGACAACCTTGCAAAAACATTTGCATGTACAGAAATCAGGGGCTTTCTGATAATTTAATTAAGCTTATTCCAATCAGGTTAGTAAAATTGGATTTTACAATCTTTTGAGCTGAATTTCAAGTTTGTAAAATACTTCGAAATGAACAAACTACAAAAAGGGGCATTATCTGCCTTTTTTGTAGTTTGTTGTAGTAGCATTAAAAAAAACATTTAAATGTGCGCAAACATTTAAACTAATTCTGCTTTCGTTATATACACTTATGATGCTACCTCTTATAAAAGGCAAGGAAATAAAACCACCAAAATAAAAGAACTCCAGAAATATTAGACTGTATCAGGCTAAAAGAACTCCAGAAATACTAGACTGTATCAGGCTAGTAGACTTAAATGAAAACAAGACTGCAAAAATGACCTTCACAAATAAAATAAATCCCAATAAAATATCAATATACGTGGACGACATCCTAGTCGAAAAGGTTCAGTCACATGTTAATCTTGGACTCAAGTGGGACGAAGGGATGAACTTATTTCCGCACTTTGCTTACATCTGTACGAACACATGCGGCGCTCTGGACAACCAGGCAAGAGCCAAGCTCACCAGTATTTGAAAGTTTAATGAAGCAGCATAACAATAATAGATGTGTTATGCCTATTCCCTTATATGCGTCACAAATCTGGTCTTCAGCTCCTGAAAGCAGTATCACGGCTTTCCTTGGGCTTGAATACTGGCTCTTGAGATGGCTATACAGAATTTCAGCTAAGCCTTTTACCATCTCAAGAGCTATATTATACTTCAATCTAGACGTCATCCCCTGGAGGAAAATGACCACCACAAGGAATATAATGATATTTGTTCAGATCTTAACGGGAAGGCTGGATTCACCGAAAGCCAGAGTCTGGATAAATACATACCCGGAGAAAAACAAAGACGTGTTGCAGATAAGGAAACGCAACTCACGGCCACATTTTCACGGTTGGATAGCCTTGCAAGATTCTTTCCAGCAAACACAATAAAGCTATTTAATAACCTAAATATAAAACCTGAAAAGCTTTGCACAAGCAAATCATATAGAAAAGAAGTGCTCGAAAACTTCTACCTACAGACACAGGTGTACATATTAAGCACAATGGGCTTCCAGACAGGAACTGGAGGGCACGAAGCCCGATCTTATTAAGAAATATTATACTTCAAGATACGTCTGACCCTACCCACTCTACTCCTAAGAAGAAACCGACTGCTGAAAACAGTAAAATGAACTTTTAAGTTTATATCCTGTATTATATTGTGTTATATTGTATTTTTTTTGTACCTGAAGTTACGTCGCTTACTTCCCACATGCTGTTCTGCCGTGAATATCTGTGCGAATGTAAATATGATGAATCTCCCATTACTTTGTGTCAAATCAGTTGTTATGCTTAAAATGCAGAAGTATTAAGTACTCGTTTATATTTATTAATTACAGTAAATCTGAAGCAAATTACAAGTTATTACATGTATCGTATAATTCTGATAAGAAATAAAGATAATAATATTGAATATAAATAAATAAACTTTTGATGTAAATTTATTCTAGTTCACAGTTAATCATATTTGTTTTCAAAGTACTTTGCAATAACTATTAATAATAAAAATGCTTTATTTAATTTAGGGGCCATTTCACATTTAACTTTAACCCGTGCGAGTTTAAGTTCCTCACCCCCTCAGAGCACATCGCAACAAGAGCTATGACTTCTCCCATTATTATGTAAATTTTTCGTACAAGTCCCCCCCCCCACCTGCTCCCAAACTGTAACGCATTTTAAGAATTTATCTACCCTCCTCTTCCTTATTCTACTCTCCTGATCAACAATATCAAAAAAAAAAAAGTTTTTAGTTTAGGGCCATTCACATATTACTTAATGGATTTTTTATTTTTCTCCTGCTTTATACAAAGTACAATTCTTAATAGCATCGACCCAAACTTTCCTAGTATTATAATGTAACGAAATAGTCCACTTCAAATTATATTATTTTTATTAAGTAAGATTCGTAAGCATAATACACTTTATACGACTACAACTCCCCACACCTACCTTATAAGGATTACAGAAGTTAGCGACAATTCAATCATGCCCCAGAAGGCACCGTTATTAATTCTCTACAGTTCAATCTAAAAGCGTGCAGTAATCACTAGGCCTAAACAGCATCCTGAAATTTTATCAAAATAGTTTAGAGAAATAATGCATAGCACTTACCTGTAATTTCATGTGGTGAAAATAAGATAAAACACTATATTAAAGAAGAAATGTTTTTAAGATTAAATATTTTTTATTCTATGGATTAAACAAATTAGCACCACCTCATTCGAGAAATATCAACACACTAATTGAAGCATTATTTAACTTCGATTAACTATAGCGCCCTCTTACATCCTGTAATATTTTTTAATAATTATTTTAGCGTGACCATATTTCGCTTTTATACAAACAAAAGGTAAACACGATTCTTTTAAGTGCTGTTAAAAATTTAGATTGTTAATAACTCATAATTAAAATAGCCATCTGGATTTTAATCAACCATTGTTAGATGATAAGGGCAAAAGATATGAAAAATATGGTACCTTGTTTCTGATCTCAGGAAAATGCTAATAGATAATATGAAATTTTTAATGAGTAATGAATAATTACACTAGTCCATCAAGTACAAAGCAAAGCAGTGGATGATAGTCAAACAACTGCAAAACGTTAAAAAAAAGGGGTGGGGATACTATTTCTCATTGGTGGTACGAGTGAAATTATTGTTTCTACATCTACTTAAGTCAATGCAATAATTTTAGGAGTGACGATTTTTTGTTTCCACGTAACATTGTAATCTAGGCGTATCCTAGCGGTTTAGCAGCTTGTTGTAATAGGCTTTTAGGAGCATCAGCGACTAAGGTCATATTGCTCCGTGTATACTGTCTGCAAATTACGTGTGTTCTGTGGTCGATTTTCTGTTTGCTGGACGAAAAACCCAAGTTTCCGGGAGAAAAACCAAGCTGCCCTCGCCTGATACCGACTGGCTCAGCCCCGTTGTGAAAAAGACCCATAAAAATTCCTCTCGTCTTCGATGGGACTCGAACTTGGGTCTTTTTTCACCCGGTGTGAGGAGGACGGCGATTTTAGCAACTGTTCTACGCACGAGGACTGTTGACGCTGAGCGACAGTACTAAGTGGCTGGAGGACTGTCATTGAATGTCAGTTTTCCAGCCGTGGAGAACTTTCATTCAATGTCAGATTTCCATCCGTGGAGGACTGACACCGTGTCTTCGGCGTCGTCAACGCTCCCGATTCCATTGTACTAAAAAAATTACCAACTGGGCCCTCGACCAACTGCATATGTCTTCAACGAAAATTGTTAATGGTGATTTCAATATCACTCCTCGACTAGCTTGCATTGAATACGATCTCACCTCAGGATTTGTAGCTGTCATTCATTAATATTACTCCTACTAAAGGAATACATAGATAAGATTTCTTGTTTCCCTCTGGCAGTACTAAGTCCACAGCGAAAAACCTGTTATGTGTCCGATCATGAACCAATTTTTGCAACTGTTTGCCCTTCAGATAATTCAAAGAACTGACCTCGATTCTTTAAAGTGGTTCAGGTGTAATTGGTTCAACTATACCTGATTCCCGATTAGCTGATCAATTTATTTCATGCTCGTATGATTATCATATTTTATATAAACTTTAGTGGTGTGAACTGCTAATTGATTTTGTTTTAGAATTTTTTATAATTCTTTTATAACTCTTTTTAGAATTCTTTTATAACTCTTTCTAGAATTTGGTAAGGTGTCATGAACTCTATGAATATTGTTTATTAGAGCGTTATGAATACCGTAAACCATTGAGCTGAATGAGAATGAACTATAAATCTGTATTAATCTGATTGTTTTAGGATCCTTGAGTTATTTTCTTTTGTATAACAATGTGCAAATTATCTGTATATATCCTTGCATACATTCAATGAAAATGAATGCATAATTTGAAATCTGCACGTTGTGCAAAATTATAATACATTTTGCTGTAATATGCATTCTAATTTAAATCTTGTCCTCCTATCTTGTGTGTGTGTGGTATGGTTGTTTATTGGAGCATTAGCTGCTATGGCTATAGTGCGCCTCCCGTCTTTTATCCCGAAATTACTAATTCGTTTAGTGTATATGAATGTGTGGTTCTCGTGGTCATTATGAACGTGCCATAATGACCACAAGCTGTACTATAGTATAAAAATATACAGTACTATACAATAATGATTATTTTCTTAATGCCTCTCTGTCACTATACTGCCGGGATAGGATCGTAATATTTCTTAATCTGTTACCCTCTGGGCCAAGAAATATTGAAATGCTCAAATCAAGTTTCGAATTAAGAATTTTGGTACTCTCCGCATCAGAAAGATGGTATAAAGTTCGACACTATATACGAAACGATTCATCTGCTCTCTAAGAAATTTACCTCTTTTGTCGCCCTTTTCTCTTCTCTTCTACAGAAAAATGAACAGATCGAGAATTCCAAGACCTAATAATTACAAACCTTTTATAATTAATGCAGAGCTATCAATTAAGAATAGCAACATTTACTGTATATAATGGTGTGGTGATTTCTTTCTTTTCGCTGGATGATTTTCTACATTGATTAAGAAAGTAATCATGTAAATTAGAAGACTGGGAGTAGTTTTTCTTCTTGTTTGATGTTATATAATGTTTTGCTGTTTTTGTGCAATGTGATTTTTATGTAGTGGAATGAAAAGAGAAATTACGTAGGTCCGCTACATAAGAATAACATTACATAAAAACAGCAGTGTTTTTTTGTAATGTTAGTTCTTTTATTAAATTGTATAAAAATTTTGGTAGATCTCTCATTAGAGATAATTAACTATTTTATTTTAACTGAACAAATTATTATTTTTTTTTATTCCTCTCAGCTCCTCATATCAGGAAGTGATTCCGGGACAACTGCTTTCTGATCGGATTATCGTAAAACCAGACGTATTTAATGTTATAGAGGTCCGCGTGTTATATGTCAAGTATAACGGATGGTTCACAACTGGGGAAGATTCATGGAAATTCGATTCTGTTGTGTTTGCCGATGAAGAGACTAGAGCTGTAAGGTTAGTTGTCCTTTTAATTTTTTCTCTTTTCATATTTCGATTACGAAGTAATCTACAAGTAAATCGACTTAAATATTTTCTTAATATTGTCTTTGTTTATTTTATTGTGATGAATATTAGAAATGAAGGACACACTATCCACTCAAAAATTTTATTGGTTCAAATAGTTTGTATAATAACGAGTATTCTTCTTTCCACAAGGAGGAAATCAAATAGATATTGATAGTTGAAGGAAGGAACAATAGCATTATTCCAAATTAACAAACTAAAGATCTAGAGTAGGGCAGACGCTTTCCAAACTCTTTTAACACTGAAACATTATGTACGTGCCAAAAATAATTCGACAACCCACGTTTTTCTGGGTAGCATAATTGGTATAAACCGTACTTCCCCATCCTAACCTGGGTGGAAGAGACCTGAGTTCGAATCCCGTCAATGACGCAAGGAATTTTTATGGATCTTTTGCAAAACGTGGCTGAGTTATTCTGTCTCAGGCGAGGGTAGCATAATTTTTCTCCCGGAAACTCGTGTTCTTCGTCCAACAAACAACAAATCGACCACAGAATATATGCAATTTTCAGATATATCATACGAAATACGGCGTAATATGGACTAAGTTGCTAATACGCCTAAAACCCTATAACGACCAATCGACAGCCCACGCTTGCTTGCTCCTTGTCTTTAAATTCAGTAGTATAGATTTCTTTTGGGCCAAAACATATAGACAAGAGTAAAAGGATGTGCAGTATTAAGCAAAAGCTAAACCAAGGTCATCTGAAATCGATTACTTCAGTTATTACCTTTCAAAGAGAACGGATCCAGAGCTTACGGACATCCGAATAAGAAGCACATGAAGAAATAAATGTTGTAAACTTTTAACGTATTACTCAATAATTTTATTTTAATCAATCGATTAGAATATTTCCATCAAACCAGGTTTGGGCCTCATTGTCATCCTCGAATCAGTTACCTGTCAGATGCTTTTTCAAAAGTCAGAACAGACGAGAGTCAGAAGGGAAAAAAGTGAGAACAGCCAGGTAGATGTTCAAGCACCTCCCATCCTTAACGCTGTAAACACTGCTGTGTGTAAACATTAATGTGGAATATGGTTTATTCTTCGTTCAACTTATCGTACCAAGCAACGAATATGTTTCTTGGATATGACTGTCGGACCACCCACACACAGCTCGCAGTCGCTGATCATTTTCTGCAGATTTGTTTGGCGTGCAGAAATCAGATAATTGCTCTCATTTCTTCATTTGTCCACGCTTTGAGTAGGACAGTTATTTTGATTTTACTATCTATTGTCGACAAAGGATTCTTTTCTTCTTGTTACAGCATCCTGTAGCAAGAAAAAAAGAATCCTTACATATAGATTTTATTCAATATGTTGCGATTAACTATTGAGAAAGACGCGGTTTCTTTCTTGAATCATCTGTACTCTGTTTCTTTTCAAACGGGCCATGCATTTGTTATTTAATATAGCTTTAAATTTGGATCCATAATACTGCAATTTTACTTAATATTCTTGTGTGTTCTTTTACATATGTTGTTTTATTTAAAACGTTATTGGCTTATTGTGTGATCCTATCATGACCTCTCTTTCTTTCAAACTCAGTATGTATATGTAAACATCAAGTTAAACGAGAGAGAGAGATACTTTTCTTTAGAAAATGCATGCCATATTGCCAATTTCAATATGGGTTCACCGCAATTATACAGTCTTAATTCGTTCAATCCTTTTGAAGGTCCAAGTATTATAAATGTATTGATATATTATTCTACATAAATACTGAAATTTCACTTTGAAATTATGGAAATTATTTTACATTACTGATATTTGAATTTTGACTACAACAATTAATTATTTAAATATGTATCTAAATAACTAAAGTAACAAATTATTATTTTTTTAATTATTACATGAATGACATAAAAGTTCATAGAATTTTTTTTATTTTACAGATATCACTACAATGGGCCAGAAATTGTGTTACAGTCTGGTGTCGAAAAAGTCATCTTTTCTTAGAATTACCTATATTTTACCACATAATATACAACCATTGTGATCCTGTTTCCTAATAAAACAAAGCTAATCAAAAAAAATATAGATTTGCACCTTTAGAAGTAAAGTTTGTTTCATACATCTAGAATAAATGGTTAATAACCCCCTCACCCAGACTCCTCCTGATATTTAATAAAAATATGAGAAAACACATCGAAGTCAGTTGACCTGACGTAGCCCAGTGGTCAGGAGCGCGAGTGCATAACACGCGCTCCTTGAGTGGACCACGGGGTTCAAACCCGTGACTATTAAATACGATAAATATGTGTATTGACAATTTATTGTAAACTCTACTGACTTGGTTGTTGTGCCGGAGTATAAACAGAAAATTTTTTTTTTGTAGAGACCTTTCTTGCTTGTACTACATTTTTAATTTTAATCAACACACCCCATTGAGTAGGAGAGAGAGAGAGAGAGGTGAATGTACAACAGAACAGTTACTCTGGATATTTATGTAAATAACAAAAATGGCGATGCAATTAAAGGATAATCAAATGGAAGATGTGTGCAGCTTCTTATCATCAGCATAAGTAGAGGCATCCGATGCAAGAAAGCAAGCTTATACAGCATCAGCCAAAAAAAAAAAAAAAACAACTCCCATTTCACCCCTCCATTCGTTCCAAATGCCTGTCCAGCTCAGCCTTAAATTTATTTAGGCTATCAACTTCCACAACAAAAGATGGAAGTATGTTCCACAGTACTCCATGTGGCCTGACCATTGCCTTGTACAACAGGATAATCACCTCCCTCTCCCTGCTAGTAAAATTCCTATATATCATTGGCAAGACTCCATGACCTGCCCTGGCAGCCCGTCTGTACTGCTCAGCGAACTTCATATCTGATTGTACAATTACCCCAGGTCTTTTTCACTTTCCACTTTCCTGAGTGTAGTACCACACAGTTGGTACGTTTCTCTTGTGTTATTGTTACCCATATGCAATACTTTACACTTGTCAATTTTAAACTTCAGTTGTCACCTCTCAGTACATCTCCTCAACTTATCTAGATCCAGTTGGAGTAGCATACTGTCTTTACTGTCGTTAACAACCTTTGTATCATCTGCAAACTTGAACATTAAGCCTGATATACCTTCATCAATATCATTGATGAATACACAAAACAACAATGGGCCCAACACCGAACCCTGGGAAACTTCACTAATAACATTCGTCCACGAAGAGCAGTGTCCATTGATTACCACTCTTTGTCGTCTCCCACTCAACCATTCCCCCATCCATTGCAGCAACCTACCCCCAATGCCACACCGCTCTAATCCGCACAGCAGTCCTCCATGTGCAACAGTATCAAAAGCTTTCCTTAAATCCAAGTATATGATATCAAAATTATTTTCTGCATCCAGTTCCCCCGTGACCACATCATAGCATCCAATCAAACCGGTCAGACAAGACCTCCCCCCAACAAACCCATGCTGTGTCCTAACTACCACTGCAGTCCTGTCCAGATGATCCCGCAATGCCTCCCCAACAAGTGACTCCATTACTTTATCCGGAACACAAGTTAAACCAACAGGTCTATAGCCACCTGCGTCACCCCCGAACCCCCAATGAATTGGTGATATACCCGCACACCTCCAGTCCATGTAGAATCCCCGTAAGTCCAAGGAAGCTCCCACAATTATGGCAAAGGGCCTCTCCACTTCCTTTGCTGCCCCCTTTAATGCAACTGGATAGATCCCGTCCACCCCTGGTGCCTTCCCTATGTTCAACCCCAACAATTTCTCCTCCACCTCGCTCTCAGCCATTACACAATCACCCAGTTCCCTGTCAGAGTTTGATAAACATATGGCACTCCCCTTCTTCCTGAATAACTCCTCATGTGTGAATGTTGATGCAAAACACTCATTCAGTTTATCAGCTACCTGAGCATAATGATCAATAGTCAACCCATCCATGTTAAGTGGCCCAATCTGATTCATCCCCTTCCCTCTAGCGTTCACATAAGTAAAGAACTCGTTGTTGTTGTTTTTTTTTTTTTTTTTGCATCTTCCGCCAAAGATCCCTCGTAATCTGCCCAACCTCCCCCTGTGACCCGATTACAGACCGTTCCATAAGTGCCATAGGCCTCTGTGTCGCCTGATAATCCACATGCATCCCATACACCATTCCCCTCTGCAACGAGCCTCACCAATTCATCTGACAACCATTTAGACCCAAACCCCGAAAAGTATTTCCTAGTTTCAATGAAAAGCTCAGCAGCCTCTAAGATTAAGTCCCTGAGGGCGTTGGCAACATCATCAGCAGATCCCACTGTACAGAATTTAAAAACTGTCTGAGACCCCTATAGTCACCCCTACGAAAGCAAAAGCCCCTCTCCCCCCTGATGGCAGCCACATCTCTAAGTAAATCCCACTTGAGCACATCGTGATCACCGTCACCCAGTGACGGTGATCACGTCAAATTCTGCAAATTCTTAATGTATGAATAATCACCGCTGACCATCAGATAAAGAGCATTTTCCCCCTGGCCGCCTCTCGAACATGCTACTATAGGAAACAGCAGCTTCTTGTCTAAACTCTTTCCCCATTTATCATACCCCATACTGTTGTCGAATAGCGTCATAAATTGAATTCTATGAACAACGGACAAATGCTTCCACCACAGTTTTCATCACTGACCATTGGTCTACTACTTTTTTTACGTCACTAAAAAATATCCAGTAGCAAAACGGATTTTGTGTAACTCAAGCACATAATACATGCTGGGATGAATAATATCATAATGTGTTCTAATTTATGTCGTGTATTTCTCAACTAATCCTCTATTTTATAAATAGGTTATCCTACCAAATGTATTTGGACACTGTCACATTTTGAAAAAAAAAGCTGTTAATTCAAATTAATACGGTGTAGGCTCACATTTGGCAGCTCTAATGACATCTATCAGCCGTGGAGTACTTTCGACCAGATGACGAGTGTATTGGCCGCTCCATAATCCAGCATTTAAATTCATCTCAAAGATATTCAGGACTCGCCTGAGTTGGCTAGGAAATTGCTGGATTTTGTTCTCCTCAAACCAAGTTTTTACATTGCTTGTTGCATGGGATGGAGTGTTATTGTGCTGCAACATGCAAGGTCTCATTTCCATAAAACTGCCAATGTGTTACCACCACTAAATTGTCCAATATGTCACTATACGACTCAGCCTTTTGACGGGTTTTGGCACTTCACCAAACGGAGCAGATCCAAATCTCAATAAGCAGCCCCAACCATGATCCCACCTCTTTCACATACACATATCACTGTAGACACAATATATTGCGGTTGCGACGATCCCGAGGCAGTTTCCATAGCCACACTCAACTGTCTAACCTAAAGACTAATGCAAAAAAAAAAAAAAAAAACCCCTATTATTTTTAGGGCACCCGAATAATGAAATTCATATGCGTGCTGTGTCTGATGTTTGTTAATTGCGTGTGTTCTTTGGTCGATTTGCCTATTTTTCTGGACAAAAAAAAAAAAAAAAAAATCCCAGTTTCTGGGGGGAAAAACCTTATTATCTACACCTAAGACCGACTAACTCAGCCACGGCGTGAAAAAAGCCCATTAAAGTTCCTCGCATCATCGACGGGATTGGAACCCGAGCCTTTTCCACCCAGGGTGGAAGGACGGTGACGATACCACTGTGTACCCGCGCAGACAAAGACTAATGCAATTCATCGATCCAGAGAACCTGTTTTCATTTTTCTACAATCTCAGATCAATGGTCTGGGTACCACTACAAACAACATCTGGTAGTCGCCGATGTGATTTTGGACTACAAAAGACATTTGGCGTTCGTCGATATAATTTAGAGCTTCAAGCAGCAGTTCTTCTACGAGAATCCATTCCCTGCAGCTCCCTTCCGATCGTGAACTTCTTTACCGACGCACTCATGAATATTTAGCGCTCCATGAACACCATCGCTGGTTTCGCTTTAACCACTTCTACATATATGATCTTTAGGCTTTACACACATCTACATGTTGTTGTTAGTTTAGGGATTTATTAGGCGCATCGGTAACTATGGCCATAGTGCGCCAACACACATCTACGTCACCATCGTTTTTATTTCATATTTTAACTACATTGGTTACTGTTAACTTGTGAGGTTTAAACATATGGCTCGTACACAATGAAAAATTAATATGGTATACGATGCCTCTTTGAAACGCAGTAAAGCCCCTGTTCTGCTTGTTCATGACATCCGTATTATCCTCGCAGAGTGCACAGTGGTCATAAACACCACCTTCCAATCCTCTGTGATAAAGGCCTGGGTTAAAATCCCATCAATGGCGCAAAGTAATTTTTTACACAATGGCTGAGTTAGTCAGTCTCGAGCGCTATCAAGTTTTTTTTTATTTTTTTTTTTTTCTTGCGGAAATTCGCCTTTTTCGTCCAACAAAACAGACACACCAACCGGAGAAAACACGCAGTTTACCGAGAAAGAACACACACTTGGGTATTTTTAATGGCATAATATTTTAAAACCTGTTTCTGTTTTACATACATCTAACTCGCACCCTTTACTGCAATAGGAGGGGAGTCCAAATTAAGTTAAATCATAAAATCTGAATATTAAGAATAATATATACTTGTTGGAATTAAACCTTTGTGGAAGAGTATTATTATAAGGGTCAATTATACGATCTTTTCCAAAAGAAAAACATGCCTGTATAATGAGTCATAATCATATCATAATCATGATGACTGCCTAAAATTAGTTACAGTCATGGATAACCCAGGGTTTAATAGAGAAAATGGTCACACTGACAGCAAAACAATTCTCACGACAAGTTTTCATGATTTTTACATTTATCTATAATGATGAAAGGTTTAGGATAAGAAAAAAATCAGATTTTTATTATTTTAAATGGTATCGGAGCTATTCGCTCATATTCAAGTGTTACGTGAATACACACTTTTGCAAGTGTGTTCACGGGCAGATTGGCATATAGTGCGGGTTGAAAGACCCTGGGGATTTCAGCCCACACACACATGCCAATAGGGAATTCGTCCCAATTTATCACCATTCAAGATTAGAGATATTGACTTCAAAGATGTGGCGATCGTGCGGACATTCATGCCTTCCTAGACCAACGCCACTTAAGTTATCCCCTTCTACGATATTCGGTAACTGAAAAGTTCCAAGTTTCTTCCAAATAAAAACATGTCTTTCTCATCTGGTGAGACGTTTCAAGACCGGCTCTCAACTCATCTATGGCGCCTCCGTAGCCAGGTAGGCAGGAGCGGCGGTGCGTAGCACACGCTTCTTGATTAGACCGGGGTTACAGCCCGTGACCACCAAATACGGAGGATGCGGAAAGGTCAGGGAATGACCACTGCATATCCCCGGAGCAATTTGGCCTTAGTTGCTAATTCTCCTAAAAACCAAATAACAACTCAACTCATCTGTAAAGAGAACACTTGCCCTTTAGCCTTGGCTCCAGAGACTCTTTTCTGCACCAAGTCAAACATTTTCTCTTATTGGTAAGAGCGAAGTGAACACAAATCAGTTGCCGTTTCGCATAAATTGCTTTCTTTGATAAGCCTTCTATAAATAATGTACGGCCAGAACGTTTCAGGAATGACTTTATAAGAAAGTTAAAATTGATCTTACCTTCTTTCTCCGCTTCAGAGTAGTTCCCTCTGGCAGCTTTACATGAAACCCTTCTCTTCTGCTATTATGAGAAGCATTTCTTTAGCTGGATTGCTGATATCGATGTCAGCGCACTCAACTATTTGACTTTTTCCAAACACCGAAATCGTGTCCATTTCCTGAAATGGACACGATTTCCTGAAATGGACACTTGAGAAAAGAAAGATGTCAGAGATGGAGTCATCGCTGAAAGTCCTCCCTACATTTGTGTGTGTAGGGAGGACGTTCAGCTAAAATATTCGTTTTTTCCGTAAATTTCCTCACGCCAATAACATGCCAGCTCACATGAGGCAATTCTAAAGGAAAAACCGATCCTTCAGGGAACATCCTGCTCCCCATCCTAGTTGAATTTGACTCATCATAGTACTTCATTAATAGGATGCTCCCTGTGGGTCAACGGAAATAAAACTGGAAAACTATTTTTTATTGCATTGTTTTGCATTGCAAATAAATAGCAATATGCAACATATCTAGAAAGAGAAATACTGTACTCTTTGCGGTGTGACAGCAAGCAAGTTGTACGACAGGAAACTTGAGAGCTTGGTCAGAACTTTGTCTTTCCAAACACAAATTCTTATTTGTGTTTGGAAGGACATCAAAAGTATGTTCTATATTCTATATAAAATGGGTTAAGCCGGAAATTACTGTGAATGCGAAAGAGCTTGCAGTTTTCTGAAATATCTGAATTTATAAATGAAAATATTAGTCTTCACTACTCTTGTTTATACCAGGCTCTTCTATTCGGCTGCATAAAATATTAAAATAGATAAACTTAATGAAACACAAAACTTAATAACTGACACTGAACTCAGAATTTTAGAAATATTTTATTATAGAAAGTTTTTTCAAACAGTCAGCCGACGTGCAAATAACTGGAATTTTCAATTTCACATTAAAATGTTTATCAACAACAAACATAAGCTTCATGCGTGCTACTCAAGACCTACCAGTAAAGGATGTCATCACATCACTTTTTCCTCAGCTATGGGGTATCGCATTTCCATATCACTAAATAAATATCAGTCAGTAGGTCGAAAATAGCAGGGGATGAAGAATTTTCTGTGGAGAAGCTTGCATCTCACGAGAACATAGTTAGTTGAAATATTCAAAATATTCTGATGCACGTGGGATAAAGTTTGGTCTTTGCACACGGATCCAACAATAATGTCCTTTATTCAAAACAGATTTACCGAATGCACGGAAACAAGCAACATGGTGATGATGTTACGGACTGAAAAATATTCCGTTAATGTGCACGCACAGCAGATAATATTTTACAATATCACGTGTCCGACGTCAGTATGACGTACAGCAGCCATAAAACAACTGCTTAAAATAGTCCACGGTAACAAGGCATAGTTTTTCTGTGCATATAGATTCCCGAACTTGGAAAAATGGGATAAACATGAGGCACTGTAGCAACTTTGACCCCCAGAGGTGCTCAGCAGAAATCATTCGTCATCTTTAACATCTGCATCTGCCATTTTCATATTTAGCCGGAAATTCTCTGGGCGGTTACATATCACTGACTCCAACCTTTCTCACGTAGGTCAGGAGGTATCAAAAAGCACATCAAGAAGGAACAGTGATTTCGATGTTTAGCGATAGGCCTACAGGCCTTTTTAAGTACTGGTATTTGTTTAGCTCGCAATCGAAGCACTCCAAAATTGGTAAAAGAAGCTTGGAGATCAGGTTCTCAATGAACTTTGACTGAGTTTATGTAAATATCATTGTACTATACTTATATAATCATATTTAAACTAGAATTTCTTCGTAATTACTTTTGTGAGATAAATCTATTAGCTTTTATTTACAGAACAAGGTACGAGTACACAAGCGTAGCAACTGTAACATTTTGGGAGATAAAAATAAATTATATTCTTAGAAACAGTTTTGCCAACTTGTGCAATTTCGGCGTTCATATGTTTCTGAAAGTCGTTTGATATATCTACATTTTTTTGTTCAAAGAAAGGAGTATTTTAATCTTTTAAATTCAATATGAGTGCCTTTTTGCACAAAAGCAGAAATATAATTGGCATGTTTGGAGAAAGGAAAGTACTAACTCGTAATTACGTGATGTGTCCTCTGAAGAGCAAATTTGTTAATATTTAGCTCATACAATAAATTGAGATGCGCATGGATTAATGAAATCGTCACTAAGATTACATTTACAGGAAAATCCTGTTTAAACCCAGTCAGAAATAAGGAATCTCGAATGTAAAGAGAATATATATACATCAAGAAAAATAATACTGAAAGATTAGTATTTCATATTGAAATTAGGATTTGTTTATGAAAAATTTCAGTTTCCAGCTGTTTTTCAATAATGAAATCTATGTAAAAACATCAAAAATATTTGTAATTATGGTACATTAGATTAGCAATGTACGGTCCGTATGTCCATGATCTGAACGAACATAATAAAAGAATTTAAAAATTTTTGCCAAAAAATTTCTAACAATTATAAGTCGATTTGTTAGAAGGTTTGATATATTTCATCAATATCTTTCGGGAAATTATAACTTATATATCCTTTACAGTCTAGGCAGTAACCTGTCGGATGTTGTTAAATAGAGCACCTAGCAACTCGATTTCCTACCCAACTTTTTTAATTCTAAGAATATACTCGGAGTTCGAATAATGTACTGAGATCAACTGGAGCAAATCATTTGATAAATGGAGTGAGCCCTGTAGCCAACAAGAATTCTACAACTTAGATTCGCCATCAACGCAGTAGGGATAGGGGAGGTCATTAGCGCTAGTATGATTATATAACAGCTATAACACATAGTACTAAAGATTAAAAGCCTGGTCAGAGCAGCTTGTAACCATGAAATGATTTTCTTTAGATTTAACAAGGCGAGCTAATCTGTCATGTAGTACAATATATTTTTTAAACCTATACCTTCATAATATTTTGTAGTACAATATATTTTTTAAACCTATACCTTCATAATATTTTGTAGTACAATATATTTTTTAAACCTATACCTTCATAATATTTTTAAGACATTTTGAAATAAACACGATCATTTTAATTTTCCAATATAACTTCCTAGTTTTTTGGGTTCACCTGAGCAATGCTGAGGTTTTATTATACAGGGTGATTCACTACCAGTGCGACAAACTTGCAGGAGATGTAGGGGGCCCAATGACGAATCGGAATCACATAGCATTGCAGGGTCCGAAATGCTTTCGTCATGCGGTAGAGGACGTTGAACGGGAGGTCGCGTGAACAGCGATCCCGCTGGAAGTCAGCATTTGCGAACCGGTTCCCGAGGCAGTAAGATGGACGAGTATTCAAACGTTGAACTGGCCGACATGCACCTCGCATATGGAGCTGCGGACTGTAACAGGCGCGCCGCTCTGGGCTTGTACCAGGAACGTTCCCGCACAGGCGTGCTTCTCATCATACGATTTTCGCACGTGTGCACAGAAGGTTACGTAAGACTGGTTGTTTCACGAGAGGTACCATGAATCGAGAGCGAACGACGAGGACGCCAGACAATGAGGAGAATGTCCTATGTCTTGCAGAAGGCAATCCGAGTACGAGTACTCGAGCGATAGACCAACGATTGGGTATTTCCCAATCCACTGTATGGAGGATACTGTCAACAAACCAAATGAGTTCATACCATCTGCAACGCGTCCAATCATTGGAGCCTGCAGATTATCCACTCCGGAGGACTTTTGCTACTTGGTTTCTTCAACGGAAACTGTTCGCAAATGCTGACTTCCAGCGGGATCGCTGTTCACGCGCCCTCCCGTTCAACGTCCTCTACCGCATGACGAAGGCATTTCGGATCCTGCAATGCTTTGTGATTCCGATTCGTCTTAGTGCCCCCTACACCTCCTGCAAGTTTGTCGCACTGGTAGTGAATCATCCTGTATATATTCTGGCGTATGTGCTGCATCACGCTATGCAGATCAGATCTGAGTATTGGCTATGACAGCTTACAATCCTCTGTAAATTACAATAGGAGACAAAAATATATTGAAAACGGAAATTAATGGGAATGACAGCCCTTGAGAAAGACTTAGAAATATTGTTTTATTTTTAGACAAAGATAAAATTATCTCCTTCACATTTAAATGTGCCAAAAGAATAAAGGACTGGCCATATAAAGCAGTAAAGAGCAAGTATCGAGTTTAGCACGGCGCAGGTTCGAGCTCGTTCAACGTTGCAGTATGTAAGTCCACTCTTTCAGCTAGTGGACATATGATAAACGTCGATAATCACGTCTACCACACGAACTACCTTATTAAGTTACAAAGAGTAGCCTGTTTGATAAGCTGTGTATAGTACAAGCCACTTTTCTTCTGTCAGTAGTTTCAAATGCAAAATGAAGGATGCTTATGGCAATGGTTAGGCTGTGTCTAAAATACTGCATACAGGCATGGAAACCTTTTTATAAAGTCCATAAATCTGTTGGAAAGGAAGCAGAGAAGAAAACAAGATTAGTTGGGGACACAAAAAGATATTCTTCCCTACTTCTCTGATCTTATATATCGTCTTTGAAATATAAACAGAAAATGTAAGTTTTTAAGTTTAAGAAAGACTAGGGTTCTGTAAATTGCAGTCTCTGGAAACTAGGCATTTGTGTGGTTACCTAATTGAAGTGCATGGATCCTACAGGCTTTAAAAGGGTTAAGTAACCTATTAAGTTTGGCGAAATCTAAAGCTTCAGGATACATCGATTAGTCGTTCAATCCTGAGGCCACGAGGTCAGTACATTGTCTATAATTGCACGTATTCTTCAGTACATTGTCTATAATTGCACGTATTCTTCAGTCGGTTTGCTTGTTCACCGGACCAAAAAACCGGAGCTCACAGAAGATAAACAATGCAACCACGCTTAAAACCGGCCACTTCAACCAGTGTAAAAAAAAAAAAAAAAAAAAAACTCCCGACGATATTCGAAATCAAGTCTTATTCAAAATTTGAAAGAACGGCAGTAATCACTACCGTGATAGGCGCGAAGGATGGAGTTTAACGGAATTAAGAAAATAAAATTAAAATAATGAATTTGTAAAAAGAGTAGTTTATAACAAGTCTTAAGTCTAGTTTGCATGTGATCAAACGCTGATAATAAAATAAATGAATGCATAAATTAAATAAAAATTTTAAATTGAACCACAACTTCAGTAATCATTTAGTACACGTAAGTCTCTCATTCTTATTAACTATGTGTCTTCTCATCACATCGAAGCGGATTCGTCAAGAGATGAGCGCTGAAAATTAAGCGGTGCTACTTTAATATACTTAGTCATTATAATACAGCACATAAGGAGTCCTTAAACTTACAGTTAATGAATGCATAAATTAAATGCACTAATGGTATAATATTGTTTGTAAGTTTAATTTCTAAAAGAATTTATAATTTGGAAAGATATTTTTAGACTCATAAAACGAAAAGGTGATTCAAGGTCGATAGCAACTTAAAATAATTTTAAGAATATCCGCTGCTGCCGTTTTAATACTTCGATGAGGTGAGCTTCGAAACGTCCAATTTCACAGTGAAGTCTTCCAATTCCCTTATTCATGGCGATTTCGTATGTTTAACTATTTCTCTGCAAAAGTTTCAGACATTTTATGAGAAATAATTTTTTTTTTTTGCAAAAAATTACCTAAAGCTGTTCGAAACTATCAACCGAAATCGATTTAACAACAGAACACTGTGCATCACTGGATACACAATGTATCAAATACCAATCTGATGCCTATCAGTAGTGTTTCACAACGGCGCTGGACCCCAAAATGTTTATTGCCATATGCCCTACCTACAGCCCTGTCTAAGTTTTAAGCACGGCTTCGGTTTTTACAATGCAATATCATAGATCACTGAAAAGCGCGAAAAAAAAAAAAAAAAAAAAATCCCACTCATCTACATGTCGTAAAAAACGTGGTTAAATATCAAGGCAAACTTTGGTGACACCAGTTTTGGTATACTTGAATTAAAAAATGAGATCTGCGGTGAAAGTTAACTTTAAGGCAAATGGTTAATTTGATCCTGTTTACAGTTGTGAAACATATTTATTCAAGGGGAAGGAGAGAGATTCAATGGGGCCAATTATCTAGCTATCTGCTTATCCCTTCCTCCTACTAAGTTATAATTAATTTTTATTGTGAAAGGTAGGAGGCAAAAATGAGGAATTTCAGATTTTTTTTTTCATATTCATATGCAAGGGCTAAAAATATTCTCTTCAGGAACTACAGGTTGTGTTTTACTAATTTAGGAGACAATTTTATTTTACTTAAGTAAAATCGAACTATAATGCTTTAAATAGCCTTAAAATCATTTCACCTCACGTCATCTGTATGTAATGATAGCAAAAAAGAGTGAATAGTATTGATTTTTAAAGAATGTCATTTAAAAATGAAAAGTTGGTTGTGAGAGTTATTTACATAAATTCAGATTAAAGTTCATTGGATATATAAAACATTTAATTTTTAACAAGTGCAAATCTGAGCATATTGCATCCACTCCGTTGGAGTACAGGTGAGTAATGTACTGTTTCAAGAGTTCGAGCTGTTTGATCACTGTGATAATCTTTTGAGTGGTTTCCTTCGAATTTTTTCCAGCAACTAGAGAACTCAACAGAAAAATAAGAAACCCTAATTCAAAGGGATTCAAAACGTAGGCCATCATTTAAACACACATTGCATCAACGAGTTGCTTAATTACAAAGCTTGGCAAGTTTTTTACAACTAGAATTTTACAATATGCTATTTCGGAATCTCATTCAAAGATCACAAAAAATGAAGTTTTCATCAGTCTAATAGTAATGATAGGAAATAAGATGAAATATAACTGTGCTCTGTTATTAATCACTATCACATATACATACTGATTGTTTAGCCCTTTTTTTTATCTTAATAATTTGACTTTTAAGGCCTTGACAGAAAAAAGCTCAGCAAGTAATTCCGAAACTCTTTTAAACTGCAATTTTATAAACGAGAATCTGTAAAGAAATGCAACAATGGATCCCAGGAGCACACTAAACATTTATACATTTTTGTATCTTCTTCTTTACTGGTTGATGTCTTATCTTTTTCCACATTATTTTTAGTTATTAAAATATTGACACAACTGTACAGATATGTTTTTAAGCAATATTTGCAAAATCCAGCACATAAACATTCACAGGGCCTGCTCGGTTGAAGTATTTCTCATGGAAGCTGAGTTAGATTTAAGAGCACAAAATGCATTCATTGATTAGATACGTTTCTCCCTCTCTTTTTAACTCCAGTATGCGATCAATAAACTTTTAACTTGGTGCTCCCGATAAGAATTCACGGTTCCTGCTAATGTGATGGCGAATAACTGTTGACAATGTACAAATCCTGGCCAGTTGTTTAAGCAGCTCGTTGTAACGTTAGAATTACCTGCCTGAAAGCCGAAACCTGATACTCAGAGGTTTCAGGTTCGAAATTCACTTCTGTGATACATCTAATCTGAAGCCTTGAGACTTGCATTGATTGATACTGTAGATATCCAGCAGCGATCACAGTACTCCGTTGTCCTTGCTTTTTCGTAGGTGTCTCATTGTAGGCCACACCGAACAACAGAAAAAACGCCATAAATTATTTAACGAAGTTCTTTGCTGAGAATCTTCTGATGTAATCACCAAACTGAGGGAATAAGTTCATAGCAATGTTGTGTTGCTGAGGTTTAAAATTTATATTAGAAGTAAAAAATGTAATACAATGATATAAATAATTAATAATGTGTCAGCAAGGCTACAATTAAATGTAGACATCAAAATTCCTTAAATATATACAAAAATGTTTCACATGCGGATTGTATTGATTCACCTCGTATCGATTCTTCGCGTTCACTTCATGGCTCCCATTAAATACGCTTAAGCTCACTCAAACAGACGTTGCTAACCACGCAGTGGTTGAAAGCTTAATTACGATTTGAAATTAATGGCAAAATTCTCCAGGCAAGTATTGCTAATCCCTAAGCAGTTAGCAAAGCCACACTGTTAATTATGCCTACTTAAATTTATCTTATAAGAAAGCTATAAATGTCATCAAGTTAGAAAATACGTCATTTGAACTGCTTTTACACATTTTTGAAAAAAGTTATAACACATACAACGAAAAATGATTGGAAAGATATTTCAACGAAATTGTAATGAAATATTACTCGTGTCTTATATTAAAATATTAATGGTCACACTGTGTAATTTTTAAGACCGAACGCACACCGGTTAATGATTTACAAACTTAAACCAAACCAATTATACCATGATTAAACCCAATTATACCACGTTAAAGAAATTAATGCAAACTGCAACAAGAACTTGTTTTATCTTGACTAAATTCACCGGTTTAACAGGTGCATTTAGTCAAGATAATGACAGGGAAGTTTATTGTCCTAAAGTGCAACTCATCGGTGTGCGTTTCGCCGTGCTGTCTAAAGCTCCAATTGTCTTCAATAATGATAATGCGTTTAGAAATTTCGCCTCCACAGTTCATTTGAACTATATTTAAACATTGTACATTATTTTCAATTCTGACTAATAACTGGTTTCTATTTCATTTAATTTTCAGTACTATACACAAAAGGACTTGAAAAGACAAATCTAAGTAGAGCATAATGGTGAAATGTAGTAATAATGAAATTAATAGTTAATGGTTTTATTACAAAAATACTCATATTTACTAAAATTTATTGTACTCGTAAAAGCATAAGTTGGTGTTTCCAAGGGTGCGGCAACTCACATCAGCTTGGAAAAGAAAAAAAAAACTAAATTTCATGAAGAAAAGCGTTTTACTCAAGGTACTGAAAAACAAATGGTGTGTAGTTTGAACTTGGACAAAGTTCTCCTTTCAAAAATTTGGTCGTCTACAAATGAAAACGATAACAGAATTACTTCTAAGACTTGCCTACACTGACATTGTTACCGATTTGGAAAACATCTTTTGTTGTTTCAGTTATTAATTGAAGATTTCCTGGTTTTCTTATCCATATGCTGATTAATCTTGCAGTTAACATAGAGCAGCGCTCTATAAGTCGCTTATTTAATCGATTACCCATTTATCACATAACCCGTTGGTTGGCTGTGTGTACCGAGGTGACTATGGCACCAGAGCACGTTGTCGCTGGATATGAGGCGCCTCCGTAGCCAGGTGGGAAGGAGCAGCAATACGCAGCACACGCTTCTTGATTAGACCGGGGTTCGAGCCCGTCACCACCAAATACGGAGGATGCGGAAAGGTCAAGGAATGACCACCGCATATCCCGGAGCAATATGGCCTTAGTTGCAAATGCTCCTAAAAACCAACCAAAGCTTAAAGCTGGATATGGAGTGAGTCATTTTTAGATAACTGGTAGTTTACTGTGAGGATTACATAATTTTAAACGCAGTATAGTATTTATTAATGCGGTGAGTAATGTGGGGTTTTACTCCAAAGAACACCTGCTTATGTCGGAACGTTACCACGCAACCAAATAATTTTGCCAATGCCAGGATAGAAATACGATGTTCTTGCTTTTTCTCTACCTTGTGAACTCCTCTGACCGCGCGGGCGTTCCGAAGTAATATAAACAAAATTTATTTTTTGTTTTATTCAGTAATAAATATCCAATTATAGTTCACAAAACTAGGACTGAAACAAAAGACTGAGAACTGCATTCGCACTATTGGTGAACATACCTTCGTATGGTTACACGAGGCACACAGAAAAGAGTGGAGTCATGTCTACACGAGTAAGGAGGACACTTTACAGAACATTTTCAACAGTTTTTAATAAAAGTTTGTTGTACTGCAAGCTTTTATAAAATTTTGGTTGCATTTTAATTGGACAAACTTGTATTATTTTAACATACGTTGAAATTGCAATTTGAACTAATTATTGAAATGTCTCGGGACCAAGTTAAACTGAACTAGAAGAGTGAATGACTCCGACTATTTATGATTGCAAACAGTTTGTTAGCTGTCCTGTTGCCTTAAAATATAGGACAAAAGGAAACAAATTCAGACTTATAGTATAGACGAGACAAGGATTACTCGTATATTCTTGCTTACCTAATAAAGAATAGTATCCATTTTTTTTTTTTTTTTTTTTCAAACTGGAATTCCGTTGACGAATGGATAACGTTTTTCCGTTTCGGGAGAATGATAAACTAGCCTTGGAACAGACACTCTACAGACATTTAAAACAAATGATGTTTATAGACATAATCAACAAGACGCATCACAGATTGAAAAGTTTTTACACAAGCTAGCCAAACCAATGTAGGACATCTAAGAAGTGGAATGTAGATGTTACGTAGTACTGCTTTTCTTTCGTTGCTCTTCGTTACATTTATCTTCAGACACAAATCCCATCGACCTTCGAATCAGATTCATTGAATTATGCTTAAGTTACTTAAATAACGGTGTGCATTATTTTCGCTGTAACAAATGTCTGACTTCACAGGAACAGACTAATAATTCCTAATAGCTTAGGCAGTTAATCAACAGGGAACGCTATATAAAAGCTAAGAACTTTAAAATATGTTTGCTAATAATAATAGAAAAGGAACGTGGGACGAGGAAAACAAAACTTAATACAGGGAAAATCAGTTCAATTATTTTAATTTAGTGATACTGTATAGAGAACTTCTACGCTTATTTCGAGTATTTGGAATTTGGTGGGTCGACCGAGACAACAATGGCGAGATCAAGACCATCTTTAAGAGCTACAACGAACAGGTCTTAAAAGCCAGATCAAGTTCATGGTGATGATTATGATGTATAGAGAATTGGTATTTAAATATAATCTCAAAGTTATCAGATTAGCTCAATTACTAAAATATTGATTGGCTAAGTTTTTTAGAATCCCGTCATCATTTAGATTTCGAATCTAGTCGTTAGGCTAAAAAAGGGGCTAAAAGAAACGAGAACTTCTTAGCTCCTTTGTTTGGGTTTGAGCACAGGATTCCAAAGAAGAATTCAGAATCGAATCGTAAACAATCTATATTTAATTACTGCCATAAGATTCCGCACAATGGCTTCTCTGATTACTGAAACGTCTGGAATCGGAAATATAGGAGTTAAAGTATGTCATGACGGTCGATTCCTAAACTAGTTACAAAATTCATAAAAAGTCATCCGCATTATTCAATTCAATTATTCAAAAAGTCACTGCATTATTCAATCTGCACATCTCATTCCCACTCTACGGACGTTGGCAATTCTTGGAATGGTGAAAATCCTGGAATGGTGCAGAACGAGGGTCGAAACCGGTCTTATCATGGCTTTATAGTTTTTGTTCTTTTTTATTTAAGTTATTTGTTCCATTAATTCTTCGTGAAATAAAGAAATAAATGAATGATTAAATAACGAGATTACTGAAACTTGGCTTCTGTTCTTCCTCTCTAAATGTTGGTTTCTTTAGGCTACTGCTTAATGAGACCAACATATTTGCCTGAACTTGAAGCCGTCTCTTCTTTTCACAGAATGGAAAAATTTTAAACGTTTTGTGTGCATATAAACGCAATGTATATTGCATCATTTCAGGATATTCAGTTAATATTATTATCAAAGGAATATAAGTGTAGAGAAGAAAATAGCTAAATTAATACATAATTTAGCTACCTGACAGCGGATGTCATTCCACTTTCTTTTTAATTTCTGTGCAGTGTGTTTTCATTAGGAAAAACATAATGCGCTCTTAAGAACTGCAGGAAAAATAGGCAGTTTCTTAAGGACTAAGAATCTGCCTAAAGAAATAAGAAATTCGACACGCTCTTTTTCGCGTTCCCTGAACATTCATCGTTCAAGCTTCGATGTGTGTTTCGTATTAAACACGCAGCAAGCTACAATCCGCATGTGATATTTACAGCCAGGCATAATAAAATATTGTATGGACGATTAACCCATGGAGCTTCCGACGCTCTGCCACGAAGCTTAACTGACGACTTCATTCGACCTCGTTGTTTTTTTGGTACGGTAACCT
Organism: Mastigoproctus giganteus; assembly: GCF_048544385.1. NCBI lineage: Eukaryota > Metazoa > Arthropoda > Arachnida > Uropygi > Thelyphonidae > Mastigoproctus > Mastigoproctus giganteus. The sequence goes on along the minus strand of NC_143582.1, from coordinate 67,104,839 downwards.
CGACGAACAGAGTACCTAGCGCCGAATGAAATCAGACATACGTGTAGGGCCCGGAGGTCAAGGTACTATAGTACAACAGTCAAGAATTATCTTCTTTTAACTCTCCACGGTTTGGCTTGTACTCCAGACCTGGGTCAAACTGCATTAGGACAAAAACCTAAAATGGAATTAAATAAAAATTATTACACGGCATTAACACTTCAACAATGAATGTATAAAGGAACACTTCCACCAGTTTAACAAATACAATGTATAATGGAAGATGTACATTGTATAACAGAATGAAGCTCCAATTCGATTGATCACTCAAATTTATTATTTTCTGGAATATTTTATATCACGGTTTTCTAATTATAACAGCAAAATCTGAAATTCCATAATTAACAACAATGGGAAAACAAAAATTAACGCATGCTACGAAAGAAACTACATCTAGCATCCCCACCACCCACGAAATCGAAATCTTTTGCAGTGTAACAATTTACGGGAAGAAAATTTTCCTTTTGTGATAGATTCATATCTAAAACAAGTTTAATTTGGTTGTTACGAAACTTATTTTGTGAGATGGCCTTTCTCATAAATGAAACTGCTACACAGTAAGGAATAATTTAGAAATTTAGACCGCTAAAAAGAATTAATCACGACTTATTTATCAGTGATATCAGTCTGTTGGAACAGTAAAGTACACGAAGCAGAGGCTGCACGACATATTATGCGTTAAAAGGAGACAAGCGTTCATGCTGAATTAGCATAGAAGACCTACAAAAGCAGCTTCACAATTTTGGCTTATAACTTCGTTCATTTTTAACTTAGTATAACATACCAAGCACTGAATAAAAGTCGAGGTCTTGAAATTTTTAATAGTGGCTAAAGCACCTCAGTGTGATTACACACCCACTCTTAATATGTCAGGTATTACATCACCTGTAACGATTCTGATTTTCTTCTTAATTGGCTTAAATGCTGGCTGATAAACCTGACCCGTAATGAAGCCCTACAAAAAACAAAAAACAAAAAACCAAACGGTGCTAGTCACGAAAGTAGAAAATTTGCACATATAATGAGAGAATGAGGGGGGGGGATAAAATGGAATATATATTGGGTGTCCGTTTTCCATTGCTAAATATCATCATTCTTCTCTTTCTTGGTGATTTCCTTCTACTTCTCTCTCTCAGAGTAACTTGGGAAATTTTTTTTTCCTGGTGCAGCATAAGCCTTGGGCTTCCTTGCACCATATGGCTATTAATAATAATAATATCTTGTAAGAAAACTTTGTTTCGTATGCTGTGGACTTTGTATATATCAGTATGGTTAACGTATACACAGTGACATTCTGCTGAAAATCGCTATATATATATATTATGTTCGGTTAACTACTGGCGAAACTCATAGCTACTGCTCACTTATAACCCTTCAAAACCAAAGCTTTCATTCAGCGCTTGGTGTTTCACTAAGATCAAAATATAGGAACTTATAGGCTTACAAAGTTATGAAGCTAAATACACTTAGTGATCACTGAATTATGACCACCCCATCTGTAATGGACTATGCCACATAGCTCGCAGTATAACAAGCCAGACAGCTTCTCAAGTTAGAGCAGTGGTAATTTGCATGGGAGGTAGTAAAGATATCACGGAGTTTCAAAACGGCTTGATTGTGGAACCTCGTCGTCAGGTGCTTCTAAATCTGAAACAGCACGTCTTGTCAGCTGCTCACGGCCCACTGTCGTTAAGATGTACAAAGAATTGTATCGAACAAGTCAGAACTGTAAAGGCTTACGCAAGGTGAATGTTCGTGGTGGGCGAAGGGTGGAGCGCGCTGCACAGGCTCAACAGCAGGTCACTGTGCGACAGTTCACATTGCAGTACTGGAATGCAAGAACAATATCCCAAATACCACACACTCAGGTGTATGGGGTTCCACAGCAGACGACCCAAGAGACAGCCTCTCTTCACCACTGATAATCGTCGACAGCGAATGCTGTGATATCAATAACATGCTGGTTGGATACTGGAGGACTGGAAACGAGTGAGTCCAAATACCTGGTGCAATACGCCGACAGACGGCTTCCTGCGTGGCGCAAGCAACACTAGTCCATGTATCCATCGGCATGGTGTCCGATATCCAGGCAGATTGCAGTGGTTGTTTAATATGGGACACGTTTTTCTGGCAAGAATTAGGACCCCTGGCGCGTATGGACCAACTGGTAAAGTCTACCGGCAGCTCTTAGGAGACCGTGTGCACCCTGCCATATTGCGTTTTTTCCCGGACAGAAACGGGATTTTCCAAGACGATAATGCGCCGTGTCATCGGGCGCTCACTGTGCACGAGTGGCACGATTGGCCTAACCACTTAATTAACAAATTCGCCTAACCTCAATCCAATTGAACACCTGTGGGATATTTTGGAACGGGAAGTGGGGCGTAGGGACACGCACCCGTCATTTATTCCAACACTGTGGAAAGATTTGCAGGCAATCATGCCTGCAGATCCTTACGGACGTCTTCAGACATCTAGTGGAGTCAATGCCTAGGCGAATAGCGGCTGGTATCCGTGCGAAAGGTGGCTCAACACGTTATTAGGTAAGTGGTTATAATTCAGTGATCATTCAGCCTATATTATGGGTTACAGCTATATATAAACATACGTTTCACAAAGAACAATGGGTCGCTCTTTGAGAATAAGGTAGTACTAATTTTTTGGTTACTAATGACAAGAATATTTTGAACTTACCATATCTGTGGGTAAGAGGGTTATATCAGAAGGTGGGTTGGTGATAACGTAACGTTTGGAGGATGCTTCACAGGAAGAGGATGTGTCACGAAACCTGTACAGCCCTATGCATAACATCCCATAGTTTCGGAGAGCTGCCGTAAAGAGATCGCCATACTTTCCTCCTTCCTAGTGCAATCAAAAACATCAAGTGAATACACTAAAAGCAAAAAATGTTTGTGGATTAGTTATTATATTATATAATCTGAAGGCGCTCTTCTTGGTCATCAAACATTATCAAGTTGGCTTGCAAGACTAAATAGAAAATGTTATGCATTTATATATACAGCTACATATGTTAGTTGCAAGATATCTAGAAACGAGGGTTATTTAATTAAAACATGTTTGGCGCGCGACAGTCTCAGCAGGGTGAGTGGAAACAGATGTTTACAAGCTTAAACTAGGAGGTCTTAACCTTTTTCAGCCAGGACCCAGGTTAAGTTGGGAGTTAAGTTTCCCTACCCCCAGTCCTTCTCCAGAAGTCCCACAACTGCACCTAGCCCTCTTCCTGCTCCTTTTCGCCTGGGGGATGCCTACGCTCTGTCATCCCCCCACTGTCTTCCACTTTCCTGTTTCTTCTCTGCTCTTTCCTTGGTCCTCTCCACTCTCGCTCCTGCAGGAGTGTGGACGGCCCGTCAGATGTCTTTTAACTCCCTGGTCCGGCTCCTCGTGCCAGTGGACAGATGCTGGGAGGCTCCTTCCTGGTGATCGCGCCTCCCAGTAACGAAGAGGCCAGTCAAACAACACGCTACTCACACTGACAGGCTCTGCAATGGTAAGAGAGTACTTAACGCGGATTTGTGGGAATCCACGGGAACCGCATAACAATAACAATATGTCAAGTTGGGAGTGAGCTTCGAGACCCACAGTTCGGCTTTGAATTAATAATGTATTTCTTTTACACTACTGTGTACAAATTAAGTGTTACTGTTTAGCATTAGTAGAGGCATATTATGCAAGAAAGCAAGTTAAGCATCAACCAAAAAAAAAACAAAAAAAAAAAACACTCCCATTTCACCCCTTCGTTCGTTCAAAATACTTGTCCAGTTGAGCTTTAAATTTATTTAGGCTATCAACTTCCACAACAAGGGATGGAAGTCTGTTCCAACAACCAACTACCCGCTGGCTAAAGGCAAACTTCCACACATCTATCCTACATCTGTCTTTCCTCAATTTGAATTTATGCCCTCTCAGGTGATTATTCTGAGCAAGAGGAAGAATCCCATCAGCACTGAGCATGCTCAAATCATTCAAGGCTTTATACACCTCTATCATATCACCTCGCTGGTGCCTAGTCTCCAGACACTGTAATTTGCAATAATTAAGCCTTTCTTCGTAAGAGCACCCCTCTGTTCCATTCACTAATCTTGTTGCCCTTCTCTGTACTCATTCCAGCAGCTCTACATCCTTCTTAAAATGAGGCCTCCAGACCTGTATACAGCACTCAAGGTGTGATCTGATCATTGCCTTATACAAGGGGATATTTACCTCCTTATTCCTGTATATTATTGACAAGACACCATGAGCTACTCTTGCCGCCCGTCTGCACTGCTCAGAGAACTTCATATCTGCCTGCACAACCAGCCCCAGGTCCCTTTCATTCTCTACCACTGTCAGTGTAGTACCACACAGTTGATACATTGCTCTGGGGTTACTGTTTCCCATATGTAGTACTTTACATTTGTCAATGTTAAACTTCATTTGCCACCTCTCAGCCCATCTGCTCAACCTTTCCAGATCCTGTTGCAGCAGAATACTCTCAGTAGTGTCCGTAGTGTTACTAAAATATGACTAAACTTCAGAAACTGGGTAGCTGTAAATAATAAATAATAATAATACTATTAAGATATGATTAATATTTATTTATTAGTTGACAGTACTTTACCAGATAATAGTTTTGGTGGTTGAAAACCAGCATATCCACTCAAACTCGCAGTCCACTATTTATTCAAGGTTAAAATAGTGGTGTCCAATCAACATGCCCCAATTCATCGACCAAGTGCAAAGAAACACTTTCACAATAAGAAATTTAGACTTCTTAAAGAGGATCACGGCGACCCACCATAAACTGCATGGCTACCCAGTTTTGGGTCGCGATTCATAGATTAGGATCTCCTGGCTTAAACAAATACGTCAAAATGCTAGTGCATAACAAGAGTTTCGTTTGCACTTTGTTACGCTTGCGTGGGTAATACTTGTATTTCCTATTCCATTTCAAATAACAGATAAGAGTGCAGTTAAGGTTAAGAAGCACAAAAAATTCACGACAGAATGTCAAAAACCGCTGTAGTAGAGAAGTTCCGATAGTTTGTGCGCAGTGAAAACATCTTCAGTCTCCAAGAGTGAAAAATTGTGAATCCCAGATTTTTCTGGCAAAGTTATGGTAACCTTTTTTTCAACTACCTTCATTATTTGCTATTAGACCTTAAAGAAAATTATACCAACTGGGAACGGTATGCTGAAAACTAGCACCCGTTGCCCAACCAGCATCATCGATGAATGGTTGCCATCAGCCAAAAGAATTATTTTCACCAGGAATATATAGTGTATATCAGTGAAGTATGTCTAAATGTTAAAGGTGACTTTTAAATAAAAAAATAATAATAATTAAAAAAAAAAAGAAATATATATATATATACTTTTTTAGCCTTAGGGGTATTTTAATTGAGAAATCTTCGTATTTAATATCTCCCCTGGGATATCAATCATTTTGGAGGAAGTTCATATAGAAAATTTAGATTGCATAAAGAAAGGTTTAATGCACATAGAAAGAAGTTCGTTTCGCAAAAAAATAATTTTTAATATCACAATGACGACTTTTAACTCTTCTAGAATACTTACCCCAAACTGTGCCAGAGGTCCATCATAAAGACAAATTTGTGACACTCTACAGCGGTCCCGATTAATAAATGATTCTGGTGTGCTGTAGCCACCCCTCAGTCCTGCTCCCTCTGCCAGAATAAGTTCCAGCTCTGGTGTTGCCCCTCCAGTGATTAGCGATCGGATCAACGTCAGAGCATTGGCATTGAAGTAGGTCTGAAAAACAACAAATATAAATCCTTACATAAGCAGAAAGCCGAGAAAATCTTCTGAATGACAAAATAAGATTATTTAAAAACCTATGTCCGAGATAGATTTTTCGCGATCATCTGCAGGCAACTAATAAATATATCATGTTTGCTCCATTTGTCTTTCTTGGCATAGATCTGCACGAATTGGATTATTCCCTGTATTACTTTAGAGGAGGAGATACGTCTCGTTTCTATATGAGGAACTCAGGGATTTTCTTATTTTTTAGGTACAGAAGTACTAAAAGTAGATTTTTTTCTTACCAGTACGCTATCAGTTTCTTCGATATTAGACTCAACGTAGTCGCAATCACAAGGACACTTTTTTCGATGGATATTTGAATAAAAGAAAACAACTCACAAATCCATAATAATTGCACAATTATTATTGTATTGGTTCAAGAAGTTCAACTGCACACACAGGCACTTAGCGTAGCAGTTCACCCAAATGATAAGACATCCTTACACAATCCCAGAGTCTCTTATTCAAAGAATCATTTTTCTGAAGGTTTACGACAAAGACACTACAAAGAGGACGAAGAACAGGCCGATCACCTGTCTCCAATAATGTACAAGATCCTGACCAGCTGCAAAACTAAGACTAGATCAGACCATTTGGAGAGCCAGAACATCATTGGCTGAGCAGTAGAAGGAGAGTAAGCAGATGAGCAAAGGATGCAAGGAGCAACTGCCCATTGATGCGGCAGTTATGGAACAAGTCTACAAAAAAGCACCGCAACCTGAACACGGCTTACATCGACTATCGCAAGGCGTTCGACTCCGTGCACCATAGCTGGCTGATAGAGACACTGGAGATCTACAAAGTCAACCCGACACTAACACACTTCCTAGAAGTAACCATACCGAAATGGAGCACTATCAAGGTCGAGAACATCACGACCAGATCGATCGCCATCAGAAGAGGAACCTTCTAAGGCGATGTCCTCAGCCCACTGTGGTTTAGAGAAGAAGAAGATTCCTGTGTATCCTCTCCCACATGATGTACATGGATGACATCAAACTCAACTCTATGCGGCAACCGAGAATCAACTCTAGCAGCAACTCCGGATCACCGAATAACGGAGTAAGACCCATGGATTATACCAGGCAAGACACGTCACTGGAGTCTCACAGACGCCAAGTGGAATGGGAATTACTGGAAGAAAAATAGATGCTGTTGCTCGCCTGGTGTCTATTAAAGGCCAAGTAAACAATTAATGTTTCGTAATTCATTGTATATCGAAACGAAAACAAAAAATAGTGTATAACCAGCTGGAGAATAATAGGCAAAGGTTCAAGGGAGGATTTGATTTCATTTACAAATTTACACTACTAGTTGCCATTTACACTACTAGTTGCCATTTACACTACTAGGAGCCATACTAGTTGCGGAAGGTTTAGTTGTTTAAATTGTTGTTTAAGTTGTTGAATAGTTGTTTAAAAAATTCAAGTATGCTTCGTTAGGCTTTCCCTACCCATAATGAATAAATTTGGTAATGCAAAACTATACAATGTATTTCGTGCTTTTGTAATTTAATCAGTTTTGGGGAAGTGAGAGGTGCACTATTTAGTATTAGATTTTACAATTCTGTAAATGAAAAAGAAATATATAGCAGTGTCTGTTAATTAAGATTCTTAGAAGGAAATACAAGGCAATTTTATGAATTAACTGCGTTACATGGACAGAAAAAGGATTAATTATTTTAATCCATGATAACTATACGCAACTTACCGTACTCATCAGTGAATCTAAGACGCTAACAGCGAAGGCAGTTCCACAGGCAAATGGTTGAGTGAGGTACAATTCTATATCAGGATCATCATCATCATCTTGGTCCAGGAACTGAACGTTGTTATCGTTAACTGAAAGGAAAACATTTTCAAATGATCTGAATATTCTGTTCTCCATTTACGATTCATTTGAACAAGAGAGCACAACTTTTAACAATGCAGTTTCATAAAAATCTCATTTATTCGAAAGGACTGTATTAACCAGTAATGTATTGTATTTATTTATTATTAATATTTTTAGATACATACAATCGCCAACTATAAATCTTCTTCTTTGTCTTCGCCTTTTCCCACGTTATATGGGGTCGGCATTCAATGTTCCCAATTCACACTTTACATCATCTTCTCCTCTAGTTGGATTAACTTCTTAACCGCAACACATCTATTGGTTTTGGCATAGTTTTTACGACCGGATACCCTTCCTGACGTCAACCCTCACCATTTATCCGGGATTGGGATTTAAGCTGCCAATATATTTCTGTATAAGTAATATACAGAAATAAAATGCGCAGTGTTAACTCTCACACTGCTTTTTCGGGAAATGAAAATAAGCAATAAGAAACTTCTATCCCAGTGGGAAATATTTCTGAACTTTGGCCATCAACGAGAATCGAATACAGTCCCGTTCTTCCCACAAGAAAAGAAAGGAAAAAGCAGCGAAGCAGCTTTATTTTCCTCGCTGTGTGGGAAAAAAAAAAAAAAAAAAGAAAAAAAGGTGCGTGGGTGCAAAGAATTAGCAGCTAAGAACGTGAATTTGGAATTGAGACATTCGGCAAGCAGAGGCTGGTCTGAGCTATGTATGGTCTGAGGATGGGTTCCAGCAAGGTTCCCGACACGTTACTTAAAGTATAGTGATTTAATATAGTTACAGAAGGACGTTACGTGGTTGTTTTCCATTAAGATTATTACTAAATATACTACCACTCTTATACTACGTGAAATTAATAATATAGTTTATTAAGCTATTCGCCTAAACTACTATACTTAAGGTAACGTTTCAGGTATCTTACCGATACCCATCATCAGACCGTACTGTTGGGGAAACAAAAATAAAAATGGTTACAAAAAAGAGTGGTAATATATTTAGTGATTCAGTTATTGGCTAAATAAACTATTTTAATATTCACGTGGTATAAGAGTGGTCATTATAGAAATCTAGATTAACAGCAAGTTCCACTTAAACTAATTAACAACACATCAGGTTATTTTCCTCTATGTGTTGGGCTACTACTTTGCTCTGATCGTCGCCATACTGCCTTCAGTTTTAATCTATAAAAATTAACTCGTTATTTTTTTTCAAAGATGAAACAACAGTTAAGTGTGCATTTTCACCAAAACATTCTTAATATTAACGTTAAGAATTCATTTACAAAAATATAAATGATCATTTACATTTACTTTTACAGAAGAACTAAGTATACCTTGTTAATCAGATAATATTTATTAAAACGCTCCGATCAGTTCCTTCGCTGCTGAACCACAAAATTTTTAAAAAATTTGAAAAAGTTTTAGGAATCCTTATCCTGCGCTGTTGGCCACAACTCCATTGCCACTTATGTAATCCAGCTGGCAAGTTTACATTGGTACTCCGTTGCTGCCATTTTAATGAGTATTTAAAAGAAAGGTTCTTTTCTTAGTCTTGGCGAAAATGCAAGCTATTTCCTATTCTCAAAATTAAAAATCTTTCAAGCCCTAAAGATTTCCGGCTTGTCTTCATTTCATCCTCACTTTTAAAATTAATACAAAAAGTTTAATTCCTGTCCAAACCCAACAGATTATTACGATCGAGTTGCTAAATATAAATTACGGAAAAGGAGGAGGAGGATCATTGTTACCAACTTGTTGTAAACTTTTTTTTTTTGCCACTAAGGCAAGGGCACTTGATAAAACGGGGCAGCTGGACAATATCTATTTAGATGTTGCAGCTGCTACTCATTCTGTTATTGTTCTCAGCCCAGGTCCTACTTGAACAATTTTATGGGACCTCCTACTTTATTAAGACTTCCCGAGTACGGTCATTCTTATTATTTCTCCGATGAGGGCAAGGCTCTCATCACAGAAATATCCCAACAGGAATTTCTCAAGAAGGAACTCTTTTCGACACTACTTTTCCTCTCTTAATTCTACTTGGAGTTAAGTTTGTTCCTATGCTTATAATCTCAAATTCTGGACCGCCTTTAAGTCTCTAGAAAGTGCTACCTACAATAACCAATTACTAAATCAGTAGCCGGGTACTAACTAATAGAAAAAATTTCTCTTCTTTTGGTTTGAATATAAAACTTGAAAAAATACTCTCATCTAACTAAACAAAAGAAGAAAGTTTCTATTCAAATTTTGAATATTGCAGATCGAATAATAACAAAGGTCCCAGCGCGTAAAGACTTGGGAATCCATTTGATAAGAAATTTCTTTTTTTGTAAAAATATTTTCAAAAACATGAAATTCTCCTCTCCCAGTAAAAAATGTTGCTAAGACAGAATCTAGTTCACATTAAACACAATATTTTCAGTTTTATAAAACGAGATGCCTACAATTTTTCCTTAAACGTAATCTCTCACTCTCTCTCTCACACACAAAATTACCGTGTATTTTGAATATTGTGGCGTTTTATTGGGTAAAATAAATAGCTAGAATAGAAATTCCTGTGATACCTCAAATATTTTTTTCGGATACTTACTTAGTTCGGTAATAAGAGGAACATTTGAGCCATATACAGATCCACGCCGTTGGGTAGCAACAGGACTGCCTAATGGCGAAAATTCTCCATGTCCACTTTCTCCTAGAAAATAAAAGACCAGAAAGATATATTTAGTTTGCATTTCATCCAATATAATTATTGGAAAGAGAGACTATCTGGAATAATAACTGGGAATGGTGTTTAACAAGAATGTCTTTGAAAATGTTGAGAAGAAAAATAGAACAAAAATAAAGAAAAGAATTTACATTTTTATAATAAATGTAAATTGTCACATTCCTTATCATGAAAAACGTAATGTTTTTCTTTACAACTTAAAAGATCAAGATATCGCAAAGAATAATTGGCTGTGAATCCATCTTTGAGTCCAATACTACAATATTAGCCATGCTAAGCACATGAATTCTAAAGCAGTTTAAAAAACAGCATTAAGATCTGTTATTGCTCAGAGTATATAAATCCATGTTATAACCTAATTTAAAGTATGCTCCACTCCCTCACATTAGTTGAGCTTATGATAAATTCGTTAATATGAACTGGATCGATGGTAAAACAAAAAGTTCTAAGTATGTAATGAAAGTGGGCGGCGAAACAGTATACAGAAGCTGAATATGTTACTTATGTAAATCGATACAGCGACCACAGCATCTACACATGGAAATAATAGTCCCTTTTAAGGACATTAGATTGACAAGCTCATTTTTATCCAAATTTCCGGCTAAATACAGTCAAAATCGTTCAGCAGTGAAAAATTACCTCACTAACTGGGTAAGTATATGTACGTAGATTATATAAAGAATACAAAATTAGGGATAAAGGGATAACGAATTTTTATACAGTTTTATTCTCAGTGCCGGCCCTAAGCATTTAGGCGCCCTGGGCGGAAAGACGTTTATACTCCGCGTTTCGGAGATTTTCGAGAAGTACCGCGCAATAAGTCCCTTAATATATTTATTTGTAAAAATATTATACGCACGTTTGATCGAGTAAATAGATAAATTATAGGGCCTGTTAGATAGAAAATCAAAGTAATTTCGTCATGAAGTACGCACAGAATTCTTCGGAAGTGTTATAGCACATCTAAAACACCGTACTTCAATAGGATGTCGTAACTACTAACAAAAGATGAAGAGTGAGCAAACCACCCACCGTGTGTCAGAACTCCGATGGTATCATCAAAAGTCATGGCTTTAATGTTTAGCGATGCCAGAATGGCTTCCTTATCTGCTAATGTCGGGTCTTCACTTCCAGGTATCTTTGCAGACAGGATGACACACATGTCACACAAATTGATGTTGACGGCCCGTAGATCAGCTCTGCTTAGCGGAGATCCCTAAGTAAATGTCATGAATACTTCATTATGTTAGTAATACTTCTAATTCCGTGATTTATTAATAAATTAACTAATAATTCTGTAACATGGCATTCCTATACAGGAGTTTTATGTGTTATCTAGTAGTTTGAATTTCATACTAACATAGCAAGTTATATTCTGTCCAACAGATAATTTAAGTGGCTGATAACGATATCTTATCGTACTCATTAACAAATATACAGCTCAGAAGTAATCCATTACATTGTTAATATACACAAATAACTTATTCGAAATATTAAATTCGTAATTACTCCATAATATTATATCCAATTTACACTTTTATGTTGCACGCATACAATAAATATTATTTTAAATTCTAAAAATGAGATTATGTTACATACACTGCCCTACCATTAATATCCGGACACCTGCCTTTAGACAAAAAAAGACCCTTTATTGTATCATTTAATATTTTGTGCTGAAACCTTTTGCTTTTATGACAGCCATCAATCTTCGCAGCATACTCTCAACCAGCTTTTTATAATTGTCAGATGACATGTTCCTCCACTCGGCCGTTAACGCAGCCACCAGTTCGGCCTTGTTCTTTGGGCGATCTCGACATGCACGTACCTGACAATCCAATACATCCCAAAGATGCTCGATAGGGTTCAGACCAGAACTCTGGACTGGCCAATCCAACTTTTCCACACCCATGTTCTCAGACTACTCTGTTACGACCCGAGCAGTATGGCATGGCGCGTTGTCATGATGATACAGGTATGGGCCTTCCCCAAAGTATTGCCATAATGTGGGAAGTGCATAATTGTCCAGGCTGTCCTGGAACGCAGCATTCGTGGTTTTGTCGATAACGACTAATGTTTAATTCCAAAGTCCAAATGCAGACAAAAACTTCTACTCCTGTGTTCACCATTCTTACAAATAACAACAGGCTCGGGTACCTTCCTCTCAAATAACACTCTCCTCCCTCCTTCCCCAGCAATTTCAAATTTCATTACTGTCAACCGATACTCCCAGTGAATGAATCTGGCGCCATATGATACATCATCTCTGAATGCAGTCCATTACATACAATGTAAAAACAAAATCATCCTAGTTAAAAAGCGTACAATTTAAAATAATAAAATCATAACAGAAAAAAATAAATATAGTTTGAGATCGAGAGTCCAATCTTCCAATTTTTAAAGCTAGGCTTTATTATAACAGGCGGCTGAAAACAATATCTGATAAATAATAAGCGACATCCACTGTACTCCAGTACAATGCACTATTCAATAAGTATAGCATTCCTCTTCAACTGCTCTAAAACAAGTTGTTAGAATCTGGAAACGTTCTCGTTTCTTTTAAAAAATAAAGCGAAGACTATACCTGTCTTCAAAAAGGGCAATCCTACCAACACTCATAACTACAAACCAATTTATATTTTAAATACATAAACTAAAATATTTTACAAAACAGTACATGACTAATTACATAGCCACCTTCAACCAAATCATTTTCATTAAGCAACATGGATTCATTCGCGGTTGGTAAAATCGCCGTCCTCCCTACACCTGGTGGAAAAGACCTGAGTTTGAATCCCGTCGATGATGGAAGGTATTTTTACGGGCCTCTTTCACAAAGTGACTGAGTTAGTCAGTCTCATGCGAGAGCAGCAAGGTTTTTCGTCCAGCAAACAGAAAATCAACCACAGAACACGCGCAATTTACAGACAGCATATACGGAGCAATATGGCCTTCGTTGGTGATGCTCCTAAAACTCTACTACAACAACAACGCGGATGCTTTACTACAACTAATATCATTGTCATTTGGGAATATACTTCGACAGCAATGTAAAAATCAACTTAAACAGATGTCATTTATAGATTTTTCCAAAGCCTTTGACGCTGTGAATTACGATTTACTAAAACATACATATATATAAAAATTACGATCATATTGTTTTGCAGGATTTCTAATAAATCGTGGATTGAACGTTATCTTCAAGATAGACCACAAGATTCGACAGTTAAATATCAACAATCGTGCCCATAACATAAATATCAACAATCATGCCTGAATGCAAATATGCATTACATATTGTATTCAGGGCTTCCTCAGTGATCTGATCTGGTTCCTTTACGTTTCGCAATTTATGAATGATGTCCCATAAGTATGTATTAATCAAAAGGTGAATGTCTGGTCTATGCTGACAACACAAAACTTTTCTCAACCGTAGCTAATAATGAAGACGGAATTTGGTTATTGAAATTGGATAACTACAGGCCCGATTGCCTGTGGAACATTCCTATCCGATTTAATAATCTAACGCATTTATCCAATTGAAATAATTTACTATCGTAGATTTATTATGCAAAATAAAGAAATAATATTTATTATTTTGATGTCATCACCACTTACAGGAGTCTGTTATTACCCACTTACGTTTAGTATGGATATTTTAGGCAAATTCTGTAACATCTTCCATTCCCGTCGAAGATAGTCCACATTTCCTACGATGACTACGTGTTTCAGCTCGTGATAATGGAAGTTGCTTGCTCTGAGTGGCATTACTAGGTTTCGTAATCCATTCAGAGGTGAATCTTTATCTGCAAACAAGCACACTACGACATGTCCGTTTAGCACTGTCATGGCTGCTTGGTTCCGGTCCTAGAAAGATAAAAATCAAAATTAGAATACTAGCTTGTAAATGAAAAGTTAGACTGTATTCCACGCAGAATGGCAGCTGAGTAAAGTACACTTATATATTTTATAACTGCCATTTCAAACTATTCTGCAGTATACATCCGACACGGAAAACGCGGGTACTACATGCATGCTGTATATACCAGGTGCCAGACAACTTCTTTTTCCAATTCTGAGGGGAAAGAGAAGATCTATGCGTTCAAAATTTATTTATTTTTTAAATGAGTTCGAAAAACGTTAGGAGAGAGTGGGAGAATTAATATCCTTGGTATTAATAAATGAGCATGACACATAATTACTCTTGGTAAAAGTCCACCCACCTACCAAAGACAGTCACCTCGCTGGAAATTTGCCGGGAATAATCCATCTGTCTTGTCAAGCGGGGGGGGGGGCTATAATTGCTCGTGTCGCCCTTTGATTCTCGTTTGTAGAGAGTGATTCCCCGTTTTCAAGAGATAAACTCACGGTATACACTGTTATAATGAATTGGCATGCTTTTTTTCCCCAAATATGATTAGTTACATAAAATACATACAATATATAGAAAGGAATATGAAAATATGAAATACACTTCCATGAATACGTTAATCTTATTAAAACTGTTCACTTCACTCCGGTAAAATAATAATAATTTCATTACAATGGTTCTTTCTATTCCTCAATTCTCCACTTTTGGTTCGCTTCGTGGGTCCAATGTGCGTTACGGACCGACCCCAGTGCCACACCCTAGTTCCTCTTTACCTGCGTTTGATTTACAGCACGGAGAGATCTTTCTGCTCTCACTGAAGACTGAGGGTCGATTATTCAATTTTATAGCTTGTGTTTATGAGATTTATAACAGGACAACGATATTTCACCCTACGAATATCGTTTTTTATGGTTCTGACTATGTTGCTGAACAAACTAAGTTGCAGCATTTTTACAATGGCGCCCGATGCCTTGTGAAAATGCCACAAACGCACAGTTTGGATGACTTTTGCGATTGAATTGGAATCCAAGGAAATCATTACGGTTTTCATACCTTGAACGAATTAGTTTGTCTGTATCGGGAGACGGCTCCACGCGTTTCCCCCACCGAAACTTGGGATTTTTCATCCAGAAAAACCAACCACAAAACACTGACGCCGCACAGTCCTAATTACTTTGGCATTAAAACAAGAGAATTAAACAACAAACAAACAAATCATTAAAAAAAGTTTACTGCCAGTTAAGACCGTATATTCTCTGAAAATTATGATTTGTAGACAAAAATCAGTTATGTTTTGGTGAAAGAAACACCACCGAAGCTAGCAGCTCTCAATGTGGATGATCGACCTACGAAATAGTGAGTGACTATAACAGTCTAACAAGAAGGGGTAAAGAATATGGAATTCAATAAATATCTGAATAAAAGACAAGTTTTCTTTTTTAATCATTACATTTCTTTTTGATTCTGCATTTTGGAAAACCTACTGCCCTCTGATGGAACAGTTGATGGTGCCTCAGTTCTTTCCATTACAAATCTCTTCATTTTAAACTAAAGACAAAATATTATCTAAGACTTCACTAAGTACAAAAAAAGTATAACCTCGAATGCCAAAAGCGATGATTCTAACCTTGACAAGACGCAAAATGGGTCGTGGTAATAACAGCAGTCAGTTAATGTACTCAGTGCGTTGCATTTCAAGAGCGTTAGATTTTTATTATTTAAGTTAATTGATTTTTCAATTTTTTCTGTGATTAATAAAAGTGAAAAGTAAATAATCCATTATTTTATTACAAATTAATAACTTCAGAATTTCTAGTCGAGTTATTATTCCTAATTACTTTTATTCCGAATTTATATTCGAATTCCTAATCGAGTTATTACATGCGGACAGACAGAAGAACACGGTGAAGACAATAGGCGTTTTACCTATATATCGTAATGCACCTAATAAAAAAATACCACTGTGATTAAAATAAAACTGGGAACTGTTTTTTTTTTTTTTTTTTTTTTTACCTTAAGTTAATGACAGTACTATGGACGGCAAGAATAAAAATTTTGACCTTCCATTTCTTGTTACATTAATTTATTTTAAAGAGCATAATGCAGTGTAAACATTTAAAATGACAGAGAAATCACATGTTTTTCATATTTGTGATCCATACTGCCCTATGTTGGCAAGGGAAATATTTCCCTAATCCTTCTCATAGGCGATATACCATTAAGCAGTGGTGCACCAATTTATATGGTCATATCAAATCTTCATATTCGACTGCTAAATGATATGAAGTGTCCTTAAAATAAGAAGTTAAAACTAGGAAATTAGGAAAATTTCCTAGTTTTAATGGGAATTGAGAATTTTCTCAAATATGAAGAGTTATTGCAATTAATTTTCTTGAAATGTTTCTACAAAGAGCTGAATTTAAATGTGAGCATAATTATTTCTGCCGAATAAGGTAAATATTTACCCATAAAAGGGTCGAGAATCTATCTGCCTCTACATCAGAAACAAATTTCTAAATTTGACGAATTTCGATCTCAGCAATGTATGTCTTCAAAGATTTTTACCTCCAGTCTTAATGCCCAATTGTAGTAACCGAAGGAGCGAAAGGAAACGTTTCCAGTAAAAAAAAAAAAAAAAAATTGGAAATGCAAATAGTATGGTGCACATTGGAGTAGGCGGTTGTTACACCTTACCAGAATGCACTCCTCTATAGACCTAGCAGGACACCAGTGGAACATGCCGGTGGAGTCATACTTCATCTCGGTTCTTTCGAAATCGAAATCCTTCTCCTGTTCGTCTCCCATGCGCATATCATATGCGTCTATCGAGCCTTTACCGATTCCGTTCATTCCCACATTTCGTCCGGCAGGCCTG
The DNA here is from genome assembly GCF_048544385.1 of Mastigoproctus giganteus. NCBI lineage: Eukaryota > Metazoa > Arthropoda > Arachnida > Uropygi > Thelyphonidae > Mastigoproctus > Mastigoproctus giganteus. The sequence goes on along the minus strand of NC_143582.1, from coordinate 67,087,650 downwards.
AAGGGAAAAGTTGCATATCGTTAAAGATAGGTTATTATTAAGTATTCAAAAACTACATTATGTTGAATATAATCTATTTTACATTGTGTGTATGAGTGTGTGCTAAAATATTTTATTTATGGTGAACAGTACTTTCACGGCCAGATACTTTCTGTTCGCATCAACGACTGAGAAGCAAAATCTTTATTTAATCTGTGAGTACTTACGCAAGAAAACACTAAGCAAAATAAAAAGAAATGTCTACTAGCATAATATGCAACAGCTAATGACCATCAGCTGTTGGACATTATGCATTTAAGACCATCATTTATCTAAAGAATAGCAAACTCGCAAAGACCATCTCGGTACCATCATGAAATAATGATGATATTATTATCATTATTAATAATGGTAATATTCCTCTAATAGCTGTACAGACACTACCATACAGTTATTGGAGGAATAATGGAAATAATGTTAATATTCCTCCAATAATTGAACGGACGCTACCGTATCACTGATATAGCAGGTTCATAAGCCTGGTAGCCCATTCCACTTCATCCAAAATACAATCTATTGGATTTAGATCACGTGGCTATGAGAGTAAGGAAAGTTGGCATAGGTAAGCGCTAATAATCAAGAAAACGAGCAGTCAGCGCAAGTATGCAGGCGGAAAGGAGTGGACTTTCTCTCCCTTTGATGGCACTAAAGGTTATAGTGTGGTCTGTATGTGCGGTCACACAAACAGACAGACAAAACTAGTTCAAATCACAAACCAAGACACAGAAATGTGGACCACAATGCTAGAAACTGTCTACACTACTGTCTGTATGTAAATGTAAGAAACGTCTTCAGTGAATCAAGGATCACAACACTTCAGAACTGGAGAAGACATTGGAAGACCATGGGTCCCTCGCAGTAGCACGATAGTTATAATCGCTGAACTTCCACCCGTATGGAAAAGACACGAGTTTGAATCCTTTCATGACGAGAGGAATTTTATGGGCATTTTTCACATCGTGAGCGAGTTAGTCGGTCTCAAGTGAAGACTGTATAGTTCTTTCCAGAAACTCAGGTTTTTCATCTAGCAAAACAAGCAACTAAGTATAGAATGTACCAATTAAGACAATACACAAACATCTTATACCCTTAACTGCTTTGGGTGGAAAAGCAAAACAAATCAACAACTCATTATTCGGAAAGAAATTAGTTTTGTTTTTCATTCGCTCTGTAGTGCAATCTAGTTTTGATTTTTTTTTGTTTCACCACTATTCATCCATTAAATTTAGTGACAGGGCGACCATCCTTATCCAATGGATGCCCTGTCACTAAATTTAATTCCGGTTGATTTTTTTTTATGCGGGATTATCTAAAAAGCAAAGAGTATTGTTGCGGACCCCCACGACTACATACGTGCTAAAATAAAAATCATTCATAAGTTTTCAAAAAAATAATCAATTATTATGCACTAAAGTTATCAAAACACGACAAAAAGTCGTTATACGCGTATAATAATGATAACAGTCACCACTCTCAAAATTAATCATACAATCTTCGGATTATCATGCAAGTTTAATAAATACACTGGTGTTCAAAGGAAGTGCATCACCTAGGAATTTCACATTTCTAACTCTTTTTCGCGATGGTATGTTACATTAATGACTAGCATCACAAATAGAAATATAAACAAAAGATATTTATTAATAGTTAAGGCAAAGCTAAGTAATATTTGACAGGTGCTCTCAAAATATTCCAAAATGAGCATTTGCAACCTTTATACAACAATTTTGGTAAACACGACAATTATGGCTGAAATGTTATCTGAAGTTCACGAAAGGTCTTTGGTTTCTTTCTGGCAACTGCAGATTCCACATGATGCTAACAGTTCTCTATAGGATTCAGGTCACGGTTATTTCCTGGCCAGCTAAGAGTTGTAATGGACCGTTCTTCCACCATTTTCTCAACTGTAACAAATGTAAACACATTACTGTCGAACCTGTAATGCAGAAATGAAGCTAAAGTAACTACAGAAGTGCCTACTTACACTTTTCGCCCGATGACACGGAGCAGAGTCGTCCTGAAAGATGCAGTTAATTGGCAGGTTGAAATGGTCTCTAATGTTTGGCAGCAATTTGCCTTCCAATATAGCCAGGTATCCATTGGCATTTACGGAACCTTTTATAAACTGCAGGTGATACGAAATGCACCCACATATCATTTGGCTGGTGGTAGGGAATTTCACTGTAGACACCATACAGTCTGGATGATATTCTTCACCGAATACCGTTTGTCACCCATCAGAGCCATGAAGGTTGAATTTCTTCTCATTCGAGAAAATAACTAACTTCCACTACTCGGGGGTACATTTGGCATGCTCCTTACAACCAAATTATTCGGGCCTTTTTCATTTTTTATGTGAGGAGGGGCTTCTTCTTAGGACGACGGGCTACAAGTCCATTTTTGAAGAGTCGTCTTCTGACTGTTACTGCACGTGCTACCACTCCTGTATGTCCTTCCCATTCGCTTTTCAGCTCAGACGAAGAAGCTTTATGGTTTTTTAAGGCATAAGCGCTGCAAAACGCGGTCCTGTTTTGGTGTAGAGACTTGTTTGCGTCCGGTTCCTTTTTCCTGTCAGCAGAACCAGTATTCTTGAGTTTGGAAAGAAATCTACTCAATGTTGACTGATTACAAGAGACTCTATAAGCAATATGACGGAAAGAACATCCTTCCTCACGTAAAGCAACAATAGCACTCTTTCTTCGTGGCATCAACTGCACGTAACTCGGCATCCTGACACAAGCAAGGAATGGCTGCAACTCTTGCAGAGCGTGCTTATATAGCTGAAAGTAACAGCTGATGTACTATTACGTCATCACCTACGCGTTTCAATCTTATCTGATGCAATCTGTAAGAAATATTGCTATATACTTACGTTATTCGGACGACAATTACAATTTTAAAGTGATGCACTTTCTTTGAACACCAGTGTATTTTGTTGTATGTTATAGTTATTTTCTGTGTTTAAATTAAGTTGCCGATTACTTATCAAAAAGAAACTGTCTCCTGACTTAAACGCTACCTTTTAAATACATGTATGTGTGACGAAGGGGGAGATAGACGGGGGGATATTTAAGACTAAAATTTATTAAATATAAGGCCAAGTAATTGTAAATCCATTCAATCATATTAAGGGTCATTGAAATATGACAGCATATTAATTGTTCATCGGTAGATGAACAATTAATATTTTCGAATCAGATTAACCACAAAATAATTTACTTCATATGCTGCCTCTATTCACAATTTAATTCACTAATAACCATCTTATTGTCAATTTTGGCGCCTCCGTAGCCGGGTGGGCAGGAGCAGCAGTGCATAGCACACACTTCTTGATTAGACCGGGGTTCGAGCCCGTGACCACCAAACAGGAGGATGCGGAAAGGTCAGGGAATGACCACCGCATATCCCGGAGCAATATGGCCTTAGTTGCTAATGCTCCTAATAACAAACAAACATTGTCAATTTTTTTTTTCAAACCTTGCATTCTTATAATTTATATACTTTTATTAATACTCATGAAAGGGCAAATTGAGCCAAATATTCTGTTCTGAAATGATACGATATAGTAAGAAGGGCCGAGATAACTGGATAGACCTATTATAACAGCGATCACCGAATCCTGATGTAGGGACTACAAAGAGAAACCTATCATTTGTTAGGCAATTAATCTAGCTGAATGCCGGCCTCTCTTCTAGTGATTAAGCAAGACAAGACCTAAACGTAATGCATCCAACTGTCCAATGTCTTTTCTGAACGTTTAGCCCATTATGCTAAAAAAAATAAATAATAATCAGAATACTATCATTTCCGTCTAGTCCTCCATGGCATATTAGATGGCACGAGAAATTGCCATTATGTCATTCATTTGGAAAAGTCTTAGTTAGATTCCTTTCAACAACTTGAGGAATTTTTAAAGTCAATTTCAAATGAGGCTGTATATATATATATATATATATATTTTTTTTTTTTTTTTTTTTTAAATTAAAGAAGGCGGTCCCAGTCAGCTTTCCTAGCAACCCCACCATCTATCAGAATACTGTACAGGTAATGCTACACTAGTTGGTTATTATTCCTGGCACATGGAGACGGGATCGTCTGCCAGTGTACGGATAATACCAAAACCGCATCAATCGTCTGCCAGAGTGATGACATAATACACAGCATCAATATAATGCCCCCAAATTTGGAGGATGTGTCACTTCATTAGTTCATATTTAAATGAAATTGCAAATAAGGCCTCAATATAATAGCCCCAATTTGGAGGATATGTCAGTTCATTAGTTCATATGTCAATGAAACAGCTATGTCGAACTAAAGCTGATCATGAGTCTGCTGGTCTTGATTAGAGGATAAGAAACTGATACACCCATCATAAAGCAATTGTGAAGCTGTAATCAAGAATACTTGAATCACTGCTGGGGAAATGGAGCGCAATCCATATACAAGTCCATGCAGTAATTGAGGATGTAGTTAACCGCTCTCAGGCGGAGGAAGTAGGGTTTCTCCCATGAGTTATTCTGAGTTTTTAATCCCGCACAACATGCAAATCGTCCAGCGAACACACATACACACACATTCTTGTCGACGATAGAGGAAAAGTTCTCTTCAATCAAAGCTGTAGTTAGCTTACTTCAGGTGGAAGAAGTAGAGAGAAGATGAGTTATTTCAGATTTTACAGAAATAACATGCAACAACATACAATTGACCAATAACATTCGTACACACATATATATACTGTATATATAGTTATCTTATCTCTAATTAGTTACCCTGTGATTTATTAAAAGGTCTGTGAATTTCAGGATTTTTCCTAACGTTGCGAATAACCTAAAACTAATACCGTTTATATTAGAAGGCGGTGTATCTAAAAAAAACTTTGCAAAAGAATTGAAGCCACGCTTACCCCATTATCACATGTGGAACCCAGGGCCAATATCACAGATAACAGCACAGAAAGACAATGACAATCTTTTCGTAGCTCAGACGTTAGAAAGCGCCTTAAACTCACAGATCTTGGAATAAATCACAGGTAACTAATTATTGCAACTTACAATCAGGTTGCGAACCGATTGGTTAAATTTTAATAACATACGTACATAAGTGTTATGAGCGGAAAGCTTAAGTGCCGTTAAAATAATAATTTGAATTTGAAATTTGTTCCGTTTAATGCTATGAGTATCAAATACTCGTATTATCCCAGGGTCTTTCAGTATACGAACAATTATATTTTATGTTATATATAGCTCTTAAATCAAAACTACAAAAGTAGTGTAAAAGGCATCATTCCATCTCATATTGTGACCATCCTTCACAACGAGTTACCATGTATTGTACTACCTCGAATAAGTAACGCTTCACTAATAGAGAAGTCTATTGTTATTTATTCTTGGTGGGTACCACCACCCAGACGGCACCGTTTCAAGGCTTGTTGGCCTTTCATTGGTGGTGGGCAGGTTTACTTCACAACTGAGTTGTCATGTTGGCAATCCAGAGTATCTGCCCACCTACCGATATAAAGCCAACAAGGCTTGAAATAGTGCTGTTTGGGTGATGGTACCCACCGAGAATAAGTAGCAATAGATTTCTCTAATTAATGAAGCGTTACTTATTCGAGGTAGTGCAATACACGGTAACTCCTTGTGAAGGATGGTTACAATAGGAGATACAGATGAAATGATCCTTTTTACACTACTTTTGTAGTTTTTGCTTTAACAGCTATATATAGCGTATCTACACCAATATTATATAGATAATTTCAAGCTCTTATGATATTATTCCAGTTGCATTTAGTTTTTATTATTTATATTATATATATTTTAAAATTAAATATGTGTATTTAACATATAGGTTTGATATTTTATGCAAATATTTAGCTGCTGAAGCCTAAATATCACTGAACTTTGCTAATCATAAAGTACATTTTCCTGATTTTGTATATGAGGAGTGCTCAAAAAGTTCGGGAACTGACTTTGTAGCTTGAAATTGCGGGGCCATAGCGAGCTGCGACTTTTCGCAACATGTTCGGTGACTTATTTATACACAGCAAGGCATGAATCACAAGTTCACCTAGAACGAATTTAATTATAGCACGCTGGTTTGAAGTTTTAAGTGTTTCGTCGCAAAGTCACTTATTTGAAGTAAAATAACTTAAAATAAGTGATTTTATTGAACAGCGAATCTACATCAAATTTTGTTTCAAATTAGGGAAAAGTGCAAAACCCGCTAAATGATAAAAACAGCTTTGGAGAGAATGCTGTTTTTTTTCCGAAGACTTTTCAGTGGTTCGGAAGGTTTTAAAGAGGGCTGCTTGCAGAGATGAAACTATAAATTCTGTCCTCCCCGCCAGAATGCTCCTATATGATCTTAACAAACCTATCAAAAGCCAGAGACTCTTGGCTCCTCCCCTCTGCGATAGCGGATCTTGCAGTATAGAAGTTTCGCCACGGCTCCCTTAGAGTTCAAAAAAAAAACAATGATTCAATTGCTCATATTCGTAATCTGATCAGGTGATCGACGTTTAACTATCTGTGAGTGATGAAGGTTATATCGCGTGATCGACGTTTAACTACATATGAAGTTTCTAGTGAAACTGATGTCTTATGGGACATGTCAATCAATTTTAACAAGGGATCTAGGAATGCGACGCGTTTCAGCCAATTTTGTACCTCGCAACCTCACTGACACTCACAGAGAGCGACGGTTTTCCTATGTCAGTATCTTCTTCAGTGTGCTGTTGCTGACACGTTGTGTTTCGTCCATCATAGCTGGTGACGAATCGTGGTATATGTCAATGACCCGAAACAAAGGCAAGTCCTCTCAGTGGGATATTCTGTCTTCTTCGAGGCCCAAAAAAGCAAAACAATCTCGATCAAGTGTAAATCATGCTTATGCTCTTTTTTAACCCACAGGGCAGTTCATTACGAATTTGTCCTACATTATCAAACACTGAACAACGAATACCACAAAACAGATCTATGGCAATTGGGCGACGCTGTTCTGAGAAAACTGCCGAAAAAGTGGACTTTCAGGGAATTGGCATGATGATATCCCCCTCCCCACCACGCACACTTGGTACTTTTCATTCAAGAATTTCTTACAGGGCGCTCCTTTATTATTATTAGTTTATTTAAACAGAAGGTTTTTTCCCCTATACAGCCTGAAGGCAAAAATATAAATACATTTTATCCTTACTTTCAGAGTATAAAGCGAAAAATAAATTTTATCTTTATACACCGGATGACCAATATGGTCAGAGGAGTTCACAAGAGAGAATGCAAAAAAAAAAAAAAAAAACAAACAGCAACATATATTCAGCAGTCACGTGAATTTGAACCCAGCCACTCAAAGCGCGTGTACTTATGTATCCTTCCAAATGACTACTCGGCTACGGCGGCTTTTCCTTCACTTTGGTGCCACATCCTCTGTGCTGATCGCATTTAGCTCCCTCTGTTTTTTTTATTTTTTTATTTTTTAAGCTTAAAGTCACATTGAAAGGTCGCTGATTACCACAACTACTGAGGAGATTTTTCAAAACGCGACCCAGGTTATATTATCAATTCCAAAAGAAGCCTATCAGCAATGCTTCCAGATATTGCAAAAGCATTGGAATAGGTGTATACAGCATCAAGGAGATTACTTCCAAGCTTTATCCGACTTAACTTCTTGATCCCACCTCGCATCATATGCCATAGTCGTGTGTTAGGATGCACACTTCATAATATGTTAAAGATAACCATATTAATTGTTTGAGTTTGCACTACTCCGAAAAAATATCTGCGACCCACTGTAAACGAAACGCAGTTGTAGAGCTCGCAACAATGAAGTTTGTTAACACATTCCTCTTTCCGGAGTATAATGAGAAACTCATTTTTGTAAGACCACTATGTGGGAGCATGGTAATTATTATTATTCAAACTATTAAGCTTGATTTACTGAGTTGATTTACGTAATACTGAGCTAAGGTATACTAATCTGCTGGGATGTAATACTACGTAATATATGAATCTATAATAATACTCTAATAATATGTAATATAGCAATAATATATAGTACGCTATATGTATAATAATCATTCAGATCTTCATTCAAATTAAATCAAAACTGAACCGCTATTTTTGCGGTTCAGTCAAAACAACAGAAAATATAAGATAATTGTTATCTTGTCTTTTCGTTCACTTTTCTGGCCAGTCTATTATGTAAAAGGATGAAAGCAAACCTTTTCTCTAATATAAACAGAAATTATTAATAATAATAATCCCGATCATCGTGTCAACCACGGGTATGGTGCCAAAGACCCTACATAACAGCCTAGCAGCAATAGGTCTCCCAGCGAACACCTACAAGGAACACCAGAAAGTCGCAATCCTGAACACCTGTAGGATAGTCAGAAATTTTCTCGACCAACAGTAACACCAGACATAACAACACCCACCCTGTGTATTTGGTAGCAATACCCGACAAGAGGTGGACCCCCAATCAGAGAGAAATAATATAAAAGCAATAATAATAGTGACCAAAAGGCATTTTTGAGACATTTTAATTCTCCTGAAATTTCTCTTGCAATTCATAAGGACAATAGCACTAAATGAGAAAGTCAGATGAAGAGAAGTCACCAAAAATTTTTCCAATATTTTTCCACTATTGCTCCGTTTTACTGTAGTTAGCACTACTAGCTTACATTATTGAATACGTTTCATTATTGAATTATTGTTATTCGTTTCATTCTTTATTATTGTTCGTTCATTCATTCATTATTGTTCGTTTCATTATTGAATACGAATTAACTATCGTTAATTCGTATTCAATAATGAAGCGAACTATGCCAAAAATTCTTGATACCGCTCCACGGTTAAGTCTGGACGAATACAGGTTCTTTTCAGTAACGGCACCTCGTGAAAAAAATTGCGAATTTTCTCTGCTCCATATTCTTCTCTTTTGGTGGCATACACTTATATCCACTTGGTTGGAGTCAGACCTCATATGTGATGGGGAAAAAAACTGCGTTCAAGCTGACACCACTTTGAATAAACCACCAAGAACACTCACAATATCATAATCTCTCTGCTGTCTGATTTCTTAAGTTTATGCGTAACTTGAATCTTATAAGGATGAAACGTCAAAAGCTTTGTAGCCTTCTGCATAATACATATGCCCGTGGAAATTCCTAATGGTATATGCATTACCTTGTACAAATGTCTTGTACAGATGCATTGCATTTCTCTGGGAATAAAGTACATCCACAGCATGGGATGCGCGACTTTATGATCGTTCTGTATTTTTAAAAATTACTCTGATATATCACGTTTAGTCTTAACTATGGCATTATCTACGTAAAAGTATTTCAAAACTTTCCAAATACCAACTCTGGAATATCAGATGGTCAAAATTAGCAACAACATAGTATTCCAAAAGGAGCACAGTTATCATCACTATACATAAATTAATTAAGCGATGTATATTTGTTTATTTTCCGTATATAGGCGTTCATATGCGATTTATGCGTAAATACATAAATCAGCAGATATGTGATTTTTCATCTCTTCAGCTAAGTATAAAATATTTTTCGTTCAGTTTGCTTAGAAGATGAATATTTTCATTTTTTAAATGAATTCAATTTATTTAACTACTAATTACATTTATCCAACAACTCAAAAGTTATACATTTACATTAATACAATAATATAATGATATATATACCTTTGTTTTGAAAAAAAAAATAATAATGTACTGATACTAATGACTAAGAGTTGGAGCAAAACACGTTATAAAGTTCCCAATGGGAAATAAAAAAGAAGTAATGTTTGGAAAACGAAGTGTAGTCACTATAAAATCACAAAGTTATTCCGAAATAAAGGCTGGAAAATATATTAGAAATTTCACCAATAATTCTAGATAATATTTACAGATAAAAATGTCGATTGTACTAGGTTAGTATAGAGCAAACTGGTTTTCTGTTATTTCTTTTATCTTGCATAGGTAAGACAGTAACAACTTTATGGTAGCAAAAATCTACTGAAAATTACTACGATTTTTACAAAGTTGAGAAATCAATATTCCAGTTTAAAATTATTAACTATTCTACTTGTAAAACAAACCGTGTTTCGTGTCTGACCTTTGCCTTTTTATTAGTTTTCCTAAAGGAGTAAGGTTATTGATTATATTCGTATTAAATGCAATTCACTGCATGCAAAGAAATGTACAGTCAGGCATTACAGTTAATTAAAATACTACAGAAATTATTACAGTTAAGTGCCTAAAGAAATACAATTGCACATTACCAAACCAGTCCATGCGTGCAAAAATAAGGAGCCGAGCAAACAGCAACAATAAACAAACAAAAGAACTAAGCAAGGAAAGATAGCAGAGAAAAGCAGCGTACATGAGTTTCTTAATCTCGTAGGCAAGGTTTGCAGTAGAGTTCTCCAGGCGAGAGTTCCGGGTGTTCTGGGGAGCTGTAGAGCTGAAAAAGTAAAGAGGAAAAGAAAATGTGGTCACACACGCAGCTGTGCAGACGATAATGCGTAGTTACATGCAAAACTAACAGACCACAGCGAAAAAGATAGACAGAGCACAAAAAAAAAAAAAAAAACAGAAAACATATAGCCAAACCTGTATTCTCTCATCAAAATCTCAGAATTAGAAACATTTATTTACATATAAATATACAAAAATACTTTTTCCAGATGTATCCAGAATCTTTCCGTTCGGCCTTTCCCTTGTGTGGTAAACCTATTTTTTTTTTTTTTTGTTTTGTTTTTTGTTTTCTAGCATGTTGGAAGTGACTTACACCTTGGCCTTGCTCATTTAATCTCATTAACTTTTTCAGCAAACACGAATTTTCATTGGGACATCACAAATATTAATGATACGTATAGCTTTGTTTATTTAGAAACGAATTAATTCCAAATGCAAACCAATCAAAGGTTTTCTGAAAATCTAGTGGTGAAAGTTTGTGGTTGACTAAGTAAGCCAACAAATAGAAATGTAGTATGTGAAAGCACATAGCGTGAAAGTTGCATTCGAATTATTTGAAATGAAGGGGTTTTAAATAAGAAAGCATGTTTCCTTTGAAATTAACTGGAAAAAATACGTTTCTGATATAAAAAGAGTTGTGTTCGCCTTAATTACTTAAAAATTTGAGCTCTTCTAGAGACCACTCTGTCTTTTATAACAAGGGGCTCTTATTTCGAAAATCTGTGTCGATTTGAGAAAGGGTGGGTGTTTCTCAATAAATATACTCCAAACAGAGATGTAGTAGCAAAGGGGATACTTATACACCTTTCTGTTCTTAAGCATCTTTAAATAAGTATTTTAAAAAAAAAATTGAATGAAAATGGTAAGAATGGTACTCGAAATAATTGGAAAATCCTTGCACTTGCATTTTGACTATGCTCAGAAAGCTGTCACGGTTTATTATTATTATTTTTATTCTTGTAGTCAAGGTAGACATTTGAGTATGGCACATGAAACTTGCCTATTACTGCACACAATCTATCTGTCTAGTGTGTTTTACACAGATTGTAATGAAATCATTTACTAGTTTCTCATGCCGATTCTTCATCTTCTTATAGATAAGTACAGTAAACTCACGATTAACACTTTTTCCAGATGCATCCAGCACCTTTTTGTTCGGGCTTTCCCTTGTGTAGTAAAACCTCTGTTTTTTTTAGCATCCTGGGGAGGTCGGGAAATTAATTTCCCCGGATAATTCGCAAAATACGCAAAAAATCAGGATTATGAACAATATGCATTTAATATATAAAAATCATACTGCATATATTTATATGTTCTATTATTTATTGAAAAAGGATAGTAAAGAAGTTTGTTTCTTTGAATCACTGACCTTCCTACGAATGGCAGAACGTAAATTACGCAATATCATCTTGTCAGCAAGAGCAACGTCTTCTTCTTCTTCTTCCTCTGCATAGTCAAGCAGAGCTTACACACGAGATAAAGCATTACTATGCGAGATTTTATTTGTTGGCAATAGATTTTCTTCAGAATCCTCAAGTCCTCGTCTCTATTTGTCTTTTCTTCATTCATAACACTATGTACAATTTCATCATCACATAACATTTCATGGCAGATTAAACTTTTATCTGAATTAAACCACTCAACAACTGCTTCTTCATCTAGAATTTCAAGACCTTTCGTCTGACTTAAATCATGTAATAAGTCGTTATTAGTCTCGTCACTAAGGACTGACTTGCAGGTACATGTAATATTTTCCGAAACGATTTTTGTGATATTGTGCTTTTGATCGATGTCCACCATATTGAAATTTCATTGACTGCATCCAATACTGTCACATGTTTCCAAAATGACAAAGATTACCTTCCTTGATTAATTTATGTAGCAAGTTTTTTATAAATTTCTTTAAAAAACTGAATCGCCCCTTGGCCCATCGGTTATATTAACGCTGTCACAATTGGTGGCAAATATTTTACAAAATGTTTCCATCATATTTAAATAATTAAATGTTTTTTTTTTTAATAATTTAAAAATAAATTATTGTAAGTAGGTACCGTAATTACTCGGTTAAACCGCCGCCGGATAATCGGGAGTCTGCTGTATTAAAAATACAGTTCCATTCCTATTATAGAGAGTTTGGATGTGGACATTCCAAAATAATTTCATTAGTTTTAGGGCAGTTAGATTTTTAAGAGTATCAGAAAACATTGAATTTTTTTTATAATTTTTTTTATAAAAAAATTATTTTAAGAAACAGGGCATCACATCCAATAGTGCTAACTGTCAGTAAGAACACTCCAACAAATCAGATGAAAAAAAAAAAAAAAAGACTGAAATTTGCTCGAATGAGTTCCGTCTGTTGCAGATGACTTTTTTAAAAGAGTGTTAACCTCTGGATACTTTCTGGCCGACATTAAGCTCTAGAAACTTTTAAAAAAATCAAAGAAAACTATTACACAATCATTTAGTCACTTCATTCAACAGACATTGTTAAACTTACATATAAACACATCACAAATATCCTGAAATTAAGCTTCAATATCAAATATGCGGTTAGTTTAGCATTTATTAGTTCAAAATAGAAACTTTTGCAACACAAGGATTTTGAGATAAATATCAAAACACATGAGTAATGAATGGAATGATAAAAATCAAATGCCTAAATTAACATTTTATATGCATTTAAATCGCTTTTAGAATTAGATCAACATATGACAAATTAGTATTGCATGTGATTGCATTATGAGGTGTTTCCCTTCCATTATAACATAATGGTAACTAAATTATTGAGAGAAAATGAAAAGGATTAAGGGTTGTGCAGCATTTGTTTAATTATGTCAATATTATTGATAATGGTGGAAACATCGGATGCCCCAAAGTCAGTCGATACTCGTAAAGAATATATATTCCTTAGAGTATTAATAAATATCAGGGGTCAGCAAGTGGCACCTCCGTGTGTCCTGAAAAGAGTTTGAAAGATATGCTAAAATGCTGGCTAAATATCGAATTTTGATAAACTAAAAATCAAAAATATTGGGAAAGAAGTAACAAGGAGGAAAGTTGAAGGATGATGATGCATAAATGATCCTTTCTGTTTTTTCATTGAAAAAAAAAAAAAAAAACTGAAATTAAAACGAGTTTTAGAGTTTTATACTTTTCCTACAAGTATTTTGTAGCAGGTAATATTTTACTTGTTTCTTTTGATATTTTGTTTTATCTCTAAAATATGCTTAAATGAACGTCCCCAAATAAAATGATAATAAAATTAAATCATATAAAAAAAGATATATAAATAGATATCATGAGATCAAATAAAGCATAGTAAACTCACGTGTTAACGGACTTCAAAAAACAGACAGCGTCCACTTGGATTTTCGTTCTTAATTAAGGGATCAGGGGACGTAACTGCTTCAAGTCTTGATGGCATTTGTCATCAGTTAAATTATTTTCATACTAAAGCAGAGTGCCACCCAGCCAAGAATTTTTTCTCACCATCACTATTCATTGGCCTGTCGAGTGTCAGACATTATTAGGGAGGTATCGGAAACTCTGCCGAGGTTACTCGAGAGCTCGTCAGACTTCAAATAAGTTTTATTCAGTTTCTACTGCCATACTATTCAGAAAAATTTCAAGCTCTCGTACTCCCTCCACACGGTCTGCGCGGGTGACACACAGTGGTTATAATCACCCTCCTCCTACAACGTCCTTTGGGCCCGTGTCCGAATCACATCAATGACGCGAGGGACTTATGAGGATTTTTCACTCCGTGGCTGAATCAGTCGGTCTCAGGCATGGAGAGCAATGCCCTCCCCCCAGAACTCGGGTTTTTCGTTAAGCAAAACAAGCAAATCGAACCAGTGAACAAAAAGTAATTTATGGACATACGAATACACGTAGGCAGCCGTAATATGACACACTCCCTCCAGTTTTTGAAAATTTTGAAGAACAGTGGTTACAATCACGCCTTTGCATACCGGGTGGAAAAGGCCCGGGTTCCTAGGTTTGAATCCCGTCCATGACGCGTGCTGAATTAGTCGCTCTCAAGATAGGACAGCAAAGTTCCTCGCTCCATAAACTTGGGGTTTTATTCCAGCAAAACAGGCAAAACGACTAGAGAACACACGGGTAGACGCGGTAATTCTCGGGTGGCCCTAATATGACATTGTTTTAAATTTTTATTCCCTCCATGCAATAAGTAAATTATTTCTTCTTTCATAATAGTAGGGAAGTTCCCATACTGAAATTTCAAGTACTGTACTGCAAAACATCTGTTGCTCCATCTATTTCTTTATCATCAATGATATTGAGAAGTATTGGAAATTTGTCCAGAAAAAAATTTCAAATTTGAAAACAATGCGCTGCCAATTTTTGAAATGTATGCTACCTCGATAATTACAAGAATATCATTTTCAATGAGAACTTGAGGACCATGAAGCCACATGTAGCAACAAAGTACTGTACTACCTCACTGAACAAAAGAACAGACTCTTCTCTAGTTTTACACTGTCCGCTATCTTGGCAGAAGAAATGCCCATTGCCAATTCAGAATGTTTACTTTTCCAAATTTAGAAAAGTAAACCGTAAATATTCTTCCATAATGAAGCACTGTTTGTAGAGAAACAAATTTGCAGTACTAAATTAAACAGGAAACGAGGTGTGGCTCGATTACATTTATTAGTATTAATAGTAGTGGCATATGATGCAAGAAGGCAAGCTTATAAAGCATCAGCTAAAAAAAACTAAATGCAAGGAAGAACCTGTATTGTTCTTCCTTGAATTTATTCAAACCGCCCGCTTCCACAACTGGAAGTTTGTTCCAACAATCAACCACTCGCTAGATGAAAGCAAACCTTCGCACATCTGTCCTGTAACCATCCTTCAATTTGAACTTGTGCCCCCTCATGTGTGTGTGTGTGTGTGGTCTGAGCAAGAGGAAGGATGTCATCAGCATTGAGCTTGCTCCATCCATTCAAAGCTCAATCATTTCACCTCGCAGGTGCATAGTCTCCAGACACTGCAATTTGCAGAAATGAAGCCTGTCTTAGTAAGACTACCCTTTCGTTACTCTTCTACAATCTCGTTGCCCTTCTCTGCGCCCGTTACAGCAGATCTACCTCCTTCCTAAAAAAAGAGGCTTGCAGACCTGCATACAGTACTCAAGATGCGGCAAAACCATTGCCTTATACAATGGAATAATCACCTCCTTATTCCTGCTAGCAAAGGTTCTGTATATATTATATAACCTTTGCTATAAGATTCTATTATAGATAAATGCAAATTATTGCTATCCATATGCAGTAATTTGAATTTATCAATGTTAAATTTCCACTGCCATTTCTCAGCCCATATGCCTAATTTTTTTTAGATCTTGTTGCAGTAGCTTACCCTGATTACTGTCATTAACCACCCTGCCAATCCTTGTATTATCTGCAAACTTAGAAATTAAGCCTCATATATCTTGATCAATATCATTAATATAGAAAACAACAATGGACCCTCCGTAATGCAATATGCATTGAATATTGCATTACTCGGGAGGCAGCAAAGGAGCAAAGCAAATCCTTAGGAAATGAGGTTTAATATAATTAATTGGATACATCCCATCCACCCCAGGCGTATATTTTATGTTAAGCTTTAATAATTTCTCTTCAACTTTCCTTTTAATTACTACAAAATCATTTAGATCTCTGCTAGATTTTGTAGACCTTCTGGCATTCCCCTCTCTAAAGAACTCCTCATGCGTGACTATAGATGCAAAATATTTATTCAGTTTTTCAGCATCTGAGCAGGATCATCAGCAGTTAAAACATCAACATTAAGTAGACCAATGTGATTCAACACCTCCCTTCAATTGCTAATATAAATAAAAAAAAGTCTTTGCTGTTTTACTTGCCATTCTTTGCTAGAAACTTCTCGTAATCTGCCTTAACTTGCCTAACTTCCTTTGCGACTTGATTACAGACTACTTTATATTTAACATAGGCTTTTGTATCTCCTGATAATGCGCTACAAGTCCAATCAGTTCATCTGACATCCATTTAGGTCTCGGCCTTGAACAGTATTTCTTAGCTGGTATGAAAAGCCTAGTAGCTTCTATGATTACCTCTCCGAATGCTTCCCAATTAGAATTTTCTATTGGTAACATCGTCAAATGGTTCCACTGTACAGAATTTAAAAACTGTCAAAGATCACTGTAGTCACCATTACGAAAGCAAAAGCCTTTCCTTTTACCCCTGACAGTAGTTATGTCTTTAAATAAATCCCAGTGTGCTGTGAGATTTACTTAAAGACATTTGGACATGTGTTGTGTCTTACGCAAGGCGGCCCCTAAACGTTAGTTTATCTCCGCCCTGGTTCTCTGTGATGATATACAAGACTATACAATGGCCAGAAATGAGTGTTATGGTTGCGCAGTGTGTGTGTGTTGTTTAGCTGTTTCTGGCCGCTTTGCTACCAGGAAGTAGCGATCACCAGGAAGGCTGCTTCCCAGTACCCGTCCACGCCACGAGGAGGCGGGCCCAACGATACACGTACTAACTAAATGTAATATATCAAGCACCATAGGAATAAGCGCAAGTCTTATGGGTGCAGCAGTCCCCTATAATCACGTACGGTTATGAATACAACAAAGAATCCCGCATCCACTGCAAAAAGTGTAATAGCAATGGGTGCCAGCAGTTCCCGCACCCAGGAAGCCGAAATCTGGGTACAAGCAGTTTAAAATCCCGTCTCTAATAAACTGGAGACCAGCGAATTCTGCCCCCTAAGAGGTTAGCTAAAAAAAAAAAAAAATTTTTATGGACAAAATTTTTTTATGTTACTAAAAATAAATAAATAAAATAAAGAAAAAAAATAATAAAAAATAGCAAATAAATAAATAAAATTAATAATAATAAATTAATTAGATAAAATGTTAAAATAATTATTATTAAAAAAAGGAGCTTAAAGACATGTACACAGTTTACTTTAATCCCAGCACACTGATTACTGCCATCCTGGTGTTTTTTACCTGCAGTTTCTTAATGCATGAAGAATATTGTTTCCTCTTGTTGCTTCTCTAACATGCTATTGTAGAATACAGTCATTCAATAAATGCACAAAAATCTTGCTAATGTATGTGAGTGAACAACCCACAAGTTCTAGTCAATATCTGTAAAGTTAAAATCACCCATTATAAGATGCTCTCCGTAATCCTATTCTCATTTTTGTTTTCCCAGTACTTATGTCACACAAAAGCGACTCAAAATTGCACTGGCTACTCATGTCGACCGGATGCACTGCCTCAGATTTAATATGCTTCTTAACTAACAGCATAACCCCTTTCCTGTACTGTCTGTCCTTTCTGTACACATTGTACTACTCAAATTCAAATTCTGTATCCCTTATGTTTGAGTGACGCTGTACCATGTCTGTGATATCACTTCGTCTGGGTGATAACCCTGGGATGCAGGGTTATCACCCAGACAAGTTCCTACTTGTACCGTATTACAAGTAGGAACCTCAGGCCGTTCTAGAGACCCTTACTCACAAACTATACTGGGACGGTGCTATAATAACGGACAAGACGATTCTGCAGAAAAGACCAGGCATGAAAGGCCTAGCAGCTTCTATGATTACATCTGAATGCTTCCCATTTAGAATTGCTGTTGGTAATTTCATGAGTTGGTCTCACTGCACAGAATTTAAAAACTGCCTGAGACCACAGTCACCTTTACGAAAGCAATAATTTACCCTTTGCCCTTAATTGTAGTTACATCCTTAAGCGCTTTCTAAGCGCTATTGATAAATTCCTAAAATTTAAATCTATACTAGAAAATAGTTTTTTTCAAGTCCTTTTAATAATTTTTTTGCCAAATAAATAACATTTAATGAAAGATTTTTTATATAAACAGTAATTTAGAAGTTATTTTAAATGAAAAACTGTCAGCATTTTTTTTCACTACTACCCTACCCCAGTCATCTCGGGATCAGAGATTTTCAAAATGTGGAAACTATAGAGCAAATTCGCTAATTCATGTATACTGTGTTTAAAAGTGAATTCAGTTTTTTTTTTTCAATCACATAAATTTTTCGCAAAATGTCATACCCTATTTTATGCTCTAGAATAAAATACGCAAAAATGATATCGCACTTTTCAATATTACACGGTTGGCGACCATCGGTTATCAACGTTTCAGTATAATCACGAACAGAGAACCATTTCAAAAGTACTGAGAATAGAGAGTGCAAATTAGCGATAACATATATAAAAGGGATGAACAAAATAATGGAAACACCTGATATGATAGTAGTAGTTTTTGTAATGTCTGTATGAAGTATTTATGAATATGCAATGACGAGTTTTTTTTTTTTTTTTTTTGTTTCTTGCAAATAGTACTTGTAAGGAAAGACGATAATATGTCATGTTTATTCAGAGGTACATGAAGAAAATGACCGATATTTCTGAATTTCAAAGAGGTCGAATTGTTGGTGCATGTTTCGCAGGGGCATCGATGACTGAAACTGCTTATTTGTTTAATGTATCCAGAGTAACTGTATCGAAACATGTGGACACGTGTGTATATGGATAGGGTGGCACCTGGAATATCAGTTCAACTCCGCCTCATGTCTCTCTGAAGAACAGAATCAACTGTAAAGGGTCAGAAATATGTTGGTATCGGTTTGTGCGTATTGTGTGCGTGTTTTGTTCTAGCCTCTTGGCTATCCAGAAGCATCAGTCACCTGGACAGATGGTTCTGGGTACTCGTCCACACCACGGGAAGGTGGGCTAGTTCCAGTAGAGTACGTACTGTCTCAAAAGAGACTCTGACCCACCTAGTGTTGCCAAAAGGTGAGCCAGGATCCTCTGGGGGCCCATTCCAGAGGAAAAGGAAGAAGAAAACAAAAAATAAATAAATAAAAAGAAAAAGAAAGAAAGACAACCCGTGGTGCTGATTATGAAAGAAAAAAAAGAGAGAAAAAAAGAAAATAATAATAATAATAAAAGAATAAATAAATAAATAAAAAATAAATGAAGTAAAAAAAAAAGCCAGTACTGCTGGTTAAAACGGAAAAACAAAATCTGACAGGACGAATTGTGGCAGAAAATCGAAGCTGACTAAAGGAGACCGCCGGACACTGAAAAGGATGGCCCTAATACATAGTATTAGGACCATCCTTACTTACTGTGAGTCATAGCAACCCAATTTTTAGCAAAACAGTTCGGCAAGAACTTCATAAAACTGAAATTTGGGTAGAGTCACTATTGCCAGGCCACTCGTTACTTATAGTAATGTTGGAAAGAGGATGCAATGGTGTGTGGAGTACAAAACCTGATGAATGGAAAAATGTCATATTTCCAGACGAATCATCATTCACACTTTTATCAACATCAAGCAGAGTTTACTTTGGCAAATGCAAAGGAAAGCGCATCATCCTGACTGTCTTGCGCCAATAGCTAAACATGGAGGAGAATCAACAATGGTTTGGGCAGCAAATATCTTGATATTCTTTAGGTCCTATTATCACCCCAAACGGGCGAATTACTGCTATGCATTACCTTGATATTCTGAGTGACCAGGTTTATCTCATTGTATAAACATTGTTTCTCATTGTTCATCGTTTATGACATAATTTATCAAAATTATGTCATAAACGATGACATATTTAAGATGATAATACTCCAATATACGCACCGCCAGATGTTTCCAATCTTTGTTTGAGGAGCATGAAAGAGGCTAAGCATCTCTCATGGACTGCACGCTCACCAGACTTAAACGTTATTGAGACACTGTGGAAATATTTGGAGAGGAGAGAGAGAAACTGTGCCACTCGCCATCAGAGAATGAGAATAAGAATACTAGGAGCTTGAAACGTTCCTCCATGAAGAATGGTCCGAAGTTCCTCTTAAGCCAATTCAAGCTTTATTTGAACTTATTCCACGTAGAACACAAGCTGTTTTAAAATCAACAGGCCCGGAAACGTTAGTGCACATCTGTAACTCTTATCACAAGTGTTTCCATTATTTTGTCCAGCCCCTGTATATGGTCCATAAGATATACAGATACATAAGTTAGATGCAATGTATAAGGTGTATCGCTGTCAGCCACACTTGGAGAAGTCTAGGCTCAATTCCCGTTGAAGACTGGAGGAATTTCTAAAGTCATCTTCAACCGAGGCTGCAATTAGTCTATCTCAGGTGGAGGGAGTAAGATTTTCCGTGAGTTATTCCAAGTTTTTTTAATCGCACAACGTGCAAATCGGCCACTTGTACGCCGCCATAGCAGAGTGATCAGCGCGAGGTACAGCAATTATACACGTTCGGTAACAGTGATTCAAACTCAAGTGACTACTAAATACGGCGATGGTCTTGTATTCTCTCTATTTTGTGAATTCCTCTGACATTAAATAATCGTCTCGGAGAATAAACTTACATTTATTTTATTTATACGGATGCATATGCTTGGGTGTCATTAAAGCAATAATTAAGTAATAAAGTATATGTAGTCTCATGAAAAACTCAAAGAAGGCATTTTTCTTGGGCCGCATATAAGAACGCCAACTGTTGATAACCAGCCTGAAGAAACAATGACTACAGCTGAAAAGGTCATGGATTGGCTTCAAAAACTGTTGAACATTACTTCTGACTGAACATTAATGATGCCAATCATGAGTGTCATGTTTGAATTGTCGTGGTTGCCAATTCAATCATGAATCAATCAATCAACGTATCTTTGAAAATATGCCCATTAAATTTCGAAAATTAGGATATAAGATACAATTTAAGGTTTATTTATTAAAGTTTCACACAGACTTGTTTTCTAGAAATTCTTCGTTCTGTCAGCAAGAAAAAGGGGTGAGCAATTCCGCCAATATATGGGAAGGAAATGGAAACATGTGGAACTAAACGTTATGGCATAATACGACCGGTATTTCACCACAAGGCTTCTTAAAATGCACAAAACTACAGAGCTTTCATTTGAGACCGAAAGACAGAAAATCTGGTGAATCTACATAGACGTTTACTTTTATATTAATATTTTCTTCATTTTATTTGAGTTTTGTTTATTTTATTGTAATAAAAGTACACAAATTGTTATTTTGATAAATTAAATGAAATTTACAAAATAAGAAAAACACGATTTTCCTTTTTCTCATATTGTAGAAAACCAATTCATGATACAAAAAAAAAAAAAAATAAAATTATTTTGCAATCAGTACAGCAAACTTAGGAAGGTAACATATTAGAATTAAAAGCCCCACTTTGCAAAATTCAACTTGTAGGCATGTCTCGTTAACTGGAGGTATTTTCAAAATGACAAGCTGTGTTAAAACAAAGCATACAAAAATTATTGAATATCAAAGTTATTATGGGTGGAAAAACAACTAAATTGAAACGAATTACAGGCAACTTAATATATTGTCGTTTAGATGAAAAGAATGGCTTGGACATCTTTTAAAGGTTGTGCATAAATCAATGAACTTAATTAGGAAGCATGCCTGAATTACACGGATAAAACAACATACCTGGAATGCATATTACGGGCTTTCCGTGTGGGGGAAGTTAATGAAGTCGTAGAGTTGGCAAGAGACCGTGCTTTTCCGCAGCTTTTACGTCTTCCGTTTTTGATTGTGCTCAGCTGGCCAGGTATATTCGTGACTATCGAATAAAAAATGGGAATTTATCTACCAGCCAGTTAACAGGATATAGTTAAGTAATGTAAATGCAGTAAAAATTGCGTTTATTTAAAATTGAATAAATTGATCGCCCTTTTGTACTTGTAAAGGCGATTTGTCTCACGAGAATTCATATTATTTTCTAGAAAAAATAACCAACCCTTTGCAAAGCATCATTATAGCAAAAAACAGAGTTCTACATAAAACAATACTAATAATCCCTAGGGCCAATTTCACATCAGTTTTTTTTTTTTCCAGTTGCCAATTTGAAGTTATTGGAGATTGGAATGTGGTAATATGAAGTTGTACTCTACAATCCAATTTTCTTCTTAACACCGTTATACCACTTCAACGTCGTTTCTAATAAGGGGTATCGCTGCCGCTTTGGTTATGCCTCGTAAAAAAAAAAATCAAATTTTGGATTTTTTTTTTTTTTTTTTTACGTTAACGTTTTTGCGTTAATAGGGAAACGAGAGTTTAATTTCTTAATTTTATAAGTTGTTAAAAAACGCAAATTTATTAGGGTATCTTTTCTCATTCTAAGGTGGCACTTCTAATATGTAAGGAATTATTGTACCTTAGAAGAACCATGACCTTTAAAGTTATTATAATATTTGCTATAAGGCACTGTCAAGCTGCCTTATAGCAAATATAATAACAACATATTGTTAAGTACATTTGCTGTACGGTGCTCTCATATTCTGTTAAGTATATGTGGAAGGTTATAAATTCTTTATTCTTCATTAAATCAGATCTTTTGGAACCAACAGAAAAGTACACTCCCACCTAAAAGTTAGGAATCGCAGCGTATAACAATTTATTTATTTATTTTATTTTTTATAGTTAATTTCAAATATTTTTTATTTGAAATTAACTATGACAATGTAAGGTTTAATATAGAAACAACGCACTACAAAAGTATTTTATGATGCTTTATACAGAATTGAAAAATTTAAAGCAAAAAATATTGAAATGATTAATATTAACAACTATACTGATATTTCATCAAAATATCCTCCATGAGATTTTATTATTGTTTCACACAGACGTGGCGATTAATTTTATAACATTGTATTGATTAACATTATTCCAAGCGATCTGCAAGGACGACGGGCAGACTTCACGGACTTGACGGTCTAGACCAGGGGTGGGCAACTTTTTTCGTCAGCGGGCCGAATGAAATTTTCGTATCATGATGCGGGCCGAATGAAATTTTCGCATCATGATGCGGGCCGGAATAGATTGAACGATTTAATAAAAAAAAATCAGAACCTAAAAAATGCTATATTACTTGAATTACCAAATTATTAATGTATTTTTAAAAAAAATATCTGAATGAGCCATATTAAATTTATATTAAATATTAAATTAAATTATATTAATTTATATTAAATTAAAAATTGTAATAATTAGAAAAGGCATAAAACATAAAATATCTCGCACCAATATTATTTTTTTCAATAAGAAGTCAAACCCAAAGGAACTTCGTTCGATCGATGCTACAATAATAATTAGGAAATAACTCTTTGACGCTGCGTAGAATCACTTGGTTACTGTTGTACTGGCCGCGATTCCCGATTGAACCGAATTAAGCCGAACGTTTACGGCGAGTGTAGTCAGGTATGGATTTTCTATATTTATGCATTTACCGAGGGGGCCGGATTCAACATCGTCGCGGGCCGGCTGTTGCCCACCCCTGGTCTAGACTCTAGATGGTCTCATGGAAGTTCTATTAGGTTTAAGATAGGCAGTTGGAGTGGCCACACCGTTCCTGTTGTTCGGTTGCTAGAAAGTTTCTGCACAGCTCAGAGCTGTACTTCGGGTCAATGTCTTCTTGTAATATAAAATTTATTCCACAAAGTGTAAATCCAGAGGATATTGCATTATTTTCAAGAATGGTTTTATCTTCTTTTTCTTACAATTCCTTCAATTCTGACGATGTCACTCACCCCAGAAAAACAGAAGCGACTCCAGATGGAAGCACCACGATGCTTGACTGTAGGCACTAACCAATGTGGCACCATTTTTTATTCAGTTGATCATCTCGCATAAACTCTATGCTTGGATCCAAAATTTTCAAATTCGGATTCTTCCATCCACAATACGGTTTTTTCACTCTTCAGTTGTCCAATTTTGATGGCTCTTAGCCCAAGCCAAAAAAGTTGTTTTTTTTTTCGATTTTCCGTCTTTAATAAGCGTTTTCAGACCACGACCATAAAGTCCTGCTTGTTCAAGACGAACAAGCAGGACTTTATGGTCGACAAACAGAGACACGGAGTTTCTCTGTTCCTATTGATCTCGGCTCGAATTTCAGGTGTAGTAAGTTGGCGAT